>NC_044317.1:10568994-11176469 GCF_007474595.2 Lynx canadensis | reverse complement strand
CCTATTGCTTTAACACACAAAAAATTAGGCTGGATACGTTTTCTTTCTCTCAGAAATTTGTGGAGAGTGCTTCTTTGTCTTCTGGTATAGAATCTTGCTGTATTCTGAAGCCAAACTTATTTTTTCACCTTCTGGAGGATTGGCTTTTTCTGACCAAATACTTTAATATTTTGTCCTCAAGGTCAGTAACTTAACAAGGATGTGTCTCAGTGTTACACTTTGGCATTAATTCTCCCTCAAGTTGAATATCATATGGCAAACTATAGAAAGTGTGTATTTTTTAAACTGGTGTTGCAAACATGATCTAAATTTCTGCTCTCAGTTCATTAATCTGAACAAGGTAGTTTTTTAACTCTGGCATTTGAGTGTTTCTAACTATTTGACTCAATGTACTTCTTCTCACTTCATTGTGTTGAAATTTTATGTCAATCAAGGAACCACCAAAACTTAAGCATAGTTAAAAAAGATTGTTCTAAGTTTCTTATTCTAAGAAATTCTTGTCATTGAAATTGTTTTTTTCATTTTGTCTGCATTGACTTGTTCAGCTGTCTGAGAAATCACAGCTGCCCAAAATGCATTAAATAATCAAAGGTGCATGTAGGCAATAAATAACTTTGCAGAAGTTACATTCATAGACTTGAGAAAGATATTGACTAGTGATTTGGTTAATTTCTCTTCCATTCGACAGAGTTTTGTTCCATTTGGCAGACTACGTATAAACCATTAAGGAGAGTGAGGATCAATTCTATTTTAACAGATAATCATATAATTTTGCAAGCTCTACTATGTCTGATAATCCTCTACCAATAGGAAATTCTTTTTAATTTTTATATTTTTATTTTCTTTCCTTAGGTTCTCTTTATTTAATTTTCCTCGTGTTTCTTCTCCCTTTTTTTTTTTACCCCTTCCTCCTTTTCCTCTTCTTCTTTCACTCTCTCTTCTGTTCCCCTCTTTCCCTCCCTCTTTCTACTTGTCTACCAAAGAATTTGAGTGTATTTACTGAGATAAGTACAGTAAGCTTTCTTATTGCTACTTTGACAGAGGAAATCTAATCGTTTCATTCAACAAATATTTACTGAGCCCATACATTATACTATGCCTTCTCCACATCCTGAAAGAGAGAGAGAGAGAGAGAGAGAGAGCATGCACGCAGTGAACAGAATAGATAAAAGTATCTGCATTTTGGGGGCTTGAGTTTGAGGGTGATAGACAATAACAAAGTAAAATATATGGTATGATAGATGCTAATAAGATGTGTTGTGAAGACAACGTAGTCGAGGCAGGGTGGTGTGGGATTGGAAATTTTAAATAGAATGGTCATAAAATGCCCACTAAGAAGGTGGCATTTGAATAAAAGTCTGAAGGAAATAAGGGAGCACGGCATGTGTATATCTGTGAAAGAGTACTCTGAGACAGAGGAAAAAGCCAGAGGAGCCACGTAGAGATGGGAATGTAGCCGATATGCTCACGGAACAGCAAGATGATTAAAACATCTGGAGCAGAGTGAGCGAAGAGAATGGCAGAAGACATTAGAAGATCTGGTGGTCAGATCATGGAGGGTTTTGAAAGGTTTAATTTTTTCAACTTGAATGCAATTGGAAAACATTAGACAATTTTGAGTAGAGGCTTGATGTGATCTAACTTACATTTTTTTTTTTTTTTTAAATTTTTTTTTTCAACGTTTATTTATTTTTTGTGGGACAGAGAGAGACACAGCATGAACGGGGGAGGGGCAGAGAGAGAGAGGGAGACACAGAATCAGAAACAGGCTCCAGGCTCTGAGCCATCAGCCCAGAGCCCGACGCGGGGCTCGAACTCCCGGACCGCGAGATCGTGACCTGGCTGAAGTCGGACGCTTAACCGACTGCGCCACCCAGGCGCCCCTCTAACTTACATTTTAATGAGATTTAACAGGGGAGGTGAAAGCAAGGAGGCCATTTATAAGACCATATCACCAACCCAGCTGAGGAGTCATAGTGGTTTGGGCCATGGGCACAATGACAATAGTTGTAGTATGGGACTAATTCAAAAGGGGAAGCAATACAGTTTGCTGATGGATTGATGTAGGTTGCAAAAGCGTCAAGAATGACACCAAGGTGCTTGGTCTAATAGTCAATTAGAGGCACAGAACTGGCATTTCCCAAGTTAGAAAATATTGCTGCTGGGGTCAAGGAGTTGCAGAAGAATGTAAAGAACTCAGTTTTTGAACATATTAAAGTTGAGTTGACGTGTTCAGATAGAATGTGGGGTTGTTAGTTTGAGAGTTCCAGGCTTCAGATATGTATTTGTAAGCCATCGGCATATTTAAAGCCATGAGATGGGCCAGCAGGAGTTATTGTGGATGGATAAGTGCGCATTCCAATATTAATAGGGATTGGAGGCATTCAAACATTAGTAGGTTGAAGAGGGGAGGAGGAAGAAAGAAAGAAACAGAATTACAATACTAATGAGAAAGGCAAGAGTGTTGGTGTTCTGGAGCCAAGTGAAGAAAATGTTTCAAGGAGGGGAGATAATCAACTACATTAATTGTTGTTGATAGATTAAGGTTAAGTAAGATGAGGGCTGAGAATTGACAAAGGACTAGTATCTAGAATATATAAAGAACCCTGGGAAATCAACAGTGGAAATAAAAAGAAACAATGCAATTAAAATAGGGATGTTATGGACTGAATTGTTTCCCCACCCCCAAAGCTTATATGTTGAAGCCCTAACCCCATTGTAACTGTGTTAACTGGTAGGGTCTTTAAAGAGGTAATTTAAGGGGCACCTGGGTGGCTCCATCGGTTAAGCGTCCGACTTCAGCTCAGGTCATGATCTCGCGGTCCGTGAGTTTGAGCCCCGCGTCGGGCTCTGTGCTGACAGCTCAGAGCCTGGAGCCTGTTTCGGATTCTGTGTCTCCCGCTCTCTCTGACCCTCCCCTATTCATGCTCTGTCTCTCTCTGTCTCAAAAATAAATGAACATTTTTTAAAAAAAGGTAATTTAAGTTAAATGAGGTCATAAGGCCGGGGCCCTAATTTGATTGGTCTTGTGGTTTTTTGTTGTTTTTTTCTTAATGTTTATTTACTTTTGAGACAGAGAGAGACAGAGCATGCACAGGGGAGGGTCAGAGAGAGAGACAGACACAGAATCTGAAACAGGCTCCAGGCTCTGAACTGTCAGCACAGAGCCCGACGCGGGGCTCGAACTCACGGACCGCCAGATCATGACCTGAGCCGAAGTCGGACGCTTAACGGACTGAGCCACCCAGGCGCCCCTGGTCTTGTGTTTTTATACAAAGAGGAAGAGACATCAGAGGGTTCTCTCTTCCCACCTGTGCACAGAGGAAAGGCCAAGAGAGAAGGTGGCCCTCAGCAAGCCAGGGATATAATGGGTAAAAGAGATTTCACCAAAGGGCTACAGATGGCAATTAGCACATGAAAGGATACTCAAAATCATTAGCCCCTGGGCAAATGCATATCAAAACCACGATGAGATGTCACTACACACCCTTCAAAATGGCTGTAAAAATAATGATACAGAATTCTGACTAGGATGTGGAAAACCAGCTCGCTCACACATTGCTGGCGGGGATGTAAATAATACAGCCACTCTGGAAAGGACTGTGGCAGTTTCATAAAAAGTAAAACACACAACTCTCCTATGACTCAGGGATAGCATTTATCCCAGAGAACTGAGAATTTATGTTCATACAAAAACTCTTACATGGATATTCATAGCGGCTTTGATTGTAATAGCTGAAAACTAGAAACAATCCAGATGTCTTTCAACAGGAGAATAGTTAAACAAATTTTGGTACATCCGTACATGGAATACTGTTCAGCAATAAAAAGGAATGAACTATTGATTCGCACACCAACTTGGTATATCTTCAGAGAGAAATCTGAGTGAAAAATATGTCAGTCTCAAAGGCTACCTACCTTCCATTTATGGAACATTCTTCAGATGACAATAGAGAATAGGGGTTGTAAGAGGGCTACAGAAGAGTGAGGGCAGGAGGGAAATGAGTGTGTCTATAAAAGAGAAGCATTGGAGGCTACTTGCCATGAAGCAGATGTCCTGCATCTTGACTGCTATCAGTGTGAATATCCCGGTTTTGATACACTACAGTTTTGCAAGATGTTAGCGTTGGGGAAAATCTAGCTAATGGATGCACAGAATCTTTCTGTGTTATCTCTTACAACTGCACAAGAAGCTACAATTACCTCCAAATAAAAACTCAAATGCAAGAAATTATACTTCCAGCTTTTGAAATGACTCTTACCTCCAGAAAGATCGGTTTGACTAGTAAATTATCCCTTGCCTTGGCATTTCTGTATTTCACTTCATTTTATTTACTTTTAAGAAAGGTAGTGTTACCAAACTTACCGAGTTGTGTACATTAAATACGTACAGCTCTTTACATGACAATTATACCTCAATACAGTGGGGCAAGAAAGAAAGGTAGGGTTAGTGTGTCATATGCCTTTTGCTTTTATAAGTAAAAACACAGTGCCTTAAAAAATAATGGCTTTTTCAAATGTTGTTCTTTTTTAAAAACAGCTTTATTAAGGTGTAATTTACATGCCGTATAATTCATGCATATAAAGTGAACTATTCAGTGACTTTTAGTATAGTCACAGCATTGTGTAACCATTACTGCAATCAATTTTAGAACATTTTTATTATGCAGAAAGAACTCCCCACCCCTTAGCCCCTGTTATTCTCTAATTGCCTCCTCTCCCCAGTTCCAGAGAACCACTAATCTAACTTTCTGTCTCTATAAATCTGTTATTTTTTTTAAATGTATTTATTTATTTTGAGAGAGAGAGTGTGAATGGAGGAGGAGCAGAGAAAGGGAAAGAGAGCATCCCAAGCAGGCTGCATGCTGTCAGCGTGATGCAGGGCTCATTCCCACGAACTGTGAAATCATGATCTCAGCCGAAATCAAGAGTTGGACGCTTAACCCCCTGAGCCACCCAGGCGCCCCTAAATCTGTTCTTTTTAATGGATAATCTATTAATGATATAAATAAAAGTCTATCAAAAAGAATATTTAAAAAAAAATTTTTTAAGTTTATTTATTTTGAGAGAGAGAGAGAGAGAGAGAGAGAGAGTGAGTTGGTGAGGGGCACACAGAGAGGGAGAGAGACAGAATCCCAAACAGGCTACCCTCTGCCAGTGAAGAGCCCGACAAGGGCTCGAACCCACGAAACTGTGAGATTACGACCTGAGCCGAAACCAAAAGTTGGATGCTCAACCAACTGAGTCACCCAGGCGCCCTTTAAATTACTTGTAATCTTAACATTCTACTAAGCTAAGTTTCCTAAATGAGCTCTTTTTTACTTTGTGTATGGAATTCAATCCTTAGTACATCTTCCTCTTCTATGTAAATAACTGTCTGGATCCCAGTATCCATTGCATTTTTTTTTTTTTTAATTTGGGAAGAATAAAAGGTGGAATTCCTGAAGGAATATTTCCAACTTTTGAGTACCCTCTACTGAATTTAATTGAAAAGATACGAATTATTAATTACTGAAATTTTTTAAATTATTAGTTAATTACATAGAATAACACATCATGAATTGTTTTTGTTGGGATGATAAAAGTGGTCCTATTCTCCCGATTGCAGGTGATCGCATTCCAGTCTGCCCCTGGATGCAGCTTAAGGATTTTTGAACCACCTTAGCCAGGAACTCTCTCTTCAAAAGACTTGCAGCTTCCTGCTGGCGCCCGCCTGCTGGGCTCTGCTTTGCTGGGCCTCCTGCTCTTTCCCCTCCTTTTTCCGGAGGCAGTCCACGTTCTCCTGGGTGCTTCTTAGCACAGTCTGGAAAGAGCTGAGATATCATACGCCATAAACATGATTTGATCATGGAAATATTGGCCTTTGCTTTCTTTACCATTGTTTTGAATTAGCAGCAATTTCCTAATCCAATAAAATGGTGTCTTTTTTTTTCTTTTCTTTTTTATTTTTTTAACCTATTGTGAATCTGTAAAATAAGGTTTGCTAACTGGGCTAAATAGGCATGATGATGTATGTGAGAATGTTTAAGCTACCTAAGGTAATACATTGTTTTCATTACTATAAAAACATTCATTGTAAAGATAGCAGCAATTCAGAAATTGTTTTTTTTTTTGTTTGTTTGTTTCAGCCAGGTTCCTGAAACCTTCTGCAGGATGCTTTATTGGGTTAGGTGTGATATAGAAATGAAACAACTGAAATATTATGTCTTATAGTAATATTATCTCATGTAGACCTTTAAGGAATTCTGAGTGTTCTTTTTAATCTGACCGAATGAAGAAGATTCGGTAATGTTCCACAACTTAAAGTTACAGCTTTAATTTTCATATACATCACATTTCAACAGAAAGGCATTTAATTCCTTTTAAAAATAGGTCAGGTAAGAGCTTTTAAGAACACAAATGTGTTGTTATCCCTGATTTGATATTTCGCATTTCCTTGCAGTTTTTCCTAGAGATCAAAATGTCTAAGCATAGAAATAGCTGTAAAATGGAAATAAGACTAGGCTTGGCCAACTCAGATAATATACAGTTTCATTTGGCTGTAGAAAAAAAAAAAGCCCTCAAAGTATATTCTCAGCGGAATAAATGCAGCTCTAAAATTGTTCACAGATGAGCTGAGAATTGACTTTTGAATCAGGTCCATAAGAAAAACAGAAAACGTAAACTGGATACAGCCACCGCTTGTTTGGTCCAGGATTTATAGAAAATAAATTAAAATCTAAGGAACAGAGAGAAGCTGAGGCAAGTCTGCGATTTTTAACTCTAGCTATCTGTTCCCTGCTAACATAATGAACCATTGTTTTGAAATTACTGTTTTCTGACTTCAGTGGATCAATACGTCTTCCAGGAAGGTAATTTAGATAGAATTTTAACCAATGTTGTGAGTGCGTATGGAGGCAGGTGTATATTTATATTCCGTGTGTCGAGAACTTGCTGGTGGCAGCAGCAAATACATAGTTCATTTCTCGGGCGGTGCTTCTCATCAGCCACACAGAGACACTTGGATTTCGCTCTTGCCACTTCAATCACTGCATTTATACTTTATTTCCCATGCTGTCTGCTGTATAAGTCCCACAATATTTTCTCAAAAGGAAAGTTGTAGGTGTAACTGCTCCCCCCCCCAAAAAAAAAGAATGGGAAAGTGAAGATGAGAAGTGGCATGTGGACAGAAATGATAATTCAATTAATAGTCCACATAATTGTTTTCACATCCCTCAATTTATACCCCCAACCTTTTGCACATTTTCTCCTTATATTGAGCATTTTTAAACTTTTCGAGAGCCCTTTCCTACTGTTGATCACTTCACTGTTACAGGCAAAGTAAAAGATAATTTTGAATGGAAAGAGCACTTTTGTGAGAAGATCAGGAAAGTAAGTAGTGTCTTGATCTTTAATTAGGTGAGAATATTTTGAATGCCAGTCTCAGTTTAGAAAATCACAAGGCCCATTAATGAAAACAGTTAGTTGAAGGCGTAACTCTGTGAAGTGTGTGTGTTAGAAGTGTCAGAACAAAAACCGCTTTGAGCTTCTTTAGAGTTTTGTTATTCAAAGGAATGTAGGTGTTTCAGTTTTCAAGTTATAAAAAAATTAAGTCTATTAGTGAATATTTGGCAGATTTTTACCACATCACTTTGGCAGAGGGTGGTATTTGGGGTGAGGCTATTTTTCTTACATAAAATATAACATTCAGACCATTTCTGTAGTGATCATTCCTCTCCTATGTTGGAAGGAATCCAGGATCATAATCCTTGTAAAATCTCCATTCTTCTGCCCATGTCCTGTAGAGTAAGTATATAGTTAATAGAAAAAAGAAAAGCAGGTTTGTATAAATTAGCAATATTTTTAGTAGCAGAAATACTAAAAATTGAAAATGTAATTATGCCATTCATTTCATGAATTTTTCTTTTTGATTTTTTCCTTTTTTTTTTTTTTCAAACAGGATCATTTTGGAATTCAGCTTCCTTCAATACTGAGGCTTCATACCTTCATTTTCCTACTTTCCATGGAGAACTTAGTGCAGATGTGTCTTTCTTTTTTAAGACAACAGCTTCATCTGGGGTATTTTTAGAGAACCTGGGGATTACCGATTTTATAAGGATAGAGCTACGCTGTGAGTCTCCTTTTCCTTAGAGGCCTGTGGAATTCTATTTAGTAGTAAATCCTTTAACTAATTGTTAAAGTACTGTGTTTCTACTTTATCAGCTGAATCTCTTCATTGTGTCTTTTTGAAAAAAATCTGATATTGTTAGCCTTTTTGCAAGAAAATAATTTAATATTTAACACGATAATTTGGGAATATAATTGGTATTCTCTAGAACCAATTTAAGAAGGGTTTTAAATTCAGATAATTAAGATTTTTTAAAAACTAAATTCTCAGTCAGTTACAAAGTTAATTAGATCCCCAGCCTTATAATTTTGGTATACGCTTAGATCACCATCAGTCTCTTAATATCAAATGTATATTACATGCTTTTAAAATTATAGAAACTTTGAATCATTGTAAAAATTATTTTTACATAAAAGGCCAGAGCCTATTTAGTTTTCTTATTCTGGCCGAATAGCTTTACTCTTTTCTCAATATGAGAAATTAACTCTGAGGATGAATTTTTTAAGATCGGAGTTTTTTTCCCAAATGTGTTTGACTGTCTTATTCCCCCTCTGTCTTTTACTGACGTCATTGGTTCCTTCCATAAGATTTGAGCCCTTATCTTTATATTTCCTGACTGCTATGCTATGGCGCTGTTCCTGAAGAGGACTCCGCTTTCCCCCGTGTGGACTAACTTGAACAATCTTCGTATCTCATATTTCCAGCACCGGCGGTAGTGACCTTTTCATTTGATGTGGGGAATGGACCTTTTGAAATCTCAGTGCAGTCACCCACTCATTTCAATGACAACCAGTGGCACCACGTCAAGGTTGAAAGGAACATGAAAGAGGCAACTATCCAAGTGGATCAGCTCTTACCGAAGACGCAGCCTGCTCCCACTGACGGCCACGTCCTTTTACAGCTCAACAGTCAACTCTTCGTGGGTAAGTTCTGTGGTCATTTAACTCTATGATGTGAGCGCAGTTGTGGGCCAAAATGAAATAATACCAACTATGAAAATGGTGGTAACAGCCACAACAAACCACTGTTTACTGAGAACCTACGTCCCAGGCTGTGCCAGGTGTTTTATGCCTTCCCGGTACCCAAACCTGTGAAATGAGTTAACCCCATTTTACAGATGAGGTGACTGAGCTACCAGGGATCTAAATGCCTTGCCTTCAGGAATCTACCTAGTAAGTGAGATTTAAATTTGTATTTGATTAATGCCTAAATCTGGATTCTTACTATTACAGATTATGTAATCTGTTTGCTTTGTTTGTTTGTTTTTACATTAGTGCTTTTAGTGTTATGTTGGAGGTGTTTATCTCTGTTCCCAGAGGATTTAAGGAACTCTCCCTGTAATTCCAGCTGATGCCAACCAGGGACCCTCGTCAAAAAACAGGCCAGTAGAAGAAAAAAGGAAAAGCAGGAACAAAGTGTATAAACCGTCAGTTCTGCTGGTGTCTCTCGTTTTGCCTATTTTTTGGATGCCTTCTGACCACCTACCTCATACTTATATCCAAATGTTCCTTTATTGCCTGAATACATTCACTTGGTATCTATACACTTGATGGTGGAATCCTTCTGGAAGTGTTTATTTTTAATCTTGCTAATTACTTTACAGAACGCATCGACCATGAGTGCAAGGAATTATTTCTTACTTGATCACTTTCCAGATATTTTAATGCAAAAAAGGGCACGGCAATGCTATAAAAGCAGGATAGGTTATAAATGATGAGAAACGTTTTTTCAAGCATTTTTAACAGTTGCGTTTTAGAATAAAATTCAACATACCTATTACATCGTTCATTGCTTAATAATCGTGTTTATTACTCTCACTGCAAAAGATAAGCCTGTTTGTGACTTACTTGATTAAGACATATTTGGGATTTCTAATGAATTTATATACTCCTTACTTCTATCATTTATTCTTTCACTCAATAAATATTTAATGAACAGATTCTATGAATAGGGCACTGTAATAGACAATCTAATCATGATCTTAGGGCCACTCGACTGATTTAAGGGTATGGAAATAATGAGGAGTACTTGAAATACCTAACTTTTAGTAACATGCTGGAAACTCAGGAAATTGACACAGATATTTCCTGAATTACAAAACCTGAGAGATCGCTGCAACCAAAGGTATGGCAATTTAAAATCTGTCAGTATCTTGGAAATAGCCTTACTATTCTTGGAAATTGAGAAGGCTGAAACAGTCCTCGAATTTTACAGTGAGGTCCGCTGCAGTTCGCCTGAACGTGACCTTTTATCCTTTGTGCGAATTTTAACTTCATAGAAATGAAGTCACTATGTATTGTGTCTGATAGGAATCCGGGCCTTAATTTGATTTCAGGTAGCTGTAGTGGCTGGAAGCACTATTATTATATCAGAAGACTGTGTTGGAACAGACTTGAGTCTTCTGCCATCAATCATGTGTTATAATTTTAATAAATATACCTAAGAGATTTCATCTTTATGGAGGCAATTGGTTAGGCTTTTGACATCCCCATATGTGTTCAAATCCAAAGGCTGCCCTATGTGAAAGTTTTATAAACTAAAATCCTCGCTGTGTTTAAGTCAAGTCATAGAAAATTAAAAAGGCAGAAAGATCTCTGAAAAATGTATCTACTCTTAATAAAAATCTGTTTATACAATTCCCTTCTTTTTACTCACAGGTAACTGAGAAAATTGACATGGTTAATGTGATGATATTGAAAGAAGAACTCGTTTTATTTTATTTTATTTTATTTTAATTTTATTTTATTTTATTTTACTTTCTTCCAAGATTTTACTTAAATTCATGTTAACTGTTAACGTATAGTGTAATATTGGTTTCAGGAGTAGAATTCAGTCATCCATCACTTACATACAACACCCAGTGTTCAACACAACAAGTGCCCTTCTTAATGCCCATCACCCGTGTAGCCCGTCTCCCACCCACTTCCTTCCATCAGCCCTCAGTTTGCTCTCTATAGTTAAGTCTCTTAACTCCCTCACTGTTTGGTCTTATTTTTTCTTCCCTTCCCCTATGTTCATCTGTTTTGTTTCTTAATTCCACATATGAGTGAAATCATATGGTATTTGTCTTTTCTCTGCCTGACTTATTTCGCTTAGCATAATACACTTTAGCTCCATCCACATTTTTGCAAATGGTAAGATTTCATTCTTTTTGGTGGCTGAGTATTATTCCATTGTGTATATATATATATATATATATATATATATATACACCACATCTTCTTTATCCTTTCACCAGTCAATGGACATTTGGGCTCTTTCCATAATTTGGCTATTGCTGATAGTGCTGCTCTGGACATTGGGGTGCGTGTGCCCCTTTGAATTGGTATTTTTGTATCCTTTGGGTAAAATACCTAGTAGTGCAATTGCTGGGTCTGAGGGTAGTTCTATTTTCAACTTTTTGAGAAGCCACACTGTTTTCCGGAGTGGCACACCAGTCCCACCAATAGTGTAAGAGGATTTCCCTTTTTCCACGTCCTCATCAACATCAGTTGTTTCCTGAGTTGTTCATTGTAGCCATTCTGACAGGTGTGAGGTGGTATCTCATTGTGGTTTTGATTTCATTTCCCCAATGATGAGTGATATTGAGCATTTTTTCATGTGTCTGTTAGCCATCTGGATGTCTTCTTTGGAGAAATGTCCATACCTTCTTTCCATTTTTCCACTGGATTATTTATTTTTTGGGTGTTGAGTTTCATAAGTTCTTTATAGATTTTGGATACTAGCCATGTTACCCATTATGTCATTTGCAAATACCTTCTCCCATTGCCTAGGTTGTATTTTAGTTTTGTTGATTGTTTTCTTCACTGTGCAGAAGTTTTTTTATCTTGATGAGGTCCCGGTAGTTTATTTTGTTTCCTTTGCCTCTGGAGATGTGTCTAGTAAGCAGTTGCTCCAGCCAGAGTCAAAGAGGTTACTGCCTGTGTTCTCCTCCAGGATTTTGTTGGTTGGTTTCCTATCTTACACGTAGGTCTTCCATCCATTTTGAATTTGTTTTTGTGTATGGTGTAAGAAAGCGGTCCAGGTTCATTCTTATGTATGCTGCCGTCCATTTTCCCAACACCATTTGTTGAAGCAGTTGTCTTTTTTTCCATCAGATATACTTTCCTGCTTTGTCAAAGATTAGTTGAGCATAAAGTTATGGGTCCAATTCTGGGTTCTCCATTCTGTTCCACTGATCTATGTGTCTCTTTTTGTGCCAGTACTTTACTGTTTTGATGATCACAGCTTTGTAATACAGCTTGAAGTCTGGCATTGTGATACCTCCTACTTTGCTTTTCTTTTTGAACTTTACTTTGGCTATTTGGGGTCTTTTCTGGTTCAAATACAAATTTTAGGATATTTGTTCTAGGTCTGTGAAAAATGCTGGTGTTATTTTGATAGGGAGTGCGTTGAGTGTATAGATTGCTTTGTGTGGTGTAGACATTTTAACAATATCTACTCTTCGAATCAAAGGCATGGAATGTTTTTCCATTTCTTTGTTTCTTCTTCAGTTTTTTCATAAATGTTCTTTGGTTTTCAGAGCACAAATCTTTTGCCTGTTTGGTTGGGTTTATTCACAGGTATCTTATGGTTTTTGGTGCAGTTGTAAATGGGATAGATTCCTTGATTTCTCTTTCTGCCGCTTCACTGTTGGTGTATCAAAATGCAACCAATTTCTATACATTGATTTCATACCCTGCAGCTTTGCTGAATTCGTGTGTCAGCTCTAGCAGTTTTTTGGTGGAGTCTTTCAGGTTTTCCATATAGAGTGAAATCTGTGAAGAGTGAAAGTTTGACTTTATCCTTACCAATTTGGATGCCTTTTATTTCTTTTTGTTGTCTGATGGCTGAGGCTAGGAATTCCAGCGCTATGTGGAATAAAAGTGGTGAGAGTGGACATCCGTGTTGTATTCCTGACTTTAGGGGAAATGCTCTCAGTTTTTCCCGATTAAGTATGATATTAGCTGTGGGTCTTTCATATATGGCCTTTATGATGTTGAGATTTCCTTCTGTCCCTACTTCATTGAGGGTTTTTATCAAGAAAGGATGCTGTATTTTGTCAAATGCCTTTTCTGCATCTATTGAGAAGATCATATGGTTCTTTTCTGTTCTTTTATTAATGTGGTGTATCACATTGATTGATTTGAATATGGAACCACTCCTGCAGGCCAAGAATGACTCCCACTTGAATGTGGTGAATAATTCTCTTAATGTACTGTCAGATTCGATTTGCTAGTAACTTGTTGAGAATTTTTGCATCCAGGTTCATCAGGGATGTTGGTTTGTAGTTCTCCTTTTTAGTGGGATCTTTGTCTGGTTTTGGAATCAAGGCAATGCTGACCTCATAGAATGAGTTTGGAAGTTTTCCTTCCATTTCTCTTTTTGGAACAGTTCAGAAGAATAGGTTTTAACTCTTTTTAAATGTTTGGTAGAATTCCTCTGGGAAGCCATCTGGCCCTGGACTTTTGAGAGTTGGAAGATTTTTGATTACTGATCCTATTTATTTGCTGGTTATGGGCCTGTTCAAATTTTCTATTTCTTCCTGTTTCAGATTTGGTAGTTTATATGTTTCTAGGAATCTATCCATTTCTTCCAGATTTCCCAGTTTGTTGGCATATAATTGCTTATGATATTCTCTTATAATTGTATTTCTGTGGTGTTGGTTGTGATCTCTCCTCTTTCATTCATGATTTTATTTATTTGGGTCCTTTCTCTTTTCTTTTTGATAAGTCTGGCTAGGGGGTTTATCAATTTTGTTAATTCTTTCAAAAAACCATCTCCGAGTTTTACTGTTTGTTTTTTTTAATTTGTATATGCTTTATTTCTGGTGTAATCTTTATTATTTCTCTTCTTCTGCTGGCTTTGGGTTTTATTTGCTGTTCTTTTTCCAGCTCCTTTAGGTGTAAGGTTAGTTTGTATATTTGAGACTTTTCTTGCTTCCTGATTGAGGAAGCTATCTACTTCCCTCTTCTTCCTGACTTCTCGCTATCTACTTCCCTCGTAAGACCACCTTTCCTGTATCTCAAAGGTTTTGGACTGTTGTGTTTTCATTTTCATTTGCTTCCATGTATTTTTTCAATTTCTTCTCTAATTTCCTGGTTAACCCATTCATTCATTAACAGGATGTTCTTTATTCTCCATATATTTGTAGTCTTTCCAGATTTTTTCTTGTGGTTGACTTCAAGTTTCAGTGTGGTCTGAAAATATGCAAAGAATGATCTCAGTCTTTTTGTACTGGCTGAAGCCTGATTTGTGACCCAGTATGTGATCTCTTCTGGAAAATGTTCCATGTGCATTCTAAATGTGTCTTCTGCTGCTCTGGGATGAAATCCTCTGAATATATCTGTTAAGTCCATCTGGTCCAGTGTGTCATTCAAAGCCATTGTTTCCCAGTTGATTTTGTGTCCATTGCTGCAAGTAGACTGTTGAAGTCTTCTACTATTACAGTATTGTTACCAATGAATTTCATTAAGTGTGTTGTTTATTGATTTATATATTTGGCTTCTCCCAAGTTGAATGCAAAAATAGTTACTATTGTTAGACCTTGTTGGATAGACCTTTTTATTTTATTAGGCGATAGTGCCCTTCTTCATCTCTTTTTACAGTCTTTGGTTAAAAATCTAGTTTGTCTGATTTTGGCTCCAGTATGGCTATGCCAGCTTACTTTTGATGTCCCTTAGCATGACAAATGGTTCTCCACCTCCTCACTTTAAAACTGGAGGTGTCTTTGGGTCTAAAATGGGTCTCTTTCAACCAGCATATTTATGGGTCTTGGTTTTTTATCCATTCTGATGCCCTGTGTCTCTTGATTGGGGAGCATTTAAGGACCCATGTTTTAAAAAAGGCTTAGGGAGAGGCAGGTCACTGGCTGTCAGAGAGCACATCAGGGTTTTCTTTTATCTCTATTTATACCACATGAGTAGACCACGCTCTTAGGAACAGGCCCCAACCTAGTCATTAAAAAATGACACTTACAAGACGGAATATTAACTTATCAATTTATAACATTACTAATAAACACATCAAGATATTTTTTAAATTTCTAGATTAACATACTTCAATGGGAGTTAAATCATAACTTAAAAAGTTACAATGTGGGGCGCCTGGTGGCTCAGTCGGTTGAGCGTCTGACTTCAGCTCAGGTCACGGTCTCATGGTTCATGGGTTCGAGCCCCGCATCAGGCTCTGTGCTGACAGCTCAGAGCCTGGAGCCTGCTTTGGATTCTGTGTCTCCCTCTCTCTCTGCCCCTCCCCTGCTTGTGCTCAGTCTCTCTCTGTCTCTCAAAAATAAATAAATGTTAAAAAAAATTTTTTAGGTTACAATGAATTAGTGCAAAGTGGGTGAAAAACTAGTAAAAAATCAATAAAAATTAGAGCTAACTTAGTGTAGTGTTTACTGAGACCAAAAAGTAGCTCTCTGCATTCCTTATAGTATATTTCAGTGGAAGAGACAAGAGGCAACCAATAAAAGAGTAAATAGTAAGATAATATAGTTATTATTTATAACATATGTTGTTAATACACATATACACACATGCATGTATGCACACATATATCTATGTGTGTGTGTGTATATATGTATATACAGACACAATTTCAGATAATGATCAGTTCTATAAAAAGTCAAGCAATAAATTGGGTTAAGGGGCTTCTACTTTCAGCAGGGTGGTCAGGAGAGTGCTCTCTGAAGACCTTACATTTGAACAGAGGCCAGAGGAAGCAGAAGAGGGAACGTGAACGTCTGGAGGGAGAGCATTCCCAGCAGAGGAACCATGGCTCAAAGTGAAGGGAAGGAGTCAGGGAGCAAGGAGGAAGCCATGGTAGCAGGACGGTAGAGTTGGTCTGAGGGAAAGCCTGTTGCAAATCATGGTCACTTTGACTGGGTCTCGAGACTGTGGTGAGGAATCTGGGTCTTATTCTGAGGCTCAGAGGAACGCATGATCTAATGTACCTTTCCACGTCTTCCTGACCACTGTGAAGAATGTGGATGGAGGGAACAGGGTAGAAGCAGGCTAGGGCAGCGGTCCCTGTGAGAGATGACGTTGGTGTGGGCTGAAGCGGACACGGTGAAGAGCAGCGTTGGGCCGTACTTGAAGTGTATATACACACAACTTGTGGATTTGTTGTTGCTGCTAGTGTGTGACTACTTACTCCTGCTAATCTTCTCGGGGACAAGACACTTCTCTTAGGTCTCTGGGATTCTCACATCATTTCGCACTTTTCAATTTCAACTGAAGTTAGCTTTTCTTGTTTTCTTCCTTTATCCTAACCTGTAGGATGATTCACACCGTTCCCTGACCCTTCAGTCTAGATTATATACTACAAACTCTATAAACCATACTCTTTCAAGGCAGCAAAAGACTGGTGGTCCTTCTTCACACCCTGGAGAAAATATCTCCCCTCCTTCCTTTTCTTCAGTGAGATCCCACCCGCCCCATAATCACACTCTCCCAGGAAATCGGGCTTCTTTGTTCATATGTTCTGTGCCAGCACATGTCAGATGTAGAAGGCACCTTCTCTTGGACACTGTTTCCCCACATATTAATACCTTCCAATATTCTAGAGCTAAGTGTGTTCCCAGAGTCATGACTCTGTGGGTGAGTAGGAGTCTCTCTTCTAATGCAACAGAATTGATCTTCTGGTTCACAATTTAAAAGGTAATTTCATTCCCCTTACTTACAAGTTCAAGAGTTTAATTTGTAGTTCACCCATCATTCTTAAAATTAATTATGGCTAATCAGTATTCTTAAGTGTGCATAATGACTATCATTTGTTTTGGGGTATCAGTATGTATTAATGAGATAAATGTAACTATAAAGAGTAAGTCTATAGTTCAGTATAACTTTTTTTCCTAAAAAATGTTTAAATCCAGACAGTGATGATGATGATGATGATGATGATGATGATGATGGTGATTTCAGTTACATAGAAACACGTCTTTTTTAAAAAACTTTTTTTAATGTTTTATTTATTTTTGAGAGAGTGCAAGTGGGGGAGGGGCAGAGAGAGAGGGAGACAGAGGATCCAAACCAGGCTCTGCACTGACAGCAGTGTGCCTGATGTGGGGTTGAACTCATGGACGGCAAGATGATGACCTGAGCCAAAGTCAGACGCTCAGCCGACTGAGCCCTCCCCAACTGTAAGACTAAGCTAATGTTAGTCACTCTAAGGATTATGTTAGTATCCCAGCATTTAGTCGCTTTTGCCAGAAATGTACCTTCTTGCTTGTAAACAAATTTGGCAGAAAACATTAACACTATTGTGGAGTATTTCAAATACCAAATAAAGTCATTTTATAATACGACAAATATGAAACATTAGAAAATTTGATAATGTAGAAACATATTTGTTTGAGATATATCTTTAACACTTTTACCTACAAGTAAAATGTGGATATCTGGATATATGTTAATTTTGATTCCAGTTATATTCTCCATCTCACTGTGCTACCACAGCCTGGTCAATGTTGATATGTCCACAATGTGGACATTACTTTTTTTCTTTTTTGGGTGGTGTCTCAGAAATGACTAGTAGGATGGGATGTCATGGAAAACATCTAAGGTGTTTTCTCCATTACTGGCTTCAAACCTCCCTGATGGTCTAGTGGGTAGGATTCGGCACTCTCTCCATTGCTGGCTTCACTCTCTCCTCTAAAGACCAATCCTGAAGTGTGTCCACATCTCAGAGTGTAACTCTGAGGCCAGACTAATGCTTCACCTTCTGAACAAAATCAGTGAAAATAAGTAGAAAGCAAGATAAAAACGTGATTCAGCTGGGCAACAATGATCTATGACATTGAAATGGAAATAAAGGAAATGGTCATTTCAGAGATGGAACTGTTAGTCTACACCAAAGAATGATAGAACGGAAGGTTTTTAACAATACCTGCAGTTCCAAACGTTAGAACAAGTATCTTCATCTAAACCAAACTATAGGATTCCGTGCAAAGTGAAGGAGTAATAAAATAATGAACACAAAGCCTTGTATGAGACAGTGGAAACATTTAACGTGAATGTAATGTGATTAGAAACAGTGAACACCAATGCAGTGACAATCTCCTCTCCTTCCCCAAATATCCCAACTGTCAGATGGCTTCTCATAATAAAAATGGCAATTCACCCTTTAGTTTGAGCCTTCTAGTTCTTTCTCCATTCTTGTTCTTATTTATGGCACTGAGTCTTTACTGACCTTTTCACATTCTTTCACTTTGTCCTTTGTGTGTATATGTGATTTATGATGTGTCTGAGTTAAAAAGTCCTATTCAGACATTCTATTTATTACCTTAAAAAATAAGTTTAGTGGCATGATGTTAATTGGTGTATTAAACATATGTCCTTGACCTTGTTACAATGAAGTCTCAATGTCGAGAGTCATTGCTGTTATCATTCACCCGCAAACATTCCCCAACCACGGAAATGATGGAGAGAAAAGAATCAATCATTTTTTTAAGCTGAAATGTGACAGTGGTCATTTTCTATTTTGGTTTGTAAACTCAGCATTTTTCTTAGAAGCTTCTTAAATTAGCCTTGAATTGATTTTCATTCAACTAGCTCTGCAATTTTTGTTTGCAGTCTAAATTCTTTTACTGACAGGTTTTTTTAAATGGGGCAAACTCCATCTCAATACTTTGTGACTAGGACCTGAAGGAGAAGTAAGAACTCCTGACATGGATGCATAAGTCATTTGCATTGCATTTGAATTGCATCAAATCCACAAATATTTATTGGGCTTCTAGAGCAAACAGTTTCTAAATGCCACACGTGAGGGTTAATGTTGAACTCTGAGCCTGTCGAAGGTCTGAAGTTTGGTTATCACCGTTAGTTGCACGTTAGTATCGCTCAGGGATAGTTTGGGAAACTGACATGACCGGTACAAAGGTAGATTTAGTTACTGTGGATGGGCATTTGTGCCCTTGCAAAGTTGGATATCACAAATATATCCTTGTACTGGTCTTTTGGTGAACATATGCTTGTATTTCTGTTGGGTCTCTACCTAACAGTGGAATTACTGGGTCATAAGATATGCATATGTTAAGCCTTAAAAGACACTGCCAGATAGCTATTGACCATTTGGATATCCTCCTTTGTGACGTGGCTGCTCAAATCTGTTGCCCATTTTCTACAGGGTTGTCGTCTTCTTTTTTTTTTTTAAAGGTTTATAAGAATTTTGGATTTATTTCAGGTAACGTTGTTACAGATTTCTTCTCTCTTTCTGTGGATTGTATTTTCATATCCTTTTTTTTAGTTTTTTAAAAAAATCTTTTAATGTTCATTTATTTTTTGAGAAAGAGAGCATGAGCAGGGGAGGGGCAGAGAGGGAGACACAGAATCCAAAATCAGGCTCCAGGCTCTGAGCTCACAGCACAGAGCCCACCGTGGGGCGTGAACCCACGAACTGTGAGATCATGACCTGAGCTGAAGTTGAACACTTAACCGACCGAGCCACCCAGGCGCCCTTGTATTTTCATATACTTAATGGTGTCTTTTGATGAACAGAGTCATTAATCATAATATATTCTAGATTTTTTCTTTTTACTTCTGGTTTACTTTTGATAGGCTAAAATAGTTATGGGAAGAGAATGGCAATAGTTTTATGTCTGAGTAATTTTTCTTTCAGTCTGGTTTTCTTTTGTAGTAAGTATGTTCCCACATTACCAAAGTGCAATGCAATGAAAGTCACATTTCTCTTTAATGTAATCATATCACTTACTTCAATTGTGTTCTCTCTTCCTTGAGATGTCTTTTTCATGATCAGCTTAAGAAGCACTCAGTTTACTTTTGCCTGTTTAGCAAACAGATCTTGGTGACTGTTGATTGAAATCTGAATTCAGATGGGATCTCTTCAGAGCAGAGAATATGACTAATACCACTGACAGTTCATTTCTTTAAAATGGGTCAGACCAGAGAGGTGCTGTGGCATTGGCATATGAGAAATCTAAATAGACCCACATTTTTCTGCTGTCACTACCACGAGAGCATGTCCTCACCGTTGACCTTGGTTTAGAGAATAGCGCCTGCATTTTCTGTACTATGATACTGTTGCTTCACAGCTTCCTATTTCAACCATAATAGTTCTTTGAACCTAAGGAAGAGCTCGTTCTTCCTCCTCCTGCCAGTTCTCCTAGGGTTTTCCTCAATGAGGAACATTCCATGGCAAAGTTATTGCTGGGGTCCAGTCTCACGGGTCTGTACGTTAATGCATCATTTCTACGATGCTAAGCCTTCCCCTAGGATGGCTGAATAGACCAGGACTGAAGATCCAATACATAATCTGTAGAAGACCGTGTTTTTCCTTTAATCCCCTCACTTGGTCCTGGGCCCTGCATGCATGTGCAACAACCTTCCTGTTCCAAGCTGATCAGTGGTTAGAGCCTTAGCGGCCTTTCTCTGTCACAGTGCCATGGTCAGGGAGAGCCTCTGTACTCTGCCAGACAAGTTTCTATAACTTTAAATTTTGAAGAGGTTCTTCATTTCTTTTTTTTCTAAGGCCCCTGGGCAAATATGCCGTTGTTCCCAATTAATCCTCAATAGTATTCAAGCACAGCATATAAATAATTTGCTATTAAAAAATTAAAGGTCTTCCTGCTCCAAAAAAAAAAAATTGGCATAGGAAAGAGCCGGCTCGTATTTCGTGACAATAGCATCTGTCACTTAGACTCACTTCCTGAGAGTAATGAACATGATAAAAGGGTTGGACTCCATCTCTGTTCATCACCTGGCACACCTATTATTGTTATGTAAGTGAACAGATTCAGGTTTTTATTCCTTCACATAGGAAGTTTAGGCATTAGTTTCACAAGATGCCTAGTGTTTGTGAAGTTCCAGAATTCATTATATCTGATATAGCATGGCAGGTAAATTGATAGGAAATTAATTGGAAGACAGTTCCAAACATAATAGCTCAGTGGAAACATCCAGAATCAATTAATCAAAGTGCAGCTCATTTTAATTGGACCTACTCTAACCCTGGACAGTTGTTGGAATCTTTAATTAAGCTTTCAAGCCCAATACTATTTACATTGGCCATGTTCTCCAGAATAGTTAATCTTAAAATAAGAAGTTATTAACTTGAAACCTAATGGTAAAGTAAAAATCCTCCACACTTGTAAGACACGTATGTTTATGTTTAATTAGACATTTTTTTTTTTTGATAATTTAAAAATGTAGTTTCAAACTATTTGGTTAGGTAAACGTGAACTCTTTGCAAGTTCACAATTCAGATGTCCTGTTTACAGGGCTGGGTGTTGATTTTCTTCTCACTATTATAAATATATGTATCTCATACATGTATTTGAAGGGGGCTGTTTCCTATTAATGTCCCGGGACCATCCTCTGACCTTCTTGTCCACCAGGTACCTATTTCTATCATTAACTTCATGTGGTAATCATGTGCTTCCCTGTTTGAATCTATTACTAGATCATGTGCTCTTTGAGGGCAAGGTCAGTTGCATATAATTCTGAACCTCCAAGGCCAGACTCGATGCCCAGCACAGAGCTACTAAGTAGAGCTTGTAGAACCGAAATGCCGTCCAAACCAAAAATGATCTAAGAAGTAGAAGACAATGAAAATGATCTTTTTTGACCATAGTTTGGTGTTAAAAGAAAGGGACTCCCTTACAATAAAAGGCCAACGGTAGATTCTTGCCCTTTTCTGCCTCTAAGTGAATGTGTGTGTTTTAATATTTCCTCAGCTATGCCCCTGGGTTTGTCCCTGGAATTCTCTATGCCCCTTGGTCCTCATCATCTGGAACAAAACAAAATAGATAAGAATAAATAAGCTGGGGCAGATGAAAAGGAATTGTATTCAGTTGTTGGCCTCCTAAGTTATTTAGTTTTTATGATGTCAATGGCAGAAGGAGATCAACTCCTAAATCAGGGAAATGATGTTACAGAGTGATAAATGCTTAACAGACCATGATTTAATGTGACTGTATACTATATATATATATATATATATATATATATATATATATATATATCATGATTTAAAGTACTCTAACATAAAGTAAATTAAATATACCAGGAATCCACCTGTAATCCAGACTTCCCAGCACCTGACCCTCCTCCAAAGAGTTCCTGGGCCAAAGATAAAAGTAAGGCTGAAGGCTTCTTTACCCAGGAAAGAAAACTCCAGCAAAGATGCTAAGAGCATTTGGTCCAACACTTGACTCTGAGCTCTCGACGTTCTGTTGAGATGAGTTAGTGTGAGAATAGGGAAGTCTGAAGCGCAGGTGAACGGCAGCTTTAATGTGGAAGGAAAAGAAGAGGAGTCCTAAGATTAAGGGGAGGAGAGAGGCTTCAAGAATGGAAGGAGACAGTAGATGTAGGAGGAAGGGAACTAGAAGACTGGCCGTTGTTCTGAGACTCTGGGACGAGGTGAACTCCTTTCCCCTGCCATGCCCACGGAAACTGGAATCGGAATATGTCTGGCTGCGTACCACACTGCAGTTTGATTTATAAATAGCAAGTATGACCCACACCCTGAAGACTTGTATTTGCTTCATAGAAGAGGCACAAACAATGTTAAGTGAAACAACTTCGATACACCAATTTAAGTACAGTTGTTTGCATGGAGACCCTTATGTCTATGAATCTGAATTCTAAATACCATCAGTGTCATGAGCCCCAAATTCTTAGGATTCCTTTCAGTTTTCCCTTCATGGTATTTCATTATCCAAAAATATAGAATTAATGTATTCAGAAATATTCCTTGGGTTTTATCCTCATTCTCAGTTTTGGGGACTCAAGCCACCTCATGGGGCCAGTGATGTTCCTCTCTCCAGCCTTTGAAGCACCCAACCCCCACTCCTATGGCCTAATCCAGTTTAACGAGCCATTGCATTAACTGATTATTAATATCTAATTATTAGGAATCAGTTATTATTATTTTCAATTGCTGATCAATTAGGTATGATTATAAATAATTATTGCACAGCTATTTTGCGTCAGGCACCGTCCTGTGTGCTGGGGTGCAGTGTGATTGAAGCGGCCTTCCCCAAAGTGTATCCAATGGTGGGACTCTGATAATATACAAAAGTAAAGTGGTGAAATGTAACACCTGGTACACGGTGACAAAAGGCCGATTCATTTAGGGTCTTTCCAGCTTTTGGTTCTGAAAGTTAAAAACAACAACAACAACTTTAATTTCTGAAGATGAGGAGATGTTAAGTAATGAAGGCTAGATCAGGAGCTAGCTAAGTGTGGCGGTAGAGGAGGGAGGAAACATGTTCTAGAAAGAGACAGTATGTACGGAGTGGGTCTAACATTCTGGTGGTGAGACAGCCTCATCCATTCACTGACAAAGCTCCTTTGTAGAGGACCCGTGAACATCTAATAATGCCTCTGGGTAGAATCATCCAGACTCTTTAGATTAGAGTACTGTTTTCCCACTTGGAGTTCGGAGCATTAATTTTGGGGGTTCCTGGGCACACAGGTGGGTGAAGATCCTCCTAGAGCTTGCATTCTTACTAGGATAGTGCCCAGAAAATGTGGTGGTCAGGTGACCACCTGAGTGTGATGCACCTGGGAGGCTTGTTGATTGTTTCGATTCACAGCCCTATTTCCAGCCCACAGAGTCAGCATTTCTTAGAGCGAGCCTGTATTTTTAAGAAGACTTCCATGTGACATTTACATTCCTTAAGGTTGGAGAGCCTCTGGCGTAGAATGTCAGGGTCTGATTCCACTCAGACATCGTAAACCTCTTCAGGGTGACTTGATAAGTGCATATATGGTCATGTATTACCCAATAAATGCTACACCACCGTCTCTCCATTGACCCCTTTCCCCAGTTTGTTGAGAATCTTTCCAAGCTTAAAATGACCCACCCTGGGCCAGTATTTAGAAAAAAATTCACTGGGACATACGCCAGACAAAAGCAGATAATCTCAGTTACCATGTTTTTGATGGAAGAATAACCAAAAGACCCCATCGGTGCACAGTCAAGTTAGAACTCAAGGTGTCTTTCATAATTCTCAATAAATTAAAACCAGACCAGCATCAGGATCAAGCTTCAATATGAAGAACGAGCCGCACTCACCCACAAATATATGCTGATTTAAAATTGCCAAAAACAAAGTTAGCTTCCACATACGAGTATCAGTCCATCTCATTGTTACTTTGCATGAAAGATACAGCCTCATTTTGTTCTCTGAAAGAAAGCAGCTAAAAAAGAGAACCTCTCCGACTTATATTTTAATAAATCATTTTTAGAAAACCAACGTGTAACAAATTCAACTTTGCGAAAAAATGGAATTAATGTTTTATCTTCTTAAATCCTTTCAATATCCTGTCACAAATTTGCTTCCCAAATTATGTTGGCTCATCCAACGCTTGCCCTTCCCTGTAAGGCCACAGCTTTTGCCCTTCCCTGCGAAGCCTCAGTTTTGCTGGGTCTTTCAATCCTGAAGCAAACGCCTAGGAACATGTTTCCATTTGCAGTATTTCCCTTCTAGGTGGAACAGCCACCAGACAGAGGGGCTTTCTGGGCTGCATTCGGTCTCTGCAGTTGAACGGGATGTCCCTGGACCTGGAAGAGAGGGCTAAGGTGACCCCTGGCGTGGAGCCGGGCTGTAGAGGCCACTGCAGCAGCTACGGGAAGTTGTGTCTCAATGGAGGGAAGTGCAGAGAAAAGCTCAGCGGGTTCTCTTGTGACTGCACCTTCTCTGCATATACGGGGCCTTTCTGCTCGAAGGGTAAGCATGGCGTGGGGCGTCTTCGCAGGAAAACTCATCCGATATGAAGAAAACATCCTGTAGTCATTTTCTGGGTAGCTATTTGAAACCCAAATATTTCCATTTCTTTTTTTAAATTTTTTTTTCAACGTTTATTTTATTTTTGGGACAGAGAGAGACAGAGCATGAACAGGGGAGGGGCAGAGAGAGAGAGAGACACAGAATCGGAAACAGGCTCCTGGCTCTGAGCCAGCAGCCCAGAGCCTGACGCGGGGCTCGAACTCACGGACCGCGAGATCGTGACCTGGCTGAAGTCGGATGCTTAACCGACTGCGCCACCCAGGCGCCCCAATATTTCCATTTCTGATTTTTTTTTTGCCAGTTAACTGTTTCATGCTAATCCTATTTCATTTCTTAGATATTGGCCTCAATTCTTAAAAAAAGAAAAACTATTCATGATAAATCCTCTAAAGTTGCCTCTTGATGTCTTTTAAAAAAAATTTTTTAATGTTTATTTTTGAGAGAGGGAGAGAGAGAAAGAGCAGGGGATGGTCAGAGAGAGAGGGAGACACAGAATCCAAAGCAGGCTCCAGGCTCTGAGCTGTCAGCACAGAGCCGGACGCAGGGCTCGAACTCACAGACTGTGAGATCATGACCTAAGCCGAAGTCGGGCACTTAACCAACCGCCTGAGCACCCAGGCGCCCCTCCTCTCATTGTCTTAAAGTGTTAGCTGCTCAATCTGCTTTTATTTATCCCGTGTTGATGTGCTTAAGTAAATATGCTAACAACCTGTTCCACGGGGCAGTTCTCTATTTTAAAATCTTTAAAGGCATTGTTGTTATTTTTGATGAAGATAGCCAATAATGCAAGGAAATTTAGGAAGTATTGTTTTTCGGTTTTTTGCTAAACGTATTTTTTTCCAAGAATAAAAATAACTTTGGGGTGCCTAGGTGGCTCAGTCGGTTAAGCGACTGACTCTTGATTTCCACCCAGGTCATGATCTCATGGTTTGTGAGTTCGAGCCCCACATTGGGCTCTGTGCTGGCACGGAGACTGGTTGGGATCCTCTCTCTCCCTCTCTCTCCCCCACTCCTCTCTCTCTCTGTATCTCAAAGATAGATAAACAAACATTGAAAAAGAATAAAAATTACTTTTCCATTAAATATGGATGTGTAACAAAATAAAGATTACTCTGGCATTTTGCTCTATGATGTGGCCAATGTCTGTGAAGTGGAATCTTTTTCAGTCTGTCTTGTTCACAGACCTATGTCATGGAAGAAAGAAAGGACTGAGTATAGTATTAAGTGTTCTAGATGGACTTCTCTGAATACACAAACATTTGTTATGCTTTCATAGTTGCTCACAGAAAACTGCCATCCAGCTTAATTCAGTTGCTTTATTTGCGTGTGTCTGGGCTACTGAAAGCTAACAAAAATCGCCTCCAAATTGAAGCAGCCCCTGCTTTGCACAGAAAGCATTTGGGATTATTTCATGAAAAGTGGGTTAAAAGTCCTCCACTTTTGACCGGAACTAAGTTACTATTTAAAATGTGCCTGTGATAAACAACTCACACCCTGCTGCTCTCATTCTAGAAGGTTTTTCACATTTAGAGGTAGAGTGGAGACCACTTCTTCCCAAGAACTTGTCTTCCTTTTCTGAATCAAAATGATTTCTAGCTAAGCTCGCTAAGTGCAGTCAGGAATCCTACTCTGCATACCATATTGACTCTAAAAAGGTTCATTATAATAACATAATAAAACAAGCAAACAAAATAGTCCTCCAGTGCCAAGGAACGGAGACGTTGCTATGTTACCCCGTGAGCATCATCTGGTACTCACATCCCACAACTGGTCTTTTATAGTAATGGAGAGAAGCAGGATTCAAGGATCCAGTGCTGATTATTCCTCCAGATCCTCATTTTCATGCAAACATATATACATATGTACATAAATGTGTGTGTATATAAGTGTATATATAGACATGTATATGTGTGTGTGTGTGTATGTGTGTGCACATGCGTGTGTGTGTGAATTTGGGATATTAATCTCATATAAGTAAAGTACTATGATTTTGTAAAACTGAAAGAGGCTGGATAGTTCCTTATGTTGATCACTGCTACAAAGATGCCCACTGCCCTCTCCTATTAACGCAGGACTTGGCTTCTTCTCGTAGGGCACAATAAATAGGGGAAAGTGTTTAGGCAAAAAGGAACATTTCTGCCTGTTGATCCTGGAAGGTAAGAGGACCCCTCAAACTTCCTTCCTTCCTATTATAGGAAGACTAGTGCATTCTAGTTACAAAATAATAGATGGGACCAAAAATTTAAATAAGAAAATGGACGGTAAGGGAGACGAAAGTCAAGAAGCCTGGTTTGTGTCTGATGTCAGAGAGGAGAACGTTACGCTTGTAATTAGAAGGTGAACTAGTAAATTAATTACATATAATTCTAGCATAAAGCCATTTCAAGGACCATCATAAGAGCTCTGTTAATATTCTGTGTTATTTAATTCTGGTTTGGGGCGATTTGTTATATCTATATAATTTGATATTTTTAATTAAAAATATATCAATATAGCTGAAATAAGATCCTTGTATTTAATTTTTTTTAACATAAAATGTGTGTGTCATTTCAGAGATCTCTGCATATTTTGGATCTGGCTCATCTGTGATTTACAATTTTCAAGAAAATTATTCCTTAAGTAAAAATTCCAGCTCCCACGCTGCTTCGTTTCATGGCGACATGAAGCTGAGCAGAGAAATGATCAAATTTAGCTTCCGAACAGCGCGAGCACCAAGCTTACTGCTTTATGTGAGCTCCTTTTATAAAGAATACCTTTCAGTTATCATTGCCAAAAATGGTGAGTGCTTTCTAGAGGAGAGAGAGAGAGAGAGAGGGAGAAAATTAAATTAGAACATTAGATTAGTAATAATATGGATCGTTCTGATGTTCTTGCCTCTCAAACTGCAAACAGGAAGAAAAGCGTGCCTATACTGTCCTATAAATTTAATCTAAAAGGATTATTTATAAAATTATGAAGATAGTTTTGTTATAATTTTGATAATTTCGCATTTTCAATGTTAACTTGTTATTTATATAAAATACTTCCTGTATTTTATTATTGTTAGAAACTCTTTACTATCCCATATAATATCAGTATCAATTTTGTGGTTCATTTTGAAATGAGATGCCTATTTGCATATAATAAATATTTCCATCAATTAAAAGTAGAGACATTTGGGGGGAATGTTAACAACCTAGCATTATGTATAAGAAAATGTCCACAAAGTAATCTGTCGGTTCTAATCATCAGCAACAAAATTGTCATGGGAAATGCTGGTACATTACTGCAGGGCAGTGGCTTCTGGGTTAGGATGTGTGTATGCTACAGAAACTTTGTCGCAGAAAACCACTTATGGATATTTTCCTCCTCCCTGTATCCAGATTAAAGATAGGAATCCTGTAGATAAATTGTCTGAGTGAGGAAAATAAATTTATAAACCTGAATATATCATTGCAACTAAAATAAATATGGCCCAAGGGCACTGAACACTAAATATACTTTAATAAGTATATTTACCACCACTGTGTACCTTTTGAACTTGAAGAATATCTCTACATTAAGATATTTTCTTTGTTAAATTGGAGATACCCTGTGAAATAAAGTAATTGGCATCTTTGCAGGCAGCTAAGTGAGTAGCATTAAGTCTCACGGTAAGTTTGGCTCAAAACTGTTCATTTCATCCTAATTTCATTCCAAAATCCATGGCTGTGACCACTTGGAAATATTTCTCATCTTTAGTAAAACTCCATTTGCTTATAAAAATTCCATTAACCAATTGCGTCATTGGAGTGGTAGATGTATTTTTAAAAAGATTATAGATACAACGTTGTTGTAATATTCCACAGTAGTTTGGCATTTCATAATATAATGTGTATTTTTTTTTTAAGGTAGAAGCTAGTTCAGAGATTTGCTTATGTTTAACTGCATATTTGACTTCTAGGGGAAAAATTCAAGATTTGCAGGAAAGGCTGCCTATTAGTAACATGCGTGGTCCTGATCTCAAAAATAGTGCAGTTTGACATAGGAGCTGACTTCTGGGAATTATGAGGACAGGAGGCATCCAAATAAGCCGTGAATTTTCCACCAGAAATTACTAACTAAAAAGAGTACTCCTGAGTTTTTATAAGTAGCTCTTTAACTACAATTTTAACTGAAACTGTAACTTCTCTCCCCTACTTTAGGAAGTTTGCAGATCAGGTACAAGCTAAACAGATATCAAGAACCTGATGTCGTTAACTTTGATTTCAAAAACATGGCTGATGGACAGCTTCACCACGTAGAGATCAACAGAGAAGAAGGGGTGCTCTTTGTAGAGGTAATACAGGAAAGTCAACAGAAGCAGTGGTTATAGTTAGGATTCCCCAGCATGAAGGACCGCCGGCAGAATCGTGATCATGAATAGACTGAAGGCATTCTTTCAGTGCTGCTCTCACACAGACCATGGACAGACCCTCAAATGTGGTCTCGTTTTTGAAAGGATCAAGGTTCTGTCCAAGATATTATTGATATTGGATACTGAAAAATGCTACACTTTCCTCATTTGTTTTACATTGCTCAGGAGGGAAAGCTGACTAGCTTATCATATGTACCACTAGTGGGGCCATCGCAGCTCTAATGAAACCAGTGGAATTATTCACTGTACCAGCTGTGGAAGCAAAGCACGAACGTTTTGGCCCTCTACACAGAGGAAGACTTCTTAGCTGAATGACTCAGGTTAAAGGGCCAAGCTAAGTAAAAGTATTAAGGTGAAAATAACTCGTCTATATATTTTTTAGCTTTACCAATTTTGGATTTCTCATACAGTGGAGAAAATTAAAGGGATATAAGGGGCCAGAAGGTGGGGTGCACTGTTAGGATAGAATGGAAAATTTAGAAAATATCATTCACCTTTGTGAATGGCTCTTTAAAATTTGTTGTTCTCAGTCTTTGGGGCCACACTAAACTGACTATTTTTTATCTTTTTTTTTTTTTTTTTTTTTTTTTCTTCCTTTGCCCTCTGTCCTCTCCTCAACAAAATGGTGTCCGTGTGGATGCTTGCATTCTCACGTAACAATTCTGTAGATTGATGACAACGCAAGGAGACAAGTCCATCTGTCATCGGGTACAGAACTCAGCGCCATCAAGTCTCTTGTACTGGGCCGGATTTCAGGTAAGGAAAGGAACAGCCTTTCCCTAATTGTGACGCATAAAGATCAGAAGAGTCATACTGGAAACACGCGTGCACACACATAGGCCACACACCAATTTATCATGCCGAAAGAAATCTTGTTTCGTTTTAATTATAAAGTCGGTGATAACAGAGGCGGAAACTCTACCTTCTCAGGTCCACTTTGTGTGACCCTGTGCAGGGACGTCTTGCTGAGCAAGCCCTGCCCTCTGATAGTAATGCCACTGTGCTCTCACGTAATGAAACGTGATACAGTTCTCACACTTCAAAAATAGAAGGAAAGGTAGAAATAACAGCCTTTGTATCAATCAGCTGCCAAATATACAGGCTGTCATCTAATGATCAAACCAGGACTAGGCCTGAAAGAGAAGGTAGGGGAGAGCAATGGCTTTTGTTCTAATTAGTAAACGTGCTTTAGGTTCTGGCTTGGGGCCTGTTTGCCTTGTTGAGATGTGGTGGTGGCCAGCCGCTCTTGCCGAAACCCAGTGTCTATGCCTTGTGATTATTAGTTATATCCAACAGTTACTTCTGACTATTCGCACTGAAGTAGAAACGTACTCTTGCCATTTTAACGTCAAAATATATATACATTTTCTTAAACTTGCCAACGGGGACTACGCGGAAAGAGGGGCGGTAAATTTTGAAAGGGTTTTCTTTCTAGTTGCAAGTAAATTATAAAGAGGAGTGATATTTCACCTTATTTGGGAGGGTGAGGGGACTTCTTGTAGCCTGGTTTTTATTTCTTGTTGGATATTTGACAGTAACCTGCAATATTTTGTCCCAGATAGTAAATGGAATCTTTCATTTTTTTGAACTTTGCAGCAGTTTGTACCTTGACTAATCATTCCTTATGCTGCCTGTACATAATTCAGAATCTTGAGAATGTTTGATTAAACCCATGGGTGAATGATCAAAATATTGGCCCTTGAGCGGGTTAAGAGTTAAATTTATAAATATTTATAGGCCCTCTAGGACCGTGATTAGCCCCCAAAATCGTGTGCTCTCATCCTCCAAACAGGGGAAATGTGAATTGCATTGTTCTCCCTCAGTATGCTAGAGTGGACGTAAAAAATACGTGCAAAGTGCTACTTAGATATTTGGAAGCTTAACTGAAAAATTCCAAGTGAGTTTCATCATGTAAATTATGTAAATTCAACTGTAGTAATAAAAAGAATCAAAGAAATGTAACAAATCTTGATCTCAGGAGTTCCTCATCTAGCAGGGTCTGAGACGAGGCATTACATAAAAATGTAAAACACAAGATAGAAAATTGTAATAGTTATGCCTAATGTTAATACAATCATAGTTTTAAGGAAATAAAATCTTCAAATTTAATGCCAGCATTGCTGATGAAAATACTTTTTGTGAGTAGAAATATGTTAAATATATTATAAAACAATTGGGAAACTTATCTGCATTCTATTAGGAAGATTGTATTAATGACACAGTAGAATAATAACATTCGTTATACAAATATTTGTTTCCCTTTTTGTAAATGAGTAGGGAGATTAGTAGGGAATTAAAGATGTTAATGTTCTTACTCCAGGATAGCATATCATTAAAACGCATCTCACTCATACTGAAAAATAAGATTAAAGTCCAAATTGAGCAGTGAACTTTATAGTCTGAATCAACTCATTCTCCTAAAAGTATAGGTAAGAATTTATTTGCCATGTGCCTAAGGTGTGGATCTTGACCAAGGACTAATGGTCTGTTTGATCATTAATTCAAAGGAATTAATGTAATTCAAAGGAAAGTAATAATTTGTGGTCAAATTTGGTGTGGTATATGAATTTACAATAAAATATATGTAGTATATTATTATATTTTAATGTAGTATATTAATTTATAGTAAAATAGACACTAAAATGGAACTATTAATTTTCCAGAGAGTTGCTCAATCTTGAAATTCCTTATTATGTTAGTCCGGGTCCTCCAACAAGCAGTTGCCAAGACAAAATTAACCATGTGATGATTTTATTCAGGGAACACTTGTAAAGTAGGAGGTGGGGAGGGAGCTGGCCAAGAGCGGCAGAGCCATCAGATGGCCACGCACACACCTCTGCCTCCAATGAAGGAGAGAGGGAGGGAAACTCGGAAGTATCCTGGAAGTCTGTGCAATCTAAGAAGGGTTGAGCAGTCTTTGGGGAGCCCTTGGGTCAGCCAGCTATCAGAGGAGTCTCCTGTTTCCCAAGAATGAGCCTGCCTTAGGAATCCCTGCTCTGATCAGCCACCGCTGGGAGCCAGCCACAGGAAGCATGGCCTTGGCCCAAGTATAAAGATGGGTTTCAGAGCCCAGCAGCAGGGGCCTTGGTCAGTTACCCTCCTCTAATTAGAGGTCTGCAAGACACATTCTCATGGCCCCATGCTTATCAGATATATTTTTCCTTTTTGCAAGCCCCTTTGGCTCACTGATTCGTTTAGCACATACTCTGTGATCACGTGTTATATTCACGAAGAGTGCCATTCGGCAAGGTGGACATTACACCTGTCCTCACAGAGCTTATGGTTAGCGGACATACACGTAACCGTCACACAAAAGGTTCCTGTGTATCTGATTGAGTATAATGTATCCTATGTTGCTTTAGATAAAATAGTTCCAAATTACCCTCCAAATTAAAATGAGTTAAAATATTTCTATCATCTTATGATTTCTGAATATTTCTTCTAAGGGGGCAGAATATAAACATTGATCAATTATATATATTTTTTGGAGTTGTGATTTGTCTACCTTTTCAAGCCAAGAGTTAAGGAGATGACCATTCACTGCCATATTAGATGGAAACCCAGAAAGAAGGACATCTCTTCCCTCTTTCAACTTTCTCCGTTATGCATTTCTTAAATTTTGGAAGAACTATGGAGATAATTTTGGATGGTCCTGTGAACCAAGGTTACTAGTAGATACTCAAAAAGAAGGTAAATTTTAGAAACAGTACCAAACTGTAGTATGACAGCACAGAAGCCATCTCCAACTCCCTGTTACGCTTAAAAGACTAAGGACTCAATAACTTTGACAATAATGCTCAGTAATAGTTGGGGGCTGTGGTGGGGAAGTCAAGGCTTTAGCCAAGCAGTTTAGTTCAGATCCTCCTACTATCAACAGAGCACATTAAATCTGCTTTTCATGTTCATAATTCACTATAAAATTAAGCTCTGACTTCTGTATCTCAGTACTTTTATATGCTATAATAGTTTTATGATTTATTTTAGTAAAAGTTGGATGATTATTTTCGCTTACTCTGAGGAGTAGCTTTTGCATATTAGAGGTCTAGATCAGTAGTGATTGTTCCTGTCTTCTGAGGATACAGAGCCAGGAGGTACCTCAGATTACTGCAGTGGAGATGAGGCCAGATGTAAATAATGTCTGTCATCAGCAAGGAAAGGACAGCCATTCAGTCTCTACCGAAGAGCTGTAAGAACAATTTCCTGTGTGTCAGGAATCCTTTATGTAAAACGTGCTTCGGTGCCTAGAGGTGAGGAAAAATCAGATGACCTGAGTCCTGTTTGTGTAACTGTATTGTGAGATGACACTTGAGATAGTGGTTATTTCACAAGCAACTTTTAAAAGAGAAGTACAGCTCAGAACAGGAGAAATCTTGTTCTAAGTAAGTAAGTAAGGAAGGAATCTTAAAAATTTTCTTCTTCATCAGGTTGATTTTTGAGTATTTTAACAGTTTTAACAGAATGTCATAGACTATCTTCAGTGCATACCGTGGCTTTAACCTTCTGGAGGCTTTGTTTCCAGAGAGTTAGCAGTACCATTTTGAATTGGCCATACCTAGAAACTGGAAAACACCTTTCTCCTCGTCATAGTACGTGAGCATTGATCAAAGTGTCATGTCCCAAACCCAGAGAACACTCCTGTTGCTGAAACATGTTCTCTGATTTTAATTATGGTGGACATTGGGATTTTGTCAGAGGCTCATGTAGTCACCAGGATGTGCTCCAGGTGGGAAGGATGAATGTGATCCTTTGACAACAAGATCACCCTCGTTGCTCTCATCTGGTAGTCAAACATAACGAAGCAGAGCTCTGCTTACACTTCAAAAAACAAAAGAAAACAAAACCAAATGATAAAAGCGAAAGCCACAAATCCCAAATTATATATTTATCAGCTGCCAGATCTAGAAACCTTTGTACAGAGACAAAACCAGAATAATTTCTAAAATAAAAAAGAGAAGGCAGTTGTTCATTCCTTTCATTACTAGCCTGCTTTAAAATGTGACTGCACCAGGAATAAGTAAACAATAAAGCCATTATCAGGAACTTACGCTATAGTGTGAGTGACCTTATTAAAGAACAAGAATTGAAGGAAGAGAAAGAGAGGAGGAGGTTGGCAGGAGAGTGGCTGCACGAGTTTGGGGCACAAAGCAAACAGAGCAAACAGTTTCCGGCCCAGTGATGAGCTGTGGGAGCGCTCAGAGTAAGAGCAGTGAGATGTGAATTCCGTTAGTGTCGTCTGTTAAGTATAATAGAGGGTTTGAGATGGTTTCCATGTCATCATACTAGAATTTAATGTCATTACCTAAAAAATTACACTCCTTGCTTGATATCTGCTAGTGATGCTTGTTAATGATGATTGGAGTTAAAAATTTGTTCCTGCGGTCCATTTCCTTTGTGAAAATGAGCGCTGGAGGACAGAGAGGAAGCCGTTTTATTTCTTTCTGGTCTTCCTTCTAAAAAGGCAGACAGTCTGATGTCATCTCTCTGTCAAGTATGTTGTTCACAGGTTGTAAGTACGGACGCCGAAGTGAATGATTCCTCAATCAGCTCCTTTAAGAGAACTATTAACTTGAACATTATCCAAAAAGAGATCTCTCCAAGATGTCATTAATCAAAGGAGATATGCAGGTGTAAAGTTGTTTTGCTAACTCATTGAGATTTCGTTGGGTCACGATTCCACACATAAAAAAATCCCAATTAAGACCATTACATGATCGTGAAATCGCATTAAAACCTCTCACGGAAAAATGTGCCCACATCTTGAATGATATAATTTAACCTAGTGTAAAATGACTGCAGAGTCACTGTTCAAAGGCTGAGTGAAGTTTACAGCTACTATCCATTACTTTGTTATGTCAGACATGTTATGGCGCGGGAACCGTGACAGCAGAAATTCGTCGTCCATCGTGGTATGGGAAGAACCAGTCTGCCTCGAGACAGACTTGGTCCACAGCCCTCCGTAATTAATAGGCTGCGTTACGTTTGTTTTTATATCCAAAGCTCATTGCCAAATCAAGTTCTGAGTTCTGTTTATGGATTGTTTTTATGTTAGAAGAGTTTTCTGAAAGCCCGAAGATGTTTTTCACTCATTCTGTGCTGAGCGGTAGCTTTGGTATATTTAGAGGCAATGACCCATCGGGATCATTGATCTCTTCTGACGCTGCAGAGCCAGGAAGTGGCTCAGATTTCTGCAGTGGAGATTTAGGCCAGATGTAAATAAAGTGTGTGGTCAGAGGGAAGAGGGTGTCTAGTCCAGCTCTTAGAAGAGCTAGAGGAACACACGTCAGTCTTGATGCTATTCTATGGAAAACCTGCTTCAAAGCCAAAGGGGTATGTAAGATAGTTTAATCAGATTATTTAAGGACCCTGTGATTTTGTAAATGTCTTATGGCACTTAAGACAAGTTATGTCGAAAGCAAAAGAGAAGTACAGGTCACCCAGAGATCTCTAACTATAAATAGCTTCTGTATTAGTCAGATTTTCAAGGTGATATCTCAGTGCGGTAGGTTTGGTTGGCAAATAAATACCTTTTATGAAAAACTGCTTCCGCGTCCATGTGGTATATTTGCCGTCTGCTCCGCCATTTTACTTTCCCATGAACTCTTGTCTAGGATCCTGGCCGTAATGGTATATAACGGTAAAAATGCCAGGCTCCTCCTCTGATTTATTGCACCATGTTCCGGCAAGGCTTTTACTCTGATCTTCATAGATTAAAGATACTGAGATCCTTTTTAAATAAGGCCCCTCTTCATAGGTATGGCCAAACCACTTGGTTTTGTTTTCTGAGGTTTTCTGTTTGTTTGTTAAGGAGAGCCACAAGAAATTCCATGAAGCACTCTTTGCAATTATTCTTCCATTTACGTCACACCTTTTCCAGAAACAGTCCTCTTACTACGTATGGAAAGGCACTTCGTACACATTTTAATTCCTCGGTACCCTCTTTTTCTTGTAGACCTTTCATTAAAAGGTTTCTTCTCGGGGCGCCTGGGTGGCGCAGTCGGTTAAGCGTCCAACTTCAGCCAGGTCACGATCTCGCGGTCCGTGAGTTCGAGCCCCGCGTCGGGCTCTGGGCTGATGGCTCAGAGCCTGGAGCCTGTTTCTGATTCTGTGTCTCCCTCTCTCTCTGTCCCTCCCCCGTTCATGCTGTGTCTCTCTCTGTCCCACAAAAAATAAATAAACGTTGAAAAAAAAAATTTAAAAATAAAAAAAAAGGTTTCTTCTCTAACAAAGCAGGAGTCATTCTGTTTGTTGGCAAGTACCGTTGAGGCTGATTTTTTAATAGACAAGATCACCCAAACATCTGAGTCAATAAGGATTTTTACGACCAGAAACATCCAAAACATGATTGTCTTCTCAGGGTTTGTATAAAGCAGGAGACAGTGGTGTCGGCATCTCAGGAGTCAGGTAACAGGAAAGATAGAGATTTTTGCTCGTTGGCTTTGTTAGTGCAGTTGTCGATGTCTAGCAAAGATATCTAATGCTATGTATTTCTAAGGCCAGCTTTGCTTATGAACAACATATTATAACTGTTAATTTTGCCTGGTCTCAGTTCTGGGGGGTAAGGGGTGGCTGCAAAGCCCCTGTGCTCTGCCTTCACTCCTAATTCTGATTCCCACCCATTAACTCTCCTGCAAATAGGAGTTGCTGGTCCAGCCCAGCAGGCAGGGGGGAGCGTTAGAGGTTGTCAGTGAAGAGAGCCTTGGGTGACCCCGTGCGCCCTGGTTGGAAGAGTCTGGACCAGCCTGCGAGAGTCTCTGGGGAACACCCTGAATTGTGTAGATCCCTCCTCTCCACTTGGAAATGCTTGGCTTACAGAGATCTCTGGGACCCCCGTGGGGAAAGGTCAGCATTGAAAATGTCACTGTGCCCAATCCCCCCCTTTGCCAAAGGGGGAGTGACCTGAAACTTGAGGAGTTCCTGAGTCCTGCTGACGATGACCTGAGGTTTGAGTCCTCTCTGGCTGGAGGTTAGGGTTGCCTGGCCCGTACCCTCCCTGACGTGGGGCAGCTACATTGTCTACCTTCTCTAGCTGTCAGCCGCCTAAGGAAACCAGTGACTGACAATCACCCGGCGGAGGAGAAAAACAGCTCTATTCTTAAGACTCACAACAATGAAACGGGAGAAGAAACAAAGCCACCGAATCACTCCCTATCACAATGGGCATATTCAGGGAGACGGACACCATCTGATGAGACTTAGTAAGAGCCCTTGCTTCCAACAAAGCAAAAAAAGACCTTGAGGAACTAAAAAGGTGTGACTGTTCCAGACTCAAAGTCAGTAGGAAAGAGTGATGTTTGTTGAAACGTGAACTCATCACCTAGAAGATCAAGTGATGAAAGCTTCAACTCACACAATATTAGGTCCTAAAGGATAGAAATCAGGCTGGAAAAGTAAAACAGCTTAGAGAAAAGGCAGAGAAGATGTGGTGTGAATAATCAGCAGACCAATAGGATAAAGAAGAGGAAGGAGAAGCAGGTTACGACACTTGGCAGGCTAACGAAAAACCTTGTGTCTCCAGATGAGAAGGGCCCACCATATTCTATGCAAAATTCGTAACACACAGGGAATCTTGCAAAATTTAAGAAAGAAGTGATGGAGGCAGAAGATGCTGGAATAATATATCCAGACCACTAAGGGAACAGGGCTCTGAAGAATCAACCTTAAAATAGATGCGCAAAAATCACCTAATCCATCAAGATAAATTTCTGTTCCAGACGCACTCCATCACATTTTCTAATTGATTTATTCAGAGCATTACCACTCTTCAAAATTTTCATTAGTTCCTGTTTCTATGTTTATTTTCTCTCTCTGCTGCTAGAATGTAACGTGCTTGATATGCGCGGAATTTATTTCCTGTATCTGTAGCTCTTAAAACAAAAATTAATTGATTAACTGCCCACTTTACGTTTTAAGAGTTTAAAGTCTTTTATACCGTAACTTGTAATTTGAAAAATGTTTTTACTTAAAGGTGTAGTTTTTAAGATTCATCTCATATCAGATTTGTACCAGAGAAGTGAATCGCATCTATTTACATTTTTCGGGGAGGGGGGAGTGTTCAAAAGATAAGATTTTTCAAAAGCCTATCGAAGTTGTAATCAAGATTTTAACACTGTAGAATAAATGTGAAAAGCACTGTCCTGATTATGTTGTTTTTAATGTATATTTCTTGTTCCTTTCTTATGAAAGTAAAAAACCTCCAAAGCAAGAATGCTGCCTTTCTAAACATAAATATGCTTGAATGTATATCCATTCAAATGAGTGAGTGCTGTGTGTTGGAACTAAGTTAGTTCTTGGTTTCCACACATGCACGACATGGCTTCTGTGGAACAACATAATGCCGGGGGGTTGAGGGTCTCCCGTAGGTTCAAGGAGCCTGTCTGGGTGCAGTGAGGCAGGATGACCTGGTAGTAAGAACATGACTTTCGGAGGTAGAGCCCCTGAGCCTGAATGCCATACATCCAGAGTAATCAGGTCGGGCTCATTCGGAGCTGACGCGCCAAGCGTCACTTCAAGAATAGTTGCTCTCCAGCCAAACAAACTAATAACAAAATAAATCAGCAGCCCTGCAGAAGATATGAACAGAGTGAAGAAAACAATGTGCCAATCAGAAAGTGGTTCATAAATAGAAGAGTCTTGTGATTTGGAGCCCAACAGGCCTGACTCCCGAGCAGAATGCCGATGGCTGTGTGGCCTCAGGCCATCACTGCAGTTCTGAACCCACGCGTCTCGCCTGTGTGACTGACTGGGATAAGATACTGGCGGCTACTGGAAGCTGTCAACACAGACGTGCGAATCCCTTAGAACGGTGCCATTGTAAGCACCCAATAAATACTAAATATCTTTTTTTTTTTTAAGAGACAAGAGTGTCAAATTGTGTCTGTGTCCTTGTATATGCAGTGCAGGAGACATTAGTCCTCCTTTTTTATGGTCATATTGGGTGGGGAGGTGCTATATGGTCTGGTCACATTTGAACTTTAAAACTATAGTTAGTTCCCCTGGTTTAGATTTCAGGCTCGCCACACACAAAATGTAAATATATGCTTCACTCTAAAATCATAAATTAGTATTCCGGCATTCAAGCCAACCTCTGTTCCATCATAGTCCCAGAGAAACTCAACTCTGGTTAATGTGGGGGAGGGGTTTTCTGTCTAGAGGGGCCACACATGTTTCTGCCTGAGTGACAGCAGCCCTGAAACAGGGAGTGAGGTGTGGACGCTTTCACTGCTGTGCATGAGGAATTAGGGCGACTCTAGACACTTTGGGGTGTAGCCTTCCCACCTGATAACATCTTCCCCCTGCGTGTTTGGATGGGGCCAGAGAATACCAGGCGGCTTTCAGCCAGACCGAGCCGTCTGCTTGGGCAGTTAACAGGGGAACTCTAGAAGCTCCATTTTCCCTCTAGCTCCTGTGATGGTCGTGACTTACGTCTCAAAGGCTGAGCTGAATTCATTTCCAAATCGGGAAGCACTTTAATCTCTTGAACATTGACTGCAAGTCCTATCACAAATCACGTTAATCATCTATTTTTAAATGTAACATCTCACGAACCCTCATCAGTTCAAAACCTGGCTCATCCGTCCGGAGGCTTCAGTCATTTCCAGATCACCATATCATATTAAATTAGCCATACTTAAAAACTTGCTTTCGTTAACCTCAGGAGGCTCAGCGGTAGTCACGGAGAGACTTAACGGATCTGACCCTTTTAATAAAGACCCAAGAAAGGGGAGTTTAGTCCACTGCATGTCTGTTGTTACTGTATTATCAGACTCAGAACATTCCATCTCTAGCCTTGCCTGTTTGCTCTTGCGTGATTATTAATATTTTGGTGTTTCTTTGGATTTCCAGAGTACACTGACGTAGACCAGGAGACAGCCCTGGCCGGTGCACAGGGCTTCCTGGGCTGTCTGTCCGCGGTGCAGCTCAGCCACGTGGCCCCTCTGAAGGCCGCGCTGCAGCCTAGCCACCCGGCCCCTGTCACCGTCTCAGGACATGTGACAGAGTCCAGCTGTGTGTCCCAGGCTGGCACTGATGCCACATCAAGGGAGAGGACACACTCGTTTGCAGGTAGGGGAATGGCTCCTCCTTTGCGGTAACAAACGCACTTGTCCCCTGGGTGTTGAATCTTCTGATGCCACTGTTACAATGCGTTCTCAAGGTGGCCTCCCCAGATTGGTTTTGTTTGACTTCCAACCCATTTCTCTTCTAGATCCTCAGTGCCTTATCCATGTGAGCCACTGCAGTTGATGCTGCTGAGGTTAAAAAAAAAAATCACAGAGATCCCACACTGATTAAATGTTTTAAGATTTTTTTTCCCTAAAATTTCTTCTTTTTACTTGGCTCTATCCCTCCCTCCCACTTTTTTTTTTTTTATCCTTTTACTGCAGATCATTCTGGAACAAGAGATGACAGAGAACCCCTAGCTAATGCAATCAGAAGTGACTCTGCAGTAATTGGAGGTAACAGAAGGCGTGAATGAACTCTTCTTTGGTACTTCTCATCTCTAGGAGTGGGGAATAGTTAGCACTAGAGAAATGGTGGGGAATCCACACATATCCCCACTGCGGGACACTGGATCCTGAGGTCAATGGCGGGAGTGGTTTATTATTTATACTGGGTTGTCTTTTAGAGTCTTCTTGAATTCATGAATTCCTTGAAGATTTTCAGTATACATAATTGATCATTTCCCTGAAGTGCCACACTCATACAGTTGCTACTGTGTGTAAAACTGAGCATCATTTAACTTGAAAATGGCCTTCTACAATCCCTAAGGAATTCTAAATATATTTGGGGAGGTACTATTTCTGTTGGCTTCTTGGATTTTGTCGTATTGTTTCCACAAGAGTTTATGTAAAAAGTAGGAAAAACCTGAGATTAACACTGGGAACATACATTTTATGTTGTGTTAATACTCAGTGAAATGGGTATTTCCGTGGTTTAGATGCTCACATCAGTGAATATAACACTTTTAGTTGTATTTTTTTTTTTTTATCAAATATTAGGCCAATGGAATGAAAGTGGTTTGTAGTTATTTTAAATTGCAGAATTAACACAAAAAATTTTAAAGTATACCTTCCTGGCAATGAAACAGCATGTTCTCTGAGACACAATTTATTCAAAGCCAACCCCCAAAATATACCTTTTTATTCCTGATGAATGATCTTCAGAAAGTAATTAATCAGATAATGGAAATGCTAAGTGACTCACCTTTTCTCCACACTTTGCATATGAGATGAACATAAAAAATAAACAGTTATTACATTGCCAGATAATGTGATTTCACTTTTAACTTGGGCAGTTTATGTGGGCTTTATGTCTGGTCCGTTTTTGTTCTATTTTTTTACATCTTTACTCATTCAGACATCAACTTCCTTGAAGTCGTTAGGATTTTACTTAAACAGAGAATAGTACTAGTCATATCTTTGTGAGGATGTTAACATCTGCATTGCCATTTCAGTTGCTTTTCTTTTTATCAGATTAATGGTGTATAAATTAAAGATACATAAGATAGAATTCCCATTTAGTCATATGATAAGCAAAAAACAAACAGCAGTAAGTCCCTCCGAAAGGAGTAGTTAATAACTGAGTGTCTAAAAGAAAATACATTAATATATTATTAAAAATACATTATGTGGTAAAAACTCATTTGAAGCTATAGCAATTAATGTGCTTAACATTTTAACATTTTTATTTTTTTAATGTTTTTATTTATTTTTGAGAGAGAGACAGAGTACTAGTGAGGGAGGGGCAGAGAGAGAAGGAGACACAGAATCCAAAGCAGGCTCCAGGCTCCGAGCTGTTAGCACAGAGCCCGACGCGGGGCTCAAACTCACAAACCGCGAGATCATGACTTGAGCCGAAGTCGGCCGCTCAACCGAATGAGCCGCCCAGGCGCCCCAATGTGCTTAACATTTTAAATGATGATTCCTTGTCAAAGAAATTGTCTCAGTCTCCCAATGGTGCTTTTTCCATACATTTAACTGGTATAGATATAGGGAGACACAGATTCACAGATATACATAGAGAATGACTGGACAGTCAAGCCAGTATTAGAGCACAATACTGAATCTTTAGAATATTGTTGCTTTGGGCAAAGATCATTGTTAATATTTACAGAATATAGGAGGGGTATATTGATAAGTCATTCTCTGTTACTGTGGAATGGAAACATGTTATAGGTCATCTCTGAAATCTGTCTTGGCTCAAATACGTAGAGCAGAGAAAGACAGTGTGGAAGGTGTGTGCAGCTTGGGAACTGAGGGCCTGGGAACACGTGGTGTCTGCTTTTGCTCATTGCTCAGACAAAGCTTCAGAAGCAGAGCAGTTGATCATGGCCGTTGAAGCTCAGAAGGCCTTGTCTTGGGACCACATGCAATTTATCTGCTAAATCACAGAATATCATCCTCCAGGGTGTTTCTCCATCTGGTAGCATCGCAGTATAATTCTTCACCCGTTGTCTCGTTACTCGTAAATTGCGCCCACTGTGTAACAATAATTAATCCATTTAAAATTTCTCCAAATTGGCTAATCGCCCTATGTTCTACATTTTAGATCATCTTTTTCTTCACTTACAAACACTGAATAACGTAAGATGGGAAAATTGTTCAATAAGACTTTTTTAACCGTGACCCAGATATTACAGAGGGTTTCTGGCCAGGCTACACAGATATGGATGGTGAGAATTAGACAAAGAGAAAGCTACCTAATTTCCTCATAAAAACATTCACACAGAGCTTCAGATGGCAATGTCACAGAGCACAGTGGTTTGCCGTATTTTATTTAGTGTATCTTTTTTTTTTTTTTTTTTTTTTTTGGTATAGCAGGTTAAATCAAGGTTTTTGTTGGATGTGACAAATCCTGACATGACACCTTCCCCAAATTAAAGGAGATAAATCACATATATGAAACAAACTAGTTCCAGAGTCCCCCCATGATTATGACCATCTGGATGTCCTGTCTGGGCCACTGTAATATTGATATTTATTTTATAATTGCTGTAGCCTGGTCTCTACTATACCTCATCAGTTTTTCATATTGAAATAATTCAGAATATCTCTCTTGAAACAAGAGGCCTAAATTAAGAGGCCAGACAATAGAAATATTTATAGCGACTCAACTGATGAGAGGCAAAATATATAACAACAAATGATATTCTGATTAAAATTATTATTTATTAATATGACTAATAATAATAAAAACAACTGTATCCGTTAGTAAATTCTTCAGATTTCAAGTGCAGAATTTGGTTGCCACATTTATGTTAGACTTATACGAGCAAGGAATTACTGTCCTTCTCAGTTAAGCCCGACCCAACCTAACATTGGCTTAGCCATTGGCGATATGATATAATTTGCTGTAGTGAATTTAATTGCCCATTAAATCATGTGCTCAGGAGTCCACTGTGATTGGTGAGAACCTTCAATGTGTTGGCTTGGTCGGTTTCCATTAGAGTTCTATGCCCCTGACTTAAACTGGAATGAAGAATTCCTAGCTTTGCAATATGACGGCTGATCCACATTGCTGTTTTCATTGTGCCTATTTTTGTCTGAAAACAACTTCATCGGTTAATACCTCCACCGTTTTCATCAGAAAAGTCTAAGTGTTAGGAAACTCTCAAACTCATGGTGACAGGCAATAGTTTTCCAAATTCTCTTTTTCATCTGAAAGCTTGACTTTTATCACTGGCGACATATGTTGTCAATTGTTTTTCTTCAAGTGACAGACTCACTTCACACATTTTAGAGAAAATATCTGCCAGATATCCAAGTCAAAACAACCACAGTTTGTCAGTCATTCTTTCAAATAAAAATGGTGTTCCATGAAGCGAAAAGTAAGTAGTTGAGCTCACAAGTCAGCTGTTCACACAGGCGCTCTTCCTGGAGACAGCCATCGTACTTGGAGATCCATCCAAAGTACTTTCTACCTCATTGCCCAAAATGTTAAAAAGGCTTATAGCCAAAAGGTCAGTATTTCATAAAATAAGTAATTTTTAGGGCTTCATTAAGGACACTCTTAAAATGAATCTGGCTTGCTTTTTTTTTTTTCTTTTTTGTGGGATTGCCTGGCAATCTAACGCCTTCTGCCTTATGAATTCCACGACCGCTTTTACAGTTCGGTAGCCTTGCCTCAATTCGTGCTAAGGTACCAGGAATTTTACCTAACCCTGTTTTACATTAATAGTGGATATGTCAACACAATGAGAGAGGCATCTTAGAATTATTATGAAAATAGCTTTGACCCTGTGGATCTCCTCAAAGTGTCCTGAGGACCAATAGGGATTCACAGAACACGCTTTGAAGAACTACTAGCCCGATGTAACACCAAGGTCGATAACCCTATGTTGGCATAGCCAAGAATTGTGGTATTTAAATATTTTATTTACAACCAGATGTTTCAAAATATCAATATTTCTCCTACAGAAATAATCGAAATAATCTATGTTATCTGTGTCAATATATTTCACTAGTCAGGATTATTCATATACATATATCCTGTTCCTCCTATTCAACAGTATGACAGACTATTGAGAATCAACTGAATTACAGTGTTTAAATATTGAAGTACAAAAACACATTTGATTATTTTACAACATTACTACTATCTGTAAATTTAAAATAATAACAATTTGTGTATTAATATGCAGTGACCAACCACATGGTCTTAGAGACATGTCAGTAACATCTTGTGTTACATGTAAATGCACTAAAAATTTGAAAAATAAGTGGAAATGCACTAAATAAATCCAATATCGTATGCATGCAGAATAAATGGAGGTGAACCCCCAGGGCTGATAGAGGAACTCAGAGACAGACTCGGGTATATTATGACACCGCCCGATCCAGAAATACCTGAGGTTTTGATATTTTTAATTCATACCTACTAGATGCTTGATGTATGTAGAAAATGATTTTATCATGACTTAGTAAGCAACGAAGTCAGCAGGGCTTCCGTTTGGACAAAAGTTCTGACTTTGCGTTGTTTTTCTCTTCCCTCCCCAGGTCTGATAGCGGTTGTGATCTTTATCTTGCTGTGCATTGCTGCCATTGCTGTTCGCATTTATCAGCAGAAAAGGTTATACAAAAGAAATGAGGCAAAAAGGTCAGAGAATGTAGACAGTGCCGAGGCTGTTTTGAAAAGTGAGCTTAATATACAAAGTGCAGTCAATGAAAATCAGAAAGAGTACTTCTTCTGATTGGCAGCTGTGTTTTAACTCACAATCCCGACAGTCTGTTTTAATAGCCGGGGGCTCTCAACCGACAAGAACATGTTCTTCCACTGAATGTACACGCAATTGATTTACAGCACTGACGTCTTGCCATATCCAGACTCGAGATGGCTCCAGGAGGCCTCATCCAGTGATGTATTTCCCATAGCAGTCGTTCTACAGAACAAGGGATGAGATACCGCTCTTAATTTCCGACCGTTCTGATAGGATCTAAAACGGAAGTTTAACTCGCTTGATGACTACGGTTTTTAAATGTGAAGACCATATCCCTGGTCTCTCCACCGTGTGGTACGTAAGTTTTGTTAGAGGTAAAAATCAAAATTGGACAATACGGACCTTGCTTTACTGGAGAACATGCTCGTGTTTGCTTTAGTGTCCCCATGGTGTTATTAATAGACCTGGAAATGCTTCTAAGATCCTGTTTGGCTGGTGTTTGCATCTTCAGTGGCCAAAAGTATATAAAACCCCTTTGCCTTTCTCTGTGTTACATTCAATACAGTTTATCAATAGTCTTGAAAGATGTTGTGTTGTCATTGGTTTGTTTTGATTGTTCTTTTTCTATTTGACTTCTCTTAATGATTTGGGATACCTTAGGTTTGGAGTGTCAGACTTCAGCTCTGAATGTAAAATTCATATGCAACCAGACTCGGAAAGTGCTTTGGTTGTCAGCGTGCGATGTCTTGCCTTTTAAAATTTTCATAATCTGCTATCATTGTTCAGTAGTGGCGGGAGGTAAGACCCTGGATAATGCCAATTTCCCAAAGAATGTGAAATGTTTGCAACTCTTCAACTTGTCAACATAAAAACCACAACTCTTAACAATGCACAAATTTTATTTACAACTGTAATATCTCATATGAAACACACCTTTGAGAATATTTTCCCCAAACCTTATGCCAGTTTTCTTTATAGGTTTGTTCTTCTGTTTTTCTACAGTTTATCACCAAATTTTCTTTGATCTCCCTTTACTGTATTCCGTGGGGAATGTTTCTTATGTATTAGAAAAAAAAAAAAAAAAAAGACAGCTGGAAGTGGAGAGCTCCATTCCCCATCCTAAAACATATACTCCTTCAGGCATACATTTTTCTGTGCCCTGACCTCCAGGACAGACTTTGTAAAATATAAGCTGCAGCCACGCCCCCCTTGCCTACTTTCTCCAAAAGCAGTTGAGTGGTTACAGAGTGCTCACTCTATGGGGTGATGGCGTATTGCATGATTTATGCTTCGTCTGCCGTTCTGTCATCTCTCATTTATGGTGACGGGGTAATTTCTCGAAAAGTACCGGAAATCAATATAACCTGCTAACTAGTGCATTCTGATTAGGGTGTATATACATACCAAGAGATCATAGAATTATCAGTGACCTTATGAAACTTGTTGCAATAATTGATTTTGAGGCAAAGCAAACAAGGTGCATGCATGTAGTTCTCTTTAAATTTCATAAGCCAGTTATATAATAAAGGCACTTTGCTGTTTATGATCACGCTGCCCGGGTGCCTGGCAAGGAACAGTTGGATCCCTTAGTTCGTCCACACCAGAACAATTTGGGAATACATAAATTAATCATCTTATTTTCCTTCTCAACCTCCTTACAAAAGCTGCCTGTCTTTTCCATAGCTCTGTATCCATTTTGCTGTTTCTGTAAATGCCTGACTAAATCTTAGGATATGAATTAACATAGTAGTTTATGAAGGACCGATGTTGATGAGTGGCATACTTTCTTCTTTTTAATTGAAAGACTTGAAGAATCGAACACAGAAGTGCTAGTTTTTATTTGATGCAAAGCTGAATACAAGCATCCTAACGGCCCTGAATCTGTTAGAAGTGTTCATGTGATTTAGTAGCCGCATTAACCTGGTTGGGAGTGTAGACAGGTTTATAGATGGTGAAGCCTCATGGTACTGTGTGGTCCGCACCACCAGAAGCTGCAACGTGATGGCCTCACAACGCATTGATTTGTCATTTGTCATGATTTTCAGTTCCGGGTTTGTAATCTATTCTTTCTTTTTTCTTAATAAAATGCATTTTTGAAGTTAAAATGCAGGATATATTTTAAGAGACGTTGTATAAAGGTTTAAACTGAGGGAATGATACTGGATTTTCATTTTCTTAAAACAGTAAAAAGATGTGTAGATGTCCACCTCCTTTACTGGCGGTCTGTGTTTTTTAAGCCTTTTGGTACATCCCGTGATTATTATGAATTATTAACAAAAACTGCATTTATCATGTATTTTCCTTTGAAACGGACACAAAAATGGCAGGAGAAAACAGAAAAAGGTTTACTGATTATAACAGGTGAGGGCAGTTGAACGACATTTAAAGTTTTGCCGGAGGCGAGCCTTTGTCAGCAACTGTTTGTTGAAACATTCGGTGTGTTTAAACGGGGCTCTATCCTTTTACTTCTCCGGAGAGCTTGGCCAGTGAGGCTACACTGACAAACCCGATTATGTCGAAGGATACTGTGCACCCTTCTATAATATAAAAGTTTTTAAAAAGTCCCTTATCTGTGATTTCACAGGAACACAATATATAATTAACATTCTCTTTTTAAGAAGACGAACTTTCTAAATCTCATTAAATTCCAATGTGCTAATATGCAAATAGAGTGGAGTTAATGTGGCATTGAATACTCGCCTCTATGAAATAGGGGTCATCTGTGGGAAATGACATCTTAATTTTGTGGAAGCCGTGCCACTTAAATGGCCCTTGACCACTCTAGCAAATAGCTTCGTTTTTAAAAAATTTTGTTCCCAAGGGGGCTCCTGGGTGGCTCAGTTGGTTAAGCGTCCCAGTCCTCATTTTGGCCCAGGTCGTGATCTCATGGTTCCTCTGCTGACAGCACAGAACCTGCTTGGGATTCTCTCTCTCCCTCTCTGTCTCTCTCTCCTTCTCTCTCTGTGCCCCCCACCCCTTGTGCTTGATTTCTCTCTCTCTCAAAATAAATATTTAAAAAAAAATTCTTTCTCAAGTGTCACTCTTTGAAACACATTTAATAAATTCTTTAGATGGCAAGGTAAACACCTGACGACCAAACAGAAGCCAGTTATTTAAAATTGTTTATGTTGGGGCGCCTAGGTGGCTCAGTCAGTTAAGCATCCAACTTTGGCTCAAGTCATGATCTCACGATTCATGGGTTCGATCCCTGTGTTGGGCTCTGTGCGGACAGCTCAGAGCCTGGAGCCTGCTTTGGATTCTCTCTCTGTCTCTCTGCCCCTCCCCAGCTCATGCTCTCTCTCTCTCTCTCTCTCTCTCAAAAATAAATAAACATAGAAAAAAATCTTTTTTAATTAAAAAAAATTGTTAATGTTAAAAAATAAAACTGCCAGTTATTCTACCAGCAAAAGTGGGTTTATTCGGGAACAGCAGAGATGCAATTCGGGATAAGCAAGCTATGGCAAAATGATAGGCAAGTTGCCTGGACGAAGGAGAGGAATGCTGTCTGTAGAGGAAAGGGGGCAGGGAGGTTGGAAAGGCTGTTACCAACAAGTCCATTGGAATAAACTGGGAGTTCCAAGTGTAGGGGCTCCTCATTGGCTGAGCTGTGACTCTCTGTCATTGGCTGTGTTGCAGGAGGTGTGTAGGGGGAGGTGGGGTCAGGGAAGAGGAAATCCTTTTTTCCTCCTTCCTCCTATTCCTCCTGCTGGGAATAGTGAAGTAGTTTCCCACGCAAGGTGGTCTTTTCCTCTTGGGTCTGTAATTGAGGAGGGGTAGGGCATGAGCGTGCCCTACTGGCCTCCTGCCTCCATTCTAAATGAGGTTCCCTTTTATAAATTTTCACAAAATCCACTTTCATTAATTGGTACTATCTTTCATGTATAACGGAATCTGGGAATGGGGTCCATCAGGCAACTGGAGAGCACAGATGTGTTACTATATGATACATATTAGTGTGAACAGCTGAGTTTTACAGATGAAATGTCCAGGACACAGGTGTATGAGGTGGTGTCTCCAAAAGGACACGTCAGCAATGTGGAAGTGATGAAACCGTGATGGGAATTTCCTTTTGTTCCCACGTGTTTCTGATCTTAGTACTTCGAAGACCTGGAGTTTTGGCAATTATTTAGTGGCATGGAAAAATTGAAGGATCTTGGTGTCCTCTTTGTCCAGAATGACCCATACTTCTAGATCTCTCCCATATCCTTTAAAAAGAACATAGATCTTTATCTGGTAGGTCATTGCCATTGATAGATTTGGTTTTCTTTGAAAAATATTTAGTAAGCTTATGGCCCTCGACACCAGGAGAGACGATTATAACTGGAGCACTTTGTATAGTCATGAAATACACCATACGAGCTCAACCCGATGGATCAAGGCATCAAATATCTTCGTTATAACAGAAGAAAAGATGAAATAGACCCAACTCACGTCAACAACGTTCAGTCGATTGATTGGCTTTCTGGTCCTTGTGTTGACTATGAGATGGATCTACTAGATATGTTCAGGATGTCCTGGTGGTCGTTTATTTTTCCCAAGTTTGAGTGATGGAGAGTGGTAACGGAAGAAAAAGAACAGAAGGAACGGAAGCCTTCCGTTCTGTCTATGTGTTGGGGACATGCGTGAATGAGCGTATGCATGTGTACAAGAAGGAATACCAAATAAGGAGAAAGCGAATATGAACTGTGAAACCGTCTGCATATAATTTAGCTAAGAGAGCTGGACTTTCAGTGTGGCAAGAGCTTCCCTGGGGACTGGTTTTGAAGATTTGCAAATGAAAATAAATGGGATGGAAAACAGTCTGACCCAGATTATAATGGCTTCTCCAGTGCAATAGCCTTTTAGTCTTTTCCCTATTTGCAACATTAAATTTGTTGTTAAAAAATACGTGAATATATTGAAAAAAATGAAATAGCATAAGAAATCTTACAAGGAAACGTAGCTCTCTGTTACCATATCGCCTTCCATCCCCCTCAGCTCTTTTAGATGCCTCTTGTGAGCTGCCCCCATCTCTTCATCACATGATGTAGCAGGCCAGCTTCCTTGGGAAGCAAACTCCAAGACAGTGGTTATCACAAAGGACGTTTATTGGGGAGAATTGTTGGGATCAACATCTGTGGGGGGAGGGGAGGAGGAAGGATGGGGCCCATCACCCAACCTGTGCTGCTGTCACAAGGGCTCAGCCAACCCTGATGTCCTGACTGGGAGTGAGGGGGCTGGGCATTTACACTCTCCTTTCAGCCAGGCACTGGATGTTGACTGCCTGGGGAAGTGGGTAATGAACTTGGACAAACAGCTCTCTTCAGCCTCAGCAGTTCCTAAGGAAGGAGAACAAATGCTGCTCAGCATCTGGGGAAAAGAAATCGTCCAGTGCTGCCCAGGGATCTGGGTGGCACAGCTCAGCATCCCTGAGTGTTTGCCCCTGTGCTGCTCAGATCCATCATCATTTGTGTTCTGGGATCAGCTCCTTCAGGACTCTGGCGAGCCTCATTTCCTGGGAAACTTACATGAGGAAGGAGGACAGAACGAACCACATATCCTGCCCCTGCAAGTGATCTCTTGGCTGCCACTGGTACTCATTCTCTCCCTCCACTGCTGCCCGTGCAGGACTCCTGTACTAGCTAACAGCTCTGCAGAGAGTTTGAACCATTGCCTCCTATGACCTCTCCAGCTGTAGCTGCTGTTCTTTTGCACTTACCATTAAAATTGGTCAAAGGAGTATCTAGAGGCCAAACATATTCCTCCTTGTCCCCAAAGTGTAAAAGTAGCTCTCTCTTATCACTTATGAGGGACAATTACTCCTGACATAGCTTCCCACATAACACTGCCTCAGCCAAAGATCCACGTTACAGCAGAGATGCATGGGAATGAGCACATTTCCGTGAGACTGCTGGTCCTTTCATATCATACCTTCAGAAGGTCTCTGTAGATCCTCAACAGGTGGTGTTGGCTGATACCTTACAGGCAATAAAGACAACTCATCGCTGAAATAAGTAACGATTCCAATCAAAAGTAATCTCTGATCCTTTCAGGGTAGAAAAGATCTGATGTAGTCAACTTGCCACAAAATTGGTGTTTTTGTAGAGGGGAACCATTCTGGGGAATGGACACTGGTGTCTGTCGCTGACCACTCGACCATTCGGGAGTGGCAGTAGTTATATAAATCCTGACGAGTGGGAGCTCATGTTGCTTGATGATGCATAGCTTCCATTCGTGCCTCCACGGCTACTCTGTTCATACATCCATTGTACTAGCAGTTCCTTCAGTGGCCAGTGATTGAGGTTGGTTGATACTTAGTCATTCTGTCTGATTTGGTTGTTTAGTGATTATTTCAAGGCAGCATATGCTTTCTGGTGGGCAAAGATCTTTACATTTCATGCCCATCCCATAGTTTCGTCCATCTGCTTCTCTTTCAGACCTTCTTGTCTCTGATCTTCCCAATCTCCTTCTAGGTCCTTGACAGATTGGCCAAATTACTGCCCATAAGTCCATATATTATATCCTTGTAGCCATTTCTTTCACACAAAGTGGCTAACTATGGCACCATCCAAAAGTTCTGCTCATGTGGAGGTTTCTCCTCACCACCATCTTTCTGTGGTCCTCTGACCAGAATGGTAGTGGTGTTACCTTCCATTTTCAGCCTGCACTCATATTCTAAGCTTACCCATCCATTCACCCAGTTCACACTTTTCACTTCTCTAGCAGTTGGTAATAAGGAACCATTCATGCAACTCTAAGCATATGCTGAGCGAACAGTGCTGGGGAAGAGTAGTGGATAACTTAAGGATCTGGGCAGGTGGCTTGTGCAGCTTTTTAGTGCCTACTCATGCTTGATCCCATGTACACTGCTTCCAATTTATGTTGGCTTTCTGCTGAGCCCACATAACTTGTGACTTGGTGAGTCTGAGAGAAGCCAGCAATTTTGCCCACATTTACCATCCCAATGTGAGGAACTTCCTCTCTAGCAGAGCTCAGTAGAACATCAGGAGATTTTTTAGAGAGTTGTGTATTTCTCTGCTGCAGATGACGTGGCATGGCTCTCAAACCTTGCATTTCTTCAATGTGATGTTCCCATTGGTGATGGCCAAGGAAACCTGCATAGCGTCTTTTTCCACCAGTGATGCCACGTAGGGTCTGCAGGATTGTGTAGTCCAAGGGGCTGGACCTCATGTCTGTTGTTTAGACCCCACTGTAGAACCTGTTCTTATTCTGGGCCCCACTGAAAGCTGGCTGAAGCCTTACATGCTACCCAATATTTGGTCACAGCCCTATTCCCAAGTGTGGAAAATACCTCTTCTAGAACCCAAAGAAGCCTACTAGGCACTGTGCTACCTTTTTCATAGTGGGAAATGAGAGATGAAATACTTTGTTACTGACTGTGGAGAGAGGTCCCAGCATGCCTTTTTTCTGTAAAATGCCAGATAGTAAATGGGTTAAGCTTATGCCACAGACCCCTAACTCTGTCATTGTCATGTGAGAGCATCCATAGACAATGTGAAAAGAAAAAAAAAAAAAAAGTGTAGCTGCATCCCAACAAAGCTATGTAAAACGTAAGAAGTAGGCTAGATTTGATGCATAGGCCATAGTTTTCTGACTTCTGCCTTAAAACACTAGATTCTTAATCATTGTGTGATTGGGTGGCCAATATAATAGACTAGTATGGTCCACAGGATGTCCAAATGACACAGGTCTCTTTGGACTATACCATGGCAGGGAGAGGAAGTGTTCATATGGCTTTTGGGGCAAGACTGTTGTCCATTCCAGATGACTACAGAGTGCTTCTAAATCTCCATTCTGATAGGTTGGAAAAGAACACATTTTTCACATCAACATCCACATACTCTATACCTGAGACGATGTTACTCTAGCAGAAATGCCAACATCTGGTACAACAGCTGCAACTGGGGCTCCTGCAATCTACTTCCCCTCTGCCAGGGAAGGTAACATATTCACAGGTTGCAGAGGCTAGAATGTGGACAGCTTTGAGGGGCCATTAGTGTGCCTGCAACACCCCCATTTTCTGTGGTTTTCTCCATCCAAGTGGCCTGATGTCATTTATTCCAGATCCTTTTTGTTTGAACTTTTCTAGAAAGATATCTGTAGTCAGGTGTCTCTTTATGGCTTTATGTGTGAAATTCCTATGAAGTAACTACCTGTCCCCATAGTTCATGAGTCGGGTACGTAATGTCTCAGCCATTCCTTTACATAATTTGTTCTTACTTTCCTTGTGTGGAAGAAATGCCAACAGCCAGTGAATCTAGCCAGAGTGGAACTCCTCCCGTGGCCCCAGCTTCCTTGCTTACCCTTCCCTCCTCCTGAGTAAAGTTTAATAGTGCTCATCACATGATTTGCTCCTGGCTTCATATTGCCTTTGACAGTTAGGGGCTCTAACAATTGTTGTTTGAAAAGTCAAGAAACCAATAATATCTGTTTTATCATGCCATAAACTAGAAAGACCAGTCCTTATCATAATTCATTATGTCATGCCACACTAAATTGGGTTTGCTCTTGATAAAATAATGTCTTTATTCCATGTGCTGATGCTAGGTATGGTTTTAGACCCATTGAACTAACACATCTGCTTCCAAGCTGTTCACGGAAGAAACTTTCTGATAAATTATGTTGTTGTGAAGGAATTCATATTTTCATTGAAAACAAGCTGTTATAAATGATTCATGTTTCTCTGCATTTTCAACAGGAACAAATTAATTTTTTAATTGAGCAGTGAAATGACCTGTTCTTCCAAAATACATATTAAAAGAAGGTGGTTACAAATGGTCGTGGTGATTTAGACTCTTTGCAATAAGTTTTTTCATTTGCTTGCAATATTTGACAAACTTTTCTTAGTAGAAATCTATAGCACCAAATAAATTATCATAGAATGGCATCTTCTAGAGTAGGATTGTAGTTATATGAAAGAACATAAGCTAGGGGCGTCTGGGTGGCTCAGTCGGTGGACGTCTCACTTTGGCTCAGGTCATGATCTCACAGTTCATGAGTTTGAGCCCCACATCGGGCTCTGCGCTGACAGCTCAGAAACTGGAGCCTGTTTCAGATTCATTGTCTGCCTCTCTCTCTGCTCCTCCCCCACTCACACTCTGTCTCTCTCTCAAAAATAAATAAACATTAAGAAAAAATTTAAAAAAAAAACATAAGCTAGGGGCGCCTGGGTGGCGCAGTCGGTTAAGCGTCCGACTTCAGCCAGGTCACGATCTCGCGGTCCGTGTGTTCGAGCCCCGCGTCAGGCTCTGGGCTGATGGCTCAGAGCCTGGAGCCTGTTTCCGATTCTGTGTCTCCCTCTCTCTCTGCCCCTTCCCTGTTCACGCTCTGTCTCTCCCTGTCCCAAAAATAAATAAAAAAGGTTGAAAAAAAAATTAAAAAAAAAACAAAACATAAGCTAAACATAATGAAAGCACCACATTTTATCATACAAACAATATTCAGAAATTAAAACAAATACCGACCAAACTCATTTCAACTTAGGTTGAATCTTTATATTATGAATTATAGTAGTGATAATGTTAATAATAGTTGCTGAATGGTATCACATTTTCTGAATACACATTTATTTCCTACCTGTAATTTGTATAAGAGATAGAAAATCTCTTATCTTTCCTGATGACTTTCTTAGTGGAAATTTAGTACACTTCGGCCTTACCATAGTTGAAATTTCACGATGTATGAAATTGATATGGTGCTAAAGTGCCTCTAAAAACTTCTTTAAGCAATTTCTACTTTTCTATTGGCTTCTATCATGAAATTGAAGCTTAGCTACAGAATTTAAACTGTAAAACATAATATAAACATAGAGTCAGTCTTATCCTTGAAATCTTTAATTTGAAGGGAAATATTTTCTGAGATATTAATATTGAACAAGCAAAATTGCTACTAAATTGCCAAAACAAATCATACTTACCCATATACATATGCAACTGTTTTTTTTTTTTTCCACGCAAATATTTTTCTACTGAAGAAGTAGGTCTGGGGAAAGGTATAGAATCTCCAACTGGCTCCCAGACAGCTCAGGGAAACCAAGGCAGACTGCAGCCTAATTCCTTCAGCGTTCAGATACCATCCTTTCCCTTCATATCCAAATAAAAATAGTTTGAGCCCCTATCTTGAGACTGTAGGAAGTTGGATCTTTTAAGTGGATACCTCATCCCCCCCTCCCCAAGATTTTCTGGAGGCCCTGAAAGAATGATGTCATGTTCTACAAACCCATCTTGGTCATTAAAAGTTACTTCAGCCAGATGCCCACATTGGATCATCAGTCTAGTGACCAAAAAAGAATTTAAACTCAGTAGATGGTCTCTGTTGTTCCTGACCAGCTTCTGTCTGGCTATAGTTTGGGTTTCCTTTAATTCACCAAATACAGGGAAGACCAGACTATAGCATTTCAGAAAAAAAAAAAAAATATGGACATAATGGAAATAATATAAAGTGATTGTAATGCAGAACAAGTGAATTCAATTGGATATCAATTATCATGATTCCTAGAGTCCCCCGATCATGCCATTCCAGTGACTTGTTCTACTTAGTCTTCTGCCCAGCTGTTCTCTCACCCAGGATGGTATGATCTCCTTCCCACTCACCAAACATAACGACTACAGCCAAGTGAAGGGCAGTTCCTTGCCAACACCTGATTTCTTCCTGCCCCAGGGTGAACACAATGTATATTACTTAGTGGAAACTTTTACCCAGACAGCATAGGGCCAGGCTTCCAAGTCATTTCCGGGACAAAGTGCTTGACAGTTGATTTCCCAAAGTTGGGAACATCCATCCTTGTAGAAGACCAGGTGGAAGATTTTGACATACTCTGGTATATTCTATGGACTCACCATTGAGTTACCATGAAAATTCACCTCATTGTCCATGCTCTAAGCCTAAACCTCGTCCCGACACAGTGTCCACCTGTAGCTCCCTGCTGCTGGCCTCCTCCGCTGCTTCCTGCCTTGTGGAATTGCATCATCATCCACCTTGTTGGCAGAAGCTGAAATCAAACCAGAAGGCCCCTTTCATCATAATCCCCATCCGATTGATCACCAAGCTATGTCTGCTCATCCCTTAAATGTATCAGAAACCCATCTTCTTCTCTCTTTTTCCACCCCTCCCATCATTTGGATAGTCCGCTGAAGTGACTTCCTAACTCATCTATCACACCAGGACTGTGCCCTCCCAGCCTCCTGGCAATTCTCGGCTCTGCAGAACTCTCGGCTTCTGTCATCTCGTACGCTCACTCTTTGCTCTGAGGATAGAGGACATGATGACTGTCCAACCCATACGGGTTATGCTGATTGTCCCAGATTAATTACAAATGTAGCAGAGTTCACTATCGAGTGTATATTCCATTTTTGATGATAAATCACATGGCTAACCTGAACCAAATCGCTCCTGTTTTTTTTCCTCACTAATATTCTTTCAGTTCAGTTTTATTTATTTTCCATTCATCCCCTGTCCCCATCACATAAAATTTGAATTTGCTATTCCTTTGTAGTAAATCCCTTTCTCTTTGAACTAATTAGTTGACTCATTTCCATCATTTTGAGCATCATTTTATTTTCCAGCAAAACTTTCCCTGGTCTCCATTTCAAGGTCAAATTCTCGTACTGAAAGCACAGCACTTGTGTGCCTTCTCCATGAGACAGAGCCTCATGAGATCAAGAGATGGGCTCTCTGTGTTTCCAGTTCAGTCCCATTACCAAGTGCAAGGCCAGCTGTTTAACAGCCACCCAATAGAGTTAACTGAATATACATCCATTAAATACATAATGACTTAGAACTGGTTGTTTTCTGTATACATGTGATTGAAGGGTCAGTTTCTGGTGACCCACCCCCCTGACAAAGGAAGACAGATGCCAGACACGAATAACTGTGCTTACCTCCCAAGCTGGATCCCTGGTCACATTGAAACGCAAGTTCTGTTATTACAAAATAGATTTACCCATCCCCACACCACTGTACTTATCAAGAAAGCTTTTTTAATCAGCGTCTCATGTAATACTCCATTACTAAAATCAATCTTCTTTTACTATCTTGCAAGCTAACACAGAGCAAAACAAAAGGCAAATGTGTGGGCATGGAAAACTTTGTTCTCTAATCACAGTTCTTACATCGTCTAACTCTGTATCTGTCATTTGCTCTTAATAAAATACATTAGCCTTCACCCCACTTTCCTGTATTTCATAAGCAGAGGGCTGCCAAAGACATTTACTTCCGTCCGTTCTATATTCTCCAGGCCATTATGTAGAATCGAAAGCTCCTCGCTCAACAGTTATCCGATGCAACGCTCTCTCTCCTTGCGTCGATGTAAGAGGGATACAATATGTGGTCACAATTGCAAACACTGTCATGAGCATTTGGATTCATTTAAAAGAAAAAGGGTACGGTTTGAGCATAATAGATTAGACCATGTGTTTCAAGTGGAAAAAAAAGTTGGGAGGTCTTGTATTGCCATGAACTTCCACAATTTGCAATTATGCAACTTACGTTTTCTAGTATAAAATTTGGGTGTGTTTTGAAATTGGAATATTTTTGTTTGGTTTGGAAATTATTTCACTTGAAATCCACATGGATTGGGGGAGGGTGGAGGCAGAGAGAGAGAAAGAGAGAAGGAGGGAGGGAGAGAGAAAGCTCTTATTGGGCAGGATGCTTCCTGTTGCTTGGATGTTTGGCTCTGGGAAGAAGCTGGAATCCAGCAGCCCTGCTGTGGCTCACCCAGGAGTCAGCAGGGCCCCATTTGTGAGTGACTCTGGCGGGCAGGATGATGGAGGGTGATTGCTTTCATTTACTTGATTAAAATTGGGAGAAAGGCAGACAGTCCTCCTGTCATTTCTTATGCAGCTTGCTGACTATTGTTCTTCTTTTTAAATGGACATTTACTCCCCATTTAGAACAATAAAATACCTCAACGCAAACATTAAGCAACACGTAGCTTATCTATCACACGCCCAACTTCTCTTGATAGTAATAACCATGAATACAGTGTCCATTACATGGCAAGTTCTACATTTTTACAAGTTGCTTTATAGATTCATTTTGTGATCACTAATAAACCTATTTAGAAAGTATCCAATTAAGAAAAGCTTAACGAAAGCCAATTACTCAATGCCCTAAATTTTGTACATTTTATTTTTGAGGTACTGAAATGTGGTTTAAATGGGTCACATTATATACATTAGTGCTAAAAATGTAGCCCTCGTTCAATGCCAATTTACCCACAATAACACTTATGGGCAATTAACATTTCATTTTGTGTGCTATATTCATCAGTAATTTTCTTTTACTTATTATAATGTTTGAAGAGTGTAACTACATTTATAATAAACGCATTTTATTAGTAATCAAGCTGGACTTTTCACTCATCCACAGACCTGGCAGTTTACATGGGAGGATGTGTCCATTCATATACCAGCAGAACTTTCAGAAGCATAAACTCAAATGCATTTTCCAGGAGGGAAACTAATGTCCCCATTGTGTGCTAGGTTTAATCTGCAAATGGCACAAGAAAGGACAGCGCCACATGAAAATACTATGTCTCTTTTTAAAAATGTTTTATTTAAAGGGGCGCATGGGTGGCTCATTGGTTAAGCGTCTGACTTTAGCTCAGGTCATGATCTCATGGTTCTGATATGCCCCGATTCGAGAGACCCCCCGAAAACAAACCACCAGAGTCCAGAGTCAAAGCCAAGCGGCAAGGGTCGTTTATTGCAGGTTCGAACCCGGTCCTCCGCGCGCACTCGTTGCCGGTGACGCTAAGAGGCCCCGAGCGAGGATCTTACAGCTTCTTTTATAGACAGGCACAAACAATTTAGGGATTTTTTGCGGTTACAGAGCTGTTATTGGTTGACATTTAAATTTGAACACTCAGCAGAACTTGATTGGTTCCCGCCTTTTTTTCAAACCACTCAGCAGAACTTGATTGGTTCCCACCTTTAGGTCAGACCACAACCTGGCACGCCCTGGCTGGTTCCGGGAACAGCGGGGGGAGGGGGGGGGAGGTCTTTTCTTTGCAGTTGTGAGTACACCTGGTAATTTTTCTCTTAGTCTCTCATTCCCCCCTCTCTTTGGTGTCTTAAGAGCCAATCTTGGATCTTATGTGTCTGACTCAAACGTTTCGGTAATGACGGGTTGGTATTGGGTCCTAAGCACCATCAGTTGGATCGTGTTAACTCGGTCTTTGATAAAGGCAACTAGTTTATTAATAATATAAGGCCCGAAGGTGAGGAGGAGAAGGAAGAGTATAAGGGGCCCAGCTAGAGCAGAAAGCAGGTAGCTAGCCATGGGGACTGATTGAACCAAGACTCAAACCAGCCTTGTTGTTGTTCTCGTTCACGCCTCCATTTGGCCAGGCCTTCTCTAACTTTAGCCATGGACTCTCCGGACTACTCCGGTGTGGTCAGCATAAAAACAACATTCTTTTCTTAAGGCTGCACATAAACCTCCCTGTTGGAGGAAGACTAGATCTAGCCCCCTTCGGTTCTGTAGGACTACTTCAGAAAGGGAGGTCAGAGATTTTTCGAGGTGCGAGATTGAGTCCTCAAGTCTGGCTATATCCTCATCAATGGCTGCCCTTAGGCTATTGAACCCCCGGTGCTGGGTGACTAGTGATGAGATCCCTGTTCCTGCCCCTATGGTACCGAGGCCAAATAAGGTGGCCAAGGTTATGGCCATAAAGTGGTTCCCGTTTTGTTCTTATTGACTCTCTTGCTTCCGTCCCTTCTGTCCACAGATCATATACAACATTTTCTCGGTGGTAAATAACCTTTGGAAATACTAATACCATGATACAATATTCGGGTGACGAATTAAAAACATCTCTGCTAACACATGGGGTGAGCCCTGTCTTAGAACAAATCCACCAACTGTCAGGAGCTGGAATTATCCATTTAGATTCATCTATAGAGTAATTAGTCGGGGCACAGAGCTGGATATGGCTAGAGGGGACCTTTCCTATACAAGTCCCATTGCCAGTGACCGCTTGCAGTGTGAGGCCGGGGCCCTTTCGATTCCACTTGCAAGCTGCTGGCGACTCTTCTCCTGACTGTGAAAAAGGGGCAGCTAGACCTATGGCTTCGTAGAAGGGGGGTTTATATCATAACATAGCCAGCAGGCCCTTGTTGCCTCAGGGTCCGATCGGTTTAAGGCCTTATACACTGCTGTTAACAATTTCCATAGGGAGTCTATGCCTTCTGGGTTCTGATTTTCTTGGACAGCTTGTGCTTTTACTCCTGGGGTAAGGACGGGGGTCCTGCTGGAGGGAGTAGTGGGGATCTGCCTGGGGATAGGCTCGTCTCTTTTTTATTTTATTTTTCCTAATATCTGATTTGGCCCCACCGGTTGTACAAGAGGGGAGACTTTAATTTTATTTGATGGCAGTCCCAAAGAGGGGACATTGATATAAGTAGAGTCCCCAAGTGAGTCCTAAGACCCATCGCCTGTCTTTTTTCCCTTCCTCTGTAATCTTACACGAATAAGGTGATAGTTTTCATCATACCTGGTGCGGGTACATGGTCAGACATAGGACATTTCAATAAATTGGGGGTTTACTTCCCACTTCCATTCCCCATCATTGGAGGTGATTGCAACTCCAGGCTGCGCAATAGAGGGTTTCAAACCCTCCACATGTACGCCTCATCGCCCCCGTCCTAAATCCTGGACCTGCATAAAATCCATTTCTACTTATTGATACCCTCCTTTGCAGTTGCCTCCATTTACCTCCTTCCATTTCTTCTAATGGACTAACTTTTTCTAAATTAAAATATAAATCTGGCCACCAGGTATTTAAATGGGGCAGTCCTAGGGTTTTGTTGTAGATTTCATGAGTCTCTAAGTTAGTAATTTCCCATGTCAAATTATAGGGGGTGTGGGGGGTTTGGATTTACAGACAGCTTTCTTGCTTGAACAGGATGCGGAGGAGCTGCTGGCAGTCATCCCAGTGGGCTGGTGGGTGAACATGACACTGTCTAAAAGAGCTATTAGGTCTTTAGGGTTATCAGAGAATCGAGCATTCTGTTTTCCAGTTGTAAAGGTCACTGGTGGAAAAGGGCCAATACTGGAGTCGGGGGTTGCCTGTTTCATTGGGGGGTTCTATTTCCCACAGGGGTAGGGCCACAGTGGAGTCGGGGAGGTGAGGGTTTGGCTCACACTGGGTGCGCCCGCGGGTTCGGCCAGCTGGCCCCTCGTGGTTGGTTTCGTTTTCAATGGTGCCCGGCGCGGCTGCTGCCTCCCGTCCTCCTGGTTCCCCTAGGGGGGCAACTAGCGGGGCAACTGGTGGGGGCGGCTGCTGCGGGCAGGGCCTGGGGTACGAGGGGAGGGGGATGATAGGGTGGAGGGTCTAGGGATAATAGGTCCTGACTATCGGGCAATATGGGATACAAGGGTGCGGCTGGCGTCCTTGATTTTGGGGGATCTGCAGGCCGCATGGCAAGGACCTTACACGTTCCCGAGGATAGGAAGGGGGCCAACCAAGGGGGTGGATTTTCCACTAAATTCTGCCATCCAAGACTGTAGGGAATCTGATCTGGGTGTCCCTCACGACCTGGTAGAAAAATCTTTGATTTCACCTTAGGCAGAAAGTTCCTTCAGTTGGCCATCCAACGCTGAAGGTTGGCCATTCGGAGCAGCAGAGGGTTATTAATTTTCCCCACCGATGTCTAAACTCAAATTCTGTCCTCTGGTTCTAACATCCCTGAAGTTAGCAACGAGGAGAGAACAGAGGGAGTGCTTTGAGATTGGCCCATCTGTATCCTGGAGGTGGAGGAAAGGATTAAAAGGAGAAACAGTAAAGTTATGAGGATTTCTGGCTGGGCCAGGCCAGGTCACCTGTGAAAGAGAAGGATTTAACACTTAAAGGTTATAGAATAGAGAACACAACACTTAGATCGCTAGCCGCTTTCGGGTGTCTGCCACCCGAACAGAAAAATTCCGATGGGCCCAAAAGGTGCCCCAGATGGGTGCCAGTGGACGTCTCCTACTGGACCCGACCGACTGCCCTATAGTGCGTCCGCCAGGCTGTGTCAGTCACTGATACAGATCCCGTGCTGGGAGAGCCAGAGACAAACAAACAGAAACAGACAGAGCCAGCTCACTTACTGATCGGTCTCAGGGACGACCCGTTGACTTGGGGTCTGGTGGGTTTGGGGGGATCCCGGACGAGCCCCCAAATGATATGCCCCGATTCGAGAGAACCCCCGAAAACAAACCACCAGAGTCCAGAGTCAAAGCCAAGCGGCAAGGGTCGTTTATTGCAGGTTCGAACCCGGTCCTCTGCGCGCACTCGTTGCCGGTGACGCTAAGAGACCCCGAGCGAGGATCTTACAGCTTCTTTTATAGACAGGCACAAACAATTTAGGGATTTTTTGCGGTTACAGAGCTGTTATTGGGTTGATATTTAAATTTGAACACTCAGCAGAACTTGATTGGGTTCCTGCCTTTAGGTCAGACCACAACCGGGCACGCCCTGGCTGGTTCTGGGAACGGCGGGGGGGGAGGTCTTTTGCTTTGCAGTTGTGAGTACACCTGGTAATTTTTCTCTTAGTCTCTCAGTTCATGAGTTTGTGAGTTGGAGCTCCGTGTCGGGCTGTGCAGACAGCTCAGAGCCTGGCGCCTGTTTCAGATTCTGTGTCTCCCCCTCTCTCTGCCCTTCCCCCACTGGCACTCGCTCGCTTTCCTCTCTTTCTCTCTCTCAGAATAAACATTAAAAAATTGGGGGCACCTGGGTGGCGCAGTCGGTTAAGCGTCCGACTTCAGCAGGTCACAATCTCGCGGTCCGTGAGTTCGAGCCCCGTGTCAGGCTCTGGGCTGATGGCTCAGAGCCTGGAGCCTGTTTCCGATTCTGTGTCTCCCTCTCATCTCTGCCCCTCCCCCGTTCATGCTCTGTCTCTCTCTGTCCAAAAAAAAAAATAAACGTTGAAAAAAAATTAAAAAAAAAAATTGTAAAAATAATTTTTATGTGAAATAATTTTAGGCTTACAGAAAAGTTGCAAAATTGGTACAGAATCCACATTTACCCTTCACTCAGATTCCTAATGTTAACAACAATTGGGAGAACCAGGAATTATGGTTGGATACTAACCCACAGATTTTATAGAAATTTCTCCAGTGTGCCCCCTAATATCCTATTTTTGTTCCAGGACGCGGCCCAGGATCCCTGATTGCATATAGCAACTGAGGTCTTTATGACCTTCGATCTATGATAGTTCCTTAGTCTACCCTTGTCTTTCAGGACCTTGACCTCATTTGATTTTTTTTTAAATAACTGATCATTCTGTAGACTGTCACTCAATCTTGCTTGCCACATATTTTCTCATTATTAAATCGAGCTTATGCAATTTTTGGCCAGAATACCACAGAAGAGGATGTTATGTCCTCAGTTCATAACAGCCTGGGGTACATGATGTCAATATGTCTTGTTAACTTGCAATATGGGCCTCAAATTCTTGGTTAACGTGGTGTCTGTCACCACTGGGTTTCTCCTTGATGAGGTTACTTTTAGCCTAGGTTGATGTCCTGTTTCTCCTTAAATTTTCACCCACTGATTTTAGCATCCCTTAAGGGATCCTGCCCACTACCGTTATTACTGATGTATATTCCTTATGATGATCATACTTTCCCTCATTGCTTCCACATTTATTAATTTGAATTTTTCTTTAAAGAAGAACTATCTTTCAGGGCCACCTGGGTGGCTCAGTCAGTTGAGGGTCGGAACATCGACTCAGGTCATGATCTCCCAGTTCGTGAGTTCAAGCCCCACATCGGGATCACTGCTGTCAGCCCAGAGCCCGCATGGAATCCTCTGTCCTCCTCTCTCTGCCCGTCCCCAACTTGTGCTCTCTCTCTCTCAAAAATTAACATTAAAGAAGAACCACCTTTCTCTACCTTTTAACTATTTAATGAATGTGAGTATGGACACATGCATATTTGTTTTACTGGATGAGTTCTAATCCAGTACCCTATTTATGTTGTTACTCAGATTGTTCCAGAATCAGCCTCCTTGGCGATGGCCCCCAGGCAAAGCTTGTGGTTGGGCACTGAGTTTCTATATAGCTCAAATCCGCTGGGGTTTTGTTAAAGAAATTATTGATACTGAATTTAATCACAATACTTAACCTCTGTGCATTTCTGGAGAAAAACACCTAATGGAGAGAGAATAAATATGGTATTTTTCCACGTGCAACATCTTTCTCTGTATACCTCTGCAGTCCTAAGCACACCTCAGTTTAAGTCTGTTTTTCCCTCCCTTCTATTTTTTTTTTTTTAATTTGAGAGAGAGAGAGAGAGTGCGTTCATAGGAGGGGCAGCAGGAGAGAGAGAGAGAGAGAGAGAGAGAGAGAGAGAGAGAGAGAGAGAGAGAGAGAGAGAGACAATCCCAGGAAGGCTCCACATTCTGCTTGGAGCCCAACTCAGGGCTCGATCCCATGACCCTGGGATCATGACTTGAGCTGAAATCAAGAGTTGGATACTCAGCAACTCAGCCCCCCAGGTAACCTTCCCCCCACCTCTTCTATTTTAAGGGGAAACCTGGGACTTCTCCTTCAACTTGGCTGTCCATACTGCTGTTGTCAAAGACAAAGCCACGCCCTAGTTAAAGTGGGAAGGAGTGGATTTTAATCAGAAATAACTAACTGCCATGGGGGAACGGGGTCCAGTGTGAACCAAACCTGATTTGGGTTTGCAACCGAGGTGCCAGGGTGTTGAAAGGGAGACGAGGGAGGTAGGGGGGTCGGGGGCTCCATAGCCAGAGAAGGGACACATCACAAAGGGCTAGTCCGTGCAAATGCAGTTGGGGCAGGTGTGTCCGTTTCCTGGCAATGATCGAAGTTAACCTGCTCCCCTGCCATCCTCAGGTGTTGGCTGTAACAAGCAGTACGTCATACGGGCAGCCCTAAGTTTTTCCAGGGCATGCACTTTATGGGGTGGGGGCTAGGCCATCTTGAGGAATGTTAGAAACCCTGTTAGTTTCAGTTCAGCTGTTTTATGGGACAAGGTGAGGCCTCATCAAGAACAGGGAGCGTGCCTAGAAGTTGGTCTAGAAGACAATGTTGGTTACCTTATCCTTCTTTGTGTCCTTTTATGGTGCTAATTGTTTTGCTCTGCCACAAGGACCATTATGATTTTATTCTGCAGACGCTAGATCTCTGAAGTTTCTGAGTCTGTTTTAAAGACATCTTTTTTTTTTTTTTTTTTTTTTGGCACAAGGGGTTTTTATCTCATCTGCCCACAGTCGGCTCTGACCTGTGAGCGTGTGTGTCCACCACAAAGAGAGGACTCCAGTCATGCCCCTCCGCTTACTTTCCCCGACAGCAGCTGCGTTAACCAGAGATGATTTACATTTTCACAGTGTTTCAGAGGATATGATATATTTTGTGAACCTGATTTTTAAAAAAAATTGTTAACATTTATTCATTCTTGAGAGTGAGAGAGACAGAGCATGAGCGGTGGAGAGGCAGAGAGAGGGAGACACAGAATCTGAAGCAGGCTCCAGGCTCCGAGCCGTCAGCACAGAGAGGGGCTCGAACTCACGGACTGTGAGACCATGACCCGAGCTGAGTTAGACACTTAACCGACTGTCACCCAGGCGCCCCTGTGACCTGAATTTTGAAGGAACCCAAATGGTCCTCTGGATATTTTAAAAACATATTTGTATGAGACACCAAATATATGCATCATATAGCATAATATATATATTCAGTGTTATATATACATATATAGATCCATCTATATATATAATTATATATTTATGTCTATGTATATAGTTATTTAAATGTGTGTATATATATGCCTGTGTAGTTATGTTACTAAGCATCTTGTATGATTTCTTTTATAGTCACTGTCTGAATTACAAAAGACGTTTCTCAAAGCTACTTTGCTAGAGGGTTCATAAAGGCAGATTATTTTCCAAGAGAGATGAGTTAGAGGCTACCGCTGGAAAAATCTGGGTACAGTGTGTAGACTCATTTGGCCTGCAAAGTTTTGAAAGGGGCTTTCCTCATCCCGAGGTAGCTTTCTTTAACAGCACGTATTCCAAAGCCTTCTCGTTACAGCCTCCTGGAAGAAACATCTTATAAACCCTAACACTGCAACTAACTTTTCGCTCTTACCTGTATGAAGGCACTCACTCAGGCGTGGCCCAGCCACATCAGGGGAGTCCCTTGTGTGGAGCTTGGCACGTAGTAAGTGCTATGTAACGTTCATACTGATTGACTAGGTAGTCAGCAAGACAGGAGCTGGAGGCAAAGGCGGTGATAAATAGATGACACATTAGAAGCCCGAGGGTACAACATCCTGGCTTTTGTGGCTCTTAACGTCCTGGCCTTGCAGCTTCCAACCACCCCGAGGCTGGCAGACCAAGAGCACAGGGTGTAGAGAGCAGGTGCTCTCCTCTTCAAACCTCTGCCCCAGGGTAACCTGTAGGTTCATCAGATACATTTGCATTGAGGTTTTGACCCCCAAGCCCCACGGGGGAAGATGGCCAGGACAGCTCCCGTAGAAACGCTGTAGGGTCAAAAACTCTTGCTCCTGGACCTGTGGGAGGGGGTCCCCCACATAATTGGAAGCAGCCTTATTTAGAGACCACCCTGTCCATGACCACAACCCCTTCTTGACTGTCCTTTCTTGAGAGTGTACGATCCTGAATAAACTGCTTTGTGCCCGCTACTTTCCTTCTGGGCTGTCTTGACTTGAGTGTGGATTCCTCACGTAAATCTTTCACAAGGAATCCAGGAACGGAGACCTTCATTCACACAACGCAGACGCTCCTACTGGGAACAATACCTATTGTGCATTTCATCTCAATCCAAACAACTGACTCATGGGTAATGTATAGGTAATAATAATTTCTGCACATTATTTAATATAAATAGAACATTGGTTGTTTCACTATAATCAAAGCATGAACTCCACAAATCTTTTCCAAAGCAATTTCTTGGCAAGACAGGACAGGGACGTGGGCAAATGCTAGAGATGTCTGTGACTTTGATCCATATTATTTATGTGTTCGATGCAGTGGTTCTCAAAACTTAGTGAAAATAAGTCATCTCAGCTGTGCATGCCCAGACCCCAAATCAAGTGATTCTGGTTCACTGTGAGCAACAGGAATTTCCATGTTTTCTGATGGGGGGGGGGTGTAGGGGCAGAGAGAGGGAGAGAGAGAATCCCAAGCAGGATCCATGGCCATCAGCACAGAGCCCCACAGGGGGTCCATCTCATGAACCTCGAGATCAAACCCTGAGCTGAAATCGAGAGTCAGATGCTTAGCAGATGAGCCACCAGGCGCCCCAGGAATTTCCATTTTTAAATCAACCTCTCCAAGCCGGGAGAAGGCTGAGGCAGAGCTGTGGCTTGGGCGCTATCCCTGGGGTTTGCTCCTGGCCTGCAGGGGCGTGGTGGGGAGGGGCTGCCGGAAGGGGATCTGGGCTTATTAGCAGCAGCCCTGGCGAGGGACTGCTTCCAGGAGGTGGAAACCGCAAAATCAAGCAGGACACTCCTGCGTTCTCAGTAAGACAGAAACACTCAACCTCTGCAATTGACCTTCTCTGATTCAGGGTTGCATTTATTGGCAGGTAAGTCATCTCAGCATTGATTTCAGGAAAAGGGAATAAACTGTAATGTGCTGTTTTCAAAATGAGTCCCCACCCTGCAACAGTCACCCCTCACCTAAGAAACAGCGAAGACATGAACGTCTAATTTTTTTTTTTAATCAGTGGCAATTTCAACTTAATATTCTAGTTCTAAGAGACTTGTTTATTCCTGGCTTGTGATGTGGCCAGAGATCATGGGGTTCACATGATTTGTGTATGATGTAAATAACTTTTTTGCAAACCGTTTTTGTTTTTTTTCACTCTCTGGTTCCTATTTATTTTCAAACTTGCATAAAAGAGTTAATATTGCATTCAGCTTTCCCTATAAGCATAGTGTAACTCCTTTGGTATATGAGCTAATGCCTGGTGTGCGGACTAGGCTGATGTTCAGAGTCCAGGTGAGTATCATCTGAGCTGTAAAATGTATCAGGATTCCCTCGTCCCTGGGAATTCAATACAAGTAGCAATAATGTGAATATAACAAAGATTTTCACCAGGGGATATGAACATGCTCTTGAAGTGGTATAGTAGCAAAATATTTTCTTGTCGTAATTAAGAGGTTAAGGGTGCAATTCCAGCTATGCTTTCCAAAGTTTTGGGAAAATTGGTATCTTCTGTAAACTAAATTAAAATTTATAAGGCTTCTCACTTGGAATTCAGTGGTAAGCCTATATATTTGTTAGGCTGCTAATATAAGATTCCCAGCCTCATCACCACCACCCTCCCCCCGCCAGAAAAACCTCCCCCAAATTCAGTATTTAAAACATCATTGCAAAGAACTATATTAAGATGTTAAATACACATTGAGGCTAGTGATAGCCAATTTGACAAAGTTGGGTGCCTATTTGAAAAGGAGGGAAGCAATCGTGAATAGTACTCTTAGACTTTATCGAAGTGGTCTCGTCATTAGAATCACGTGCGAATCTCTTGTTAAATTTTATCACTTGTAATGGTAACAGCAAAGCCTCTTAAAGGCAGAAGATAGATTTAGACCAATCGGTTTTAATTGCTATAGGTCTATCACGAAGAAACTATCCAATAAGCATGTCTTAAATGTGAAACTGGATATTGAGAGTGGTGAGCAGAGACTAAGAAGGCAGATAATTTGCGCCAGCATTATGGTGAAGGACACAGGAGAGTGTGAGATAACCAGAATAAAACAGAAATAGAGACAGCTGGGAAATCGTTTTGTTTGCCTTGCCTATTGTGAATTTTTTCCTCAAATCATGGGTTTTGAAGTAGGATAGAGAATGAACACAAAAACTTTAAATACATGAGATGCAACACTAAGTATCCAGAGAGATCTGAAGGGCAAGCTATCTAGAGCTGTGATGTCTATTTTAACCTGCACAGAAATCACCAGGGATCTCGTTAAAGCGTTTTCTGATTCAGATGGTCTGAGTTGACCCGGGGAGGTCTGCATCTCTAACAAGTTTCCAGGGATGCCCACGTTGCTGGTCCACGGACCACATTTTGAATAGTGAGGTGTTAAACTGAGTGCGTACACGCCCATGAGTTGGCTGCATTTTGCATGACCAGTCAGGGAGGGAACGCAAATATCAGAATTCTATTACCCTCCTTGGATACAGAGAGTTGTATTGAAACAAGTCCTTTGAGAGACTCCACATCCTTGTCCTGTAAGGAGAGCAGAGCCCCAATTAACATCAGCTCTTGAAATCACGCAGTCCTGAAAATCCGCTGTGCTGCCCAGTGGAGAAGCAGGTGTGTGACTTAGAGTCGATTGGTAGAATCTGGGGGGGGTGGGGGGGGGGGGGAAGAAGATGAGATGTGTTGAAATCGATGAAGGACTAAAAATCCTTGGGATTTTTAGATTTTGGAGATTTCCAGGCGGATGAGTTTGGGGGTGGGCACATGGCATTTCACCTGATGGGATATTTCTGCTGGAGCCTTATTTATTTGCTCGTGACAGCTATTTTCCTCAGCTTGGAGGCAGAATGCAGTGAGTTTCCTCAGCAAATAGCGTGCTATGGTATAAGCAGTGTCAAGTCCTTGACATTTTCAGACACATCGAACACTCATTAAAAAAAAAATGTTTAAAAGTTTTTTTTTTTTTTCCAAAACTAAACCCGGGTCTCGATTATAGAGCTGCACCTCCCCACCCCCCCCCCCCGATTGTGGTCACAAGGTCATGTGGATCGTTACTGGGACATCTTTACAAATGTTCCTTTCTTAGGTGAAAGGTTTGAAACCTAAAAATTCCTAGGTAAAAATACAGATTTTAAATTTTTTTTTTTACATTTATTTATTTTTGAGACAGAGAGAGACAGAGCATGAACGGGGGAGGGGCAGAGAGAGAGGGAGACACAGAATCCGAAGCAGGCTCCAGGCTCTGAGCCGTCAGCCCAGAGCCCGACGCGGGGCTCGAACTCACAGGACCGCGAGATCGTGACCTGAGCTGAAGTCGACGCTCAACCGACTGAGCCACCCAGGCGCCCAAAATACAGATTTTAAAGAAGCCTTTTCTAGAGTGAAACAACCAGCCTGGTGTCTTAACATGAAGTGACTTTGTCCCTGTGGTCTGCACTGTGGCAGAAAGCCCTGCCATTGTATAATTTTTCTCGTCTGGGTGTGACTGGTGTAAGAGTCCTCGAATGGATTTTGTTTTGTGACCTTCCAGAGGTTGGCTGCATGGAAGGCTCTAGTATATTTGGCTTAACATATCTAAAAGAATTATTTAAGACTTTATAAGTTGAACAGGTCATTAGCTAAGACTACTGACGTTAGTAATTGATGCTGGGTGATAGGTGGATATATTTGCTGATGAGCCTCGGTAAGCACGTTTATACTCGTCAAGTCTGATGAACAGGTGACCCTGTGTTCCTGCCAGTGAGGAAGGAGTTCTGTTCTACCAGCACCTTTCACTGTGGTCCTTTCTTACATCTTGCTCAGTCCTGGCAAGTCCCATCCTGGTCCTTAACTCTTGGCCACAGGGTCCTCTGTACTTTCTCCAAGCTTGACCAGCGCTCTGTGTGGCATTAGTCCCTTGTTTTGAAAGTCCTCTGACTCCTGTACAGCTGATTCTTCACCAACTGTATATTCTTGTGCCTCAGTTTTCCACGTAAAATTTGATGTCCTGGGGTGCCTGAAGTGTGCTGTGTTTTGTGTCTGTTTTCAGGATCTCTTTGGCCAACTGCCCTACTACTGGGTCTTGAATTCTTTTATCGTCTATGGCAGTGATTCTCAAATTTTGAGGGGTTTTAAAAAAACTCCAAGATGAGACTGGACTCCAGACGTCAGATCCTTAGGATTGGACCTACGCCTTTTTTTTTTTTAACTCCCTATGAGATTCCTGTGTACAGCCAAGTATGAGATCCCGTGTTCTAAGGGGCTCTTCCCCATTATATGCACATGGCACCAGTGTTGTCACCAGCCACATACGCTGTCCCCTGTGGAGGCCTCTGGATGACAGACTAGGCTGACCACACTGGCTTTATTGCATGGGAGTCAGTCTGAGCACTGAGACTACAAGCCAGTTGGACTCCACAGCGGCCATCACAATTCCTGACAGCTCTTGACCTCTCCTGACTGATCTGCCTCCTGTCATATTCTTCTTCAAAGTCATTAACCTAACCCCAGAGAGAAGCTCCAGGTTTTCAGTTGAAATAATTGTGCGGCAGGGACATTCGGAAAGCTGTTCTCCTAAGACAATAAAAGAAAAGAAAAGAAAATATATCTGGTCTCTCTAGTCTTCCCCTTTTCCTTCCAATGTTTTTCTTTTGCCAAAAACAATCTGCCAAGTTTCTAGCTATATTTCGCAACCAAAGGTGGCAGGAACATCCCAGAGAGAAATAAACTAACTCATTCTTTTCCCGTCAGAGTAAATTAAAACAGGACCATTTTGTGAGGCTTTTATTTAAATTTAATTTTTTTTTTCTATTTGTGTTGTAAGAGAGGGAAAAATGGCCAATTCATTTTTTCCATATGTAGATCTTAGTTCAAATCACTTCTTTGGAAGTTTTGCTGCCCTTTCTTTTATTGCTTGATGGAAATACACTTGCACTGAAAGGGGACTGACTCTGTTGTAATCTCCTGTGTCTGACTTGTCTTCTATCTTCAGTGGTTAGCCTCATCGGAAAATCTCAATAAATGCTCCTCACAAGGATTTCTGCTAATCCTAAATTTGGTTAGAGATTTGCCTCTCCATCCCAATTTATTGCAATAATTACTTAGTGAATATCATGAGCTGGACACTTGGCGGCTTAGCGAGTCAGACTTCTGCATTCCTGGCTATGTTGCTGGGCACCGTCTATTAGGCATCCAGCAATAACGATGCAAAAGGTAGGAGCGATACCGCGATGCCACCTGTGGCTTGCAATTTCCACTAGATCCTGAAGGGCGGATGGGATTTTGACAGAAAGAATGTGATGGAAAGGAAGAGAGAGCATCACTGGTGAATGTGGAGGGGCCGTGGGCCGTGGTGGGGTGTTGAGTCAATTCCCCTTTCGTTCCGTGCAGATGTGGAAGAAATTGGATAATGAAAAGGGAGATTAAAATTGTACAATTCTCAGTCAGTTTCTCAGCAGGCATCTCTCTGAAGGTTGGTTCTGTAGCTGCTGGCAGGTGGCCAACTTGCTAAGTCCTCTTAAATTGACAGAGAAGGCCAGATAAATATCCACTCCTGGCAGCCCTTCCCTGACAGATGGTCTGGCATTGATGTGTAATCCCAGACAACAATGGCGGGGCTAAAAGCTCTGTAGCCTGGCGTCTCCTAGTTACCACATGTGGTATGTAACTAGGATTTCAGTGTGTTCGCAGGCACCATGCTGGAAGCAGGGAAGATGAAGCCATATATAAAAACCAAGAAATTGCATCCACATCTGAGAGGGTGGGGGTTTTGAAGGAAGGGGCCCCATAAAAAAGCTGCCTTTTGGGCTTAAAGTGCAAAAATAGAAGAAAGTGAGCATCATCGTTGCTTTTCTCAAAATGCACACCAGCAACACACTTAGGACCCCCAAAGGAATGGAAAATAAATGAGCTTCTAAGACCTTTGATTCAGTGGCTTTTCAAGTCTTTTGGTCCGCAAGTTGCATTTTAGTACCAAGAAAAAATGTCCAACAACTTGTAAGTGTCCTTGATGGCTGTAATTATTTGTACCGCTATTTCCTGACACTGGTCATGCTGTGCACAAGGATAAAGGATGGTGTGGTCATGGCCGCATGATCCAAGGAAGTAGAAGTCCGCGGAAGACGGAAGATCATCACTTAAACTGGGTCCTTGGGCGGGTCACTACCTCTCTGGTTTAGTTGCTGTTTCTCTTGACAAAATGTCTCCTTTGCCAATCTAACTTTATTTGGAGAAAATACTGTGTTTTAACCAAAAGCCACATATTTCTTTTTCCTATAGAATGACTTAGCTACTTGGGACAGAGACCATACTTAGGAGAACGTCAGCTCGAATTACATGGATATGGATAGGATGTAGATAAATGCCTGTAACAATGAAGATAGTAAGGAAGGTCTCTGAAGCAGTGAGATTGATGCCTAAATTAAGATCTTGAAGTGGAAAGTATGGGCCTCAATGAGAGATACTGAGGAAAAAGAATGATGGGTGCTTCCAACCTGTTTCAAGTCTTGAAGCCATCTATTAGCACAGTGGCTAATCTTGAGAGTAGAAACAAATTTGCAGCTGTAGAATAGTGACAGTCTGGAAGCTCTTGTTTGCAAGAAGGCCATGCTCAGTGGTGGGATCCCATGACTTTATTTGACTTGGGGCTGGAAGTTGATTATACCTGATTTTCCCCCAGATCTAATTAGCTTCTAAAAAAAAAATGGTGCTTTAAATTGATATCTTTGTCTCTATTTCATCTATTAATGAGAGGTTAGGCTAAAGAAAGAAATTTTGGTTCATCCTTCAGTAGATTCATACTTAAGAAGAAAGTCCATCCTTGGTTTCAAGTTAAATAATGTGAAGTCACTTAGGAAGGGACCTTATCCAAAAGAGACAAAGTGTCCTCCAGTGAGGCCCTCCAGACTCTCTTTGCTCCTGATTGTGTTAGCGGGGAGGAATACTTCATTCATTGGCTGAACAAAAAGGTATTGATCTCTGAACCCATGCCAGTCCTGTTTGAGGAAGCAGAGATGTGGTAGTGAACACATACAGCAGAAAGTCCTTTCCCTCCCAGCTTCTCTGCTTCGAGGTTGCTCATCAGGCTGCCGTCAAGATGCCGACCAGAGGTGAGGTCTCACTTGATGGCTCAACTGGGGAAGGATCTCCTCCCTAGCTTATTTTCCCAACTCTTGACAGAATTCCTCTCCTTAAAGACTGTTGGGCAGAGGCTTCACTTCCTCACTGTTGGCTGCAGATCACTGGCCATTACTTGCCCTGTGGCTTTTCTTTCATTGAGCATCAAGGTTTGCAAGAGGCAGAGTTTGCTAGCAAAACCAAGTTAGAATCTTTGTACCTAGTCACAGAAGTGGCACACTCTCAAAGTCTATTCGTTAGAAGCAGGAGGTCGTGTCGGGGGATTCCAAGAGGTTTTGAGTAGCAGAAGATGGGATTTTTGGGGATCATTTTAGAGGCTCCTATCAGAGTTTGTGTGTGTGTGTGTGTGTGTGTGTCTGTCTGTCTGTCTTAGTGTGTGCATCTAGTATTTCCAGAAGGCCAAAATATAGTTGCTTGAGTGACAGAAGAGAGAGAAGTGTATGTCTGTTCATTCAAGTTTCTTTTTTGTTTCCTTTGGATATGCAAAGACAGGGTTGGAGATGCCAGCTGGACCTCCAGTTTGGAAATATCATGAGCGAGTTTAAGGATCTCTGAATCTGGAGTTGAGAGAGAATCTGGAGCTACATAGAAGATTTGTTGTCCTGAATTAGGGGATGGTACTTGAAGTCATGATCCTGGATGACCCAGGAATTAGGGTCAATAGGAAAGAGAAGAGGTCTGAGGTTTGAGTCTGGGGTATTTTCTTCTGTTGGTTTTAAGGACACAGCCGCCTGATAAGAGTTTCTTATAAATATTTAAAAACATAAAATTAAAAATGGAAAAATCTTTTTTGACTCTAAAATTGCATTGCATCGAGGGCAATTGTGCTGTGATTGCTTGGAGTTTGGCTTGCCACCTACAGGATCAAATATTATCCAGACTAACAATTTAGGGTGAGAAGTCAAGATTCAAGAGTTCAAAAAAAAAAATAGGGAAGGCAGAGAAATGCAAGGAATTAGAGTCAAAGAGCTGATATGCTTGATTTAATTCTCAACTTGAAAACCCCACGGAGCCCTATTTATCCACAGCCCATGGCTATGTCTCCCATGCAGCATGACCCTATCAGAGCTTAGGTTTATTCAGCTCCTGTTTCTTCCACTTGTTCCCAGGGCAGGTTATATTCCAGTTTTTTTCTCTGGGATACAGTTATTTTTATTCCCACGAAGGCACAGTTGTCAGTGGTTCCTGACCAAGACCATGCAGTTAGAACATAAGTATCGACTGTGTCTGGGGAACAAAGTAAAACCTCCCTGAACTTCATCTATTCGACTGCCCATCTGAGGAGCAGAAGTCAATTACCTTCAGTCACCCGCACCTTGAGGATTCCATGGTTTTAATTTTTTTTAATGTTTATTTTGAGAGAGAGAGGGAGGGAGAGAGGGAGGGGCAGAGAGAAGGAGACACAGAACTCGAGCAGGCTCCAGGCTCTGAGCTGTCTGCACACAACAGACAGCAGAACACACAACTGGGAGATCATGTCCTGAGCCTACGTGGACGCTTAACCAAGTTGAGCCACCAGGCGCCTCTAGGATTTCATCGTTTAAACAGAGGAAGGGCTCTTAGTGCTGGTGCTAAAACAAGGGATGTGAATTAAGGGTGAGGGGCAACGTGAGCCCCAGATGAGCCTCTGAAGCTGTTGAAGCTCTTAAGGACTCCCCTGCATCCCAGTCTCTCCCCTGACAGCCGCCTCTGCATTTATGCCTGGAATCTGTCTCCACGGGAATTGACTAATCACTGCTGAGGCTAGGCGAGCCCTGTATCCCAGCACCCACCTGTACCCGCATCCAACAAAGCATGTCCCTGTTCAGGACTCCCACCTTCCCCCTGTGTCCGTCCGTGTTCCCCAATCCTTGTACTCCTTACAGTCTCCCCGCACCTTATGTTCCCAGTCCGCATACACTGGTCCCTCCTGAGTCCCCAAATCTTCACCCACATTCCTCACAGGTCCCTCTTGGAACACCCTTCCCACGTGCCTCCGTGTCCCCTACAAGTGCCTCCCCGTGCTCACAGGAACACATCTACTCACACGTGTATTCATTAGTTGACCACATCTGCACTCAGTTAAACCCCAGCCTGCACATCTAGACTCCGCGTGGCGCTCCCGTGCACACACACACGAGCACACGTCTGAATACGTGCACCGCACACACGTGCACATGATCTTTAAGATTTAACAGGCTGCTTATGAAAGCTTGTTTTACTCAAAACTGTGTATTTCATGGAATTAAAAGAATTATGAATAATCATGAGCTTCCAGAACATCTAGAACTCTCTCTTTTGCTTTTACTTGCATCTGATGTTAGGCTGAAGGGGATGTGCTGTGTGTCCCACGCGTTCAATAAAACTAAGCTTCTCCGGTATGCATTTAAATCAGATTTTCAGTTTCCCATTAAAAAATCTGTGAAACTACCTTGTCAGTGATGGTTTTATAGGATCCCCTGTCCATGCGGAAGTTAAAGTTAATGCTCCCTGAGTTGACATACAGAGCCAATTTGATGAATGTGTGTTCAAACGAAATACAGCTCAATGATTCAAAGCTGGGTAACACTGATGAACTCACTTGCACTGCCTGGTTATTTTTTTGATTAAATTATTTTTATGATATAAGTACTTAGGGAAAACTAGAAAATTGGGACTGTAAAGATAATGTTGATTTTAAAAGACAACTAGCACTGTCCATTCGACTTGCACTAAAACTTACATGATAATAGGTACACCTATAATTGAGTGGTTACACCTACATTAATATGGAAGGATATATGATTATTGTGGTCAAAGCATTGCATTTCTGAAAATGCCCCATGAATGGTATTTATCCCCTCTCGGTGCCGTGTGGACTAGAGTCTGCGTAAACAGAAGGCATTTTATCATACACATTCTTCCTCAGGACTTCGCCTTTTGAGATCGGGACTTTTTGAACATGCACACGCGAACATAGGGGAGATGGAAGGTCTTTTATTCTTTAGAAATGCGGTGGAAAGGCCCTTCATTTCAGGGGACTGTTGATGGAACTCTCGCAGTGTATGTGATATGATGAAGAAACTGGATCGGAACTGACTTCATGGAAATCACATAGCCTTTCCATTAGTTCGGGTTGTTGACAACTAACTATAGCAGTGGTAATAGTACCTGTGATTCGCACCAATCGAAATCAGATATTTTCATGTCACATTATGGTGTCATACAGCTCTCACAATAGTTTATATTCATGACTAGAAATTATAGTAGTTATTAGACTGCCATAAAACTTGTTATTTAATGCAGTAAACATACATGTAGATCAAATACTGGGATACCTCCCTATCAGTATTCTGAAACAAAGCCCGCAGACTTCCCCAGACTGCCAAAATTTGAACTAAATGTGGTTAAAAACCCACACTCTGGATGAATTTGCTGGGAGGCTTTGTCATTCAGTTGTTTTCAATGACAACAAGCTTGATTAAAATATAGAAATAAAAGTTTTTAAACCATTGTGGGAGGGTCATCAGGATTGGAAAATCTCATCTCAGAGAACAGAAAATGGAAGGGGCTGAAAATATCCTGCATGTATAAGCCACCAATGAAGGTTTATACTAATTAAATATAAGCAAGGCTTAAAAGCATACCTCTGAGAGAAGACCCAGATATTTCCATTAACTAAATTGTCCCAAATTAGTCCTTAAGTCATTATCATACAAGGGTGGCAAAAGTCAGACCAAGAGCTGTTTGAAAATCAGTTGAGGCAAAAAAGAGCTTAGATAACAGAGTGGCACCTTAATACCACGTGTCGTGGGCATTACTTGTTTCAGCCTCATTGGCATGTAGTTGCCATGTAGAAAACACAAATGTAATCTTTGGGGACATATTTAACTCCCATAGTGTTAGATTGGTATGTGATGTTTCTCTATTGACATTAGTTGGTTTTGTAAAAAGGGAATTACCTCTTAACTAACCCCGAGAAAGCATGTCCCTTGATGAGTTACCCTTATTAAGCACAGTCAAGATTCCTGATTTACATTTATAGGGGAAAGGGTGTGTGTGTGTGTGTGTGTGTGTGTGTGTGTGTAGAGTCATCCTGTAAAACTGAAGCCTACAACATTTAGTATTCAAAATGATTTTAGGGGCACCTGGGTGGCTCAGTCAATTAAGCATCCAACTCTTGATCTCAGCTCAGGTCATGATCCGGGGGGTCATGAGTTCAAGCCCCACCTCCGCAGCACAGAGCCTATTCTAAAAAAAAAAAAAAGATTTTAAAGTGTTACAGTTGTTTTCATATATATACATGTCTTTCATTAGCATTTGCTTTTCATCTTGGTCTGGTTGGTTGTCGTTTCAAATATTGTACATTCAAAACGTTACTAAAGCCCATTTTGTTGAGAAGATTTTAAAGAAGTAGCATGAGAAAGAAACTTTGCCTCATTCGTTATGCAGCTGCTTTTCGAAAGCAATTGTCTTTGTGTGCTTGATCCATTTGGAAAGCAATTTGTCTATTAATAGTATTATGACACTTTAATATAAATTCAAATCGATAAATGGCGTTCCATGCTAATTGCTCCTGGATTAAAAGTGGGAATTAAATATTCCAGTTCCATAACTGGTGAAGATAATGCCTTTCCTGGCATGAGCATTTCTGTCAATTGCCTATCTATTTTTCTTCAAGTTTTTATTCTTAAAAATTCTCTACAAATAACTGCACTCGTTGATACCTATGACTGTCCTTAAGACTGTTAAAACAGTTGGGGCACCTGGGTGGCTCATTCGGTTAAGCAGCCAATTTTGGCTCAGGTCATGATCTCACAGTTCGTGGATTCAAGCCCCACGTCGGGCTCTGTGCTGACAGCTCAGAGCCTGGAGCCTGCTTCAGATGCTGTGTCTCCCTCTCTCTCTGCCCCTTCCCACTCACGCTCTGTGTCTCTTGAAAATAAATAAATGTTTAAACAAAAAAGACTGTGGAAACAGTTCATGGTAGCTAAATTATTGAGATGATCAAAACAAGTGAGTTAGATCTATCCAGCTATGTCAACCTTCAAGTAACTTGAAGATGCGTCAATCACGTGTCTTCTGGATTCTGCTGAGTTAACTAGCTGGCTGTAATTGGTCACATCGATGCAACGTGACAGAGCATTGGGCCATATACTAGTATGAGGGATCGAGGGATCAGACCTACAAGAGACAGAAGCTGTGATTCTAAGTTTGGCTTTAAAAAAATGTAGACCAAACATATCCAATCTTTCAGAGAATTTTCTTTAACAAAGCAACTCCGACTTCTCTCTACCCCTTTATTCTACACCTACACTCTTATTTCCACCTAAAGCCACACGCCTTCTTAATTCTGGTATCCCTTTCCTCTTCAACTGAATTGTAAGGTCCTATGGGCATGAATGGTGTCTCTGTGTTGAACCTATTTTTTTCATGGATGAAGTGGATGCCCCACATTGCTTGCTGGGACTTTTAACGAGGGGGGTTGGTGCCTGAGTGGACTGAAATGAGTGGAAACTGTGGACCCTTGGCAAACAAAACCTTCATTGACTTTATCAGACTCCCACAAATGCTTTCTGCTCGCCCTCTTTCTTGGTTGTCATTTTACCTGCCAGACTTCTGAAATTGGGGGCAAGGGGAAGTATCCCTCCTTAGGGTATGAGGTTTGGGTTTTGGGTCTGACGGGCATTATCTCTTAAAAAGGGAAAACTTAACAGGAAATGGGAGACAGAAAAACCAAGTAGATAAATTTCCCCTTATTCTCTTCCCCAATATGAGATTCATCCTTGTAACTCTTCTGGAGAATTCCCAAGTGCTGAAGCATCCTATGGCCTGTGTCGTCCGTGGATCCATGTGAAGCAGTCCCCATCCTATGGAGACATGTTCTTTGGCCTCACTTTCTTTTTCCTTCCCTTCCTCTTCTCTGGGCTTTTACCACCCAAGTAACGTTTTAGCAACCTGAGTCCTTTCCTCAGGCTCTGTTTTCCGGGTTGTGACAATTTGTATTAGAAGTATTTTAAGATACATATCTTCAAAATGGACTTGAGGATTTGGATTGCCCTCCTGAATGAAAGTAACAGTGATCACATCACTGGCCCTTAAGTGATGTGGTACCAGTCCCTAGCACTCAGGGTTGAGTTTACTTAGAAGGAGATACTAGCTCACGTACCTACCCTAAGAAATTCTTGCTATACATCAGAATAATGAAGTAGAATGGCTTTTGACAGAATTATAGAAACATGTGACAATCTCAGGGCAGTTGACGGCCAATTTAAGACAGAAATTGTTGTGAAATCCAGAGGACCTCAACTGGGGCTTTGAGGCCTTTGAGGCTCTTTGAGGCTTCCCGCAGCCTCAAAGAACCACATACTGGAAATAAGGCTTAGGTCTGGTTATAAGAGTGCAGACCCGCAAACAAAACTAAAGGTACGGGAAAAAATTAGTTCCTCTGACTCACCGGGGGATACATGGGGATAAATACAAGGCCTTTTTATCTTCAAAGTTCCCTGCTTTCCAAAGGACATTAGCTTTCCCTGGTCTGGAGGCCAAGTGAAGGCCTTACTGAAAGCAGGTACCTTGTGGGATACAACTTTCTCCCTCATTGCCTCCAAGTCAATAACCAGAGTCAGTTCTCAATGATGAAGTACAAGCCCTGTGCCCCGGGCGGGGAAGGAAACAGCACAGCAAAGCAGATTCAGGACATTGCGATTATGTCAAGCACAACTGGGACTTTGTGTGGACAGCCGTGAACTTGTAAGTGCTTGAGACTGTGTGCGTGGTGCATGCACGTGCAATATGAAACTGAATAGGACCGAATTCATTGACGGGCACGCTTTCTCCCATAATTCATTCTCGTAAAAATGTTGGGAGCTGATCTTAATATTTTTCTTCGATGGAACCGTGGAGCCTTGATCAAATGATAGGCTTCCAAATAAGTGGAGTGCAAACACCTCTCCACAGTGCAGAACAAAGTGGTGGGCATGTTAGAATGACTTAGGATGCAGTGTTGAGTTTTCACAATCTGATATAATTGACCTGCTCACCCTGAGTTCTCTTTCTTTGAATGATGTGAGAAAAGGAAACAAGATATAGAAGGTCAGTTAATTTCTTCCAAAACGGAGACAGTAGTGGGACAGTGGACACATTAAATACTTTGACTGGTTTCTCTTTTTAAAGATCCATCTTGCATGCTCAAAGTTGCTGCTCAATTCTGATTCCAGTGACATCATCTGAAGGTGTGCCGTGGAAACAGAAGATTAAGATTAACAAGATTGATTTATAAATCAATTAGCAGTTATTGGCAGGTATATTGAAAGTTGAAAAGATTATAAACTTAAGTATGTAATTAGTTTTCTTGAGGTGAGTTCATCACTATGAGTCATTATGTCTCAATTCCAGGACTCTTGTCATTAGAGACCAGGTGAGTTTAGGAGCACCTGGCTGGCTCAGTTGTAAGGGCATGCGGCTCTTGATTTGGGGTTGTGAGTTTGAGCCCCACACGGGGTGTTGAGATGACTGAAAACAATGGAATCTTAAAAATTGGTGATTTGGAGCAAATTGCTTCATTCAACTTCTTTGTAAAATAAGCCAGGTCTAAATTTTTTCAAAACTTTTTGGATAGATGTGATGTAGCATCATATTAATGAACTGATTCATGGGGAGGTTATTTGTGTGGGTTGGAAACATTGCTGACAGTCGCCAGTAAATCAAGTTTTGAGGAGCACATCACAGAACCCAATGGCTTCCGATCCCTGAGGAGAGTGCTAAGATTGTGAAGTTCTCGAAGTAAATTTACAAAATCAACTTTTAAAATGTGTTTTGAAATATCAGATCGATGGATTGAGCGATTGAGTGCTTTTTGAACAAATCTGAGTTATTCCACTGAAACAGAAAAGACCACATGTGTTATTAAGTAACCTTTCAATAAAATAATTGGCATTGAATTAAACAATTGTCACATAAATTATGCAATACACTGGAGTACTGGTACTTTCTGATAGTTTGAGATAGCCCAGCAGTATTGGCCAAGTACGTAGGCCTACTTTATGCGGCAACAGGTCGGAATAGTTAAGAATATTGCTGTCCTCCGCTAAAATGAAGATAGTTAAGATTGTTTCTAAGAATAGGAATACAGATATTATGTATCTCTGCATGAAGTGATCACTTCATTCCTGAAACTTGCGTCTATATTTGTAAATAAAATCATAATAATTATACCAGTGTTGACAGAATTTGTCAAGAAAAATCTTTTCCAGAGCTTCTTTCATTAATGCAATTTATTTCATTGATTGATATTCCGTACGGTGATGTAAAATTATTTCACTTTTTCCTTTTTGATTATAACTTAAAGTATTTTTCACTAAGACCTTTTCTGTGTGGTTATACAACAAATTTGTTTCATGATGGAGAATTTGTACATATCAGTTTTACTGGTTACCATTACCAGCCTTGTGAATTTCTTTATGATGGCTATGTAATCCAACTCAAATTGTGCAGGGCCAAATTTGCAACACGCTTTGTGTGAACCACTCTACTCCTTACTCGCATGCACCATTGAGTCAACGATCCATAGCAGGATTTTAACATACTAATTAGAGTAAAACCTTAGATCGCGAGTAACTTGTTCCACAAGACGAGCAACATTTTTAATAAATTTGAACTTGATAAGCGAGTGATGTCTTGCAACACGAGTATAGATATATGCTGAACGTCACATGACACAGTGAGACAGTGAAATTGTCTTGAAATTCACAAGTGCTTTTAGATTACAAGCATTTTGCTGGAACAAATTATGCTCACCATTCAAGTTTTACTGATTCTTTGTTTATGTGTTTGATCTGTATAATCAAAAGATATCACTGCCAGTGATTACCTATATACCTTAATAATTGTGCTGCCTTCCTCCGGAAGTAACCCTGCAGCATTTATGTGAGCCAACAATACTGGCGAAGTGTCTCTTACTGGAGGCCAGACAGCTAAGATGGGGTCAAATTGGGGGGTCAAAAAGAATTGAATGGAATTAGGGAAATTTCACTTTCTAAAGCCACTAATTCATTTATACATTTGATCTGTTTTTAATCTGGTTGAGATTAAAATCTGGTCCTGAGGATCTATCAATAATTTATACCATGATTTGTCAAAAAGTACATCATGGTTATAAATGGCCAGGATAAAATGAACTTAGTTTTGGAACAATGTATGTGTTGTTTAAACTTTCCTTAAAAGTTTTGTGATTAGCAAGTGGTATTGAAATTAGAAGTATAAAGAGGTCTAGGTGATCACCCACAGTGGGTTTTGCCACAGAATGACAGTCAGGACTTTTGTGGCCACCACAATCCTCATTCATTCATCCATTCATTCAACACTGGTTCACTGGGGCACTGTACTAAGTACCACAGATAAAATGATCTGCAAGACTGATAACACTCTTGACTTTGTGGGTGTTAAAATTTAAGGGAGACGGGCAACAGTGTGCTGAGTACTAGGACTCCAGAATTTCATGGAATATTTAACTCCGGTTCAAAGAGGTGCCCCATGGAGAATGTGATCCCAATTCGAGACAGAGAATGTAGACAGGCTCAGAGCTTTCCCATTCCAGGCAATTCTAACAGCTCTTTGGGTACATCTCTTCTCTGGGGATCACCAGTAATCACTGAACAACAGATGTCTGTGGTTTATTTCACACAGTTAAATAAAATTCCAAATAAATGATCTAATATGGGGATCCAGATTTCTAATTAGACCATTGGCTGTTCATTCTTTGGGGCAGCTTTTTCTTGCCACTGAGCTCAAGGCTCAACCTGTTTTTGTTTGTTTGTTTTTGTTTTTGTCTTTTTATTCTCAAGTTAGATAATAGTGTAGTCTTGGCTTCAGGAACAGAATCCAATGATTCATCACTTACATATAACACCCAGGGCTCATCCCAACAAGTGTCCTCCTTAATGCCCACCACCCATCTTCCCCACCTTCATCAACCCTCAGTTTCTTCTCTGTCTTTAAGTGTCTCTTATGGTTTGCCTCCCTCTGTTTCTGTCTTATTTTTCCTTCCCTTTCCCTATGATCATTTAAGTTTCTCAAATTCCACCTGAGTGAAATCATAGGATATCTTTCTCCGACTGACTTGTTTCACTTAGCATAATACCCTCCAGTTCCATCCATGTTGTTGCAGATGGCAAGATTTCATTCTTTTTCATCGCCAAGTAGTATTCCATTGTATGTATATATATATATATATATATATATATATATATATATACAACCTCTTCTTAATCCATTCATCAGTTGATGGACATTTGGGCTCTTTCATAATTTGGCTATTGTTGATAACAGTGTTATAACCACTGGGGTGTATGTGCCCCCTTCGAATCAGCACTCTTGTATCCTTTGGATAAATTCCTAGTAGTACAAGTGCTTGGTTATATGGTAATTCTATTTTTAATATTATGGGGAAGCTCCATACTGTGGAAACCCATGTTTTTAAGTTTATTTTGAGGGAGAGCATGACCAGGGGAGGAACAAAGAGTGAGAGCGAGAGCGAGAGAGAGAGAGAGAGAGAGAGAGAATGCAAGTCCTGACAAGGTGCTCAATCCCACGAACCATGAGATCATGACCTGAACAGAAACCAAGAGTCAGACACTTAACCACCTGAGCCACTCAGGCATTCCTAAACCCAATTTTTAATCAGACATTTTAATCGTTTTTGTCAGTAAGTTCAAGAGAGCCACGATGAATTCTGAAGTCTGAACTCTGATCCAGGACTCTGATTAGAAAGTCCATCTTTTTACATAAATGCCTGCACCTCCGTAATGTTTTTTCTCTCGTCTGATTAATTGAGGATCTATTTTGTCATTCTTCAATATGAACTGCACCTCCTTTTTTCTTTTTACACACCCTTCCTTCTTGCATATTAGAGTGCTCAAAGGTGCCCTTCAACCATACCCAATCCAGGCATTAACACATCTCCCCAATCAGATCACGAGAGATCATGAATGCTGGGGGAAGAAGAAATAAAAACTGAGTTCAAATCTTTGTTCTGCCGCATAGTCATTGTGTGACCTCATCAAAAAGTATAACCCCTCTTAAATGGGAGACAATTACAACCATACCCGGTGCTTAACAGGATTGATTTTAAAAAGTAAATGAAAAGTTTTAAGATCAGCCCTTGGCACAGTGTAGAGAAAGCAGCGTGTGCTACTTACTTTTTTTTTTTTTTAATGTTTTTAATGTTTGTTTGTTTTAGAGAGAGAGATTGAGACGGAGCACAAGTAAGGGCGGGGCAGAGAAAGAGGGAGACACAGAATCCGAAGCAGGCTCCAGGCTCTGAGCTATCAGCACAGAGCCTGACGAGAAGCTCGAACTCACCATGAGATCGTAATCTGATGCTTAGCCAACTGAGCCACCCAGGTGCCCCACGCGGTACTTACTTCTAAGGTTACTGTTATCCCCAGTCCTCTGCTCTTTCTGCTACCAGCACCGCTAATTTTCTCATTCACGACGTGCTGAAATTTTAAGACTGAGGCTCTCAACGAAAAGCTTGCTTTCTGAAATCTAGGGGAACCGGCATCTGAGGTAGTGATCATGGGTGGTTATTGACAAAGCTAAGAAGTGAATATCAGCAAAAGTAAATGGCAGGTTTTGGAGAAGAATGATAAAAGTATAAAGCAGGGAGGCAACAGGAAATTTACTAGGGGGGTGTTGGAGAAAATATTACTTGTAGGAGCCATAGTTGGTAGGTAGTAAGATAATGAATAAAGTCAGAAAGAGGAAGGGTTGAGAAGCAGTGGTTTATTCAGGTAATTGTTGCATTTATCTGGTCAATTTTTATCCCCAAATATCTTTCTGGCAGTAGCTCTGTTTTAACTACATTTCAAATTTGCTTTTTTAAGTAGGAGTGTGTTGGTAGATTCTCAGAGAGAAGAAAACAAAAGAAAAGGGAACCCCCATCCCGATTGATAGCTTTTGCCAATTTCCGGGGTGTAAATACTCCCGGATGGTTCTAGGGTTGAAAAGAAATTCACAGACGTGGCTTTCTTGTGAGCTGGTACAAGCTGGTTCCAGCACGCCTCTGCTTTTAAACCTTGTTTAAAAGTGAATGCTTACAGCATTGTATTTTTAACAGTGACCACAAAATGAGCTTTAATCCTCATACTAGAAGTCTAAGTGGACTCTATACATATTATGTTCCTGTCTCTTTATGGGCTTTAAGGCTGCCTTTTAGGGACTGCTCTTTTCTCCCTGAGCTGCATGGCTTCAATTACAGTTAATTGTGACCATAAAAACTATTAATCATTTTGCGAAGGCTACTTCTGTGTGGGGAAATCAAGAGAATAGATGAACACATTAGGCAGGTAATAATGGCCTTTCCACTATAAAAATTTTATTAGAAAAAGCAAAACATAGCATCTAACTATCAACACTTATTATTTATATTAACATTAAGCACATTTGAAAAGAATGCAAGCACAGAGACTCAATTCAGCTCCTACACAGCATCCATCTGATGAACCTACAAACGTTATGTCTCCTCCATCAAATAGTTTTTCCCTTAATATCTTTTAAAGAGATTTCTCGGTGCTTCAGATGTCAGAAGAAGCAAGGTCTTGGCACTTATATGTATTTGCCTGAGTTAGCCACTTACGGCTGTCCCTTGTCATAAAAGTCCTCAGTGCCTGGTCTAAACGCGACTTTGGAAGGGCCCAAGCGTCTGTAGGAAGGGGGTACCCAGCCCAAGGGAAGAGACGTAAGTTCCTGCAGGAAGATGCTGAGTGTCTACGCACACAACTCTGTCCAGGCAAATAAAAATTTCCTTTCGATCTGTCATCAAGGCAGCGGGGAAATGGACAGCCTGATCGGTGCGCCTGGGTGCTGCCACGAGGCCCAGAAGAACAGGAACCAGGGACACCGGGTGTTTTAACTTGAGCTCTGTGTCAACCTAAAGAGGCTTCGTGCAGCATTGACCAGATTCGCTAGGCAGCATTTTTTGAAGGGCACCTGGGTGGCTCAGTTGGTCCAGCGCCTGACTTCTGTCCGGGTCATGAGCTCACAATGGGTGAATTTGAGCCCCACCTCCGGCTTGCTGCTGATGGTGCAGAACCCACTTGGGATCCTCTGTCCCTCCCCCACTTGCGTTTTCTCTCTCGAAAATAAATGTAAAAAAAATTTTTTTAAAAAGAAGTCGTTTTTGAAGAAATTCTAGCGTAGAGGTGTGCTCTCCCTCCTGGAGATCCTACTTCACTGCTCTCAGAGAGGGGGGATGGACAGGTCCATAGACAGCTAATCATTCTGAAAGCCAAGTACTTTTTGGGTATACAGGGGACACGGGCTCCTCCAGGAAATTTGTGCCACTAGAGGCACTGCCGGAGGGGCCAGTTTGAGGTGACTGCAGGAAGCCGGAACCGAGGATGGGGACCACCGCAAGCTGCATTGGACGGCACGGGCAATCCTCGGGAGGGGCTTTGCTGTGGCCCGGACATCCAGGAAGGTGATCTTGGCTTTGCTGTCTTCCCTGTAGAGGGCAACAGCTCCCATTGTCTTCAGGATCCAAAGGGAATGGGGGACATAGTGACTTTTTCCTTTTCATTATGCTCTTCCTTAAGCTTCGATAAAAACTACTTAAGCTTAGGAATCCTGGGAATATATATGTGTGTGTACATATATATATATATATTTTTTTTTTTAATGTTTTTTTTTTGAGAGAGAGAACGAGCGCAAGCAGGGGAAGAGCATAGAGAAAGAGAGGGGGACACAGAATCTGAAGCAGACTCCAGGCTCTGAGTGGTTAGCACAGAGCTCACTGTGGGGTTTGAACTCACGAACTGTGAGATCATGACCTGAGCCAAAGTCAGATGCTTAACTGACTGAGCCACTCAGGCACCTCAGAATCCTGGGAGTTTGGTTGCTAAAAACTTCCTGCAGAGGCTCCAATTGAATCTGTCAATCAGACGGGATGACTAAGGTGCTTGGACCCTGGGATGTGGGAATTAGCACTTAAACATTCTAATAAGCTTTCAGCCTTCTCTAGGGGGTAGAGTTGAGACTTAAGGAGCCCTTTGTGGAAGAATGCTTGTATGTAACGTAATTGGAATGAATCCTTCTCACCCAGCACGCTTATTTCCTGGGGTTCTGCTGAGAAATCCATACACATCATTCTATTCAGTCCCCACAATCACATCGAAACTGGCACCTTTATTATTATCATGTATTATGATGGTGTCCAAGTGGGATGTGGGGAAAACTCAATTTTAGTGGGAATACGTGCTGTGCCCAAGGATTTAGTTAGGAAGTGATTTGAACTCACTTATTTGAGACACCTAAGAGGCTAGGGCTTGTCAACTTCTGGCACCAAATCTCTGTGTCTGTGTTGGACATTGATGGAAACTACCATGCGAATTACTGACAACATTTAAAATTTGACTTCTTGGGGCACCTGGGTGGCTGAGTTGGTTAAGTGTGCGTGACTCTTGAGATCATGACCTGAGCCAAAATCGCTTGTTCACGAGATCAAGCGCCACATTGGGCTCTGTGCTGACAGCATGGAGGCTGCGAGGGATTCTGTCTCCCTCTCTCTGCCCCTCCCCTGCTCGCACGTGCCCACGCTCTCCAAACAAATAAACTTTGAAAAAATTGAAAAATTGTATCGTCTCTATTTTAGTTTTGTTTTCGTCTCTCTGTGGTTACCAGACAATTCTAGGCTAGGATCCATATGTTGATGATGAGGAGAGAAAGGAAGGCATGATTGCCTGGGTAAATCAGACCCCTGGTACAGTTTTTCTTTAAATGGTTGAAACCATTTTTTTTAAAAAAATGTTTCCTTTTCATTCGTTTTCACCTTGGCTGACACCTTTCTGTTTGGTCGACTGTGTTTGCTCTGTGTGTGCGAGGTGGGCAGGTGCTTACAAAGTCTACCAGTCCTCGAGGAGAGAAATGGAGAAAAGGCAGAGAAGCATTAGTGAATAGGCTCGAAATGGAAGCTCATCTACAAGCAAGTGGATATTTATGGTTTAATATCGCGGCCAACCAGTTTTGAAGGCCCTGATTTAGCATTCCATCACAGAGAATCGATCCACTTGTCCTTGCCTGGAGTCAGATGTAGTTAGATGAAATGAAGCTGATCTTTGCTGTCTGCAGACGCACACGAGCCAAATGTTAACCAGCTATTAAAAACTAAAATAATGTTATCTTTTCCTGTTTCTGAAATGACAGCCAGAGCAGAGCCACTCAGCATCACCCCAACATTGTCTGCCTCTGGAGTGTTTAGCTAATTGTCTTGATTCTTGAAAATGTGTTTTCTACCGTAAGCACCTATAAAAAGGATTGCCGTAATGGTTTTTGCCTGTGGCAAAGTATGAAGAGTGCCCAAGCTTATGTGGTCCGGTTGTGTTTTTTTTTTTTTAGACAGGCAAACACAGAAGTTCCTTTTACATTTGACTACCCAGCAATTTCCATAATATTTTCACAATTATATATTACATAAACGCTCTCACTACATAATGAATATTTTTATTCCTTGATTCAATTTATGGTAGGGAGACCATAATGGCATTAAAAATGTGGAAAATTCCTCTTCTTTTTAATGCCATCTGGGTTTCTACAATAGATGCCAAGTGGATATATGAATTCTAAAAATTATATAAAGTTGCTTACATAACTTCAATCTTATGATCTTTAGAAGGATTTGATATGTAGAGCAGACCCATCTAATCTGACCTTTTGTTGGTTTTTGGATATTTTCACAAAGATTGGGGGGGGGACTAAAAAGAATCCAGAAATTTCCATTTAGAGACTATTGCCTGCCATTATTTTTAATGACAAATGTTCCAATTGAAGCAATGACAACAAAAGTATACAAATAAAAACTAAAACATTTCCCTAAGTCTAACCATCCAAAAAAAATTGTTTACTTTTGGTGAAACTCATTCTGGGCCCTTTTAAGAGCACATGCACAAATAGATGATAGGTTTATGGAAAAAAGTATATTTTAACATTTTTAAAGATTATTCATTTTGAGAGAGAGTGAGAGCGGGGGCAAAGAGAGAGGGAGAGAGAGAGAGAATCCCAAGCAGACTTCATGTGGGGCTTGAGCTCACAAACGGTGAGACCATGACTTGAACCGAACTCAAGAGTCAGATGCCTAATCAACTGAGCCACCCAGGCTCCCTGGAAACCATGTATTTTAAAAATAAATCACATTCTGTATTTTTAATGAAAACCAAGACAAATGATAGAAAATAGGAACTGCCAACAATGGTCTATCATCTGGTTGTCAAAAAAGTTTTTTTTGTCTCCAATGCAGAACTTTTTTTTTTCCATACCCAGGAGCAAGGAAGCAAATCCTGCTTTTTATGCTCAGTGTATTTTAAATTAAATGTTTATACATACGTTTAATACAAATCTCGATATTTATTTTTACTTTAAGTGAAAAATAAGCAGTTGAAACTAAGGAAATTTCACTTAAACACCAATGTTTAAATAAAAGTTTAAAAATAAACTGCCTAGTGTTAAGAAAAAAATAACCTTAGTCCCTTAGAAACCATATGACGTTATAGCTAAAGACCTCAATGTAAAGAACCTTGAGGGTGATGATAGAAAGAATATAATTCAGGTATCCCAACTTGGATGTGTGTTGCTTTTCCTCTCTGGAAATTTACTGAATATTTTTATTCTTGAATACCAGGAACACTCTATCATTTTATACATAAAATGGTTACTCAATTATTTAAAAATACTTAGTGATTAGTACAAATTGAATGCTTACTAAATGGTTCACGTAATGAATAATTTATCATTTACAATATCATTGAGAATAGGAAGAAGGTTGGAAAAAGAGGACTTCACCCTATTTTGATTTTTTTAACATAAAAATTTAAATGTCAAGAGCTTAGCTGGCTTAATTTTTAGTTTTAATTTATTCTGCTCCTATCTGTGTATACTGCCCTGTGATTTAAAAATACTTAAACTGGCACGAGTTGAATATTTACCAAATGCCAACTACTATTCCAAGCATTTTAATTTGTTCCTCAAAACAGATACTGAGTCAGATACTGATGAATTGGATTTAGAAAGTGGTTCCAAGTTACCCTTGCTTGGCGGGGGGGGGGGGGGGGCGGATGGATGGCAACTCACTCAGTTTGGCGACTGATTCCACATTCGCAAATGCTATGGCGTATTTGCTCTAAGTTTTGGTCTACGTCACAGCAGATACACAAAAGCAGAAAATAGACCCCACGGTTCACGATCTCACAGAGACAGAGAGGTAAAACAGAAAACTGGATCCAGTGTGATCCATGAAAGTACAGCGCAGAAGCGGTAAGAAGGGAAACAGGAAATACTTCAAAAAGAGTTTTCAAGATAAACGATGTGTGTGTGCGTGTGCGCGCGCGCCCGCACACGTGTGTGTAACTGGAGGTGCAGGTGGCAGTGTTTCCATGCCGCCAGAACATCAGGTATGATAGGAAGGCACAAGGTACCATGAAATAATTGGGTAAATTCCAGGTTAGTGGTAGACATGCGGTGTAAGATACAAGCAACTTAACAAAAAGAAAGAAACTTGGTGAGAAATATGATAAGAGAGGGGTTTGGGTGCCTTGGGAAGACGTCTCATTCTGTAGGTGACGTTGGGCAATGAAGATTTTAATCAATGAAGGAAACATTTCTGTTGTAGAGGGATGATTGGCCGTTTGCAGATTGGAAGATGAATGGTGGAGACACAAATGAAGTTACAAGGCAGTCATAATTCTCTTAGTGACAGATGATGTGTTACTTTGTCTTATCAGCATCCTTAGTCCTGCTTAGAAAACACACAGTAAAAACAATTCAGGGAAAAATAGTTCACTGTACCATGAAAACAAAATCCTGACTAACGTGGGGAGAAATGTGGTTCTGTTGGAGGAAGTTTGTACAGGAAGGATGGGTTTTTGTTGTTGCTGCTGGTGTTTTGTTTTTTAGTTTTTTTTTTTTTTTTAGCATAAAGAGTAGATAATTGGATATCATGTTTCTGTATCAGGGAAAATTTCAGACGAGATGTGCAACCTTTCCAAGATGGGTTTTCACCAATGAAGTAGATGAAGCATATTGCCAAGGTGACTTCATTGTCCGAACTGTGGAAACAGAATTTATCCACAACAGAAATCAGTTGAGGGCCACGGGAACAAGGGAAACTTCAGTGGGGTAAAAACTCTGGTATTCAGTGATATACCAAGATCTCCCAGTTTGTTTAGTGTAACCTAATACTTAACCTAGTATGAGAATCTGTATCTTCTACCATCATCATTGTTATTGACATCATCTTCATTAAGTAAATCCTAGGTACTTACATTCACTTGACCCTACAACACCTTTAAGAATTGGGTGACATCACGTTGTCCCTCTCTGTTGGTCTGTTTTTTTTTCTAATTTGTGTTATTTATTTTATTTTTTTTAATGTTTATTTATTTCTGAGAGAGAGAAAGCATGGGCAGGGAAGGGATGGCAGAAAGCGGGGGAGGCACAGAATCCGAAGCAGGCTCCAGGGTCTGAGCTGACAGTCCAGAGCCCGATGCAGGGCTTGAACTCAGGAACCATGAGATCATGACCTGAGCTGAAGTCAGAAGTTTAACCGAATGAGCCACCCAGGTGTCCCTATGTTATTTTAGAAAGAGAGTGAGAGAGCAGTGGAGGGGCAGAGAGAGAAAGAGAATCTTAAGCAGGCTCCACACGCGGCACAGAGCCTGATGTGGGGCTTGATCCCACAACCCTGGGATCATGACTCAAGCTGTAATCAAGAGTCTGACGCTCAACCATCGGAGCAACCCAGGAGCCCCTCTCTGTGTTCTGTTTTGTTTTGTTTTGTTTCTTAAGTCATGAGGCAATATTGGAGGATTTAGGTTACTAGACCACGTAGATTCCCGATTCCCTACCCATTCTGTCTGAATTTGGAGCCCATGCTGAATTCCCTTATTTGAAGACAATTCAGGGAAAGTCAGGATTCAGCTTTTGCCGTGTGAATCTAAGGGACAGGATCAGGGGAACAAGAAGAAGCGAAGAAGCTCTAAGGAGATGCATTGGGACCCAACAGAAGCACATCTCCTTGACATCTCTGCTGATCGCCAAATAACCGGCTCCCTGGAGGTCCCCCCACTAACACCAGATACTCCCTGTGGCGGATGAGGAAAGGTGGGTGGGTAGCAACACTGGCCTAAGTGTCCTAACTCATCTAGTCCTTGTGATGCCACGGAGCAGTTCTGTGACTCTCACTGCCATCTCACACGCCAGGAAAATGAGGCACGAACGGGTTAGGTATCTGGCCTGATGCCAAAAGCTAGTGAAGGGAGAAGCCAGCATCAAAACCCAAGCAGCCCAGCTCTGGAGTCGGCCACCCTGTGGAGATGCTTCAGGCATCGGAACATATGGCTGAACTAAGTGAGTTTTGCCTTCTCCTCTAACCTTGAAACTTGCTGATCATATGCACTCTGCTGACTGACACATTCCTATAGAAACACACTGCATCTCCTTGATGTTACACTGCCTGTCACATTCGGAAATTCTGGGGGAAAAAAAAAACCTCTCTGAAGGTCATGCATGGGCAGGTGCTATAATGTGAAAGGAATTGAAATCCTAATTTGAAGGAATGCTTCATTTGCATCTACATGCTGCTGTATGATTTATGACAGGGAGACTTTGCACTGAGATAGAAAGTTTTACTGTGTGAGTGATTTTTCATTTTCCAATCTCAACAGGGGCTTGGAAATCAAAATAAAAAATTAATCACCTTATTTCGATTTATATTAGAAAGTAATTTAAGAAGACGTCTCCAAAGTTTTCTTATTTGACACACTAGTTGTCTTTGATTGTAATCACATTATCACAAGTAGGTGAAGTCTCTAAAAATGACCAGGCAGAAAAAAATATATATTAAAAGCCCACACAGTTGGGGGCCCGTGGGTGTGTGAAGTGAAGGCCATTGTGAGAATAGCCTTACATGCTAGTAGACGACTTAGTAACTTAAGCTCCTTGGTACGGAAGGTGGTTATTGAGACATTTTATAAACCTTCATGGCACTGGATCCTTGCTAGATAATTTTCAAAATTCTTTTCCTTGTTCCCCAATTACTGCGTATGGAAATATCCGTAACAAAAAAGAACAGAGCCCATCAAGTGTTATTTCCACCTCCGTAGATTGCAACAAAATACAAATAATTCAAGACTACACTCATTATATGCATTTTGAAATTACTCTTCCTGCAGATTCTTATCTGACTATAATAAGTAGGAGATACTTTGTCATTCTCATGGAATAGCACGTTTATCTCCCTTCTCCCACAGTAGGCAGAGAACACAGCAGTAGTTACGGGAAGGAAGGCCGTGAGATATCAGTGTGAAAGATAACACGCACCTGGTTCAGCTAAATAGGTTAGGAAATTTCATTTCCACCATATAATAACGGCTAGAGAGTCAACTTTCTATGTGAGGTGAAAACTCTCCCCGTCCTCAATCATGACGCCGCATGTAGATGTAGGTAGAACATGCCTTCAAACGAGCGTTTCCATTCCTTTCCTCTGAAAAAGAAGTTCTGGGCTTTAATTTCCATAGGTTGGCATGACTTGTCAGAGTTCATTATCATCAGTGCTAATAACGTATCCACTTACATTACGTTCTTCCAAATGATGCAGTTTTACATGAATAAGATAGAAGTTTAACGAACAACGGACTGATACCTGACTTCCATGGTGTCCCTGCAATACAAAGATGATTAAGTAATGAGCTGTGAAGAAGTCGAAACGTGAAATTATGTCATTATACACACAAGAGTTTGTGTTTTTTTCATTGGAAATTTCAAAATTGTGATCATTTTTTTTTCTGTAAAGACTTTGCCATACTGCGCTGCTTTTATTTTTCGTAATGTTGACCAACAAGGTTAGCGTGCAACGGAATTTTCAGAGCTGGATACCTTTACAGGTCAAGTAGCTTCAGAGCTAAGTGGTCGTTCTAAAGAGGTCCATCAGGTGTGTTAAGACACAAGTTGCTGTGTGAGGGCTGTTGGTCTTCCATATGCTAGTGTAGTTTCTAGGGCGTTTGAAAATCAGTCAGGCTATCTCACAAGATTTACCCCTCTCAAAATCTCGGCTGGCGTGGAATTTGCCATGTTTGCAAATCTTTAGAAAGGGAGCTATGTTCCCTTCTTGGAAACTTCAGGTTAAATGGAGGGACAAGAAATTGCACATTGGCTCAACTCTTAGAGAAAAATCTATGTTAAATACTCGAAATGTGTGAGTAACTAGGGGTAGCCGGGAAATTGCTAAACAGTTCACATTTTTTGGCACACAGACAGGAGTATGACTTAGGGATTCGCCTACCTCAGTCTAACCCCTAATCCCATTTTCAAAAGCATGTCTCCTATTTTTCTAAATAGCGTTAATACTCATAAATAATGTCATGAAAATGACCAGCAATTATTCATTATAATTGCAAACCGGAGAGTACTCATTGTGGGCTTTCAATTTATTTTACAATGTATTTTAGACGCCTAGAACATTCGTATATGCATGTGTGTATGCACGTAGATACGTGTTGGTATGTTATACGTGTACATAAACAACAACTACACAAAGAAGACTTCACCACTTAAAGAATAGTGTGAGCAAACAAAAACACTTGATTTGCACTGAGAATGGGATCCTAACTTGACTGTAGCAAATTCAGCAAGAAAAGGTGATTAACAGCCATGTATCAATAGCTGTATTAATCCAAAGTCCCTACTGCCAGCAGTTTTATATTTGTCTCTCTGAGCTTCCAGATGGATGGTGGCTGAGAGGACATTGTGTTTCACTGGAGCAATTAGTTTTTTCTTAGGATAATTTTTCAACAGGCAGAAGTATTAGCAAGCTTAGCAAGAGATTCATTTTATTTTTCTGTATGACAGGAATGGCGGTTCTTTGGTGGTTGGCCATTTAGTCCAAAGCACCAGCTGGCAATCAAATCAAGATAATTTTTGTTTCGTTTCTTGGCTTGTTTCCTATATATTGCACGCGGAAGAGATACTTTTTAAATTAAGTTACTGAACAGAAATGTTGGGTCCTAGCCTGGAAATGGATTAATGGTTATTGAGATATCAGATCACAACACGGTGTGTGGTTCAAGTTCCAAACAACAGGTGTCTGTTTTCTCTTTCTTAAGGTGGCGATCATTGTTTTCAAATCTACCTAACAGTCATGTCTTAGTGCAGCAAAAAGCAGATCTGAAAGTCAGAGGAGTTGTTGTTGTTTTAATGTTTATTTATTTTTGAGAGGGACAGAATGCAAGCAGGGGAGGGGCAGAGAGAGAGGGAGACACAGAATCCGAAGCAGGCTCCAGACTCTGAGCTGCCAGCCCAGAGCCCAACGCAGGGCTTGAACCCCCGAACCGTGAGATCATGACCGGAGCTGAAATCAGACGCTTAATCGACTAAGCCACCCAGGTTCCCGGTGTTTTAGTTTTTTGTTTTTAATTTCACGATACTTTTTACCCAAAGTTGTATAGTATCAGAGTAGAAATTTTAATGCCTTGTTAAAATGTCTTCCAGTGTTTCAGGGACATGGGCGTTTTAAGAATGAGGTTAATTTTAGAGCCCGGGCCACTGAAACAAACACATGCGCAGTGCTTGAAAGAAGACTTTTTGCGTGACTTAAATTGAAACTACTTTTCCGGATGCACGGTGGTCCTGTACAAATGAGCAGTCCCCATCAGCCGCTGTGGAACCAGCCTCTTTGCCCCTCTAAGGCTTGTGCCCTCACCTGTAACCAGGAGATCCTTTGTACCGACCTCTCATGGTAGATAGGAGTTGGATGCTTAGGCACAAGAAGCAGTGGTCCACTTCCTGGCACCTGGTGGTGTGGGCCATTGCACTCGCACGCGTGCACAGACCATTTCTTTGAAACTTGAGAATAACCTCTTCAGGGGCATGCACCAGGCATTGTGGTAAACACTTATAAACATCCGTTCATTTAGTCCACATACCCATCCCGTAAATAGGTATTTTTTAAAGTCTGCAAGATGTGAAACAACATGTCTAAGGTCCTACCACCATTGGGCAGCGGATCTGAGATTCAAATGTTCCTTGCATTCCAACTCCAACGCTCTCAATCAATGTTCTTTAGCTAATTGTTATGAATATCATCGATAGGGGCATATGTACATATATAAATATACATGTATAGAAGAAATATAAAGTAATTGCTTATGTGTGTAAATTCATTTATTTCCACTTATAATTTTCTTAGTATATCTAGATACGTTACCAAGATAACATATTTTAGATAGGATATATTTCAAATATATCTACGATATATTTAGATAGGAAATAAATGAAGCCTGGGTTCTTTTCACTGCCACAGTAAAGAATATAGGATAGCAAAAGGAAAGTAAAGAATATAGGATAGCAAAAGGGTGGGTCTAGGGTCACAACATTTGAGTGACCGGCCTGGGTTACATAACAATTAGCCTAAGAGGGGTGTCCTTTCCCATGATACATTTGACATGCCTGCAGGGGGGTAGGGAAACCTCAACATTGTTTCTATTCTAGAGACAAAGGTCACATCAGGACAAGTGGCTGCTTTCTGGGCAAAGTGTATATGCACAACAAATTTAACTCTTCCTCTGCCAGGATGTCATAACCGCAAACAAATTGCTGGGCCGGTGGAGTGGGGTGGTCCCTGGGCTGTCCTCAGGTCCTCATCTGGGGCTCTCGTCAGGACGTCTAAGGTCCATCCTCCTGTCACCCAAGCCTAGCCTCCTGCCTAGCAGACAAAAATGTGGATATCCTATATAAAGGCATAATATAGCCATAGCGTGTGTGTGTACCTGTGTGCGTGCGTCCTGTCCCTGTATGTGAATGTAAATTGCTTTCTTTCCCCTTGATTGTCTCTATAACAGAGTTTGTGATAATTCACAGTGTTGCCCAGACTTTGGCGCTCACTTTCCTGGAGGCCCTACTGGCCTCTTGGAAAGGTCACTGGGCTGGGAGTTAGAGAGGGCTGTTTCAGGTTGGAGCTTTACTTTCTGCATATACGAAATGAGGGTCTTGGGTGGAAGGGCCATTGAATTTCCAAGATGGCCCGATCATAGGGAGGTGCTAAAGATTTTCTAGCACTGCGCTCTGGTGGGAGAGGAAAGGAAACGGGTATCAACAGACATTTCAAGAAACATTACCATCTGCCATGACTTTTACAACAATTCAAAAAGAACAATAACAACCGCAAAATTCCTGATCAAAGCCGTGGCTGAATTTATGAATTTGATTTTCATGCAAATTCAGCTCTGAACACGAAGTGAGTCGTGAAATGGAATTTGAAGGGGTCGTGCTCCGTGCTCGTGACTGACTGCAACATCCATCTGCCCCACTCCCCGCCCCCCCCCCCATCCTCACAGGGAAGAGATCATTCAGGCTGACGTGTGTCAGATGCTGTAAAATGGAGTTAATCATTTGAGAATGGAAAAATGAAGTTGTTTTCACACCGATAATGAAACTCCTATTTGTTGTAGAGATTCCCGCCCCCGCCGGGAACCTTAAAATACTGCAAAATCTTACCTATTAAAACTATATAAAAATAGATCTTAGGAATATGTTTGAATGCCTGTAGAAAAGTCTGTAGCGAGAATCGGTAAAAATTTTGATTTTCTGCTAAAAATATCATAAAAGTTCATGAAAAATAATCAAAGGACAGGAGGGAAGCTGCGTTAATAGAGAAATTTAACAGCTTTTATTCCAGTAATAAAGATGAGAAAAGTAAGGAAACATCTATAGTAAATATAGCTGTAATGTTATCGCTAACCTTAATATATGGAACTCTCAATGATTTAGGATAATGGTGCTTTCAAGGGTAGTGAATGATTTATAAATTTTAAATGAACTGCTTACTCAGGTTAATAATTCTTATAATTAATTGCCTACTTAATAATTTTTATCCTCTATCCAAATGATTAGTCTTCAATGTTTTCGTATTGTCTAGGTAAATATGACTCTCACACTGAAAGAACTTAATTAATGCTATAATTTACATGACTTGCTAAATTGTTACTTTATATTTTCCCCTATACTTGGTGATTGAGAAGTTTCAAGCATTATTTGTCCTGAAAGTTTATTACCATTTTGTCTCGTAAATTCAAAATCAATTTATTATTGTGTGTTATTACAGGCTATGTCCTATTTACTGGGGTAGAGTTTTCACCCGGGAATGCCTGCTATTATACTTCTCGAACAAACAAACAAACAAACAAACATAAAAAAGAAATATATCCAAGTAACTCCAAAGTTCTAAAACTGAAATCGGTGTTCAAGCTCTTTTATATCTAGATACCTGAGATAATAAATATCAGCCCTCAGCTCTTGCAAAGTAATCTGACAAGTACAAGGGGGAGCATTCATGTTTTAAATATGGTTTGCAAAGCGTGGCTTCTGTTATTTTCCTCTGTTATTTTCTCCATTCAAACAGTAGAGTGTTTCTGTTTCTGTCAACCTAGCGACCAGAAGAGAACTTGTAATGTATTTCTAGACTTTGTTGATGTTTTTAATTTCTTTCCTTTACCATAGTTGTATTAACATTATTTAATCATAGGCCTGGATGTTTACTTTTCTAACAACAGGATATTATTCATTCAGAACACACACTTTTCGTATTAGCCAAGGCTTTCTGAAATCACTCTGGTGTGTCAGTTGAAGGTACAATTAGGTGTTTTTCTAAATACCCAATAATTACCCAGCAGAAAATTCTACCATTTTATTTCTTAGTTTTAACATACCCAGAGTGGTAACTCAAAAAATAAGAAAGATCCAAACACGTTTTATGTGGATTTTAAAGTAAGCTTTATATTGAAGCATAACATAGATAAAGAAAAATGCACCGATCCTGACCATGCAGTTCAGCGAATTTTCACAAAGTAAAGATGTGAAGGTGGCTGTCATAGAAGATTTCCCGTGCAATTCCTTACAGTGGTTACTAACCCACGTGCGAACTCGACACTGACTTCCACCACCATCGCGCCCCTTTCACTAGCCTCCCATGAATGAAATCATAAAGGAAAGCCTTTTGTTGTGGGCTGGTTTTCCCCAACATTATGTTTGACGTCTATCCACGTCATTATGTAAGACGTGAACCGATTTTTCTCACTGCTCTATAGTACTGCATCATGGAAATACATACATGAAAGATAGAGCCATTCCAGCATTGCTGGGGCTTAAGCAGCTGATTGATCCACCTGTTCCACATAGTAAATTTGGATCTATGGATATGTGGGCAACGGACTGAAATGAGGCACAGCGCAGCTGGCCAGAGCAGTTGTAAGAGATGGGGACAGCTTGAATTAAGAATGCCGCATTAGGGAGGGAGAATTGAGTGATTTTTTTTACATCAATTACAAGGTGTTTCTGATTAGCTGGGTGTAGGAGTTGAGAGTAGTAAGAGAACTGTGAAGGGGTTTTTTTTCTTTGGTTTTTAAATGACTTATTGAGGAATGACTGACATAACAAAAAGCTGTATGGGTTTAATGTATACAGCTCGATGAGTTTGGAGATAGCTATGTTTGTGAAAACATCACCACAGTTGCTTGAAGCAAAAAGCAAATCAAAGTCTGCTTATTTTTATTTTTAAAATTGTTTTAGAGAGAGAAACACGAGCAGCGGGAGAGCAGGGGGAGAGAGGAGAGAGAGGGAGGGAGGGAGAGAATCTGAAGCAGGCTCCACACTCAGAACAGAGCCAACGGGGCTTGATCCCATGGACCCTGGGATCATGACCTGAGCCGAAATCCAGAGTTGGCCCATTCAATGATGAGCTATCAGTATCCCTGGTTTTTGTTGTGTTATGTTTTTCGTGTGTTGTTTGTTGTTTTTGTCTGTGGTTTTTGTTTTTATTGTTTTTTTTTTTGGGGGTTTTTTTGTTTTTTGTTTTTTGGTTTTGTTTTTTTTTTGTTTTTTTTTTTTAAACAAAATATCTAGGTGAAATTGTTTTTTCTGAGACCAGTTTCAGAACATCAGGAATGTCAAGGTGTCCTTCAGGGGTATGTCACATCCGAGCTGTCTGTGCGATATCCGTATCCAAGTGTTGATCAGGCATTTGGGTAAAAGAGCTTGAAGCTCATCGGGCTGAAAATGTAAACTGGGAACTGCTGATATACGGATAGTACTTAAAACCATGGGAATGGTCATGATCAGCTAGGAATGAATAGAGAAGGAGGAGAGATGTTACCTGAGTCTTAAAAGAAATTCGGTATCTAAGGGATCATATGAAAAGGGAAGCTCGAAAAAGAGACCGACGTATTTCAGAGTTAGAGGAGGAACCATGGCCAGGGTGAAACACAGAACGCCAAGAGAGGCGGAGACTGGGAGCAACCCGATTCAATATCGGTGAGCTCTCTGGTAGGATCAGGGCTAAATAATGCTTGTGCGTTTTGCGGAGTGGGTGTCTGAATCTGGCAGTTTGATTGGCGGGGGATAGGAACACTAAGGAAATGGAGATTATTGGGTGTAGACTACTCTTTTGAGAAACTGCCAACGAAGGCAAGGAGAAGACAGAGTGGTAACTGGTGGGTGTGGGGTTCAAGGGTTTCTTTTTAAGTTAGAAATGATTAAGTGAACTGGATGCTGACAGGACTGATTAAGTTGAAAGAGATCCGAGATCCTGAACAGACAGAGAGGTGACCCAGCACCCCAGAGGAATTCCCCTCCAGCCTCTATCGTGGCGTGGATGGAGCTTCAGAAGCAACTTCAAGTGGCCGGGTAGAACCACGAGGCCGAATTTCCCCAAGGTATGACTGAAAGGCTCCCCAAGGAAGCTCTTAATCACCTGTGCTAAGACAGCAGTCGGCCCACACCCAAAGCATGTGCAATCACAGCACCAGGACAGGGACTGATGACCCCCCCCCCCACCTTCTACCCCTCTTGCTTCACCTCTCCTATTAACTCTGGGGAGTAAATTTCCAAAGTGTCCCATCACCCGCATAAACCAGGCCAGTAATGAACTTTTTTTCAGTACTGATTTTTCAGGTTTCCTATTAGAGACCGTTTACTTCAGCAATTTTTCTTTCACTGCCTAAACTGGGCACTGGGTTCCTCCTCCATGTGGTTAACAGACTGGTTCTTATCTGTATTCTCCTCTGTACTAGAAGAGGGACCAGAGACAAAGTACTATGTTTTGTTCTTCCATTTATCCAATATGGATTTAATGGGTTTTTAATTTTTTTTAATTGTTGATTTATTTTGAGAGAGCACCTGAGCATGAGCAGGGGAGGTAAAGAGAGAAAGGGAGAGACAGAATCCCAAGCAGGCCACCCTGACAGTATGGAGCCCAAAGCAGGTCTCGATCTCACAAACCATGAGATCATGACCTGAGCCAAAATCAAGAGTCCAACACATAACTGACTGAACTACCCAGGCGCCCCAGTTTAACAAGTGTTTATTAGACATATTTTTAAGTTCTTAGGGCACTTGGTAATGGCTGACCCACCAGGGCACTACCAGTAAATTTGTTGAATGAATGAATGAATGCACACACGAATGAATGAAGTCTAGTAGAAGGAGTAATCAGAGTTGTTTGGTAGTAATTCTTTGTCTAGAGTACATTGTTTTTTTTAATGTTTGTATTTGAGAGAGAGAGAGAGAGAGAGAGTGGGGGAGGGGCAGAGAGAGAGAGAATCTCAAGCAGACTCAGTGCTGTCAGCTCAGAGCCTAATGTGGGGCTCGATCCCAATGAATTGTGAAATCATGACCTGAGCAGAAATCAAGAGTCAGAGGCTTAACTGTCTGAGCCACCCAGGTGATTACCTTGAACTTTGATATTGACTTACTGTGAACAACGTTTTATCGTATATTTGCTTAAAACAGTTCCACCCTTTACAAAACTCTGAATCTATAAAGGGATGACACAGATATTTAAAACACCATATTTATTTCAGAATCTTGCAAACACTTAATTACATTGTTTTATGAAACACGCTAATGTTCCCCAAGCTCACATAATACGCCAATATAAACAGCATGTAAGAATAATTCTAAGAGATTTTTAATTTTCTAAAATCCGTTAAAAAGAAAATTTCAGTGACCAACTACGGTTTCCATCAGTGTGCCAGAATGGAGGAACTGTCATCTGCCCTAACCAAAGGTCCAACTAGAATTGCTCGAGAACTTATTTGCTGTTGGGAATCTAGACACCACTCAAGATGGTCACAAAATACTTCAGCACCTTAGAAAGCACATTTTCATTCTCTGGCATTAAGGTGTCCATTTTCTCTGGCGTGTGGCTAAGAACTCCAAAGGTAGAGGCCCGGGGTCTCACGTTTACTTTGTAAACAACATGCAAATATATTGGAGCGGTACCGTATTTACTGCCATCGTCTTCTGAAAACTAAAACATGAGCCCTTCACCCCTCCCCCCGTGTCCAATCTCAGAAGAAGGTCCAAGCAGGTGTGGGGTCGGTTACACTGGGAAACCTTTTCCCTTAACTTCACCTCAAATCGTGGGCGGTTTGAGAACAGAAGCCATGTGCAATTCATGCTTTCTACCCAGAGTTTAGAGTAGCATCCGGCTTTTTAGGAAAAGCACGATATTTTCATTAACTCAATGAAGACCTATGTGAAGTCCTTCCAGCATCGATCCACGAGCAATAGATTGAATGGCAAAGTAATGACTCAGGGCCCAAAACTGTCACCAAAGCCTGTTGCCACGTGTGCTTTATCACTGGCATTCAGGGGGAAGAGCTAGCAGGGAACGTAAACGTGTTTCCCTGGCTAAGGAGACTTCCGCTTTCCGGGTGAGCGCGTAAGGCGCTTGGAAGTCTCCATTGGGTCCTAACAGCAAGTGTGAAAATCAGCAGCTCTTCGTGGATTCGTAAGAGAGGGGACGACGCAGGCAAACACAGGGAGGCACAGCTTCCCAGAGCAGAAGCTGGGTGGAAACCAGGCAGGAACCAGGGCTGTGGTAGGGGGCCTGGGTTGTAACTGACCAATTGCCAGACAAATCAGAATTACAAACTCTGGGGGTTGGGGGGGGTGCCTTTCATAACGGCTTTCCCACAACACTGTGAGATTTTACCTTCAGGAGCCGAACCAGGTGCCCACAGTAAATACCAGGAAAAAGAAAGTCTCTGCCCTACAGCACAGAGACTGACATGGGGCTGATCTCCCTAGCAGTGAGATGATGGCCTGAGCTGAAACCAAGAGTCAGAGGCTTAAATGGTTGAGCCACCGAGGTACCCTGATGCTTCTTTGAAACATGTATCTCCTATCCATTTTGTGCATTTATTTCGTTTCCCAAAATTGATGTCTATTTATTAAAACTTAAACCTTTCTTGCGACATCTAAGAGACGTGTGTGTTTATACCTGCTCTGACTCAGGTATGAGTGTGCCTTGTATCTCCTTATATACATGTGCCAGTGAGGAGAAGAGGGAGAGGAAGCAGAGTACGGATGCAGCCATAGACGGACTGACGGGATCTGCCCCGGTAGTGCTCCGTACTATAGAGTTTAGACTAAAACTGAGCTCTTCAGTTTTCACAGACAATTCAAAATTTACGTGTTTTATGGGCATATTGGTGGCTCAGTCGGTTGAGAATCAGACTCTTGATTTCAACTCAGGTAATGATCCCAGGGTCATGGGATTGAAACCCACATCGAGCCCAGTGTTGGGCTCCCCACTGAGTGTGGAGCCTGCTTAAGATTCTCTCTCTCCCTCTCTCTTCTGTCTGTCTCTCTCTGCCCCCTCCCTCCCTCTCTCTCTAAAAGGAATTAAAAGAATGTTTAAATGCCCATATTTTACACACATATAACCAAGTAAATGCAAAGCTCCAAGAGCCATTTACACAGCTATCCTCTTTAACAGAAAGCCTTTTGCCAATGCAAGAGAATAGACTGGTTAGCGAAATGCCATTAGGTTTCTCTCCAGTCATCAATCTGTTAATCCCCCTGGTCTGCATGGCCTCTGGAGCTTTGGCCACAGATAATACGTTTACAGACACTGCCCGCAGGCCTGAGCCCAGATGTCCCTTTAGCCATTTCCACAGAGTGAATGATTAAATTCGACCATAGAATTTTTTACCCAAACATTTCCATTCAGACTCTGCCCCATTTCTTCACCACTCTGAACGATACCCAAAGAATAAAAGGAAATGAACAAAAGTGATTGGTTCATACAAGGAACATAAGGATTTCTGGGCAATGTAAAAAAGGGGCTGCTTTGTAGGCTGTGGCTGGAACAGAGGCCAAGTGTTGATGGAGTCATGAACTCATCTCCCCCAGAGCTGCAGGTGTTCATTTAAAGCAACAGGCTCTACACGTTTTCTGCGCTGGTGGTTTCGGGAGCCTTGAAAATCCACTGAGGGATTTTTTTCCTTTAGCCAAATATCTGTTTCTTAAGGCATGAAAATTACAAGTATCTGAAAGAAAGTAGGGTTGTCATTTCCCTTTAGTGGCTCTCTGTCTGCTGTCTCACACGGTGGCCTGTGGCTGCATGTTGCTCTGAAGGATAGGAAATGTGGCTGATCCAAATTAAGATGTGCTATAAATGGAAAATACACACTGAATTTTAAACATTTAAAAACATTGTAGGTTGAAATACCATTTTGGATATCTTGGGTTATTTAAAACAATTTTTTTAATGTTTATTCATTTTTGAGAGACACAGAGCACAAGTGGGGGAGGAACAGAGAGAGAGGGATACAGAATCGGAAGCAGGCTCCAGACTCTGAGCTGTCAACATGGAGCCTGACGTGGGGCTTGAATTCATGAGCCACGAAATCATGACCTGAACCGAAGTCGGACCCCCAACCGACTGAGCCACCCAGGCACCTCTTGGATATCTTGGATTAAATAGGATATGTTATTGAACTCAATCTCACTTGTTTCTTTCTACTTTAAATGTGATCACTGGAAATGTTTAAATGACCAAAGTAGCTCACTTTATATTACTACTGGTCAGGGCCACTCTTTAGAGTTCTCTTCTTCAACAGTAAAAAGGGAGAAATGAGCTAAGTCATTCTTGACCTTTATGATTTTCTCGAGCAGAGAACCCATCTCGTCTGCACTCTCTAAACCCTTGTACACCATGCCTGAGGCCGTGGAGTGGATGGAGAGCCTTCAAATGCTTCCTAGTTCCTTTAAAATTAAGTAGTGGTGTCCTTTTAAACCCAAACGTTAGCCCTGTTCCTCTCAGACCCCTATTACTTATCCTGCAAAATACAAGTTAGAGCAGTGTCGTTAAGGCCCATTTCCTGATCATCGCCCTGCACACGCGTTAAGTCCAGTGTGCTTTAGAGTCTCGTCACTGTGTCATTTGACCGCTGAGGCCTGTTGGTTGCATGCAACGGAAAACAACTCTGATAACCAAAGCAGGAAGATAAATGCACTGGAAGGACATCTAACGCCTACAAAAGCACCCAGAAGGTGGGAGAACAGGCTTACTGAGTTGGCGGGAACTGAAAGAGGGGACACACCATCCCCTCCATTAAATAATAATGTCCATGTTTTCATTGACCTGGTAACTGTCTCTCCTCCTCAAATCCTACATGGGAGCCTGTGATTGGCATGGTGACCCATACCCATGCCCTAACCACCACAAGAGGCTTAAGCTGACCCACCGGGAGGCAGATCCCCACCCACCATCAGGACTCACATGATGGAGTCTATCCCAAATGTGAGAAAGGCATTCATACTCCGGGTATTAATTTTTATTAACAAGCATCCCTCCAGATGACTCAAGAAATAGCGCCTCTGTGGTACAGAAGAACAGACAGGAAAGTTGGCAGTAGGGCTGACACAGAAATTTGAAATTCATATTTTTAGTGGAAAAGATGCTGGTGTCTTAAACACAGCATGGTTTTAAAAGCATCAGCTTATGAAAATAAACTGTGATTTAGACTGACAAAAATTTCCCGTGCTTCCCAAAATGAAACCGGCCCCTTCTCAATGTGTTCTAATGAGGACTGAATCTGAGTTTCAGAACCTTTCGATTTTTTCAATCTACAGACATTTATTGACCTATTAGTCTTAGTTCAGCCTCTAAGAATGGAAGATCAAGGAACAGCAGATAATTGCATATAGACATTTCCATTAAAGGGGACCATGTAGGGCTTTCTGCGGTTGTTAATGGTCTGTTGACACTCAGTAGGAGAGAAACTCGTTATATTCCTGACTTTATAGAGAGCTATGCCTATAATTAGCTAGACATTGCTTAGGGTACTCATTTAATTGCAATTATCAAATTTTAAAATCCCCCTTTTCTTTACTTAAAAATATATACCATCAAAGCCATCCATGCACATCCAAAGGAAGAATAGCGCTCAAGGGCTGGCCTATCATGAAAAACCAAACCAGTCCTTGCCCTCATCTACTTTAACCATTTTTAAAATTTTTATTATTGCAGAGGTTACACACACAACTTTAAATAAAGCATTCATACTGCAATTTAAAAAGTCTATTATCTAGACCCAGGCACCAAATGACAACGTTCCCACTTTGTATTTCACAGTCTGTTGATTCCAGATCATCACAAACAACTGTAATTGGTGGGTACAAAGTAAAGATCACAACGGAAGAATTAAAGGACTGAAACAGAGGTTTTTCCAGTGACCGTTTTCTAGTCTGACTTGGCCTCCCTCTGTCTCTTCCTGCAAGGGGACAACTTGGGATTAAATTGTCAAGGTGACTGCGCATGTCTTGAGTCTTTCTATGAGAACGGAGGGAACCACACCTTTCGTCCTGAGCTGCTGTGTGGCCCAGGGGCTGTTGCAACTGTCCTTCTGAACGGCCGGGGCAAGAGCTACTCTCTCCCCAAACTTGGTCTGGTTTGTCTTCGGTCTGTTGACGGCTCAGCGGCCAGAACGCAGCTGCTGTTTGCAGCTCCGTTCTTTTCCCTTAGAAAACTCAAGCCAAGAGAAAATGTGAAGGAAGCAGAATATTTATTTTTGGCACTTGTTCATCTACTCAGGCTTTAATGTCATAAATAGAATAATCTGAACAGCAGGATGTACCAAGCCCCGTGGTGTGGATGTCAAAAATCAAATCAGGGGACTAGTCCTCTGTTATTTGAAGCAAAAGCTAGTATTTCTCTTTTTGTTGCTGTGTGAGTGTGCATGTGTGTTTTATTGTACACACACGCACAAATATTGATAGAGATAATGCTCTAATTAAATAGGCTTTGCAACGATACTTTGGAAAACACGTATGTGAATAGGACTTCAGTTTAAACTATAATTATCCAGGTGATAAAAGCTCAGGTATTGGTAAAAATTCTGCCCTCTTGACACAAATCTGATTTCTTGCACTAGTTCCCATTTTAATAAATGGCAATTGCCGTCCTTTTGATGGCTCTGGTCAAAACACGTGGAATTATCCTAATTCTTCTGTGTATGTCACTAGTTACAACTAATCCATCAATAAAACTGCTCAGCTGTACAATCCAAATATGTTCACAACCCAACCACTTTTCAGCACCTTCCATGATTAGCTTCTCGGCCCAACACCATCTGTTAATGGAGTTTTGCACCAACTACTCTCCCTCTTCATCTGCAGTTGTGTTAGATTCCAGTCTGATCATAGTAATGTCCCTGCCATGTCTCTGTCTCATGCTGGCTTTTCCGTCTTTCAAATTGTGGGTTGTTTTTTTTTTTTTTTTTTTTGTCTTTTGGTGTGTCTTGTAATTTTTAAATAGCCAGACCTGATGTACCAGGTAAAAGGAACTGTAAAGAGGTAACGTAGCCAGGAGGTGTGGGTGGAGGAGAATGTTCTATAGCCCGTGCCTCCTGCCTGTGAACTTCACACGCCTTCCGCTGTTTTGTCTCCCCGCAGAGGCGGGACAGGATGGCCAGAGCAGGCTGAACTTGAGGACTTCCCTTCTCCCATGTGGAAGCCAAAGTTGGCTATCTCCCTGCCCAGGATCTGTTAGGTTTGGTCCAGCAGTTTCTCCTGAAGGCAGGTCTCCTTGAGAACAGAGCACTCTGGTGTGTATTTATTTTTATTTAGTTTTTTTGTAAGTTCTTATTTCAATTATAGGTAGTTAGCACACAGCGTAATGTTAGTTTCAGGTGTACGACACAGTGATTCAACAATCCTGCACCACATCCCGTGTCCATCACAAGTGCCCTTCTTCATCCCCACCTCCTACTTCACACGTTCCCCTTCGGTAACTATCGGTTTGTTCACTATAGTTGCGAGTCCGTTTCTTGGTTTGCCTCTTTTTCCCTTTGCTCATTGGTTTTTCTTAAATTCTACACATGACTGAAGTCGTTATGGCATTTTTCTTTCTCTGATGGACTTGTTTCACTTGGCATTATACCCTCTAGCTCCACCCATGTCATTGCAAATGGCAAGACTTCGTTCTTCATGGCTGAGTAATATTCCATTGCACATATATACCACATCGTCCTTATCCATTCATCATTCGGCGGACACCTAGACTGTTTTCGTAATTTGACCATCGTAGATAGTGCTGCTTGGTGTGTTTTTAAGCATTCCTCACCCCTCTTCCCGACTTCTGCTTCCAGAAGCAGAAGTTTGGGAATCTCTCTCTCTCCCTCTCTCTCTGCCCCTCCCTTGCTCCCTCTTTCTCTCTCTCTCAAAATAAATAAACTTAAAAAATAAAGAAACACATTTTATTTTTAAAAGAAGTTTTAATCCTTGAAAAATGTTGTCTTATGAGGTATATTTAATATACGAAAACCTGGACATATTTGATATGTACATTTTGACAAGTCTGGACAGATGCATGTACCCATGATACCATCAGCACAATCAAGGTAGTAAACATATCCATCACCTCCAAAAGATTTCTTGTGTCACTTTCCTTTTTTATTTTTTGTGGTAAGAACACTTCACATACGATCTAACCTCTTTCTAATATATTATCTTTTGCTGCATGCATTCCTTCCACAATTACTAACTGCCAAATTTTTTTCAGGCTTGAATTAAACACGCAGTATGCTAAAAATAAGATATACACAATCTCTACCTTTCAGAAAGCAAAATATGCTTTATTAGGCATCTGAAATACATCAAATCTGAGGCATAATATGACTCATATTGAGGAGTTTAGCCTTTGTTTAAAGGCTTTGGGAAGGATTTAAAGAACCTAGTTGGCATAATTACGTGTGTGTATAGGAAATATTAGCCAGGCTACAGGTGAAAATGAGGAAAGAAGAACAGAGTGAGTCATGTGACAAGACAGAAGGAAGTGGATATGTTCACAAGGTGGGACGCGGTGGTGCCTGAACCAGGGCTTGGGAATATGAATGAAAAGAACCAGCAAGGTTTCAGAAATACTTGGCATGTGAACTGGCCTGACTTGGTGATTGGATCTATAGCTGAGGTGAGAAAGAAGAAAGAGATGAAATCTCTCCACAGCGAATTTAACAACATGTGTATTGAAATTGAATATATAACTACTCAGATACAGTCTCAAACCTCCTAGAGAGGCAAGCTTCCGCCTGTCAGTCAGGATTCCACATATGTAGCATCAGAATGAGTCAACAGATGTCATTGTGTTATTATTCAGTATTTAATGAAGTGACAGGAGACAAGGAGTTCTAGAAAGAAACCTTTCTCAGCTTGCACAGGTAAAAAGTTGGTTTTGAAACCTGGTATATTGGCTATTTCTTAAAACAACCTATATTTATCATCTCACGTTTTGTGCATCACGAGTCCAGGAATGACCTAGTTGGATCCCCCTGTCAGTGGCTAACGAAGGTACCATCAATCTGCCAGCCAAGGTATCAGTTTTATCTGAGGCTCAGCTGGGGAAGGATCCCATTTTAAGCTACCGGGGTTGTTGGCAGAATTCAGTCCCTTTGCAAACTATTGGGCTTTACAGAAATTTTTCTTTTCTTGTTTGTTTTCTTTCTTTGTTTTCTTTTTCTTTTTCTTTCTTTTTCTTTCTTCTTTCTTTCTTCTCTTTCTTCTTTCTTCTTTCTTCTCCTTCTTCCTTCCTTCTTCCTTCCTTCCTTTTTCCTTTCTTTTTTCTTTCCTTTCTTTTTCCTTCCCTCCTTCCTTCCTTCCTTCCTTCCTTCCTTCCTTCCTTCCTTCCTTCCTTTTCCTTTCTCTCTCTCTCTCCCTTCCCTCCCTCCCTTTCTTTCTGCTGTGTTGTGGACAGAGGGTGCCCTCAGGTGTTTATCACATGGTTCCCTTCATAGGCCAGTCCACAACATGGCAGCTGGCTTCTTCAAAGGCAGCAAAGGAGAAAATGTCTCCTAGCAAGACAACTGTTGCAATCTTACATGATGTGATCACATGTAACCTGTCATCATTGCTGTGTTCTACAGGTTAGAAGGAAGTCACAGGTCTGGCCCACACTCAAGGGGAGGAGGTTATAAAGGAGTATGGGGAGGTGGGGGGGTCACGGGGGTAACACAGATGAATACAATTCCCGTAAGCCCCTAGGTTGTATTCCTATCTAAGTCTCAGCATTTAGGGATAAGGTAATACCTAATGTGAAACAGTGGTATCGTATAACGTATCTTTCTTGTTCTTTGCCTGTCTTATCTGTTTCTGTTCAGTGTATAAAAAGTTTTGTTTATAAACTTCAACTAAGTAATTATCCAAACTAGTGACTCAAAGAAAATACAACATTTATCTTCTAAAGCAGTGAAAATTATGTCGCCGAAGCTCTGGGGATATCATTGTGAGCAAAGAAAATAGAAGCTTACGGAAAAAAAATGTCTTAGTAAACAGGGTTTCCAGTAATTCAATTCAACTTCTTGAAGCCTCTTTCTATTCTAATATCCTTGGTGTAATCCCTGATGAGTATTCTGTATGTGCAGTAACACAAACAGGCATCCATTTGGCACAATTTGAGTACTGACTGGCAGGAAATGTATAGAGGAGATCACAGAGCTGTTCTTGCCGTTGGCTGTTCATCTTTTCTACCAAGCCTTACTGAGCAGGATGAGAGGGAAATAATAATGCCTAATATTTCTAATACCACACTTTGCAATGAAGGTAGTGAAGGTAGATATGTTTGTTCCACACATTTGGTCATTTATGAAGTTCACCTGTAACACCATGTCAAAACCCCAGCGAGCAAATGGCAGGGCACATGTAGTCTTGTGTATGGCATCTGTTCACCATTTCTCAGCCACTATGGGCCACGTCCTCGCCTATCTAAGACTTGGTCACAAACAGATAAGTGACTTCTGTTTTAATGCCGCCTTTTTCCTCAGCTTGGCCTTTAGTGAGGTAGGTGTTCTGATAATTATTCAGCTCAGAATCCAAAGAGTTTAAATCCATACTGAGGCGAGCAAAGACACGAAGGTGGAACTCTAATGGAAGAAGATGCCTGTATTCATCAAATTTTAGTGATCACCATTTCTTTATACCTCTAGACTGCAGAATACTTTCAACCGAGGGCACAGATCCATGCATGGGTATATAAATACTACTCACTGTATTTTTACTAATGTTTCCCAAAGTCTATTCTATTGCCCTTGCCATCCTATGTGCATGCAGTGACCTTCCCATAGATCTGGCAATATCAGGTTTACATACAGCAGACATTGCCTTAACTTCCACCCACCAGTGTCCTGGAACAAACTGGATCCTCCGTTGTTTCTGTGCCACTAGTTGACTTGTGCCCACGGCACTCTTGCTTTTGCCTGCTGGCTGAACTACATGCTTGCCAAGAATCAGTCATGTTCCTTTCAGAACTGCTTTTTGCCACTTCAGTTGTTACTCTCATTACATGTTGTAATTAAAGACCAAAAAATTTGCTGAAATCAAAGTTGAAGGTAGAAGTCAGTGGTTCAACTGAAACTAAATTAAAGGCTTTTAGAAAGCTTCGGTAAAGAAAAGGAGCTTGAAATAGCTGTCAAATTAGGTGTTGATGAGGTAACTGTAAAAGACGGGAAAATATTTAGACAGATTCTGCCCTCAGAATGGTCCAAAACTAAAGTCTTTTCTGACTCAATTTGAAATAACCTAAAACTAGGATTTTAAAAAATGTTATTTGCTTTTGAGAGACAGAGAGAAAGAGTGAGCAAGAGGAGGGGAGGGGCAGAGAGAGAGAGAGGGAGACAGAGGATCTGAAGTGGGCTTTGTGCTGACAGCAGAGAGCCCTACATGGGGCTCGAACCACACAGACTGTGAGATCATGACCTCAGTCAAAGTGAGATGCTTAACTGACTGAGTCACCCAGGCGCCCCTTACACTAGGATTTTTAAAAGCTACATTATGGATGTAGATTATGAGAAAATTACACAGGACAGTCATCGGACAACATTCATGGAAAGGACTCCTTTTCTGGCCAAACATTAGGAAAATACACACCTATTTAGGAGTTAAGTTAAAAATGTTATCATTGTCATGATTCAGCTTTTAGTTACCTTTATTTTTATTAACCTCTATAATTCACACATCATAAAGTCACCTTTATTTTTTTTAGTTTATTTATTTATTTGGGGGGGGAGGGGCAGAGAGAGAGAGAGACGAGAGAGAGAGAGGAGAGAGAGAGAGAGAGAGAGAGAGAATCCCCCAAGCAGGCCTCGCACTGTCACCAGAGAGCTTGATGCAGGGCTCGAACTCACGAACCGTGAGATCATGAAGGGAGCTAAATCAAGAGACACTTAACTGACTGAGCCACCCAGGTGCCTCTAAAAGTCACCTTTAAAGTACTGAATGCAGTGATTTCCAGTATATTTATAAATCCATCAACCATACTACTAATCCTAGAACATTTCCATCATTTGTATATTTTGGGCTTTTCATATAGATGGAATCATACATATGTAGCCTTTTGTGGTTGGCTTCTTTCACTTGGCATAGTATTTTCAAGGTTATCCATGTTGTCATATGAATCCTTTTATGAATGAATGGTGATTCATTTTATGGATATGCCAAATTTTGTTTGTGTAGTTATCAGTAAGTGGGCATTTGAGATTTTCCACTTTTTTGGTTGTTACAAACAATGCTGCTATGAACTTTTGTGTACCATTTTTGCATGGCCATATATTTTCAATTCTCTTGGGTGTATACCTACAAATAGAATTGCTGAGTCCTATGGCAACTGTATTTCACTTTCTAAAGAAATACCAAACTCTTTTCCAAAGAAGAACTACACCATCTTATATTCTCACCAGCAATGTATCAAAATTCTAATTTTTCCACATTTTTTGCCAACCTTTGTTTTTTCTTTTTATTATTACAGCCATTTTAAACTAGTACGTTATTGTGGTTTTAATTTGCATTTTCACTAATGTCTAATGGATTTTAAGGATCTTTCCATGTGTTAATTGGCCATATATATGTCTTCTTTGGTGAAATTTCTATTGAAATCCTTCACCTGTTTTTTTTTTATTCCATTTTTTAGGTTGCCTTTCCTTTTTTGATAGTGTCCTTTAAGTGACAAAAATATTAATGTTGAATTCCAATTCATTGGTTGCTTGTGCTTTTGCTGTCATATCTAAGGAAATCACTGCTGAATCTGAGGTTACCAGTGTTTACAACTGTGTGTTCTTCTAATTGTTTACAGTTTTTGTACTTAGATTCAGGTTTTTGTTGTGTGTGATTTTTGAGTTCTGTGTACGGTGTGAGGTAGAGACCAAAACTCATTTTTGAACATGATATCCACTTATGCCAGTAACCGTCTGTGAAAGACTCTTCTTTCCCAATTTAAGCACCTTGACATTCTTGTTGAAATGTATGAGTTTACTCAGGACTCAATTCTACTCCATTGACCATATCTTTCCATATGCCAGGATTGCCAGAGTCTTGATTACTGGAGCTTCACAGTAAGTATTGAAATTGGCAAGTGTGAGCCCTCCAGCTTTGTTCTTAGTTTTAAGATTATTTTGGCAATGGTGGGTCCTTTGCATTTCCATTTAAATTTTAGGATTACCTTAGTTCACACAAACGGCAATTGCGTTTTTTGGTAGCGATGGTGCCACGTAGATTATATGGGAAATGTTGCCATCATCACAGTATTAAGTCTTCAATCCATGGGATGTCTTGACATTTATTTACATATTCTTCAATTTCTTTCAACAGTGTTTTGTACTTTTCAGTGTATACGTCTTGCACTCTTTAGTTAAATGCATTTGTAAGTATGTTATTCTTTGCTCTTGAAAATGGAATTGACTTCTTAAATTCATGTTCAGGTTATTTATTGCCAGCCTATAGAAATACAAGTGATTTTTTATATAGGACCTTGTAACCTTCAACATACTGAACTCATTCGTATCTCTGTTAACATGGATTTCTTAGAAATTTCTATACATAACATCCTATCATCTGCAAATAGTTTCATTCTTCCTTTCCAATGTGATGGCCTTTTTTTCTTTTTCTTGTCTAATCATCCTAGCTAATCCTGTAATACAATGTTGAATACAAGTAGTGAGAGCAGACATTCTTGTCTTTCTCCCAATTGTAGGGGAAAAACTTTCAGCATTCATATTAAGAATGATTTTAGCTTTGAGCTTTTTAATAGATGTCCTTTATCAGGTCCCTTTCTGTTGCAAGCTTGTGATTTTTTTTTTTCTTAATCATGAAAAGGTTGGAGTTTGTACCTTAACCATTTCCTTACTCTTTATTTCTTCATTTGGATTCAAATTACTCTCTAGCCTTGTTTTCACTTCAGCCTGAAGGAACCATTTTGTATTTCTGGTTAAGAAGATCGGCTCATGACTTATATAGTTATCCCTGCCTATTTAAAATAAATTCATCTGTTGAAGAACTCAGGACAACTGTTAAGAATTTCTATAGAATGGACCTTATTTTTTAATCTACTCCTGGTTCCACATGTTCTGTCATTTGTAGTTCTTTGAATACTCCAAGTTCCATTCCTCTAGAAAGACTCTCGAGGTGGTGTTGTGTTCTTTTTCCAGGAGATACATGACATTTATGCATTTCAATCTTGGTTATTTTAGCTGTCGTTGATGCTCAATGATTAAATTCTTTAATTAGGCAGTGCATCTGGGTGGCTCAGTTGGTTAAACATCTGGCTCTTGATTTCAACTAAGGTCATGATCTCATGACTCACTGGTTCAAGCCCTGTGTCTGGCTCTGTGCTGATGGCCCAGAGTCTGCTTCAGATTCTCTCCCTCCCTCTGTGTGTCTCTCCCTCTCCTGCTCCCTCACTAGCATGCACTCTCTCTCTCTCAAAAATAAATAAAAGCATTTAAAAATAATAAGCTAATTTTGCAAATGGTAGAATTTTAATTGTTGCTTCTTTTAAAATTAATTTGTTGGGATATGTTTTAAAGAGACACTTCCCATGATTTACTCTTTGATTACCAGCAGTACAGTTCATACAGATAAAGTAGAATAAATGCTTGCTTCTTTCCCTTTACTTAGCACTTTTCACGAAAATAACTTGTTTTCTTACCATCCTCCAAAGATAACCAGTTAGTTTTTGTTTGGTGTTTTATTTTTGTTTATTTGATGATTTGTCGCTGTTATTTTTTTATTCCAGCACTCTTTCAGGGACTAGAGATGTAAAGTTGAACACAAAGTATCTGCTTTAAAAACCCTCCCAGTTTACTTCCAGATTAATCCACATTAAAAAGCTACTTAGATAAAGCATATACAAATAATGCAATATTTTCTTTGTATGAAAATTTCTATCTTACTCCTCTCTGGGACCTAAAAGCACTGAACAATTCCAATAATCAACAGCATTTCTATGTACTAGAAATGAATGGGGTTTAGAACTAGAGGAAGAACAGAGAGTAAGCACACAAAAAAAATCTTATCTGTAAAGACATAAGATGCAAATGTTTTAAAGGTTTTGAAAGAGTAGGGGCGCCTGGGTGGCTCAGTCGGTTGAGCGTCCAACTTCGCCTCAGGTCATGATTTCGCAGTTCGTGAGTTCGAGCCCCGCATCGGGCTCTGTGCTGACAGCTCAGAGCCTGGAGCCTGTTTCAGATTCTGTGTCTCCCTCTCTCTCTGACGCTCCCCCGTTCATGCTCTGTCTATCTCTGTCTCAAAAATAAATAAACTTTAAAAAAAAAAAAAGAAAGAGTAGAATGTGGCATAATGCTTAAACTTCATAAAGAATACCTCATCGAAACAGAATTGTGATTCGGAAGAAGCAATTTTTAAATTGAAGCTGGAAGAATGAGTAGAAGCCAGGCGAGCCGAGATGAGGGAACAAAATCCAGGCCCAGAAAGCAACATAAGTGGGAAGAACCGAGGCATGAAATAACTTGGCATAACTGGGGAAAAGACAGGAGGCTTTACCTCAGAATGCCAATTAATTTAACCTGGGAAACACCAGGTACAAGTTGAAATGCAATAGTAACATTCTTTCCTTCCAGTTTACAAAGCACGTTTTTCTGTGTACAAACATACGATGGATAATAAGAGAAAAGAAAATACGACATTAGCAAATTCTTTTTTCTTAAGTTTATGTATTTAGAGAGAACAAAAGCTTGCACCAGTGAGTGGGCATGAGTCGGGCAGGGGCAGAGAGAGAGAATCCCAAGCACTGGTAGCCCAGAGCTCATGTGGGGAACCTTGAGATCATGAACTGAGCTGAAGTCAGATGCTTCACTGACTGAGCCACCCAGGTGCCCCAACAAATTCTCAATATAATACATTTTGGTGAAACTGCTTCATCTGACGTTAGATTAATAGCAAATTTCCAATTCTCTAAGCACAAAGATACACTTGCTAGCCTATTAGAAAGTTGAAGCGTTCTCTCAGATTTTTCTCAAATATTACCAACAACTGATAGTTATGAACTAGTTCATGCATTAAAGCCAGGGCATCTTCTTGGTCTTCCCAGGATGGAAAGAAGTGTTATTTTTTGTATCCAATCTCTCTGATATATCGTCTGTTCTTTCCAACCATGTATTTTTTTTTTTTTATAGTCAATGAGTTTTGACAAATATATACACCCATATAATAATCAGGGTAAAAATACCGGGCATTTTTATAAAAATACAGAACATTTTTATCACCCCAAAATGTTCTTTTATATTCTTTAAAAGTCATCCCCCTCAACTCCTAGCCCCATAAAGCACTGACCTTCCTGTTGTTACTATAAGTTAACTTATATTATTCTGCATTTTATCAACAGAATCGTAAAATGTGAACTGTGTGTGTACCTTTTACCCAACATAATACTTTTGAGATTGATCTATGTTATTCTGTGGATCAGTAGCCCATTCCTTCTTATTACTAAATACTATTGTGCTGCATAGATATACCATAATTTGTTCATCCACATACCAGAGGAAGGACTTTGGGAGTTATTTCCAGTTTTGGTCTAACATGAACAACTATGTAGGAGACTTTGTATGGACATATGTCTTCATTTTTATTGGGTAACTCCCTAGATGTAAAACTGCTTAGGTACATAGTTAAGTGTGTGTAGAAGAAACTGTCAAACTGTTTTCCAGATAAGTTATCTGATTTTATACCCCCAGAAAAAATATACAAGATTTCTAGTTTCCCCACACGCTTGCAAGCACTATTATCTTTCTAAATGTCAGGTTTCTTAGAGAGCTTATATTAATGTGAATTTTCTTGACAACTAATGATATGCTTTTTCATGTGTTCATCACTCATTTCTAACTCTTTTGTGAATGATTTGTTCAAATATTTTGTACATTTTAAATTGTTTGCTTTGTTACAGAGTTATTAGGGTTATTTATATATTTTTGATGCAAGCCTAATTATACAATATTTTTGTTGTCTTATTGAAGACTTAAAATTTTGATGAAATCTAAGTATTAGGATTCATTTGTCTGTTCCTCTTTCAAATATATTTTTAATGATGTGTACTTGCTGTTGTTCTATATAAAAATTCATTGAGCTCATGAATGCTGTGAAGATATATTCTATTTTCTTCTAGAAGTTTCATAATTTTACCTTGTAAATATTGAACTATATCCATTTTAACTTCGTGTCAAAGAACAAAGTTCTTTTTTTTATGTGGATATCCAATTGTTCTAATGCTTGTTGAAAAAATTCTCTCCCCCCTTGACTTCTCTTGGCAACTTTGTGGAAAATCAATTCTTATTATATACATAAGTCTGTTTCTAGACACTCTATTTTCTTCCATTCATCTACTTTTCTATCTTTGTATCAGCACCATACCATCTTAATTAGTGTAGTCTTATGGTAAGTCTTGAAATTAGAGTTCTCCCTCTTTGTTCTTATTTTTTTAGAAGAGATTTTGCCTTTTGAGTTTTTTGAATATATAAATTTTAGCATTTGCTCAATTTCTACTAAAAAGCCTATTGGGTGTTTGCATGGGATTGCATTAAATGTGACAATCAGTTTACAGAGAACTGAGTTCTTAACAGTAGTGAGCCTCTGACTCACAAGAACATTGTATTTCTCCATTTACTGTAATTTCTCTATGCAGAATTCCTTTTCTAGTTTTCAAAGTACAGATCTTTTATCAATTTAAAAATTTTTATAATAATTTTGTGTTTTCGGATGCTATAATAAACTGTATTCTTCTAATTTAAATCTCAAATTCTTAGTTGCTTATATATAGAAACACATGAGTCTCCCTTGCCTGCTATCTCATTAAATTCACCTAATAGTTCTAGTGCATTTTAAATGGCTTCCTTAGGATTTTGTCTACACACAATCATGTCTTTATTTCTATCTTAATTTCCAGTTATAAAAACTGGAAAAAAAAAAAGCCTCTTTTGCCATGAAATTTGTATTAGAATTTAAAAGTTTCTTGAGAAGCAGCAATTTGAATGTAGACAATAATCTGAGTTCCTTCTTTTTTTTTTTTTTTCTTTTTGCTCTGTGTTCTCTTTTTTCTTGCCTTATTGCATTGGCTAAGACCACCTGTACAATAGTAAAGAGAAGTTGTAAAAGAGAAATGTTTGCTTTATTCCTGACCCTAAGGAAAATGCATTTAGTCTTTCACTGCTGAGTATGATGTTATATGCAGATTTTATTGCAGCTCTTTAGCAGCTAGAGGAAATTGTCTTTTATTACTAGTTGGCTGAGATTTTTATCATTGGTATTAACAGAATATATGTTCCTAAGGAGCGGGGGGGGGGGGGGGAACCCTGTTGTTAAGATTTATTACAATTTTATATACTTCTAGATTCTTTTTTCTAAATATCTGTTGAGGAATTTCATTTCTATGTACACGAGGGATGTTGGTCTTCAGCCTGATAGTGTTGTAAGTTTTTCTTGGCTGTTTTGCTATGATATGGCATCATATAATGTGTTTATAAGTAGAGGAAAATACTAAACAAGAATGGTTGTGAGTAGACCAATTAGTGTTTAGTGTGTAGGATACATTTAATATGGAAAGTCACTGGGTGTGAGGAAGATAAAGCACAAAACATATTTTAATAGTACACAAAAACAGGTTTCTTTGCTTGGCGAAACACTAAATAATGGTAGAAATAAAACGCACAGATAAATATTGATTATAGATATTTAGGGAGATGTATATTTACTTGAACCAAGAATTGCAAATAATGCTGCAAATAACAATTGTAATTGTGGAATGAGTTCATCTGAAAAGCTTCTAAACAAGAGAATTTTGAGGATGAGCTCTGGAATACATAAGCTTTGCTATAGTCCTCTAATTATAATCCCAACTCCATTCTCTCCATTTGAAAGATGAAAATGACTTACCTGTGTTCAGGTTTTTTTCCAGTCAGATTTATCATGCCTTACTTTCTAGTGATGAGACCCCAGACTCTTGCTGTGCAGATTTCATAAACTAAAAGTTAAGACCAGACTCCCTGAAAAATCCAGTTTCCCATCTGTTCAATAATACTTTGAGTTTTGTTGTTATTAAATTATCTGGGAAAATGTTTCTGGATATTTCAGAAATATCTTATGCTCAAATGAAGGACATTATCATAATTATATTAATTCAAAATATGACCAAGTTTTACCTCTACACCCATTATTTTCAAATTTTACTTCACATAGAGACTTTACCAGTAGTCAGTCCTTCAAGAGTTCCTCTGTGTGTGTGTGTATGCACATGTGTGTATGTGTGTGTGTGCGCACGTGTGTATCAGACAGGAACTGTGGTCTCATCTGTAGACTGTCCTAATGATATTTTAAAAGTTGGGGGCACCTGGGTGGCTCACTGAAGCGTCCAATTTCAGCTCAGACTATGATCTTGTGTCTTGTGGTTTGTGAGTTCCAGCCCCACATCAAGTTCTCTGCTATAAGCAGATCCCTGCTTTGGATCCTCTCTCTCTCTCTCTCTCTCTCTCTCTCTCTCTCTCTCTCTCTCTCTCTCTGCCTCCACCCTTCATTCACTCTCAAAAATAAATTAAAAAACATTAAAAAAATAAAAGTTGATATTTAACAGATTTTTCCTTAAAATAACATCTTACTTGATAACATTGTGTCTTGGGTTTTTCCTTTTATTTACTGAATTTCTTCCTTTAACTGGGAATCTCTATTAATTTTCTCACTACAAATGGGTTCCTTGATTTGATTCAGAAGCCATAAATTCCCACCTGTAATTACAGCAGGTGCCCTTTTAAGACAGGTGGATGTGTACCTTTCTGCTTCTTTAAGTCTCTTAAAGTAACTTTGTATTTATTACATTCTTCTATAACTGATGTGATCATTATGAAAAAAAATGTAAACATTGAAAATCTTCTTTTACATTCGCCATAATTCCACTGGTCAGAGGTAACAAACATGTGAGTTAAAATCAGTCATACATCAATTCATAATTTAGTTTAGCTCTCCATTATGATTTAACCTTGACATTACATTCATTTATAACTTTACCATGTCTTCCCCTCTGATGTTTCTGTCAATATTATTCCATGGTCTTCTGTTTTAATGAAGAAAATGAAGCTCTTCTGATTTACATTCAGTGAACTTAACCTGGTTTTCATGATTGGACACTTGTAAAATTTCCTTTTGTTTTTTTTTCCCCCCTTGTGCTTTGAATAATTTTCAAATCTTGGCATTTCATCACCTTATTTTTTTTATTAAAAATTTTTTTAGTGTTTATTTTTGAGAGAGCTAGAATATGAGTGGTGGAGGGGCAGACAGAGAGGGAAACACAGGATCCACAGGGGGCTCCAGGCTCTGAGTTGTCAGCACAGAGCCTGTTGCCAGGCTCGAACTCATGAACCATGAGGTCATGACCTGAGCCAAAGTCGGACGCTTAACCGACTAAGCCACCCAGGTGCCCCGAATCCCTCTATTTTTTAAAACTCATTTTGCAAACTTTCTGAATTGTCAATCTCAGTGTGTGTGTGTGTGTGTGTGTGTGTGTGTGTGTGTGTGTAATTCAACAAATATTATTAAATTCTAACTTCATTATGTCTATTTTTCTACCTTAAGGAATGCCTATTCTTAGGTGATTGCACAGGCACAGCCTTGATTATTGTTCATGGTCAAAGCATGTCGCCTGTTGTCTTGGTCATTGCTTACTCTGGATATAAAATCAAAGCTAGTTTCCTTCTAACTAGTTGCTAAATAGTTGGAATATCACCCTGGCTGGAATGTTTTTTTTCTCTCTCTCTCCCTCTTTTTCCCCCCTCTCTCTCTGTCTCTCTTTCCTCTCCTCCCTTCTCCTTTTTGAGAATATTTTCTAGAATGCTTAGGTGTAGTCTAAACAGTTCAACCTGTGGTCCAGTTTTGCTGTTTATAGTAAATATCACATGAAGATCTGGTAATGTTTGCTCGAACAGAGACCCCTTCTTTCCTTTGTTTTCTTTGCTTTCTGGACCAGTTTCCCCTGACATTTTCCTTTAGATGTAGACTTGATCAAGGTGTGAAATCAAGAAATTCCAGTGCTACAAAACAACTTTTACAGTCCCTGTGAAGTCTGATAATCTTGAGCACATTTATCCTACTGAGAAAAATAATCCCAATTGGAGATGTCCCATTAAACTAGTGTCACCAAAATCTTGTCTGGATCTACTATTGCCCTGGCTGATACCTTTTACGGGTCTCATTTGCTGTGTTTCCTCTCAAAATCTCAATTTGCCAATTCTTGTGCATATCAAGGAAAAGGTGTTACCCGTAACTCCAATTACAAATAATACATTGCTCTACAGTTCCCTGATAATATTAGAGCATGGATCTCTCTCTCACATCTGTCTGAAGTTTCTATAAACACTTGTTAAAGCCTTCCCATATTTTGAAATTCTCTCATTAGAGTTAAGAGACCTCTTTCCGGGGGTGCCTGGGTGGCTCACTCAGTTAAGCATCTGTCTCTTGATTGCAGCTCAGGTCATGGTCTCACAGTTTGTTAGATCAAGCCCCTCATTGGGTTCCATGCTGACAGTGCAGAGCCTGTTTGGGATTCTCTCTCCCTCTCTCTCTGCCCCTCCCTCACTTGCTCATACTCTCTCTCTCTTCCTCAAAATAAAATAAATAAATAAACATCAAAATAAAAAAGACCTCCTTCCAGTAGCTTCCTGGGGTTCTGGCCCTTAATGCAGAAGGTGTTGATCTGCTATTTATAACAGCCTCTCCTTCTGTTAGATTTCAGTTGTATACATGAGAACATTTTTTTTGTTTTAGAAACTGTGGGACACTTCTCATGAAAGTGAGATTGAAGCCTGTGGTTTTCTAAGCAGGTCAATCCTTCCCTCCTTGCCTTCCTGAGAAAACCTACCTAGAAATCCTTTAGTTTTTAAATAATTTCATCAACTTTCTATTCCATCTAAGAAAATTTCCTATTAATACATTTTAATGAATGATCTCATGTCTTTTATTTGTTTAATAAAAAATTATCCATCTTTTATATCAGAAACAGTTCCCTTCTGGGGAGAATTAGGTTTCTAAATCCAAGAGCTGCAGTCAGAGCATATGGGAGGCAACCTTGGGTCATGTCCCAGGAGGTGACTGCAGATAAACCACATGAATTCAAGGTTGGTTTTTTCACAGACCTATTTCATGGTTCTGATCACAGTTCAAATACTGCACATCAGGAATGGATTTCAGGTGGCCTAATGAAGCTGTCTTCTAAGACCAAGCATTAGCAATGTCTAACTGACCTAGCTGGAGAAAACAACAACAACAACAACAACAACAACAACAACAACAACAAAAACATGGGAAGACCCACAAAAGTTTCAACCCTTGTGCAAAAACCAAACTCATGTTGTCAACTGGATTCACTGGCAACCTGTCCTATATAGTGTAAAGGTTTACCATAATTAACAAAAGACATGAGGCAGACATGATGCATATTCCACATCACCATGTAGGAAACCCTAGACTTGAGAGATATCCTCACTCCCTTTTTCCAAGTTAGGAAATATTGTGGTTTTATAGTGGTGAGAGCTGGCCATGTGTGGAACAAGTTAGCACAGGGAGTAGCCAAGTCTGGGGGTCTGCCCAGACTCGATCTTCTTGTAGCCTTATTCTCGCTACGTGTGTACCTTCAATCTCCAGCCCAGCTGAGGCCCCTAGCTTATAGGGTTACTTAGAATCAGTCTAGACAAGTATTGTTCAGAAAAATAAAATATATGCCACACATGTAACTTTAAATTTTTTGGAGGCACCCTTTAGAAAGTTATAAGAAAAATGAAACGAACTAATGTATTTATCCAAATATATCCAAAATAATTCAGCATGTAATTCAAATGAATTAGTGAGCTATTTTACATTCTTTATCTGTGTTGTTTTTGAAATCCCATATGTATTTTACACGTATGACACATCTTACTTGCATTAGCCACATTTTGAGTGCTTGATAGCCATATGTAACTTGCAGCTTATCTTATTGAACTGCACAGTCTTTGTGACATTTTTCCACTAGCACCACTGTCTGTTAAATACATATGATTTCATTACTATTAAGATGTCCCCTGAGTAAGGGTAGATGCTCTTCTCCAGAGTTGCTGGCAAGACTGATGTTTGATGAGTCTAATAATACAGACTGTATTCTCAGATTGCTTTACCAAGTCTCTAGATGGATGGCCAGCCCTGTCCAGTCTCCTGAAGGATAGCTCCCTCTAGTGTCTCTACTTGGATTAGCGAATTGTTTTCAGTGTAACATAAAGCTTCTCATGATGCCACGTCAGCATTTTTCCTTCTTCCACCAAGGATATACCATATGTAGAACACGTAAGAATGGATTTCCAAACAGCCTCATGACTTTTGGTTTGGGAAATCCAATCAGTAGACTTAGGGGAGGATTTGGGGGTTCAAGCAATCCAGCAGCCACCGCAGAGAGGACTTTGAAGGGTTTTCACCAAAGGCTTCAAATGCAGTGAAGAAATTTGTTCATAAATGCAGTGAACCGCTCTCGAACCCTGGCTAACGTGTATTTCTGAGGATACCATTTCCCTCTGTCAGTGAGCGCCATCGAGATGCTTCCTCAATTTGAATGTTTATCTGCCATCAGTCACCCAAGTCATGATGGGTGTTTCTGGTTTTGAGATTGTCTGAAGCTTTCCTGTAGTAGAAGCAATTCCTACCAATGCCCAACAGCAAGCTTACAATTATGTTTCTAAATGGCTGCATTGAGCAGCTGCATCGGACCATTTTCAAGTCTAAAATCCTTGCCTTCTCCACTGAATAGCTATATCGATTTCTGCCAAAGGCTCTGGTCTGTGTGTGTTCTAGTTGCTTACACTTCTGCAGTCATTTGTGCAATGGGGTCGTAAGGCTCAAGAGGCAATGCCTGATTGGCAGTCCTTTATAAATCTTTTATTTGTTTGTTTCTGTCAGGGCACAATTCAATCTCCGATTTCTTTCTGGTGACTTTGTGAATAGGACTAACAATATCCCCAAATGGGAGCTATGATTTTGCCATAACTCAAATAGTTTCTCCGGTCTTGGGACTGTTTAGTGGCAGGGTCAAGATCAGATCATAAATTATTTCTCACACGATGAAGAAAGTTTTTTGTGGTTCTAGCTCTAGTTATTTTTCAAATGTTCAGAGACTAGGGTGAGTCTTGAATTTTAATGGAGTCTGTCTGCTATGCTCTCAATCTCTAAATTCCCCTGTGCTCCTTCCTCTGAGGAGGCAATTATATTTCACTAATGTTACCAACTTACTCTTTTTAAAAATTTTTTAATGTTTATTATTTATTTTTGAGAGAGAGAGAGATGGAGCATGAGTGGGGAAAGGGCCATGAGTGGGAGACACAGAACCCGAAGCAGGCTCCAGGTTCTGAGCTGTCAGCACAGAGCCTGATTCAGGGCTCGAACTCAAAAATTGTGAGACTGTGACCTGAGCTGAAATCAGACGCTTAACCAACTGAGACACCCAGATGCCCACCACCTTAGTCTTAATGGTTATGAAGACCATGTGAAGCTACACTAGATGGTGACTGGTGAACACATGAACACAAATTGTACTTGACTAGCTTCTGAAATAAAAATAGAAGAGCAAACATGAACTAAATCGATATTACATACTAGTCTCCTTTGGCCCATTGCCTTTTGGTGCAAAGTTTTTTGTTTTTTTGAAATCATATCTACAGTGCATCTGAAGCAACTGGTAGACCTACCTAGATGAATTCCCAATCGTCCACTATCAGTATCTGCAAATCATCTGCTTTGCCTTTTGGCTTGAAAGGGCTGTTAAAAAGAGAATTAATGGAGATCAATACGCCTGCTCCAACCATTAATGCTAACTAAAGCATTAATCTCCTCTTGCACTCCTGGAATTCTATATTGTTTAATATTTTCTACAGAGGAGGGCTTGGGAATTGCAAAGATTCTCATTTAGTATTTCAGTTGAGACCAGGCTGAAGGCAGACATGGAAGACAATTTAATAATGGGGGAGACATCGTCCTCCATGTACACATGGCACCCATCCCAATTATGCATTTTAATAAAGGTGATGCAACCAGCGAAAACCTTCTCTCATCAAGTTTTCCAAATTAGAGTTTAACCTTTATCTGGTATTATCTATCATGGCATGTTGATAGTTTCACCTTAAAGTCCTCTTGGGTGTCCCATCCACCCCCCATGGGGATTATGATACACTGGGTCCCAAGAGCAATCATTCTAAATATTTTAGTTATTTCCCAGAGGCCACTCCACCCACATAATTTCTAGTTCCTTCAATTGCCCTCCTGAGAGTTGGGTGAGCAAATCCCAAACCCTCAGTTTGCTTTAAAAATGTTATCGTTTTAACTAGGGAATAAATTCTGTCCTTCTTTATGTATTTTCCATTCCAAATCATGGATTTGTATAATTGGATTTATGCTTATCCATATTAGGTGATATGCAGTGAATGTGAAGGTGCTGTGAAGGTTTGTGGGTGTCATAGGCAGAGCTAAAGTTGGTTTTGCATCTTTCAGGCCACAAGATTTTGCCACCAACACCCTACTGAGGATCTTTGCCATTGCTTCCTTTATCATCCTGCCTTTTAAAAAATTTTTTTAAAAAATCTTTATTTATTTTTGAGAGAGAGAGAGAGAGAGAGAGCGAGCGAGCAGGGGAGGAATGGAGACGGAGACACAGAATCTGAAATAGGCTCCAGGCTCCAAGCTGTCAGCAGAGAGCCCGACGTGGGGCTTGAACTCATGAACCATGAGATCATAACCTGAGGTGAAGTCGGACGCCCAACCGACTGAGCCACCCAGGCGCCCCATATCATCCTGCCTTTTCAACAGAAATAAGCAACTCCATCCAGCATACTACACCCATTATTACTTTTTTCTTCTTTCTTTATAATTTTCCCCTTAGTCTAAACTTTCTTTTGAGGCACGTGGTTATCTTGACCACCATTGGGTGCCCTGTATAGTACCTGAGCTTTGCTGTCTTTGAGTCTTTTCTTGACCTGTAGATTGCAATATTACATGAGGGGCCCAAATGTGGGGAGCACCTCACACCACAGTATCTATCATGGTTTGGGTCAGCAGTATGAAACAAGACGTATCCATTTTCTTGCTTGTGGTGATGGTTTCCCAAGTGTATATGTGGGCCAAAAGTCTGAATGTGCGTGGTTTGCTGTGTGCCAATTATATCTCAAAGCTGTTACGGAGATGAGCTGCTCCAATGGTCATTTAACTCCTCTAAAGTTGCATTTACCTTTATCATTCCTACTGCTTCTGAAAGATGGTTTCATTTTGCCCAGCACCAGCCTGATGCATAGTTATCGATGGGTATGAGACCAGAGCTATAACATGTATAGTCTCTGGGAGGCTCCAAACCTGCAGATACAGTTTCCCGAGTGTCTCTTCCCACGCCAGGCATATCTTGGCTTTGGAACTTGTCAAGAATATATGACAAGCTAGCCAGGGAAGCTGATGAGTTCCAGAGTCTCACTAGGCACCTGGCCTTGTTCTGGCTCTGTGTGTAGCCTCCATGCTTCAGCAGGGCTTCAGCCTGTGATTTGCAAGATAATTCAACACAAACAATTTAGATGGACCAGGATGTAATGCTAAAATCATTTCTAAATTAGTAATCAGCGCATAGCAAACCCTTTCAGGACCCTCATTTATCTTTTAGCTAGCATATTCCATCCGTCGATATTTGCAAAGAATTCTGGTCAGGGTCAAACTTCTTCAGGGATCCCCGAGGAGGGAGGAATAAATTAGAGGCCCATGGTTACCCTTTCACATAATAGCTAAAAGGCCATTATGTGGAAAGATTCTCCCTGAAATCTAATTCTTGCCTCAGCCAGGTCAATTTAGGAAGACTGGCCTGCCAGCAGCTAGCTCTCAAATGCTGCCCAAACAGAAAAAAGCTTGTGGTTTTGAGTAAGGTCCAGACTGTGCTTGCTGCCTCTATAGAAACAGATGTTATTCTGTGTGAGAACCACAATTTGCCCATGGACATAACCTAATGGTAGACAGGGAAATCTTCAACATTTATCTTTCTATGTTGATGCTGCAGTAGGTAGCTTCGAAGGTGACCCCTGATGGTCCCTGCTTCTGAGTACAAGTCTTTGTAGTCCCCTCCCTCTGTGTGTGGGCTGGCCTAGAAATTTGTTTCTAGCCAAAAGAATACAGCAAAGGTGAGGGGGTTAACCCTTCTGTGATTAAGTTACATAATAACGTTAACTTTCATCTTATTAGTAATGCTTGCTTACTCTGGAAGTAAGTTGCCATGTTGGGGAGGCCCACAGGCTAAGGGCAACTTCTAGCTCGCAGCCATCTAGGAACTGAGACCTTCAACCCAACAGCCCAAGGGAAACAATCCTGCCAATGACCAAAAAAATGAGCTCAGAGGCCAATTCTTTCGCAGTCAAGACTTCAGATGAGACCACAACCCTGGCTGACAATGGGGTTGCCAAGTTTGGGAGAAAGCCTAAAGCAGAGGACCCAGTTGAGCTGTGCTCAAATTCCTGAGTTATAAGAGAATAAATGTGTGTGTTTTTTGGCCATTAAAACCACAGCAGGTGGTTATGGAGCAATAAATAATGAATAGAGGCACAGTCTTAAAAGTATAAAGGTATAGTGCATGCTTTCTGACTTTTTCCTTCTGCTCATTGTATGGTTACTTTCCATTCAGCTTTGAAGATGAGCTCATTCACTGAGCAGATCATGACTCGAGGTAAATAGTATGAAAAATAAAACTGCTTCATAGGTCAAGAAGAAAAGGGAACTGCCTCACAGGTCAAGAAGGAAATAGTTAACAGAGATTGTGCAAGAACACAAAGAGTGAAAGGGCACCTGGGTGGCTCAGTCAGTTAAGCATCCGACTCTTGGTTTCAGCTCAGGTCATGATCTCTCAGTTCTTGAGACTGAGCCCTGCATTGGGCTCCATGCTGGCAGTGTGAAGCCTGCTTGGGATTCTTTCTCTTTCCCCATCACTCCCATCCCCAAAATAAACAAACTTAAAAAAAAAGAACACAAAGGGTAGAGACTGTTACTGAAGTTGGTCCCAAATAATTAAGCCATCAAATATGATCTGGCTTTGCCATTAATCCTTCCAAACCTTTGGTAGGGACCAAAGTGTAGCAGGATCTTCCCAGGAATGACTTTAGGCTGGGAGTCTGGAGAGAGGACCTACTATAACAAAAACAGGGAATGGCATTTCACAGTGGTGTAACGTATGTGAAAAAACCAAGAGGGAAGGAAGGAACAGTCTTGGGTATAAGTACAGTTTAAACCGAATCCTAATGGGAACTTGTGCCCATTGAAATAACGTAAGGTTTGTAATTAAAAGCACAGATTCCATTGGCTTGGCAACTGAAAAATACCAGATGTTGCATTGTGAGCAGTAGGTGATCAATTTAGGCCAGAAAAATGTCCATTTGTTTCCGGAAGTGAGCAAAACAATATCTCTAAAGTGAATTTAAAAAATGTATGTCCAAGAGACAAAGATATCTGGGAAAAACATAACTATATTTTGGCATACTGTATACTTCTACATTTAATTTTTTATCAGTTTTATAAGGGCTAACACAATGGTACTCTCTTAGAAAATGCATAAATCAACAGAAGCAAAAACATCAATTTTTCAACTTACCATCCTCATTATTAAGTATATAGAGAAAGAGACCATTAAATTCACCTCTCAACAATGGATGTGTCTATATCCAAACTTTCATGAAGTTCCTTGAACTTTTAAAATTTAAAGATATTAAAATTGGCCCTGACTATAACTTTAAATATGAATATTTTTCTTGATATTCCTTTGTAAAATTTTGGGGAGAATGTCAAGTTAGCATGGGAATCCTATCTCCCCTCTTATTTCTTCCTGCATCCTGATGAGTATTAGCAAAATAAGTTCAGAATATGGTAAGAATATAGGTAAACTGACATCAAAGCTAAATAGGAAGTACAGTAACAATTTTGAGGGTTTTCTGCTAGATGTAATAGAGCTAGGGTCATTTTAAAGAATATAAGGGTAACCTAGCAACTCTCTCTTTTCTGACGAAGCCATGTCATGTCATTTCTGTTGGATGTAACTAGAGTGTTCTCTAAGATGTTTTAACGAGCAAAAAAAAATTCATAGCCTAGGGGTTAGGGAAGACTGAGCCAAATAGTAAATACGCCATTTGCTAATCGATCATTGAATATCAAATTCTTTGGAACCCCTGAAAAAGTCCCAGGAAAATAGTAGATCCTCAAGAAATATGTCGGATCACTGCAGGCACATCTGTCTAATTGGGATCAAATAGCCATGGCAGAAACAGCAGGACGCCTCCCTGCCATTGTGCTGTTCACTGGTGAGGCTGCGGGAGGTGGCCAAGTAGACAAATCATTGTTAAGAACTGTCATTGCACTAGGAACTTCTCATTCACAGAACTTGATGGAAGTGAAATTTCACCATCGTTTGTGGGATTACCTGTGCATTGTTTATCAGACTGTGCTTTGTGTTTAACATGGTATCTGTTTCATGGCTAGAGCTTGAAACTAACTAACTGAACCCCATCCAGCAAAGGCACTCATTCAGTTTCCTAGACAGAACTTGCTTAATGCTTGCGTTAGTCTATGACTAAGTGAACTTAATCTTAGAAAAGAAAAAAAAAGAAAATTTAACAAATCAAAATTCTTTCTTAAGGCCGACATCCTCTGGTAGTAAGTTGACCTTTTGGACTCGTTAAAATAACCTTCATATTTTTAAATGACAGTGGGAGGCAGAGTAAGAGGGGTGTGTGTGTGCACGCACCCATGTTGGCATGCTTAGCTTCTCTGGCTTTGATTTGCAATAAAAGGTAGCGGGAGTACGTGGATATTATGCTTACATGCACATGAGCATGCATGTACTGTGTGTGTGTGTGTGTGTGTGTGTGTGTGTGTATGCACTTTATAAGGAATTTTTAAAATCCAGAAGTCCAAGAGCTACAGGCCTAGGATAGGATATACTTTTCATACATTAATCTTGGTTATACTAGGATATTTATTTTCAGACTTTATTATTGTTTGGGTCCTTAATCAGAGATTCACGGTCTTTGTATATCTGCTCTAAACTTTTCCCAGGCTATATTTATGACAGAGTTCTGAGGTTTGAGTCTACGGCGGGGGGTGCAGGTGGGGCGCACGCACACATGTGTGTTGAACACCACGAGGCTCTGCCCACCAGTCCTCCATGGGTAGAGAGGAGGCTAATTTATACATGGCCCGTGGCTTTATCAACATCTTCTCCTGACAAAGAATGAAATTCCACTGTGGCTAGCTGGTATACTTAGAAAGGGTAAAATAGAACACCTGCACCCCAGTCATTACCCATGAATACAACTTGGGTCCTTGAAATTTACAAAGATTGTAGTTGAGACCTGAACTGTTTTAGTCTGTCCATTTCTCTGGGTGCTCTAAACTCTATCCTTATATTGATCCAGAGGAGGATTGAACCAAGAACCCAGCCTACTGACACCATCATGGGGCACTTTTCCTCAACTGTAGTTTTCCATCACTGTCATTATAATTTTGAGGGATGTTTTAACATGTAAGGTGAAACCTATGTGATTTAGTATAAAATGTTGAAAACAATCTGCGCTTTACACAGGGTCTCTGATGCTAATGGGGAAAGGTTTTCTCAGCAGAAGTGAGGATAATTGTGTTTTCTTCGAGCACTGACTTTAATAGCATTTTTAGGACGTAGCCAAGCAGTTGGGTAAATGTGCTCCCCTCACTAGACTGATTGATGGAGAAAAGGAAGTCAATTCAACTGTGCCTTCTAGCAACTTTATGCGAACCAGATTTCATCTTGTATTCTGTATCTTTGTTTTACCTTTACGTGAGTTTCCCCATTTAAGTGTTTTATTATTTTGATTTCATTATAGTCTCTATATTTTGAAAGTTGCCATAAACCTATTTTTTGAAATTTTTATAGTTTTATTTATTTTTGAGAGTGACAAAGGCAGAGAGAGAGACAGAAAGAGAGCGAGAACGAGAGCGAGCAGGGGAGGGGCAGACAGAGAGGGAGACAGAGAATCCGAAGCAGGCTCTAGGCTCTGAGCTGTCAGCACAGACTCCGACAGAGGGCTTGAACCCACGAACCATGAGATCATGACCTGAGCCCAAGTCCAACACTTAACTGACTGAACCACCCAGGCACCCTGCCATAAACCTATTTTTTGAAGAAACTAGGATAACTAAGTTTTAAAACATCAGAAAAAAGTATATGAGAAAATAAATTGTGTCCAATGCTTTTTAAAATATGTACATTTAGAACAGAACTATGGATTTAGTTTTAGAAACATATATTATATGTTAAATATAAATAAATACGCACATTTAAAATATCCCTATATTTAAGATCTGTATTTTCCAGCATTGGGCACAACTGTTAAAATAGTTATGAGGTGGTCATAGAGACAAAATTATAAAGAGTTAGGAATATGAAGAGGTTGCTATTTTAAATAAAGTCAAACAAAGCATCATTTCATTAGAAGAACAGGTAAACTTTGAGACAGAGAAAAACAAATACGGTATTTACACGTCTCCCTTCTCCTGTGCTTTTCTGTTAACTCTGAATACACCAAGGATAAATATTATTGAAGATAATTACTTGCCTTGGGAAATATCATGGGTGTTTTTCCCCCTCAAACACAAACAATAGCCTGTTCTATTCCATCACACAATTTCTAAAATCAATCCTGTGAGGAGACAGCACAGTCTTCAGCAATGTTTAGGATGTAGGACACTGACTTAAATTAAGCCTCATGATGCCTGAAACAATGACTCCTGGGAGTGAAAAACTTAGAAGGTCAATAATCCTCTACATACTCACAAAATAGAGAACTTGCTCCTAAAAAGAGGACTCATCTCCTCAACAACCAGGAGAAACTAGAGCAGATTTTTAAAATAAATATTTTCTTGTACTTAGGGTTGTTTCTGTGACAGTTCCCATTACGCTTCAGAGGGAGACAGTCCTGAAATGCAAAATGTTTTAAGTAGAGCTGCTACATTTTCTTTTGGAAAAAAACCCGACACAAACCAAACCCTTGGAAGTACGATAATGCAAAGGTAAATTATTTTTTTCCCCACGATGCTGCGGAATTACCTTTGCACTTTTGAAGAGAGGTCATATATATACATGGATTGACCTATGGTTTGCCTTTTCTCAAGTGGGGGACATCGGCAGTCAAGTGGCTGGAGTTATTGGCATGATCTGTAGGTTTGAGACTTTGTATAGCGTTAGGGATAACAAATATAGTAATATGTTCTACGTATACATACATACGTATATATGCATTTCTTCAGAGTGTACGAAATTGTACTTTTTATTTTTTTGTATTTTTTATTTTTTTATGTTTATTTTTTAGAGAGATTGACAGGTGCGAGCATGGGAGGGGGAAAGATAGAGGGAGACACAGAATCTGAAGCAGGCTCCAGGCTCTGAGCTGTCAGCATGCATTCACGAACCTGTGAGATCATGACCTGAGCCTGAGTCCGATGCTTAACCGACTGAGCCACCCAGGCGCCCCCAGAGTGTATGAAATTGTAAAAACACTTGGAAAATCAACACTGCAAAATTCTTGATACTTTAGATATTTGTTTCTTCCTACCCTAAAATACAGATTTCTTCCAGTAATTAAAGAGTGCAAATCATTAGTAAGTTCAATTACATTTGAGTCAAGAATTTCTCTTCATCACAGGTAATACTAGAATTGTATTTTCAAAAACTGGGCAAAATCTAGTGTTTGTATGGGTGGGAGACAACAGAAGCTCTTGTCCACTGCTTAGGGGAGTGTTTTATTCACACAACCATTTTGGAAAAGAGTTTGAGACTGAGATGAGAGACAATCGTTCAGATTATATTTGGCGAAATATAGCTGAAAGATCAAGAAAAAAGATTTTTCAGTTCATTAATTAGTTTTTGCAAAATAGCTTTAATTGTACAAACACATAGAGAGACTGATGAGATCATCTGGGTTGTCCTTCATGCCAGGATTCACGGCAAAGTGTCCTATAGCTTCAACATTTGGGATAGTATGCTCGTCTTTGGGATACAAAGCTTTAGATAAAAGAGGGAAGGATTAGAGAATAGAGCTAAATATCAACAATTCTCAGTAAAGAACAGTCTTTTATAATGTAGAAAAGAGATCCTTGACTGACAGCAAAAAGAAATTAAGCAAAAAAGAAACGTATTTTGAGCTCAGAATTTCCCAATATCAGAAGTCCAAGCTGCAAGACTGAGATGTTTAAAAGCTAAATTGTGTGGCTAACCTTTTAATGTAATCCCTGAATTTCATGAGAAAAAGAAAGCTTTTGAGAGCAAAAAGACGTGAAATTGAAATTATGATTTAAAATAAAACAAGAATGACTTCTTTCCCGACGTTTCTTTGACAAATGGTGCTAGGAAAACTGGATATCCATATGGAAAAGAATGAAATATTTGAGCCTTCTTTTATACTATATAGGAAAATCAGCTTAAAACAGATTAAAGATTCAAACAAAGACCTGAAACTATGAGACTCCTACAAGAAAACAGGGGAAAAGCTACATGACCTTGGTGTTGGCAATGGTTTCTTAGACAGGACACCAAAAACACAAGCAACTAAAGGACCAATAAACTAGTGGGACTACATCAAACTAGAAAGCTTCTGCACAGCAATCATCCATGAAAAAACAATCCACGGAATGGGAGAAAATGCTGGCCAATACTATATCCGACAGGGGTTAAGCTCTAAAACATACAAAGCACTTGTACTAGTCAATAGCAAAATAAATAAATAATCCTAAATAACCCAATTAAAAAAATGGACCAAAGATTTGAATAGATGTTTCTCCAAAGCACAGATACAGATGGCCAACAGACACCTGGAAAAGATGCTCAACCTCACTCGTCGTCAGGAAAATCCAAATCAAAACCACAATGTGATATCGCCTCACTCCAGTTGGATGGCTATTAACAAAAAAGAAAATAAATGTTGGTGAGGATGTGGAGAAAAGGGAACCCTTGTGCATTACTGATAGGAATGAGAAATGGTCCTGCCATTGTGGAATGCAGACAGTAGACAGTATGGAAGTTCCTCAAAAATTAAAAATAGAACTACCATATGATCCAGCAACACCACTTCTGATTGTTTATCCAAAACAAAATTAGATCTTGGGGCACCTTGGTAACTCCGTCACTTGAGTGTCCGACTCTTGGTTTCGGCTCAGGTCATGATCTCATGGTTCTTGAGTTCTAGCCCCTCACTGGGCTCCATGCTGATGGTGTGGATCCTGACTGGGATTTTCTCTCTCTCTGTCTCTCTCTCTCTCTCTCTCTCTCTCTGCCCCTTCCCACATTCTCTCTCTCTCTCTCTCAAAATAAATAAACATTAAAAAAATTAGGTCTTGAAGAAATACTTCCACACCCATGTTAACTATAGCATTATTCACAGTATCCAAGATATACAACCTAAGTACCCATCAGCCGATGAATGGATAAAGAAAATGTGGTGAATACATACAATGGAATAATATTCAGCCTTAAAAAGGAGGAAGTCCTGGGGCGCCTGGGTGGCGCAGTCGGTTAAGCGTCCGACTTCAGCCAGGTCACGATCTCGCGGTCCGTGAGTTCGAGCCCCGTGTCGGGCTCTGGGCTGATGGCTCAGAGCCTGGAGCCTGCTTCCGATTCTGTGTCTCCCTCTCTCTCTGCCCCTCCCCCGTTCATGCTCTGTCTCTCTCTGTCCCGAAAATAAATAAACGTTGAAAAAAAAAATTAAAAAAATAAACTTTATAAAAAAAAAAGGAGGAAGTCCTGCCATAAGCAACCACATGAATGAACCCGGAAAACATGATGCTAAGTGAAATAGGCCAGACACAGAAGGACAAATACTGTAATATTATAGGAGGCATCTGAAATAGTCAAGTGCATAAAAACCCTAGAACGGTGGTTGCCAGGAGCCGGGGGGGAGGGGGAAGAAATGGGGAGTTGCTCTTCAAAAGGCATAAAATTTCAGTCCTAGGAGTAAGTCCTAGAGATCTGCTGTACAACATCATGCCTATAGTTAACAATACTGAACTGTGCACTTAATAAAGAAAACATTTCTAGTGATGAATTATAAAATAGTTTCTATACAAATGAAAATTCTGACATAGATTTTGAGGAAGAACTTGTTGTGTTTGGAATAAATGAGAAATTATGCCGTATCTCCAAAAGTGAGTTAAAAATGAATTATTGATAATGAGAGTTCATACCACATGCTATTAGCTGGACATATGATAGCTATTCACTTGGGAAACAATGTGAAAAAGAAAAGGAATATCAGAAGGAAATATCACTCTGACCTATTAATTGCTTTTCAGTGAAATAAACTGATGTTTTATCTCACTTTTAAAGAAAGTAAAGAATAGGGCAGTGGCGGGGTGGGGGCTGGGGGTACCTGGGTGGCTCAGTTGGTTAAGCGTCTGACTTTGGCCCAGGTCATGATCTCCCGGTCTGTGAGTTTGAGCCCTGTGTTGGGCTCTGTGCTGACAGCTCAGAGCCTGGATCCTGCTTCGGATTCTCTGTCTCCTACTCTCAGCCCCTCCCCCACTCACACTCTGTCTCACTCTCAAAAATGAATAAATGTTTAAAAAATTAAAGCTAAGGATACATGGGTGAAATCACATCAAGGAAGAAATTTCTTCAGACATGAACTATTTTTAGAAGATCATTTAATCAATGTGATTTCTTAGACTTAATTTTTAAAAAAATTTTAATGGTTATTTTGAGAGAGAGAGAGAGTGTGTGTGAGTGAGTGGGGGAGGGGACAGAGAGAGAGGGAGAAAGAGGATCCTAAGTAGGCTCCCTGCTGTCAGCACAGAGCCCAATGTGGAGCTCAAACTCACAAACCATGAGATCATGACCTGAGCCCAGATCAAGTGTTGGAAGCTTAACCAAACTGAGCCACCCAGGCGCCCCCTGAGACTTGATTTAATTGGCATTCAGTGATACAGACAATCCCCTGAATAAGCCAGGTGACTAACCTGCCGGAGGAAGAGTTATTTTAGGAAGGGAGGGTATAACATCCCTTTCTCATGGTGGCACTCATGACTCAGACTTCTGTTGGTGCTGGCTTGTGCCCGTGCATCCCTGGGGATAAGAGCTTGAAGAACTCCTCCATTCACATATAGTGCTAGCACATGGAATGATTTGAGTAATCAGCTCTGAGGAGTGAAGAGATAGGGAAGTTATCTCGGGTGGTGGTTAGTCTCCAAAGATAGCTACCTGCCATTACTTTCCTCCTGTTTCCACATACCGCTTGCTTTGTACAATAGATGGCATACAGTTCGTCCCGTGTCCAGCCCTCTCGCATCTGGGCTGTCCTAAGTGACTGGCTTGACCACTCAAATGCAACGGAATTGATGTTCTGGGATTTGGGAAGCTGGTGACAAGAAGCTGGAAGATTCCTTCTTATTCTGGCTCTGGGGAAAACCAGGCCGTGTAAGGATTCTTGGCCACTCCCCAGATGTTCCCCTCGTCCTCAGCTGAGATACCGGACACGTGAGCTTCCGGTCCCAACGACCATTTGATGGCAACTGTCTGTGAGGTCCCAAGGGTGAACTGTCTCCTTGAGCCCGATCAATGCACATGACTATGACAAGTGATAAAGTACTGGGTTAAACCCCCCTATGTGGGGGTGGTAGGTTACGTAGCAGTGTATAACCAAACATCTTGACTTCAAATGAGAATATTTAGCATTTTATTCCATCCGCTCAGCATTTGAAAAAATCTCCCAAAGTATCTTCTTGGCATGTTTCTTGTTGTTGTTCATCTAATTAGCACCCTGTTAAATGATATGCCAAGAGCGTCTTTACTTCAGGCTACATTTCTTGTGTAGGTGTATGTTTTCGGCACGGCTGTCAACTCAATGATGCTGCAAAAGCCTCTAAATTCCTTCAAGACTGCGCCACACATTATTTCCTGGCATGCTTTGATTATATCCCCTCTGCTGTCTGTCCCTGAACTATTTATAGTAAAAATTGATGTACTGAAGGAAGCCAAAAAAAAAAAAAGAGCCTACAAATAATATCAAAGCAAAATATGAATTTCTCTCTCTCCTCGTCATATTAGCCATTAATAACACAATCTGTTGATTCTCTCCTAAGATCAATTTCCTCAAAATATACTACAGTTTCTCCTGTAAAAGACTGAAATATTGGCTTCAATTTGCATTTTTCCCGATTACCAGTGAGGTTGAACATTTTCTGGCTACGTGTTTATTGCTTTTCAGGTGAATTGCTCATACATATTTTGTGCATTACTGATTTTTAGGATTTCTTTATACTGGCTGCTTGCATAAGCTATAAAGACACTCCTTGTCTGTGTCTTACATTTTGAATCTGTTTATACTTATTTTATTGTCGCAGGATTTCCTTTATGATTGTGCTGCTTTAAGAAAATCTTCTTTACTTTAATATCCTAAGGATAATTATCTATATATTTTCTAGACATTTTAGATGAGCTTTACTCGTTGAGGTGGTTAGAATATTTGGGCTGGACTCTGGCATGTAGTATGAACAAGGAATATATATTTTTCCCTATGGATGTTAACTTTTCCCATTAGCATTTAATAAGAGAACCATCATTTCTAGTGACTGGTAATAATGTCTCTTTTACAAGCCAGGTCTCCACACACACCTGGGTATGACTCTGAGGTCAGCGTTCTCTTATTTTTGTCTCTCATCTATTAATACCATGGTCCTTTAAAAGGTTATATTTTAAGACTGTTTATAGTCACCTCATAGCATGTTTTGCTATTACGAATGGAAGTCTTTGGTGTTTTATATTTTGATTTTGATTAATGAATAATTATTAATTTTCACATTCATCTATCAAAGGAAATAGTGCATCTCGCCAAAGGTGGTGATGCCAATGCTGGGCTGATTTTGAACCCCGGCATTACCACTTGGTAGTTGAGTCACTTACAATTCTGCTAATTTTTGCTTTATGCAGTCTGGGGCTAAGTTAATAAAAGCACTAATATTTACGGCTATACTACTAAATGACTTGGAAATCCCTAATAGGGGGGCACCGGGGTGGTTCAGTCGGTTAAGCACCCGACTCTTGGATTCAGCTCAGGTCACGATCTCACAGAGCCTGCTTGGGATTCTCTCTCTTCCTCTCTGCCTGCCTCTTACCTACTCTCTCTTTCCAAATAAATATACATAAACTTAAAAAAAAGTAAAATCCCTTTTAAGTACGTTATTTGCTAATTTTCTGTGTGGCAGGCATTGCAAACTTGAGCGAGCAAGTATTTCCATTAAAAGAAAGTGCTATGATTAATCCTGATAGGTGAGAGGGAATTTTGCTAAATGGCATAGGTATTATTATATTGTGATTGCTACAGCAGAGGGATCAGGAAAAACAGTATATTTAGACTGAAAGTGAAATATATTTTTCCACTGTACTGTGTCACTTAAGTTTCCCTCCACTTCCAGCATGTTAATATAACATTTTCTTGTGCCGTGTACCTCTGCACACACTTTTGCCTGATGCTCTGTTTTTGTACAAAAAGAATGGTTTCCCAATTTAACCATTACTTCTGAAATCCTGAGGACTTTTTACGGGGATGAATAAACCCCCCACAAAGGTATAAATCCCCCATTCACACTGGTTCTCACATGTAAGGATCGCATTTCCAAAAACCCATGAGATTGACTGGCATCACGTGACTTGTGAGACCAGGGAAGCAGAAGTGACCTGTGCTTCTGGTACAGAGAATTTCATGTTAGTTTGAAACCCTCCACAGGCTTTTTTCCCTTTGCTAATAGTTAAAAATATGGCGGCCCCAAGTGGCCTTGTGTCCCTGATGATCAATGTGCAGAGTCACCTGCTGCTTGGATTGGGGAAAAATATAACTAAGCCGCTGTGATTTGGGGTTCTTTCTTTGCACACCTGGCCTATTCTGAGTAGGAGGAGCTACCTTCATGGAAACTAACATGTGACATCAACAGCAATGATAGTTAAGAGGCAAACTGATATCTAAGAAGACTATACTAATGGCCATTCGTCAATTCTTTGATGAAATTTTTGATGAAATTGAGTGTGGTCTGAAATAATTTGGGAAGTAAAAGAGCGTAGAGCCCAGTACGGACATGTAGAGCTGAAAGAGGAAAGTGCTTTTTATCATCAAGAGGTAAAAGATAAAATTCACAAGGTTTTTGTTCAAGAAAGGATGATAGAGCTTATATGGCAAGGATCAAATCAAGGGTATAGTTTCTCTCCATTGTTAGAACTTCTAAGTGCATTAAAAAGACACCTGGTAGATTTTTTTTTAGATTGAGAGACAGAATGTGTGTACTATCCAATGTATCTTTTGACAAGTTCCTTTGATAAGGTCATGCTTTTTAGTTATTTCCTGTAGGCCGCAAAGTAGCGTGGTCATATCTACAGCATATTCTTTTAACAAAGTTTCTCTGATTGAGTAGATTCTAAAGAAACCTCCAATGATTTTTTGCATGCTTAATTTATTGGGTCTTCTTACTCCTAAACAACTTGTCGTTCTTTGTGTAAATATTTGTTAATTTTTCCCTTCCAAACTGGTGTGATTCCTTCTGGCAACAAATTGATTTCATCTAGTAATTACCCAGACTTTCTTATAATAGGAGATGCTGCCTTTTCAGAGATATTTGCATCATCTTAATAACAAAATCCATACTTAAGCAAACATTTTGCTATACCTTAGGCCTAGGGGTTTCTCATGTTGGATATTGCAATTTTCTAAAGTACCCTGGGTGCATGTAGTTTTGTTTTTTAATAATTTCATTTTGGCTTGTTCATTGCTGGTGTATAGAAGTTAAAATTGATTTTTAAAATATTCTAGTGTCCCATTACCTTGTTGAATTAGTTTGTTTAAAAGTGTTTTTAGTGATTCCTTAGAACTTTATACATAAAAGATCATGCCCTCTTTGAATAGAGCTATCTTTCTTTCTTACAATCTGTATGAATTTTGTAACTTTCTGTTGTCTAATTTTCCTGAATAGGTCCTCTAGCTCAAAATTGAGATGTCTTCTAGAGCAGTTTTAGGTTCACAACAAAATGAGAGTAAGGTACAGCCATTTCCCATATACCTGCTCCTATACACACACAGCCTCCCCATTATCAGTGTCTCCCACCAGAGCCGTAAGTTTATGACAACTGATGAACCTACAGTGACACACTACAACCACTTGAAGTCCATAGTTGAAGTTAGAGTTCCCTCTTGGTGTTGTACACTCTTTGGATTTGGAAAAATGTACAGTGACATGTATCCATTGTTATAATGTCATTTAGAATATTTTCACTGACCCAAAACTCCTCTATGCTCGGTATGTTCATCCCTGCTTCCCCCAAATCCTGGAAACCACTGATCTGTTTAATGCCTCCAGAGGTGTGTCTTGTCTAGAATGTCACGTAGTTGAAATCGTCCAGTACACAGCCTTTGTAGATTGACCTCTTTCACTTAGTAGTATGCCCTTAGGTTCTTCCCTTTCAATGACTCGATAGCACATTTCTTTTTAGCATTGAACAATATTCCATTGTCTGGCTGGACTCCAGTTTATCCACACCCACTGAAGGACATCTTGGTGGTTATGGAGGGTGTTGCTTTCAACATCCGTGTGCAGCTTCTCGTGTGGACAGAGTCTTCAACTCCTTTGAGGAAACAGCGAGGAGTAGGATTGCTGGAACATACTGTAAGAATATGTTTAGTCTTGTAAGAAGTTGCCCAACTCTCTCCCAAACGGTCTACACCATTTTTCATGCTCGTCAGCAGTGAATGAGAGTTCCTGTTGCTCCACATCCTCATCAGCATTTGGTGTTGTCGGTGTTGTGTATTTGGCGCATTCTGATAGGTTTTTGGCCTTTCCCTGGGATGTGGGAACATGTGATGAGGAACATCTTTTCATATGTTGACTTGACATCTGCATATCTTTGGTGAAATGTCTGCTGCTGTCTTTGTCCTATCTTTTAATCAGGTTGTTTTCTTATTGTTGAGTTGTAAAAGTTCTTTGTAGATTTCAGGTAACAGTCCTTTATCAGATGTGTCTTTTGCAAACATTTTCTCCCTGCATTGGGCTTCTCATTTTCTTGAAATTATCTTTCCTCTAGTGAGTTGTGTTTTTTTTTAATTTTTTAAAAAATGTTTGTTTTTGATAGAGAATGGGCAGAGGAGGGGCAGAGAAAGAGAGAGAGGGGGAGACCCAGAATCCGAAGCAGGCTTCAGGCTCTGAACTGTCAGCACAGAGCCCAGTGCAGGGCTCAAACTCACAAACTGTGAGTTCATGATCTGAGCCGAAGTTGGACACTTAACTAAGTGCCCCTCCTCTAGTGAGACTTTGTAAGTTTGTTTATTCTGAAAGAGAGCGAGTGGGGTAGGGGCAGAGAGGGAGAGAGATTATCCCAAGCAGGCTCTGTGCTGTCGGCTGTCCGAGCTTAATGCAGGGCTCAATCCCATGAACCACAAGATCATGACCTGAGATGAAATCAAGAGTCAGACATTTAACCCACTGAGCCACCCCAGTGCCCCTCCTTTAGTGAATTGTTGTGTTATACTTTTCAACTCCAGACTTTCCATTTATTTCTCTTTAATAAGTTCTGTCTTCTTGAGACATTGTCATATCTTCCTTTAATTCTTTAAACATGACTTTTGTCCTTTTAACATCTTTGATGTCTAATGTATCTATAATGTCTAATAGCTGTGCTCAGACTTTTAAATTATATTTTAGCCTGAAAAGTACTGGATTTTGTCAAATTCTGCCTGCACATTACCCCTGGGTCAGCAGAAGCCACATTTTGTTCAACATCTGTGCTTAAGCCCTCTTGGCCAACCAGATTTTAGCCTTTACCATTTTCTGTGCATCTGGCTTAGAGGCCCCTACTACAGTTCAAGTTTAGATCTTTCCCCATGTTCAGTCAGGGATTAGGAGTTTGGAAATCCCTTCCCAATCACTTCTGGAAGGGCACAGTCCTGGGCATGCATGCACTATTCCAGAGCGCCAGGGATGGTTGTGATTGTATTTTTGAGCCCAGTTTTCTAAGGAGCCCAGTTTCTGAGTTGCTTATGGATCACCCAATGTTTGGTTAGAGCTTGTGCTTGATCCTCTAGTGACAGTGAGGCTTCTGCCCTTTGTTGACGGATGTGTGACTTGGGGACCATTTTTACGTCTGTGTCACACAGAGTTCTAGTTTCTCCTGAATGGGTTCAGCCGAGCACCTGTGCAGAGACTTCTCAACCCTCAAAGCTGGATGTGAAACCAGAATGGTTCTTAATGGCTATGTCTTTCCTTGATTGTGCTCAACTTCTAACTGGCCTACCATTGTGCTGTTGGCTACCATTATCATGGAACTATGGGCTCCCTCTTAAACACTCCACTAAGATCTCTGTTGTTTTGTCAATGTCTTTGAGTATGGACACCTCCATATTCTTTCCCAAAGTCCCCTCGTAGAACAGAAGAGTCCCTCTTCTACAGAGCCTGCCCTTCTGGGGCATCCTACGGGAGCTTCTCTAAGAACTTCTAGGACATTGTACAGGAGCTGGGGATAACGACACCCCCTTCTTCTTTGGTGGTGATATCTTGCTCTAAAAGCACTTGCTGGGTGACTAGTTTTACCTAGTTGGCTTGGCTTCTCCCTCCAGCATGACACTTACACCTTAAGAACAAAGCTGAGGCAAAGATAATTAGGGCCATTCTTGGCTTGCTACAACCCAGAGTGGAGCTCCCATCCTATGTGGGGAAAAGGGAGCCTGGTGCTTTCGGCTATGCCTTCTGGAGAAATTGCTTCTGCCATCAGGAGCTAAAGGAAATTAGAAATGCTAGTGATTTACTCCTTTGGCAAAGAACTAGAGTCCTAGCCTGTGAGCTACAGGAAGAGGGAAGCCTATATTTCTAGTTGCCCCACACAGAGGAGTGCTTTTGCCACAATGAGCTAGGGGCATGTGGGAGGGAGTGGGTCAGGTGCCACAGATTTTCACTATTCTGTCCAAGCATGCAGACCTTGAATTTTTTTTTTTGTTGTTGAGAGAGTATGTGAACAGGATTTAGGGGTGGGATAGAGAAAAAGAGAGAATCCCAGGTAAGCTCCACACTGTCAGTGCAGAGCCCAATGTAGGGCTTGAACTCATAAACCGTGAGATCATGACCTGAGCCGAAATCAAGAGTCAGACACTTAATTGAGCCACCCAGGGGCCCCAGACCTTCATTTCTATATGTCAGTACCCACTACAGGAATCAAGGATTCTTGGAGAAGTAGAGAAACTTCAAGATAAGCCTAGAACATCTTGTGCCAAAAAGTAAATCAGTGTTTAATATGGGGACACGTCAGGAGACAGTCTGGAGGGGTTCCCTGCAGGCACAATCTGGAACAATCTGAGCATAAAAACTGAATTAAAGAAGCAAATATGAGTCTAGACTGATGTAAATAAATGAATGTTGGGAAAGAGAAAACGGTCATATAGAGCAGAAAAGTAATAAATATAGAAACAATTTTTATAATTTTATTATAAAATCACTTTTTTTGCCACCATCAGTCATGACTGATGCAGGCAAGTATTAAGAGATGGATAAAATGGATAAAATTTTAATGAACAGAATATTTACATAATCTCAAAGCATCTCTCTCCAGTTACTTGTTAATCACAAAAGAAACAATAGTAATTTTATAGGGAAGAAAACTGGTTGACACCATCTAATGATATGATCAACTTAGTATCACCAGCAAATGGACAAGCTGACAGCCTGTGTCTTCTCAAATAATGCTCTGGGAGGACACAACACCGAGTCTGTGGTGTTCCTACTAAGAATGCGTGATCTGAATCTAGTCACAAGGAAACATCAGGCAAATGCAAGTTGAAGGCCATTCTGCAAAATAACTGGCCCGTGTCCTTCAAGAATCTTAAGGTCACGAAAGGCCAAAAAAGGCTGAAAACGGTTTCATACGAAAGGCGAATCAAGGTACTCAACAGCTGAATGTGATTCTGGACTTGACTTGGTCCAGGCAAATATTATTATGAAGGACATTATTAGGACAGTTGGTAACATCTTAACATGACCTGTGGTATATATGAGAGTAGTGTATCGGTGTTAGGCATCCTGATTTTCATACATATATTGTGACTGCATAAGAAAACAGCCATATTTAGGAAATAGCCACTGACTTTATTTATGGAAAAAGAGATGTGATGTTTATAAATGATCCTCACATCATTGAGAAAAATATCTGTATTTGAAAATTCATAAGGAGTCATCAGAAAAGTACATAGCGTTGGACCACTATATGAAATTTGTTCTAAAATAAATGGCAATGGAGAAAAATCCATTTGCATTGCTATTAAACAACAGGTTAATTTTAGTCATTTGTTTCAGTAAAAACAGCTTCACTTTGCACGACCAGGAATAACAGAATGTTTAAGGAAACTGCTTAATCGACCTGATGTAACATTATGTACCCACTAAATATCATTACCAAATACATGGTTAACATAACCATATAAAAGCATTGATGATGGCTGTATAAAATTAGCATGTGAGCTCGGAGTGGAAAGAAATTTGAAAATAATTTAATTTGTGATGCAATTCTGAGCATCTTCCTCTACTTTCTGTATCCTTGGGTTAATGTCCTTTAATAGCAAGTGCATTAAAAAGCTGAAGCGATCAGTCTTAGAGCCCAGCACAAACACACTGCAAATGTTCTGAGCCTACGGCCACTGAATTCAAGTGAATTCATTCTTACGGGCATTAAATGAGATGGAAACACTGATGGGTGTAGTGTTCACCCAATTCAGGTTGGGGACGGATTACCCATTTGTTAGGACCATGTAACTTCAGTCCTTGCCTTCCCATGTTGTATCACGGCCCCCACGACAGCCACGTGGTGTCCATGAAAAGACCACTCCAATTTATTGCCTTTCTTGGGGAAGCAGGCGCAGAGAGCAGCACTTCGCAAGTTCTGTTTGTTTTGTTTGATATAATTGAGCTCAGTTGGATACATTCATGATATGTACTCTCTGCAGCAGAGGATAAAACAAAGGTTTTGGCAAGGAATTTTTTTAAAAGCTCCAACTATAACAACAAACAAACACAAACCTCATCTGCAAGCCACTGGTGTGCTAGCCATGAGCACGGAAAATCAAAGGAGGGAAAAGAAGGGTAAAAAATTCAGTTTCTGACTTTGTTCTGCTAAAATGATCTGAGCTAGGACAATTGTTCTAAGAAATAATGAAAAAAAGCCATTGATGACATTTTTTTAATTGACAGAGTTAATGCTAGATCAAACCTTGACTACAGAGAACTTCAGCTTCGTTCTTGTAAGTATATTTTCAGACCTATTTAAACCCTAAATTCAATTAATAGCCTGATTCTAGGTTTCAAAAGTACTGCAAAATCAACCCGAGCCAGGACGAAATTTTTAAAGCTGGCTGTATTTATTTGCCACTTTTAAGAACATACCTGTGAAGAATCCCACTGAGGTGTTAGATGGGGGGAAGTCAGGAAGGGGATTTCATGGCAGATGAGCCCATTAAGGCTCAAGAACTATTCCTCTGGACAGGCAGGAGGTCTCCATTGGTCTGTTCAGGATTAGTTAGCGCAAATCCTCATGCTCCTTGGTCAGGAAAGAGTCTTCAGTCAGGTCCAATGCCAGCCTCGCATATGTGGGGTCACTCAAAGTTTACGACTCTTTAACAAGGCTGGAGGGTTAGAATAATTTTCAACAAACAGTTTTCATCTTGATATTTCCTAGGCAAGTGCTCCTATCCAGGGAGATTTTTCCTTTTACACAATTATAAAGAAGGGTTTCTAGTAAATGTGATCTTGGAGAAGTAATATTATGAAATTAAGTCGGAGAAAGTCTATTTCAAAAGCAATCCAATCCATGAGTTACATAAACAATGATGAAAAATGACTAAAGAAAAGTAATCTCAAGGGAGAGGACTGGCCTATGCTCCATCCAAACCAGAAATCAGCCAATACAAATGGATGTCTTTACCAAGTATACATATGAAATACATTTGTAGGTATGTATGCATATATACCTAAATTTACAATCCTATGTATACTTGATGTATATATAAATATAGCTAACATATTTGCAAAGTTTAAGAGTAAGAATACAAGAGAAACCTATACACATCCTACTCAGTTCAAGAAATCACACACTACTGGTTCCTTTGAAGTCCATTTTCTCTGCAGATCATTAACTTGCTTTACTTCAGTTTTATCATCCTTCCTTTCAGTGTTAAGACCCTAAAATCAGGCTTGATCCCACACTGTTATTAAATTTATGAAGTATCATGCCACTGATAAGGTTTGTAGAATCTAGGAAATAAGGTCAACTGGGCATTTTTATGAACTCCAAGAAGGAAATAATTTGCATTCTAAGTGAGTAGGGGAAGAAGAAGATTGTAATACACAAGGAAGGGATTTCTCCTCCCCTGAAACTTAGCAATTTTTCCTCTGTGGTCCTAGGTTGTCTGGCTGGGGCTCTGCAAAAGACAAGGGAACAACAGAAGGTTGTCAACACGTGTCTCCCCTACACCTGCCCATACTCGGTAATCAGGGACTCAAAGGGGTAGCTAGACCTGGGGTTGATACAGCATCAGAATGAAAGAACCGTAGCTTTTTAGTAAAGCGACAAGACAAAGGCAAAGGACTTTGGGTTTCTAGGGCAGGGAAAGGGAGGAAGCTAAGGGCTAGCTAGTAATGTTTATGAGGTCCCCCTGGTGCCGTCTCTGAGCTGACTGGGGTCTAGAGTTGTCTCCAGTGATTCACATCTGTCCTTCCTGGTAGAGAAGGGAGAGGAGACACCTTTACATATGTTTCTTGTCTCTGCTTCTCAGTTGCCTTCAGCTCAAAATAATCCTTAACCAAAGTGGCATAGTCTGCTACTCTTCAGTGTCAAAAAAAAAAAAAAAAGAAAGAAAGAAAGAAAGAAGGTGGAATAGGAAAAAGGAACCTAGAATGTGGGCTCTGGAAACGAGCACAATTCAATGTCATTATGCAGACTGCTGATCTTTGAGATGTGATTAAATAGCTAACAAATACGTCTCCATAAATCTGTGTCTTAGAGTGGTTTAATTTCCTTCGTGCTAGAAGTTTTCATTAGCAGATTCTTGAGAGCTGAACAGGATAGGATGATGAAAACTCCAAGAGAAGGAGAAACCCCATGGGAACAGATTAGGGTACCTTCATCTTTCTACAGATTTTTGGAAGTTGAAAAACAAGGCCATGGGTAGAAAATGATCTTCAGGCCCGTGTATGAGAGAAAAAATCGCCAATATCTAGAAAAGAGCAATTTGCATTTTAAGGTGTATCCAGTGATCTGAGAGATAGCACCACATCGGGTGAATAATAACTTCACCTGCTGCAAGCTTTTCTTAACATCTCTATTTAGTGCTTGAATGCACCCTTCTATTTTGTTCTATCTGCTACTCTCCCAAAGTACCGAGCCCTACACAATACCCAAAGCCCTCATTTTTAAGGCTACCTACATCTAATTCTTAGCACGGGTTGTAGGTGTGCAGACTAACTCTACGAAAAGCTGTATTCCCACATCTTTTTTTTTTCCATATCACAGTGAAAATGTAAATTGCAAATCTCTTTACTTCTCAGATTGTGTGCTGGGTCCCCTGCAGTTACAGAAATACTATTCTCTTATCATCAGAAGGTCAGAATCTCCTTACCTGTGTGGCCATGGAAGCACTGTTCCTCCTTCCCAAATTGGATCCTTTTCTTAAAAAGCTGCATCATCTTTGCCTGAGGGCACTTTTCTGATATTCATGTATTTCAAAGCAAGCTTCGTTATCCAGAAAAGAAAAATTATGATGGTCTCTGCTTCTCTGAAACTATAAAAACTCACAAGAAGGGAGTCTCTGTCAAGTCACCTGAATTTCCCCCCATTAAATAGCTGATTTATTCAATAACAGTGGCACAGGAATATTCCTCAGACACCTACTCTACAGATAAACACATTCTCAAAATTTCATCTAGCCCTTTGGAGGCTTTTTCTATATACTGGGCTTACAGCCTGTGAGGATTAATGTTATGCGTCAACTTGGTGATGTCATGGTACCCAGATAGATGGTTAGACATCAGTTTAGATGCAGCTGGGAAGGTATGTTTTACATGAGATTAACATTTAATTCAGAATAATTTGAGTAAAGCAGATTATTCTCCATGATGTCGGTGGGCCTCATCCAATCAGTTGAAGGCCTTAAGAGAAAAAGACTGAGGTCTCCCAAGGAAGAGGGGATTCTGTAAAAAGTAGATAGCTTTTCATACTCAAACTGCAGCATCAACTCGTCCCTGGTTCACCAGTCTGCCTGCAAATTTCAGACTTGCCAGCCCCCAAGATAACATGAACCCATCCCTTTAAATCCAACTCTTTATATCTAGTGGAAGGTACATCCATCTTATTGGTTCTATTTTCCTATACAACTCTGGCAGGTAGACTGCTTCAGCAATTTTGTTGGTGTTGTGAAGCAGGCTTCACACTGAGCTAAGAGCCCAATGCAAGGCTCGAACTCACAACCCTGAGATCAAGACCTGAGCTGAGCTCAGGAGTCAGATGCTTAACTGACTGAGCCACCCGGGGCCCCAACTGTTTCAGTACTTTTAAACACATTTAAATACATCGACCAAGATGGCCTTCACGTTACCCTCAGCTCCATCAAACTTTTTACAAAGGCACATGATGTTCCTTTCTAGAACATTTATGTAAGGAAGCTTGTCAATATTTTTTCCTGCCTCTTTGAGATGATAAATCTTTTAAAAAGCATCTTGCCAGTTTTGCATCCCATCTTTTTGAATGTAAACATCGAGGGAGATAGACGCCCCCGCCAAGCCCCCCAGCACGCCCCAGTCTCTGTGAAAAGATAGGAGCCTAATGTTGATGTGTGCCTTGCTCCTGGTTGTAAAACTACTTCCTGTCCCAACAGTACTACAGAATTTATTTTTCCTTTGGGTAAATCTAATTAGCAAACACAGAGGAGTTGGGTTCTGCCTCTCATGCCAGCACTTATGAACTCTTTTCTGCCCTCATTCAACTTCAATGAAGTTGAGCTCAGTGACATTGAGTTGAGTGTTGTCCTGTCCCCTGTTGTAAATAGCCTAGAACAGAGTCTGTCTTCCATTAATGTTGCTGCAGCTTTTGCTTTGGCAAGAGCAAGAGACCATTCTTTTCTGAACTCGATACCGAAGTTACTCGCAATTGGCCAGAAGTCAACAATGAGGTTTCCATGATACAGTCAGATCTCTTTAGTCATTCACAAATTGTGTACCTGCCTGAAAATGAAATTTCTGATTAAAAACATTTTTTTAAAGCATACTCTGCATGGGAGACATAAATAGTAAATGTAAGCCTAGGAGTTAAAAAAAAAAAAAGTTTCCAGTAAAACTTTGAACCTAGAGAAAGTCTGGTAGCTACATACAGTGAAGGTCAAGGTTCTCTCTTTGCTCTACCTTTCTCAATTCACCAGGAGAGCGTTAGATCCTTTCTCCTGTGGCATCCATTTCTTCTCGCTCCATTGATCAAAACTTAACTCTGCACTGTGAACAAAGATTAAATCAAAAAGGCGAAGCTGGATATCCAAAGTCCAACATAACACTTTTTATCCAAAATTAAACAATCCTAGGAAATGAAGGCTAAGGTGTCATTCTGATAACGGAGGACATGGTGCTGCTTGTGAATGTTTACTGGTGAATGCCTAATGTCAGCTTTAGACTTTTTTTTTTTTTTGCCTCTTGTGCTAATCTAATTCCCTAGAGATGAATATTTAAATATTTTGTCTGTGGAATTTAGCCTCACAAATTAAGCATTTATGAATTATAGACTAGAATCCTATTCATATTGTGAGATAATGAGACACAATGGCCTCCTCTTAATCATATTAGAGAGGCCAGGGCCCACTGTCTGGACATAAGTTGGATGGTCAATTTGTCTTGACCTGCTTTGAATTGAAAATTATTGTGCTAACGGGTGTCATTTGCTGGGATGATTTATAGCCTTCCTACACAGTGTTCCCGCTGCTTAGTCATAACCTTCTAGAATCTGTCTGCACAGACAGAACATCAAGCCATCCCTAGACTTGCCGGTGCTCAGAAAATTTACACTTCCGGAACGATTTACGCAAGAGCTGGATGTAAGACGCGGGTAGAATCAGTGTATTTACTCATTCAACAAAGAAGCGGCATACACTTAGTATACACGGCAACTCTAGATTCCAGCCAGGTATTCACAAAGCGGAAAGCTTCACTGAGTTCTATGTGTGCAATTTTTAGTGGGGCTTCATTAGGTAGTCATGATTTATTAAATCACTGGACATGAGATTGAACTCAATCTCCAAGGCCCCCCCCACCCCTCCTCCCAGAAGTCAAGGTAGCCCAAAGTTACAATGCTCTAAGCAGGGGTTGGTCTCTTTGGGGACCAGCCTCCATCCTGAAGCTAACTAGGGCTTGGCCATGAGTGCCCTCATTAGCATAATAGATACACACCTGTCACTCTAATTCCAAGGGTTTTACAAAGTCTTTGCCTGGAACCAGAGGCAAAAAACAGAACAATTCTGTATTAGACCACAGATGACGGCTCTAAAAATTTAGGATACGTGAGATCTACAAAGGTGACTATTTCAAGGTTCACCCTTTGTGGATATGAACGGAGGTTCAGAACTTCCTCTTTTTCAAGGGCATGTAAAGAATTCTACCTCGTTGATGAGTGTGTAAGTTGACATAATCACTTGAGAACAAGTATGTGGCACTAGCCACTAACCCTAAGCATACAAATACCCTGATTTAGCAAATCCACTTCTGGGTAAACACCTGATAAAAGTGTCCACTGTCAGGAAAAAATGACACATTTGAAATGCACACACACCCACACCAAAGATTACTGGGTTTCGGTCCAGCTTACCCTCTCCATCTTCCAATTCATTGTTTTTGAGCTATTTTCTAATCTGCTGGTGCTAAGAAACTAAAGTTCTGTAAGTTATCATTTTTCCAGAATAATTTAATGGATTTAATTTTGTGTAATGCAATAGATTATTGTCCTGTAAACGATGACAAGTTTAGCATTTACACATAAATTCATTTCCACATTCCCGATTGCCTGTATATGGGTAAATTGTTTGAATTCTCCTTTGAACCAATGGAACATCTTGCTGGCCTCCTAATTGAGTTACATAAAATCTATGGCATGTGGGTTTTTTTTTTACATTTGCATGAAAGTTATGATTTTGCCCTTTAAAAAAATTGTATCAATTGCCACCACCAAAACCAAATGGTGGAAAATTTATAGAAATATTACATATACGTGGGTGAGAAAGGGTTAACATTGAGTCTGCAACTCTCTTTCATCCTCTTTTAAACACACTGATGGAATTTACTACCTTGAAGATAAATGGCAGTCTTCTGGGGCTGCTGTATACTGATTTCTTACCTTATTTGTTAGCATGCTACACCTGGTCTGTCTGGGTTGTATATTGTACATAAGGCTCCAGCAGGGATGTGCAGGGGCTGGGAGTCTTCACTTCATCCCTCTGAACCCAAAAGGCATCTTGGTGTAGAAGACAAGTTGACCTATGGAGCCGCATCTAGAAAGAGGCAAAGTAGTGCTTACTTCTGACATTAGAGCATTTTATTAAAATCCTGCTGGATTCTGATCTGATACTCCTGGAGGTGTAACTTTGTGGTCACAGTGTATTTGACTCACAATCCACAAGTGATAAATGTGCAGGTAGTTTAGAGCTCAATAAAGTTAGAGGTTAACCAGAAAATATTGATAATATAATTTATTGGCCTTTAGACAGCCAATCTTATACATAATTTAGCAATCTTAGACATATTTAGACATTTTTTTCTTGACTAACCAATCTCCTTCTTTCTCAGTTGTTAAGCAAGCTCTTAAAGTCTTGATGGTTCCCTCATTGATGAGTTGAATAAAATTTTGAGAATTGTGCTTTATATCCTATTATCATTAAAGGCTAAGTTAAAAAAAGGCATCCTAATAAACTCGTAAAAATGGAGGTCATATATTTCATTACATACCATTAAATATTATTTAAATTTTAAATACTGTTTAAATTTCACTATTTTATGACTACATGTAACAGTTCTTCAACTGAAAAGTTTAGTCAAGAAATGTTCTTATAGGAAGACGACTTCAATATTTATCTCAACAACTTGGATTCATAGTTACGTTTTTAGGATATTTATGGTTGGGGCCACTGTGGACTTTTTTCTTTCTTATTTATGGTCCTAGTGGCAAATAACAGTTTTTTTAAGAAGCTACCTGTACCCATTTCTTCACACCAATAGCAATATTCACCTTAACAGAACTGTGTGCCTTTGTGGTGGGGTTAACATCTTAACTGAAGTTTTGTTTACAACAAACAAAACAAAATAAAATAAAACCAAAAACCCTACATGTTGGTTTGGATGGGATATTTGAAGAAAATGTAGAAAGTGTTATCCAGAGTTAAAGAAGTTTGTTTTTGTTTTCCTTTCATGTCTTGCAATAAGTTCCATATTCTAGTCTTACGTGTAAGGAGTGTGAATGTCATTACTTAATAAGGAAAATAACTGAAAAAATCAACAAATCATCTCAGATCTGCCAGAGATAAGGTCGCTGGGCAAACCGATGCACCAAATTTGGAGATATAGCTGGAAACAGAATCACAACTTATCAGAGTGAAACCCACAAGCAGAAACTTTTGCTGGAACCAGAGCTAGGTTCCTTTTACCTCGTACATCATGTGCCAATGCCAAGAAAAAATCTGAGAGTACTAAAAGGTCAAAATCTCACTTTGAGGAAATAGAACAAGCATTAGAACCAGACTCATATGTCAGGGATGTTAAAATTAGCAGAGCAGGAATTCAAAACAACTCTGTTAATGAAAAGAGATTATACAAGAACAGATGTGTAATGTAAGTAGTGATGGAAATAGTGATGGAAAGTCTCAGAATCAATTAAAAATATGAGAGATCAACAACACTGTCACAGAAAGGACACAACTGAGGAAAGACTCTCTGAACTTGAGGACATTTGGATAGAATCTTCCAAAACTAAAAAGCAAAGAAAACAAACAAACAAACAAAAAACCCCCCAAAAACCCATGCCACAGAATATGCAAGAACCCTAGGGCAACTACAAAAGATGTGATACTTGCATATGGGGAATACCAGAAAAAGTAACAGAAGAAATATTTGAACCAATAACGCATGAGAATTTCCAAATATTAATGTTGGACCTCAAACTACCAATCTAGGCAGCTTGGTGAAATAAATGTAAAACAGTATAAATATAAAACAAATAAATATAAAACAAAAAGTTACATTTAGGCATACCGTATCCAAACTTCAGAAAATCAAAGATATAGAAAAACCTTTAAAAAAGCCCAGGGGATAAAAATACCTTATCTAGAGAGGATCAGAGGATTAGATCTGCTTCTCAGAAACGATGCAAGCAAGAGGAGAAGGAAGTGAAATATTTAAAGTGTGGAGAGAGGGAAAATGTCACCAATCTAGAATTCTTTACCCTGTGAAATTATCCTTCAGCATTTAAAGAGAAATACTTTCTCACACAAGCAAAAATTGAGCAAATGTTTTGCCAGTAGATTTGCTTTGCAAGAAATATTAAATTCTCACAAAGTGAGTATTGAGGGAAGGTATCTCAATATAGTAAAGAACATACAGGACATATCCAAAGTTAACATCATACTTAATGGTATAAAGTTGAAAGATTTTCATCTAAGATCAGGAACAAGACAAGGATGCCCACTCTCACCACTTTTATTCAATATAATATTGGAAATCCTAGCCACGGCAATTAAGAAAGAAAAATGAAAGGCATTAAAATTAGAAAAGAAGTAAAACTGTCACTATTTGCAGATGACATGGTACTATATATATTAAATAATTCTTAAGACTCCACTAAAAAACTATTAGAATAAATGAATTCAGTAGAGTCACAGGATACAAAAATAACACACAGAAATTGGTGGCACTTCTCTACACTAAAAATAAGTTATCAGAATGAGAAATTAACAAAAAAATCCCATTTACATTTACATCAAACAGAACAAAATACCTAGGAATAAATTTAATCAAGGAGGTGAAAGACCTGTACTCTCAAAACTCTGAGACACTGATAAAAGAAACTGAACCTGGCCCAACTAGAAAGATATACCATGTTCATGAATTGGAAGAATACTGTTGAAATGTCCATACTACCCAAAGCAATATACATATTCAATGCAATCCTTGTCAAAATATCAGTGACATTTTTTACAGAACTAGAACAGAGAATGCTGAAGTTTGCATGGAGCCACAAAACACCCTGAAGAGCAAACCTGAGAAAGCAGAACAAAGCTGGAAGTATCATGCGCTCTGATTTCAAACTATGCTACAAAGTTGTACTAATCAAAAAAGTATGGTAATGGCACAGAAACAGACACACAGATCAGAGGATAGAGAGCCCAGAGATAAATCTATGATTATATGGTCAATTAATCTATGACAAAGGAGGCAAGAATATTCAGTGGGGAAAAGACCATCTCTTCAATAAATGGTGCTGGGAAAACTGAACCACTATATTATACTGTATACAAAAATGAATTCAAAATGGATTAAAGACTTGTATGTAAGACCTAAAACTATAAAATTCCTAGAAGAAACCATAGGCAGTGGACTCTTTGACATTAATCTTAGCAATTTTTTATTTTTGTTTTTGGATCACCCTTCTCAGGCAATGGCAACAAAGGCTAAAATAAATGAGATTAGATGAAACCAAAAACTTTTTGCACAGGGAAGGAAACCATGAAGAAAATGAAAAGGCAACCTATGAATGGAAGAAGATATTTTCAAATCATATATCCTAAATACATAAAGAACTTGTAGAGCTTAATACACACACACACACACACACACACACACACACACACACACACATGTATATATCAACCCAATTAATAAGTGGATAAAAGACTTGAAGACATTTTTTCCGAAGAAGACATCAGATGGCCAACAGACACATGACATGATGCTCAACATCACTCATCATCAGGGAAATGCAAATCAAAACTACAGTGAGCTATCATCTCATATCTTTCAGATTAGCTATTATAAAAAAAAAAAAAAAAAACAAGAAAATAACAAGTGCAGCCAGGATGTGGAGAAAGGGAATCCTTGTACACTGTTGGTGGGAATGTGCATTAGTGTAGTCACTATGGAAAATGGTATGCAGGTTCCTTTAAAAAGTTAAAAAGAGAATTACTATGTGAACCAGAAATTCCACTTCTTGGGTATTTATCTGCAGAAAATGAAAACACCAGTTCAAAGAGATACATGCACGCCTATGTTCACTGCAGCATTTATTTACAACAGTCAAGATACGGAAGCAATGTAAGTGTCCATCCATAGATGAATGGTTAAAGATGTGGTATACAAACACACACACACACACACACACACACACACACACACACACGATGGAATGAAATCTTACCATGTGTGACAACATGGATGGAACTAGAGGGTATTATACTGGGTGAAATAAGTCAGACACAGGAAGACAAATAATGTCTGATTTCAATTACATGTGGAAACTGAAAAACAGAACAGATGAATGAACAAAACCGAAACAGACTCACAGATATAGGAAACAAACTATAGTTACCAGAGGGGAGACGCTGGTGACAGATGAAGGTGAAGGGGATTAAGAGGTACAAACTTCTAGTTATAAAAGAAAAAGTCATGGGGATGTAATGTACAGCATGTTAAAAGTTCTTAAGAGATTAGTAAAATGATATAGGTCAGAAACTCAGATGCAGGGGTGTCTGGGTGGCTCAGTCAGTTAAGTGTTCGACTTCAGGTCAGGTCATGATCTCATGGTTCATGAGGTCGAGCCCTGTGTCAGGCTCTGTGCTGACAGCTCAGAGCCCAGAGCCCTCTTCAGATTCTGTGTCTCCCTCTCTCTCTGCCCCTCCCCTGCTTTCACTCTGTCTGTCTCTCTCTCTCTCTCTCAAAAATAAACATTAAAAAAAAAACCTCAGATGCACATAAAGAAAGAGCATCAGAGAAGGAATACGTGAAGGCAAAATAAAAACGTTTCCTTCTCTTATTCTGAATTAATCTAAAAGATAACTGTTTAAAATCACAGCAACAACCTATGTGATTATGTATGTTTATGTGTTTTTAGTTACTTAGGTACAAATGAAATGAATGGCAGCAATAATGCAAAGGATAGGGAGAAAAAATAGGATTATTTGTCATTAGGAGGGCATCCCTAACACAGCATCAAACTACAGGAAGCTAAAACTGATAGAAACACAAGGAGAAAGAGATAGATCCGTTGTCAAAGTTGGACGCTTCCTCTATGAGTTTAACATTCCTCTATGAGAAGTGGCAAGATTCAGCAGGCAGAAAAGGTAGTAAGGACATATTGAATTCAACACATCAGACACTGGATGTAATATTGTCTGCAGACCGCTTCATCCAACAACAGCAGTTACGGAAGCTCCCAGGGAACATTCACCCAGGGAGACCACATTCTGGGCCGTAACACATCCTAACAAATTTGAAAGAAGAGAAACGATACAATGTCGGCTCTCTGACCACGATGGAATTTAACTAGAAATCAGTACCAGAAGGAGAGCTGAAAAATCCCCTTAATTGGGAGACTGAAAAAGACACTTGTACCACGCAGGTCAAAGAAGAGATCCCAAGAGAAAGTTAAACATATTCTGAACTAAATGAACATGAAAACACAACTTGCCCAAATCTGTGGGATGCAGTCAAAGCAGTGCTTTCGCCCATCCGAATCGTCCTCTTCGTGGAACAGCACAGAGACCCGCTGTCGCTCCTCCTCCCCCTGGGTCCTCACGGTGTCTTGGGCTTTCGGGCCAGCTGCCTGCTGAGCTCCATCATGCAAGGGCACCGGCTTCCCCTGCACGACACTTACGTGGTCGGAGCTGAGGACGCTGCAAGCATACACAGGTTCCTGTCCACCCTCAGGTTCCAGCTCATGTTCGTGGGTCCCACCTTGTCCACGATGAGCCCACTCTTCACTTTTCTTCCTTCTTTAACTGCCTGACATGTTGACTTCAACCTCAAGCGTCCAACACAAACAGCCTTGAGACTGCTTCACCAGCTCCCACAATCGCAGAAAGTCAAATCCCTGTGATGGGCAAACAGGCAGCCTACAGACAACCTCGTGCGTAGTGATGAAAGACTGGATATTTCCCTCTACCTTCAGGAACAATACAAAACGTTTACTCTATTTTTTTTTTTTTTTTAAGAGAGTGTGCGCAAGCAAGCAAGTGGGGGGGAGGGGCCGAGGAGGAAAGAGAGAGACTCGTAAGCAGGCTCCTTGCCCAGTGCCTACCCCAATGAAGGGCTCCATCCCACACCCCTGGGATCAGGACCCGAGCTGAAATCTAGAGGCAGACACTCAACCGACTGAGCTACCCAGGTGCCCCAAAATGTTCACTCTTACAATTCCTTTCACTGTTGTGCTGGAGCTCCTAGCCAAAGAAATACGGTTAAAGAAATAAAAGGCACAGTGCTGGAAATGAAGATCCGGAACCGTCTTTACAAATAGCCTGGTCACTGGGGCGCCCGGGTGGCTCAGTCGGTGGGGCGTCCGACTTCAGTTCAGGTCATGATCTCGCAGTCCCCGAGTTCAAGCCCCGCGTCGGGCTCTGTGCTGACAGCTCAGGGCCTAGAGCCTGCTTCGGATTCTGTGTCTCCCTCTCTCTGACCCTCCCCTGTTCATGCTCGCTCTCTGTCTCAAAAATAAATAAATGTTAAAAACAACAACAACAAAAAACCAGCCTGGTCATCTATGTAGAAACTCCTAAAGAATCTACATGAAAAAAGTAACTACTAAAAAAAAGTGAGTTTAGCAAGCATACAGAATTTAAAACAAACAGGAAAAAGTACACTAAATATATGTGTAGGACTTGAACTCCAGAAAAGAGAAGTGTAATCTATCCTGACAGAGAGTAGGTTACTGGTTGCCTGAGGCTGGCCCTTGGTGTAGGTTTGACTGGGAAGGGTCCCAAAAGAACCTCTTGAGGTGAAATTCTCTATCTGGAGGTATTGGTGCTTATATTAACTAGTATGTACATTTTTTTAATTCATGGAAATCTGCACTTAACATGGAGGTATTATGGAAATTATATTCCAATGCATTTTAGAAAGTTTTGTTTTCATTTAAAAAAGATTTTTTTAGTAATATCTACACCCGATGTGGGACTTAAACTCCTAACTCCAAGATCAAGAGTCACATGCTCTACTGACTGAGCCAGCCAGGAGCCCCTCAGAAACATTTTAAAAATCACGTATCTAAATCCAATTTTAAGACTACTGATAATCACTTTATAACAACATTCAAGAATATGTATGCTCACACTGTTACAAACACAGCCAGATTCCATTTAAATTTAGTAAGTTAAGTAATATGAACTTGAACAAGTCCCTGATGTCTTTGGACATAGAATTTTACCTTCATATACTTTGGGATCTCATCTAGGAACAAAGGATCTATGGGGCTGCTGAAAGAACTTTCTGTGATGATAGAAATGTTCTGTATCTACTCTGTCCAGTATAATAGTCCAAAGCTACATGTGGTTATTGCATATTGAAAGATAACTACCTGGGGTTCTGTGTGGCTCAGCTGACTGAGTGTCCAACTCTTGATTTTGGCTCGGGTAATGATCTCACGGGACGTGGGATCAAGCCCCGCGTCGAGCTCTGCACTGACTGCGTGGAGCCCGCTTGGGATCTCTCTCTCCCTCTCTCTTCACCTCTTCCCCACTTGCACTTCTCTCTTTCCTGATTAATTTAAAAAAAAAATTACAAAGAATAAAGAAAGATTACTACCAAGCTAGGAAGCTATTTAGCAGCATTTGATTTTATTTAATTTAAACTTAAATAGCCATACGTGACTGGGGGCTACTATAATTGACACCCCGAGAGAGTCTTTTTTATCTGAATCTAGTGAGTCTACAGCTATAACAGTATTTTAAAAAATCACCTCTTAAGTAACCTCAAAGTTTTATTATAATTAGCTCGCACGAATAGTCTGTGATACAGTGTGAATTACAGAAGATACAATGCCACTACAGGGATGGATGGCAAATATATTGACCATAAATAAGCTGTTTAATTGGGAGGTGTGCAATTTCTGACTCCTGTTTGTGTCATCACACACACAACCTGCTGGTTGCATCAATTTCACCAAGTGTAGCCTGGGAAAGAAGAAAAACTACTCAGCTACATTTTAAATGGTGATCACTGTAGGTAAACAAGAACAATGGTGTTAAATTATTTTCAGACGAGCGAAATATAGAATGACTTGCATTTGGAGAACACCACCCAGTGAGCTTAGCGGCACGTTTTTGACAGTTTGCCTGACTTTGCTCATCCCTAGAAGTTGGCTCATTAAAATACTTTCTCCACAGATCTGCTCCTCTTCTACGGTGTTTTAAGACGTGCATAGCAGCCTTAAAGGTGAACGCTCATTTTCAAACAGACCTTCCTATAAGAAACAATGCTGAAAAATAATATTCTGTTTTTTTTGAGATGTGTGAATCAAGACCTCAAAGTACACGTCATCAACTGACTCGCCTTTAATACACCTACAAATCTTCACCTTGTAGGAAACAGAGTGATAAAAAAGGAGTCCCTGACATAACCTGCAATGTTTTACTGTCATTTACGGTCTGATTCATCCTTACGAAATGTCTACCCTATACACAGGGCAAGTTGAAATTAAACTTTTATTGTTCAGGTGAGTCTGGACTCAAAGGATTTGTTCCCATAGAGGAAAATTAAGGTTCCGTCTAGAAACTGTACTTAACTGTATACACATATACATTCCATTATATATATTTATACTTCTACATGTGTATGAAATATGTCCACTAAAGCCTTATGGAATTAAATGCACAGATCGCACATAACATGTAATAAATGACATGTGTGGACAACATAATGTAAAACAGTTTACACACATCTTCCAAGCAACACAGCTCTTGTGAGATCCTCATTTACATAACAGTCCCATGGTCAAATGGAACAAAGAATTGCTGTCTACCTTCCCTCTGGGACATGCACTGGGCACTTGTGTACCCTGAAGCACCTGAACTCTTACACAACGGTGGAAAGTGGATAATGTTGTCCAAAGAGTTTATAAACGTATTTGGCCAAAGTACCCCTTTCCACTAAAACACTTACTGTGAACCAGCTCTAAGACTCATGGTCCAAAGAATACACTTTGGGGAAAATCATCACGGAAAGCTCCATTCATTTTTCACTATAGGTTACAATACTCATTTCAGTACTGATTCAAATGCAATGGCCATAACTTACGATGTTTATTCTATTTTCCTAAGTTTGTGGCAGCCTTACCTAACATGTGTCTTCCTATATTTAGCCAAAACGGATTCCAATATAATAATCTTTGCATGCATTTTTCATTGAAAATTACATCTTTGCACGCACATGAGCTTATGCATATATCGTAATACATTCTGTATGAAAGCATACTTTTATATGTTATTTGTGACCTTATAGATGAAAAGATTCTCTGTATAGTGAATGAACTGCAGTTTCCTGTTGACTGAAATGTACAAATAAACAGGAGACAAACTGCAAAAAAGACGCCCTGGCCTTTGGGGCTTCTCCTAATTTCTTATTGTCTAACTATGTGCCTGGCTGAGTGAGTTCATCTTTCTAATTTTTATATGCAAAAGAAGGATAGAAGACATTAAAGTAATTTATCTATATATTATCCTGTTATAAAATGAATCTCAAGGGATTTCTAGACATACTTTTTCTTACATATAAAAAGATTTAGGGGTGCTTAGGTGGCTCAGTTAAGTGTCCGACTTCAGCTTAGGCCATGATCTTGTGGTCCGTGAGTTCAAGCCCCACGTCGGGATCTGGGCTGACAGCTCAGAGCCTGGAGCCTGCCTGGCTTTCTGTGCCTCCCTCTCTCTGCCCCTCCCCCACTCATGTTCTTTCTGTCAAAAATAAATAAACATTAAAAAAATTTTTTTTAAAGATCTTATGAGAATATACATCTCACGTAGAAGATAAACATACAAATGGTTAAAGGGAAAATATTAGCACGAAGATAAAAAATCGAAGCAAGGCTGAGGAAGACAATCAGTTCGTCCCTAAAAATGCTTTTCATTCTAATATTCTGGGATGCTATATTTGAAAATGAGTATATGATTTATTTTACTTGAGTTTTACTGGCTGTTTTCACGCTTTCCTAGTATAGCATCTAGCGACTAGATAAATGTGCTGTAAAAATGCATCTTTAAAGGAAATTATACTCTGAATTTATTTAAATCAGAGTATATTTTACAAGAATTGTTTTCAGGACTTGAGGAAAATTAAATAAAACTGCAATATTTAGGAATTTACTTTGTATCTCTGAATATTAAATAAGTTCATTCCACACTGCTTATAAATTTATATGCACATTCAAATTCTGTATTTGATTAATATGTATTTTACTGAGTCTTCACTGCTTCATAATTATTCTCTGTTTTGGCGAAAATTATTCTTTGAAGTCACGGATTGAAAAAACAAGCTCAATATCTCATTTATTTTTTGGTTTTCTTCCTTCATCATACTATTTATTTTAGGAATATTCTCCTACAGATGTTTCCATTGTATGAACATCTTTTAGTTTACTACTTGTTACTTTTATGCTTTATTACTTTTGTTTAGAGGAAATAAACTCATTGATCCTCCTTATGTATATTTGAGCCCCTCTTCATAACATTACATGACAACGGGGTTATAAATAGGACTCATCCCTTATGCATTTCTGGGTGATATTATTCTCAGCACACACTCTGGACAGACACCATCATAAGATAATTCAGTGTATCTAAAAAGTTGGATTCTATCAATGTAGCAAGGTCTGCTCTGGGTGCCAGACAAGTGTTTTGGCTCCTATTACTCTGTATTTGTTCTCTCTGCTTCAGTATTCCAAACCTACTGTATTATCTGCTTTCATGGTCTTCTTCAGATGGATGTTATTTTGTTTGGATTACATATTCTATGATTTAACAATGAGACTGTACACGTTCACAAATTTTTTTTAAAAATTCATTGAAAATACAGGAAGTAGAAATACCTAAATAGTTCTAACTTATTCTCTTTCAATAGCGATAATAAACCTTGTACGTATATTTTTACTTTGGCACTGGATGGCACTTGCTTGGGCAGACGGAGAAGGTATATAATTCAGAGATATCACCCAATTTCAGTTTACTATGTGCTAGGCACTGTGATGAGGGATTAACAAGTAAGCTGTAACATTTACCTCTCATAGAAGCATTTTAGAGATTCTGGAAAAAAAAAAAGAGATGCATGGGGATTAATTAACTTCCCAAACCATAGCCTCAGCAAGGCAACGAACGCACACACACACGCACGCGCACACGCACACACACACACACACACACGCACACACGAACACACACACACACACACACATGCATAGCCAAAAGATACAGCTACGTGTATCCTTGGTAATTAACCTATGATTTTTCCTCTACCATCTCTAGTCTAGTACAACTAAAGGTAATTGCAAAATAAATATATAAATTTAGCTGTGGGAGTTTTGAGCCAGTAGATTTCCATGACTGGGAGAAATTAATCATGTTTAGGAAAGTAGAGTGGGTTGGCAAAGAGTTGATAGAAAAAAAGAACCCTGAGTTCCTTCAAGAGATAAAAATTTTACGGTGATGAAAATGTGCTCAGTTATAAAATGCTTTCAAATGTATTGGCTTTTTGATAATGCAAATAGCAGATGAAAAGCAGTTGGGCCTACTGAAATGCAGAGCCTCACATACATTCTTCCATGTTTTTGTAATGGAAGTAAATAATAAATTAGGATTTGGCTTAATTTAATTTTAGGCAAATTGCACAGATATTTCATATTTAGTCCACAAAACAGGATTCTAAGTATCTTCCCAGAGATGCTGATGTAGAGATTAGTCTAGTGTGTTTTAGTACTCACTATTTTTGTTTATGTATTTATTGAGAGAGAGAGAGAGACAGAGACAGAGTGAGTGGGGGAGGGTAAGAGAGAGCAAGACAGAGACACAGAATCCGAACCAGGCTCCAGGCTCTGAGCTGTCAGCACAGAGCCCGACACGGGGCTCAAATTCACGAGCCATGAGATCAGGACCTGAGCGAAAGTCAGATGCTCAACCAACTGAACCACCCAGGTGCCCCATATTCAGTTTTTTCTTTAAGGATCAAATCCTTTATTATGCTCAAGACAACGTATTAATTTTGTCTATTAAATCTGAACAAACTAAAGTAGGCAAGCTTCCTCTTATCCCTTCCCCACCTCAACCTTCATTCTAGGGCTGCCCCTACTTTTATTTCATGCAGGGCTCAAAACAGAGTTTGAAAACCTCCTCTCCCTTCTATGGGCCCCTTTTATGGATATGGAAATAGTGGCCCAAAGAGGTTAATTATCTACAGGAGGTTGGAAAACTAGGCTGTGGCCGCTGTGTCAGGCCCAGAATTCATACGGGGTCCTCCCCACTGGGGATAGCTCTGTGGTACATGGGTACAGATGCAGAAATTCCACAGATTACTAAAGATAAAACATCAACAGACTTTCCTGAAAACCTGTTCTGTCATAGGAATAACAGCCTAAGAATGTCACCGGCAGGACTGCAAAAAACATGGAGAATATAAGAGACCAGTTAAGACGACTGGAGTGGAGAGCCCATCAAGGAAACAATGTATGCAAGGATGTTGTGTTTCCAAAAGGAAGGAGTGTGGTTAGTTCATGCCTACTCCATGCCTGTAGTTCAATAATTCACTTTAAGAAGAGACCGTCGATAAAAACAAAAGGAGGGAGAAGAAGAAAAATACAATGCCCTAAGAATAGGTCTCAGAGCAAGGTCTGGTTCTCGAATAGAAAGCTTTAAAGCTCTACTCAATAATAGAGGTACACAAAAGAGATTCTCAAATAGCCCAAAGATGTCTCTTCCTGGAAAGATACATTAAATATCATAAGATGTAAATGTTTTCCAAACACTTGTCACCTCAGACCCAATAGGGTATATACATACTCCCTGCTGTAGAAAATCATATATTTTCATCGTGTTAAATGTGTCCATGAGCATGTATGAGAAGTGTCTGGAAAAGATGCACACCAAATATTAATGACAATTTAAGAACCAGGACTCGAATCAGGAATTGTGGCAGATCTATGAAGTAGGATCTCACCTGCTTCATGTCCTGCCTGATTTGTTTTAAAACCAGAATTATACACTGTTTTTACCTTGCCATTTTATGTTCAAGCAAAGCCAGAAGTACGGTCAGCTCAAATATAACCAAAAATGCCTTTTCCCCCCTTATTATTTTCTCTTTTTTATCCTGCTTAGATTGGCTTCATTGATGACCGGGAAGCTGAGGGCTTTTTTTCTGATAAAAATGATGGACAGTACAAGGACAAAGGCGTGCGGGTTAATGCTAATAAAATGTGAATAAAATCTGTGCCAAGATGAAATCATCCCTCGATTTCCATTCATTCTGCAAACAATCTGGTGATCAGCTGCTTTTATTGTACCCTGTGTGCATTTCTCTCACAAAAAGAAACAAGGCAGCGTTTTGAGAATACTCACTTTTGAGAGAAAATTTAAGCCACTGATCTTGGAAGACCTTGCTTTGTAGAGTTCTTCTGTGTGTGTTTGAGAGTGTGTGCTATGTTTCCTTTCTGTACCCTTGAATATTAAAGAACATTTTCAATCTCCACTGATGTATTTCTTTCTTCCTCTTCCATTTCATTCCTCAGTGTGATAGTTAGCCTTCAGTGGCAAGCAGAATGAAGAATCCCCAACGATGACCGTGTCCTACGGTCCTGTGGATCTATTACCTTTCATGTCAAAGGGGAGTTTAAGTTGCAGACAGCATTAGGGTTGCTAACAAGCCGACTTTATAATGAGGTTATTCTGGATTACACAGGTGGACACAATGTAGTAACAGGGTCCTTAAAGTGGAAGGTGGAGGCTGAGAGTAGGTAAGGGTAATGTGGTGTGATGTGAGAAGGGGCCCTACCTACTCTTGCTGGCTTTGAAGATGAAGCAAAGGGTCACGAGCCCAAGAATCGGGGTGGTCTGTAACCGGGAAAAGGAAACAGATTCCTCCCTAGAGCCTCCAAAGGGAACACAGTCCCGGTCACATGATGATTTTGTGTTCAAGGAGACCCATTTCAGATTTCTGACCTCCACAGTCCTAAGACAATACATTTGTATCATCTTAAGTCTGTGGTAATTTGAGAGCGCAACTGAATACACCAACCCAGAAAGCAGAGGCTACCGGGTGCTTCCCCGCAACCCCTGGGTCAACAGGCTGGACCGGGTGCCTCCTCTGAGCTCTCGGACCCCCCACCCCACCCTGTGTTGGCGCCTCTTGGTGTAGTGGTTAGAAAGGAGCTTGAGGACAAACCCTTACTTGTCTGAGGCCCCAACCTTTAACCTCTGGGATCTCCGATGACTGCACGTCTAGTTCAGAGGGGCTATAAAAATACAGTAGTAGGACTGTTGGTTGCTTTGCCCAAATAAAGTTATTTTTCAATGGAGTATTGTAGCAGCTAATGTTCTGTTTGCCAGGTTCCTGAATACCTTACATAATGTCAGGGAATGTTTGAAACAACCTGAGAAGTAGGTTATACTGTTATTACCACTATCACTGTCCTCATCGTTCCTGATCTATTTACTAGGAAACTAAACCAAAGCACCACGGTGGTACGCTTTACCACCTTATTTTTAACCTTGGCAATTTGCCTCTGGGGTCTAAGTACTTAATCAACACAATCAGAGAGTTCTTCAATATGTCTGTATAAAAAAAAAAGTCTACCCCCCTAAATCCCCTGTGAAGAAGAGGCTTTAGCTAAAATGTTAAGGTTATCATACCCGGAATGACGGGCCCGGCCAGAGGAGCGGATGACTCAAGGCCTGTCACAGCAAGGTAGATCCCTTTCTGGACGGCGTCCAGCCCAGAGTTCACGGGAGCTTCCTCCTGCGAGAGATGCACAGAACTGAAGACAATCCTACTGTGTACTCCTGTTTTCATTTAGCAGGAATCCGGAATTCACAGGGTATGGTCTTAGGAGGACATCTGAATGTCCCTGAAGCCTGTTGATTTGTTCCTGCTACGAGGGCTGCAGTCACAGAAATGGAGGCTCTGAGGGAGGTGCAGTGGGTACGGGGGTACTCCAGCAGGCACAGTTCCGGGCCCACGTGATGGGAATATCAGTTGCCCACAGCTCACAACACACACTTGACAGAGTCTATCTCCTCAGGCTTCAGCCCAGATCCCATTTTACTTTTTACATCTTTACCCAAACCAGAAATATTTTGCTCCAGTAAAACCCTGTTAATTGGCTATTAACTCCTCTTTTGCTGATTTTATACTTAGCAGACGTATGTCATTACTATCAAGCACAAAAAAGAGGTAGGAAAAGACTTCTCCACGCACAGCAAAAGTTCTTACTGTCACTGGCCCTGGACTTAAGAATAGTTTCTACCATTTGAATATTCCCGGATTTACAGTTCCTAAATTCAGATGTTTAACAAAATAACACTATTTATTCAGTGACTGTGAAAGACTTCTAGTATGTTCTAGAAAAAATCTTTAAAGCATTCAGAACGCAAATTGGTATATAACCTAAGTGGTGATGATATTCTGAATGGGCTGTTAATTGAGGAAGATAATTATTATGTGCGTTATCTACCAAAACAAAATAGTCCTGGTGAGAAAAATGACAGCACCGTCTACTCTGATTGTGACATCTCTTTAACCTCTCTTTGAAAAGTAAACCCACGGAAATTTTTGCCTGGTATATACTGAAAAATAAAAACAAAGCCCAGAGTACCCACAAAGGTTATGAGATTTCCATAGTTTTTCTTCAGAGATAGTCAACCATTGAATATGCATTCTCATAAGACAAATTCATGGAAAGAGACTCCAAATACTAGAAGGAAGGTTGTCTCAGTTCACTGAATGTGAACAGAACTGTTACAATATTCATAAGCCAAACTCACACTGAAAAGGAGATTTTTTTTTCCAAACAAGCAGGGCATAGCATTTTATAATGCATCAAGTTACAGAATGTATTCATATTCAATAAACCTAGTTGTATTTGATGATTAAAGATAATATAAGGCTTTGTATGAATGACATTCTTGATGTATTGGAAAAAAAAATGTCCAATGGCATGAAAGCATACAATTTAAGGACACGTTTAAGTAGGCCCCATGCTCAAGTGGGGCTCAAACTCATGACCCTGAGATCAAGAGTCACATGTTCCGACTGAGCCAGCCAGGCACCGCAAGGACACATTTTGAAAACGCAGCTTTTTCTTAAAGAATTCAAATGTAATGTTACAAAAAATACTATTTATGTAAGAAGTGCCAACTTTTACCTTTAATTTAGCAATTTGATGTCAGTTGTCTGTTTGCTTTAATCTCCCCACGTCTTTCAAGAAGTAAAAGAAAACAGTGTATCTGTAATCACATGGTAATCATTAAAACATCCTGAAGGGAACAGAGGAGACGAGTCCTTCTCAAGTCTTGACATTTTCAGCCCCTGCAGAGGAATCAGAGGAACAACTATCACAAAGAGGGTGGCTTTCAAAGCTACCCTAATAGCAATAAAACCTCAACAGTTTCGACTTTTAAAAAAATCACTCAAATTAAGTATACTTAATTCTGAAGGTATACACGAATGCCTATCCATATCTATAGCTATGACTATGTCTGTGTCTGTCCATATCTATCTAAGAAATTATTTTTGTGATACAAAAGAAAACTAATTCCTGCCTCTTAATGGAAGTAGAATACAGAAAAGTGGGTATTGAAATAGTTAAAATATTAAGAGGTGTAGAAAACTCCTTTAAATTTACTTACATTGATATTGTCTCCGAATATGCAGAACTTATTAATAATTTATGTAAAAAGAAAACACTGAAAAGTCTCAACAGCAGGGACCTGAGTAAATACGTAGGATGCAGACAGATTCTATGTTAACTCAGATTTCAAAGGTTTTCTGCTATTTCAGAATAGCATAAAATATGGTTTCTTACTCTCCTTGGTAATGAAAATTTAGCTAGGCTAATGGACAATTCCCGAAACTCACAAAGCCGCTGACTGACCTACCGTCTCATAAACTTGTACATACATGAACCTATGACACCCAATGATCTTAGCTAACTTCTACCTTATTTTCCCCTTATTGTTCTTTGATTTGAAAGACAGAGTTCAGTCTGATGGTTTATAGGAAAATTGTGGGTAAGCAAATATTCTGCATAGAAAAAAATATAGAAAAGTCAGTCTCTGGGTAACAAAAAGCCAGTTTGATACTTTTCACATTTATTGTAGAACATGTCATCAGGAAGAGACCACCAACTGAAAGCTCTTCTTGGGGCGCCTGGGCGGCTCAGTCAGTTAAGTGTCTGACTGCAGCTCAGATCATGATCTCACAGTCTGTGAGTTCGAGCCCCGCGTCAGGCTCTGTGCTGACAGCTCAGTGCCTGGAGCCTGCTTTGGATTCTGTGTCTCCTTCTCTCTCTCTGCTCCTCCCCTGCTCAAGCTCTGTCTCTGTCTCAAAAATAAATAAAAAACATTTAAAAAAAGAAAAAAAAGAAAGCCCTTGTTAGTTACAAGTTGATCAATGACATTTAGAATTTGAAGCAACATGTAAGCAGTGATTTGTTAACTGCTGCCCATAGATGAAGACACTAGGAATCACCATTTGGGAAGCCGTTCACGTGATCCATGAAGGTGCTCGCTGGAGAAATTCACAAAGCCAACACATTTCATTTCAGCCACCAGTGACAGTGGGTCCTAAATGTATGTCGCAGTTTCTACTATCTTTGGGTCTAGGTGAAGGTACTCCCAAGCCACTCCACTTCTCAGAGCGAATGCTTAAACACCATCCATGTCTCAAATGGAAGAGTTTAAACAAGGCACATAATATATGTTCAAGCACACGGGTATTTATGCAATGTTACTGAGGCACATTATGGATCTTAGTAAGTAATGTATAGGAAGGTAACTATGTTCAAAGAAGTTTACAAATAGTTCCTCTGTCAGAGATAGTCCAATGTTGTGCTTGTCAAATGGAAGGCAATAATACTGATTCAATTCATTTTGCTTATTGTGCAACACTAGCTAGCAAAGGTTTATTATTTTTTCCTTGGGTGATATTTCTAGATGAAGTGAAGTGCCTGATAATTTCTTTTAACATATTTGCAAAGCTGAATTCAGCCCTATGATTCATTGTAACTGCTTCAGAACACGATGTGAGAATTAAAAAATGAATAAAAACGCAGTAGAAAGGAAAATTCAAAGCACGCCATTTGTTAGAATCAATTTTTTTTTCTTTTTGCAAGCATAGCACTTCAATCTCAATAGTGTTCCAAAGCTTCCAAAGCTTATAATGGTGGGGATACACATATTTTTCTCTCTGAAAAACAGGCCAGGAGATAATGAAACTATAATTTCAGAATACTGCAACCGATATAAAATGGCCACATGTGTGGTGCTCAAGCACTCTATATGAGTACTTTCTGTAAAATAATCATATATTAAACTCAAGGAATAAGGAAAATGAATTTCAACAAAGCGAAGGAAAAGCAAGGGAATATTAAATATTGCAGGAGAACACTCTAGTCAAATCAGTATGTCATTAATCCACCTTGAATCAATTTAATTCCCTCCCACATCTTAATCAAGACAGCTTTGAAGTGATAGAACCTTAGAGACAGAGTTTAGAAGTCAGTGAATTCAGCAAAACCAATCGGTTTGTTTCTTTATATAAGTAATTACAATAGTATCAAAGGCCTTTCCCGACTATCACACACGTGTGCCATTGAAGATATTTTTAATAGTCATTAGGTGTTTATGGAAAACCTGTATCAATTTACACATGCGTACACATAAATACATTTCACAGCGTATTTATCTGTAGTGGGCTTATACCAGGTAGAAAGAGGAGATCTGATACTTTGAAGTTTATTTTTATTTTTCAGCTGTCAAAGAGTTAACCTGAGGTTCTGGCGAAAGACATGGTTGAAAACAAACTATATACATATATGCACACATATATATTTATTAGGGTTTTTTTTTTTGAGAGAGAGAGAGAGAGAGGGAGAGAGAGTCTCCCAAGCAGGCTCTGTGCTGTCAGCACAGAGCCCGACGTGGGGATCGAATTCATGACCCTGAGATCATGACCTGTGCTTAAATCAAGAGTCGGACCCTTAAACAACTGAGCCACCCAGGCGCCCCAAAGTATATTTTTTGCTTCAGTGTTTTTTCCATGCTCCAGAGAGTCTTTCACACATTGCCTGGAAACCAGCAAAACAGTCCTACTGTCTTATCAGGGGGTAAACGAAACACCAGGGCACGTACGTGGTTCTCTTACTATCTGATGGTTAGAAGATGTGCTTCTGATGTCATGTCTCCTTTGCCACTGAAGAAAACACGTCTTAACTTCTATTCCTGTTAGCCTTTCACTACTTGTACTTCCATTTATTTTTAGGATGTTAATCTTTGTGGTTTAGATTTGGATTTAATTTTTATGCAAGAGACTCTGGGATGGAAAACAAAACATGAACAAATTATAATTTTAAGAATGAATCTCTTCATGGAGCTTGGCGTTTTGTTTCTCCTCCTCTAGAATATCGATCTGGAATCATTTTCAGAGCAGGACATTTCAAACCATAAAAAAATTACTGTTCATAATCAGCGTACACATTTAGGCTTCTTCAAAGTTCTCAAATCCTAGGGAAAGTATTAGAAGTCATACTCAGAAGAAAATCAATAAACTAATGTAAAATGTTTAAAATATCCAAACTCACGTATAGTTTTGTTTTCTATACACATACATATTAAACGTCAAAGGACAAACTGCACAAATTTAAGCGATAAATAATTTGCAACCTGTATGAGGAAAGACTTCCTTGGCTTGCAAAGAGCTTAAACAAAGCAATCAGGAAAATAAAATTTATACGTAAATTTAAATTTATTAACATTTCTATATATCATATATTTTTATGAAATCTATTACTTATATATTACATATTACATATTTATGTGTAAATGTTACATATTTACACACACATTACACATATAGATGTAAAAAATATTACACATATTACTTATATACAACATAGTTACAAATGTTTATATATAACTTATTTTTATATATTATGCATATAAAAATAAATTCTAATGGCAATATGATCATGAACAGATGTGATAACACAGAATCTCTAATTTGAGGGGGTCTACGTTATCAATGAAGCAATTTGAATACCATGTGCTATCTAAGTGTTGATAATCTCTCCTATACAGAAGAATGTAAGAATATATGTCAACCTACTAGTAAATCAGGGTTGGGAATGAGCCAGCAGAAAGACAACTATAGGTTTGGAAATACTGGATTTATGATCCACAAAAAGACTTCACATAAAAATGGCTTTACCTAGAGATGTAAAGATGTGCACTGGCCTTTCCTAGAAACTGCTTTAAAATGTGTAGGGTATTTAAAAAAGAAAACGAATTGAGCTGTGTAAAGATCACATGTAGTTGGAGGAATCATTTTAGTTATTCTCCAAGTAGGGTGATTTTACCAGGTAGTGTGTAGGAGGCCCTGTCCCAGAAGGTTACAAGCCCCGCTGTGTCCAAAAGATTTAGGTTCATACAGCTCCAAGTGGGCCAACCCGTATTCCCTAAACTGCTGATTCTGATGTCCTGTTCTCATTATATACATAATATTTATTAAAGTCTAATATCTTAAAATAGCAAATAAACATAGATTATCAGTCTTGCCTTTTAAAAATATATGCTATAATGATGTAAAGTTATCATCAATTCATCCTAAGCACTTACACAAAGATATATGTTATGTACTCAAGAGATAAATAAATGAACGTAAATGCTTTTATCTTCTCCTTTTTAGTGGGGTCTTTGTTGGATTTTGGAATCAAGGTAATGCTGGCCTTATAGAATGAGTTTGGATGTTTTCCTTCCATTTCTATTTTTTTGGAACAGTTTCAGAAGAATAGGCATTCTTTTTTTTTACCAATTATTTTTATTTTTTTAACATTTTTAAATGTTTATTTTTGAGGTGGGGGTGAGGGGCAGAGAGAGAGGGAGACACAGAATCTGAAGCAGGCTCCAGGCTTTGAGCTGTCAGCACAGAGCCCAACACAGGGCTTGAACTCATGGACTGCATGATCATGACCTGGGCTAAAGTCAGAGGCTTAACCTACTGAGCCAACCAGGCGCCCCTATTAATTCTTCTTCAAATGTTTGGTAGAATTCCCCCTGGGAAGCCATCTGGCCCTGGATTCTTGTTTGTTGGGAGATTTTTTTTTTTTTAATTTAAATCCTAGTTAACGTATAGTGTAATAATGATTTCAGGAATAGAATTTAGTGATTCAGCACTTACGTATAACACCCCATGCTCATCCCAATAAGTGCCCTCCTTAAAGCCCTTCACCCCTTTAGCCCATCCTGCCACCGAACACTCCACCAGCAACCCTTAGTTTGTTCTCTGTATTTAAGAGTCTCTTATGATTTGTCTCTCTCTCTGTTTTTATATTTCTTTTGCTTCCCTTCCTTTATTCATCTGTTTTGTATCTTAAATTCCACAAAGGAGTGAAATCATATACTTATCTTTCTCTGACTTATTTCACTTAGCATAATACACTCTAGTTCCATCCATGTTGTTGCAAATGACAAGATTTCATTCTTTTTAATCACAGAGTAATATTCCATTGTATGTATGTATATATGTACGTATGTATGCATACACACACACACCACATCATCTTTATCCATTCATCAGTTGATGGATATTTGGGCTCTTTCCACACTTTGGCTATTGTCAATAGTGCTTCTATAAACATTGGGGTGCACGTGTCAGTATTTTTCAATCAGTATTTTTGTATACTATGGATAAGATACCTAGTAGTGCAATTGCTGGGTAGTAGGGTAGTTCTATTTTTAATTTTTTGAGGAACCTCCACACTGTTTTCCAGAGTGGCTGTGCCAGTTTGCATTCCCACCAGCAGTGCAAAAGAGATCCTCTTTCTCTGCACCCTTGCCAATATCTGTTGTTGCCTGAGTTGTTCATGTTAGCCATTCTAACAGCTATGAGGTGGTATCTCATTGCGTTTTTGATTTGTATTTTGTTGGGAGATTTTTTTATTACTGATTCTATTTCTTTGCTGGTTATAGATGTGCTCAAATTTTCTATTTCTTCCTGTTTCAGTTTTGGTAGTTTATGTGTTTATAGGAATTTGTCCATTTCTTCTGGATTGCCCAATTTGTTGGCATATATTTGTTCATAATATTCTCTTATAATTGTATTACTGTAGTGTTGGTTGTGATCTCTCCTCTTTCATTTGTGATATTATTTATTTGGGTCCTTTCTCTTTCTTTGTGGTAAGTCTGGCTAGGGGTTTATCAATTCTGTCAATTCTTTTAAAGAATTCTCTTAGTTTCATTGATCTGTTCTACTGGTTTTTTGTTTGTTTCTCTATCATTTACTTCTGCTCTAATCTTTATTATTTCCCTTTTTCTCCTGGTTTTGGAGTTTATTTGCTGTTCTTTTTCCAGATTCTTTAGGTGTAAGGTTAGGTTGTGTATTTGAGACTTTTCTTGCTTCCTGATAAAGGCCTGTATTGCTATATACTTCCCTCTTAGGGTCACCTTTGCTGTATCCCAAAGGTTTTGGACTGTTCCATTTTCACTTTCATTTGCTTCCGTATATTTTTTTTATTTCTTCTTTAATTTCCTAGTTAACTCATTCATTTTTTAGTAGGATGTTCTTTAACCTCCATGTATTTGTGGTCTTTCCAAATTTTTTCTTGTGGTTGATTTCAAGTTTCATAGCATTATAGTCTGAAAATATGCATGGTATGATCTCAATCTTTTTGTACTGCTTAAGGCCCAATCTGTGACCCATATGATCCATTCTGGCAAATGTTCTGTGTGCACTCAAAAAGAATGTGTATTCTGCTGCTTTAGGATGAAATTCTGTAAATAGATCTGTTATATCCATTTGGTCCAGTATGTCATTCAAAGCCATTGCTTCCCAGTTGACCTTCTGCTTAGATGATCTGTCCATTGCTTAAGTGGGGTGTTAAAGTCCCCTACTATTATTACAGACCAATATCCCTGATGAACATGGATGCAAAAATTCTCAACAAGATACTAGCAAATCGAATCCAAAAGTACGTTAAAAGAATTATTCAACATAATCAAGTGAGATTTATTTCTGGGCTGCAGGGGTTGTTTAATATCCACAAATCAATCAATGTGATACACCACATGAATACAAGAAAGGGTAAGAACCACGTCATCTTCTCAATAGATGCAGAAAAGGCATTTGACAAAATACAGCATCCTTTCTTAATAAAAACCCTCAACGAAGTAGGGACAGAAGGAAACCTCAACATCATAAAGGCCATAAATGAAAGACCCATAGCTAATATCATACTTAATTGGGAAAAACTGAGAGCATTTTCCCTAAGGTCAGGAATACAACAGGGATGTCCACTCTCACTACTTTTATTCCACATAGCGCTGGAAGTCCTAGCCTCAGCAATCAGACAACAAAAAGAAATAAAAGGCATCCAAACCAGCAAGTAAGAAGTCAAACTTTCACTCTTCACAGACAACATGATATTTTATGCAGAAAACCTAAAAGACTCCACCAAAAAATTGTAGAACTGATACATAAATTCAGCAAATCCACAGGATAAGAAATCAACATACAGAAATCTGTTGCATTTCTATACATCAATAATGGAGCAGCAGAGAAAGAAATCAAGGAATCAATCCCATTTACAATTGCACCAAAACCCATAAGATACCTATGAATAAACCTAACCAAAGCGGTGAAAGATCTGTACTCTGAAAACTATAGAGCATTTATGAAATAAACTGAACCAGACACAAAGAAATGGAAAAACATTCCATGCTCATGGGCTGAAAGAGCAAATATTGCTAACATGTCTGTAGTACCCAAAGCAGTCTACACATTCAACACAATCCCTATCAAAATAACACAAGCATTTTTCACAGAGCTAGAACAAACAATCCTAAAATATGTATGGAAACAGAAAAGACCCCAAATAGGCAAAGTGATGTTGAAAAAGAAAAGCAGGAGGCATCACAATTCTGGATTTCATGCTGTATTAAAGCTATAATCATCAAGGGGCGCCTGGGTGGCGCAGTCGGTTAAGTGTCCGACTTCAGCCAGGTCACGATCTCGCGGTCCGGGAGTTCGAGCCCCGCGTCAGGCTCTGGGCTGATGGCTCAGAGCCTGGAGCCTGTTTCCGATTCTGTGTCTCCCTCTCTCTCTGCCCCTCCCCCGTTCATGCTCTGTCTCTCTTTGTCCCAAAAATAAATAAACGTTGAAAAAAAAATTTTTTTAATAAAAAAAGCTATAATCATCAAGACAGTATAGTACTTACACAAAAAGAGCCATACAGATCAATGGAACAGACTAGAGAAGCCAGAAATAGACCCAAAAATATATGGTCAACTAATCTTCAATGAAGCAGGAAAGATATCCAATGGAAAAAAGACAGTTTCTTGAGCATATGGTGTTGGAAAACCTAGATAGCAATTTGCAGAAGAATGAAAGTGGACCACTTTCTTATACCATACACAAAAATAAATTCAAAATGGATGAAAGATCTAAATGTGAGACAGGAAACCATCAAAATCCCAGAGAAGAATGCAGACAGCAACCTCTTTGACCTCAATTGGCAAATGGCATAGCAGATAAAGGGTTAGTATCCAAAATCTATAAAGATTTTACCAAATTCAACACCCAAAAAGCAAGTAATCCAGTGAAGAAATGGGCAAAAGACATGAACAGACACTTTTTGAAAGAAGATAACCAGATGGCTAACAGACACATGAAAAGATGCTCAACATCACTTATCATCAGGGAAATACAAATCAAAACTACAATGAAATAGCACACACACCTGTCAGAATGGATAAAATTAACACCTCAGGAAACAACAGATGTTGTTGAGGGGTGAGGGCGTGGAGAAAGGGGAACCCTCTTACACTGTTGGTGGTAGTGTGGACTGGTACAGCCACTCTGGAAAACAGAGTGGAGGTTCCTCAAAAAGTTAAAAAAAGGAACTACCTTCCAACCTGGCAATTGTACTGCTAGGTATTTATCCAAAGGATACAAAAATACTGATTCAAAGGGGCACATGCATCCCAATGTTTATAACTTACCATCAAAAATGTCCAAATTATGGAAGGAGTCCAAATGTCCATTGAATGATGAATGGATAAAGAAGATGTGCCATATATATATATATATATATATATATATATATATATATATAATGAAATATTACTCAGCCATCAAAAAGAATGAAGTCTTGCCATCTGCAATGGTGTGGATGGAACTAGAGTGTATTATGCTAAGTGAAATAAGTCAGTCAAAGAAAGATAAATATTATATTATTTCATTCATATGTGGAAATTAGGAGACAAAATAAATGGGATATAGGAGAAGGGAAGAAAAAATAGGATAAGATAAAAACAGAGAAGGAGACAAACCATAGGAGACTCTTAAATACAGAGAACAAACTGATGATTGCTGGAGGGGTGGTGGGCAGGGGATGAGCTAAACGGGTGATTAATAAGGACACTGTCCATTTAGAAGGACACTTGTTCGGATGAGCTTTGGGATGAATCACTGAATTCGACTCCTGAAACCAATACGTTATATGTTAACTAACTTGAATTTAAATAAAATCTTAAAAGAAAAAAATAACAAATGCCTTTATCGTAACATTTATAGGAAATGACCAACCCTTTTTTATATACTACAGGGGCTTATCCTCTAACAGAAGAGACAGAAAGGCTCACCAAAGTGAAATATGAATAATATTATGAGGTTCTCACAAAGACATGGACATAGTCCCAAGAGAATTCTTATAGCTTTGGATCAACTTTTGAATGAGTGGTGAAATTTGTTCATGTAACATTTCCAGGATGGACATCATTTGTAAAATAATATTATGATTCTTTCAGGCAAGTGTTAAACATTATGGAAAGGTACAAAAATGATAAGCCTTTTCATATATTGGTGAGTGAAAAATGCACGTGTTCAGAGAAGAAATGGGTCAGTTTATTAAACACTTTGTCAGTGATGACCAGAACATTTTCCCCGAGGTGTTCAAAAACCATGAACCCCGTAACGTTAAGACATAGTTCTTAAGTGAGGTAAATGAAAAAAAACACCAATTTGTAAGTATAATTATAATTTTCTTGGCAAGTGTTTCTGAACCAAATTGATATTAATGAGTTAAAATATCATAATTGTACAGGTAATTTCTTAGACTGGATATTTTGATACTCTAGTTAAAATTCCTCCAGAATCATTCTATTTGCACATTTATTAAATCAGTAAAGTTAAAATCATGAAGGTAGATTAATAAACTCATAGAACTTGTATTTGAGATTTACTTAAATCAGTTACAAATCACCTTATGTTTGTGACAAATCTAATCCATAAAGAGAATAATTTTAGCCGAAAGTAAAATCATTGTGCTACTTTCAATTGTAAATATTTGTTTAATTTAGAAGGAAAAACAGACATCATTTTGAATTGGTTTTGGATATGCTGGCATTTACCTGGGGTGGATGAAAACATCTAGGGATGAGACATTCATTGTGCATGAGAGAAAATTTAATCAATGCATTTCCTATTCATATAGCATTCAGTAACTGTTGTGATAAAATCTTTTTCTTTACAATACTGTAAAAGTAAAGTACTACATCTCTTTCTACACACAAAGTAGGAATAGTCCCATTCATTGGAAGTAATCAGTTCTACTGAGAGAAAAATTCCCGAAGATGAAACTCTTTAACTTTCAACATTAAGAATTGCCCTATTTTTACAAAGGATATCAAACATCAACATGGTGTAACACAAACTGCCTGATGGAAATATGACTGTTATTTCATGGTTCATTTTGATTCGTTTTCCCTTTTGCTTTTGAGGGAATTTAAAAGGCATTTAAAATTAGCCATAAATGGAAGCTAGAAGAACATCTCCAACTTTAATTCAGTGGTATGATGGTAAATGTTTAACACCTGGCTCCGGTGGCTGGGAGGGGGTGTCTCTGACCTGTAATATTTGCCAATTTCTGTGCTATAAATGTTTCCACTGTGGTCAGTTTAAGAGGAACTGTGTTTAACAACGATCTCACAAAATTGCTCACGACTTAACAATGGAGCCTTGCAAGACGCTAGAGCCAGCTCCGTCCTGCACACCAGTGGCCAGAAGGGGAAAGAGGGAGGGAGCCCTTCTAGTGACTGCTGACATGCACTGTGCAGCTAAGGAGGGAGGTTCCCATCCTGGTTTTGCTACGTATTTGTCTTGTGACTGTGGACGGGTCATGTACAGTCAATGAGCTCCAGTTGTGTCGTGGTGCTATTGACATGACCAACACCGTAAAGTTGGTATCATGATTAAACGAGGCGATGCATGTACAATGGTTAGAACGTCTGACAGAGTAATTTCTTGTATAGTATTTCTTGCCCATACATGTGAGGCTTCATTATTCTCATGAGAATTATAGCTATTACATTTTTTAATGTTTTCACTGGAGGTAGGTCTGTAATTTTATTTCTGCTAAGTATGGACTGCTCTCAAGAATGAATTCTCACTGACTTGAAGGTGAAAGACGTATCGATTCCAGGGTGCCAAAGCTTATACAGCATAATATTCTAATTCTGAATTTTCGTTCTGCAATGAAAGCAAACTGTGGCACAACACATTATTTTAAAAAATAGGATTGGTTACGACAGCCTTATGAGAGACCTCATTGTTTTTCACTTTTACCTTGTCAATTTCTTTTCCTCTCAATATAATGTTTCTTCCATTACCGCCATTTCACATTTCTACCCTTTCACATTTGGGTTTATTTTATAGCCTCCCTAATTATATGTAATTATATTACAATGTGTCAACAAATAAACTTCACTCACAATATCTATTGTAATCCTCACAATCATTCTTAATTATACACTACTTTGATCTGAGCAATGAAGTTCACGGAAATTAAGTGATTTACTCCAAATCCTACAAGTGACAGTGACAGATCTAGAATCTAAACCTCGGTCACTTGAATACCCGGCTAGTGGTGTAGTCAGGAAGCAGAACTGAGAAGCCTTTGCAGTAACCAATTCGCTCAGGAAGCATAGGCAAGGACACGGGAGATATCGAACATCTAGATGTCTCCTGAAAGATCGCTTGAACTCCACCATATCAAGGAAAACTACCACTGTGAGAGTAACCATTGGGTCATAGAGAGTTAAGGGATGGCTGTATTTTTGGATGAGACGAGATGAGCAGATGAGACCACACAGAAAGTCATGGCCCTATTGAAATGACTCTGGAGAAAAGTCTCCTTTTTAGACAGCTTTTCCCCTCTTAGGATAAATGCAGACTAGTTAGTTGTACTGGGGAATCCTGGGGGGAGGGGGCTGCTATCAGAAATACATACGTGCTGGGTTAGGTCAGGAAAGGGTCCGGGGTAATTCAGAAAATTTGACAGGAAAAGTCATTCAATGTTTTCCAATACTGGGCCAGTTCTGACTTTCAAGGTCCAATCAGCTATTCTCCAGTTTAGACAAACTTTATTGCCTTTCTCCCCCCACCACTGGAGAACTTTGCTAAAAACTCCATTAGCCTGTGTGAAATGGTATTTAATTTGAACTTGCAAAACTTCTTTAAAGCCTACATTGCTATGTAGTTGCCATGTGCTGCTCAGGAGAGTAATTTAGTAAGCATGCAGAATTTTAATAAAAATAAACGAAAACACATCCTTCTTTAAGTTTCTCCTTACAAATGCATTTTAAAAATTCCAACTGCTAGGTTCAATGGTGCATGGAAAATGATGTTTGCATTTCATTATATTGGTGTACCTTAAAATTCAAGGAACCTTCAAAGACAAGATGTTTCAAATAGGAAAAATCAGAACCAAACATGACGCCATACCATTTTACGGTCAATGTTAGAACATATTAATGGTTAGGATTTTTAATATTTCGCATTAACAAATTTTGGTACAGACTCTTGTTCTGTATTAAGAGACGCATCAGGTTAACTTTGTCATTCCACTAATGACGTTGACACACGGTCATTAGATTTTACTGCCTGCATCAATTCAGCTTTTAAAACAGTCTACCCCTAGATATAAAAGAAGCTCAGTGTAATGACACAGTGTTGGAAAGCAAAAATAATGAATCCCACTAGATAAATGGGGCAAAAAATCTGATCGTTCTTGGAAACCATCAAAGTTAAGAACTCTACCTTATCGTAAGTATAACAAATAATGGCATATAGAGTCTTGCAGAGGGCAGGGATGGTCAGGTGGTGGTGGGTATATAATCTCGAGCATGGGAGTTTATCTCTCAGGTTATTTTCCTTTACAATTGTGACAGTAGTAATATTTATCTGATGGGACTGAGCCAAAGATTAAGTGAGATAATACAGAGAGAGCACCTGCAATAGTACGAGGCACAGATTACATGCTCAATATCTGTACCATCATCAGTGTGAACCTGTCTTAATAAGTACTTGATTTTAGGGGTATTTTCTAAGACGCATTCTACCCATTTATGGGAAATTCAGTACAGATACTGAATTGAGTATGTTAAAGTGTGCACGGTATTTCCTCTTCTCCCTGCTTGTTTATGATACATTTATCATTTATTCACAGGACATGGCTAATGTTTAAAGCCCACGGGGCGTATTATTAATTATTACAAGGAATAAACGCAAAGGAGCCCTGAAGTAGATATGGAAGAACTGATCTATAATATTAATCATTATATATGCTATATTAGTCCCTCTCCTACTCTGAGGCCATAAACTATCCCATAGTCTATGTGGACACTGTCTTATAGATATAGATGCTCATGATGAACCCACTACATTCCTTTGATGATGTGATTAAAAAGAACCAGACAGCCTCAGACATGCTGTGGCAGCAATGATTAAAAAATAATGTTCTTGATGGCACAGAAGAAAAATCACGTCTGATCTCTAATGCAATCGGAACGTATAAAATGACAGTGTATGTGAATTTTTGTTATCACACTAATGAGAAAAATATACACGTATATATATATATATTTATATATATTTACAATTTTTTTTTTAAACGTTTTTTTTTTTTTTTTTTTTTTTGTTTTGTTTTTATTTATTTTTGGGACAGAGCGAGACAGAGCATGAACGGGGGAGGGGCAGAGAGAGAGGGAGACACAGAATCGGAAACAGGCTCCAGGCTCTGGGCCGTCAGCCCAGAGCCCGACGCGGGGCTCGAACCCACGGACCGCGAGATCGTGACCTGGCTGAAGTCGGACGCTTAACCGACTGCGCCACCCAGGCGCCCCTACAATTTTTTTTTTTAAAAACACACTAACCTTCTATCTTATTTCCTCCAATGAGAGAGGGAATTTTCAACTTTCAGCCTTCACACATAATTTAGCTCACGGGTGACACGAAATCTGATTATCAGGGATGACACTCCAGCAAGGAGAGTTTAGCTGCCTAGGAAGAGCCTCGGGGTGCTCTTTCTTTCTGGAAGCCCCCTTTACCTGCACAGACCACAGGGCACGCCCCCAGCTCCATGGAGCAGCTTTATGTGCTGTGGCCAAGGACCGCTCATTTCTCCGTGACAGACGCTGTTCGTTGTTGCTTCTAGGACTATTCACAACACTCTGTGCAATTAAAGAAAAATAAATACAAGAAAGTGAGCCTGGAAAATATTCCCTGGTTAGGTCACGTTTACAATAAAAACCCTGCCGATGAAAGCACGATGAGCCAGACCCATCCGCAAGGAAGAGACACAAGATGACACAATGGCTTGAGTGCCTCAGGCCGCCCCCGAGGACCCTGTCCGCTTCCTGATCTGGGGGCTACACCTCCACTCCTTTACAAGCCCTAATTCCCAGCACAGGCTCCTCAGCCCCCACGTCCCTGAGGTTGCAAAGGAGTTATAATTTGGGTCCCCCTTTCCCACCCAAACTTCTAATCTCTCCATTCCGCATCGGTCCCGTTATTCACCTCTTCTGCTCCTTCCCAGCCCCCCGCAGACTGTTAGATGAAATCACACATTTGAGCAGACTGCTGTCGTCACGCGTTCCAGGAACACAGTGGCATCTGGGCTCTAATGCTGCTGAGCAATACTGTCATGCCCACTGGTCAACTACCGGTGCAGGGAAAAAAACACCACACCAACGACTTTAATTCTTTCTTAACCTCTTCTCAAAACCTGCCACCAGCCACTTTTCTCTGCTGATAACTTCTCTTCCTTCCCAGAGAAAATTGAGGCTTTTAACCTATATTCAAAACGTTTGCTTTTCTACGGACTCCCACGCAGCCCTAAATATCCTCTGGTATCTCCCATTAAACGTATAGATAGAGCCCGTTCCTAACCTAATGTCCCTCTTGAGCTACTCCTTTATCTTTTTCCATCCCTTTCATAGCCAAGTGGTTTGGAAATAGGGTTTAAATTCGCTAACACATTTAGCTTCCCATTTAAAATTTTAATCTCCGGCCAACTGACTTCTCCCCCCATCACCTTCACTGAAAATGTTCTGGCTAAGTTCTTCAATTACCTTCTAAATGCCAAAGCCAAGGAAGCCTCCCCAGCCCTCCTTTTACTTAAAGTCTCTACTGTGCTTGTATTTATTCTTAGAAATACAAGTGAGAAGTGTATTTCCACTGCAAAGATGGTACTTTTTCCCCTGTAGAAACCTTCAGCTATACTAAAGAAGAGGGGTGAGGTATGCACGTATCCTGACCACTCGTGTGAAAGCAGTGTTTCGCATTCTCATGTATTTCTTTTTAAGATTTCTTCTATGCACTTAGTGGCATTTTGTACAAGTGGACATCATGCTTTTTGGTGAACATAAGGCCATAAACATTTCCCCATGTTATTAGTAATCTTCAGACACAATATTTAAGGCTGTATAATTTTCCATCACATGGAAAAATATACCTCATTCCTGCACAGCATGTCTTGCACAGCGAGACACATTCCCGTATTATTAAGTATTCTTGAAAAACGTGACGGGAATGCATGGTGGCGGAGGATTTTGGTGCTGTGGTTGTACAATAACTAACCTTCTGCTAGACTTTTAGGCTATCAATTTCTTTGCCATCATAACTAGCGCTACAGTGAATACTAAAGTACCCGTGATCATCCTGAATCTTCTATGTTGGTATTTGTTATCGCTTCCCAAATGAGGATATAAACTTTCCCATTTAAGGTATTTGTTCTTTTCACAATTACCACACAGAATTTCTCCTTACATCTCAAAAAGAACATATTATTAGAGCTTGTACCTAGATGGCAATAAGGCAGGGAAAACCATTACTGACAATTGACACGGCTACATACTGGGTTCTCTTACTAAGGGAGAAGTGAGCCAGTGTGATTCCTGGAAGTCTTATCTGGGAGATCTCTTCTCATTTGTCTAGACTTTTTTTTGAGTTACGAAGATATTTTACTGTATCCAACACAGCTTACCCATTTGAACAACTGTACTTACCTTACATGAGTGAGGACCACTGGTGACAGTGCCTTAAGATAAATTAGCTTAGATTGAGGGGAAAATAGGAAAATGCCAAATAGATAAGAAAGTCTTTCCTGGCTTAAGTTATCGCAGACAAAACGAGCTTCTTCGTTGAATCTTGTAGTGTCACTGAAGTCTGGAAAGTACTATTTCGTTGTGTTATTCGTGACTTACGCTAATGAAGTCTGCCTTTTCCACCAAGCACAAAGGTGCTGTGGAGAAAATGATTCTCAAGGGTACACAGAGACTGCAGATCATTTGGTTTCAGTCTTGCTCTGAATCTCACCCCAGTAATTAGCAACCTCCAAGCTGGGGCAGAGTACCAGAAGAGGGTCTGTTGGTGAGTGTGGAAAATAAGATAGGAATGAAAAAGATGCCAAGAAGACAACGTTCCTTATTTGAACATAGGTAAAAAATTGATACCTGATTTAGCTCCTGAAATTAGTCTCCATGGACCTGCACATCATCCTTGCTGAGGGGCCACGCTAATCTTTCTGCATTGTTCCAACTTTAGTACATGTGCAGCCAAAGCGAGCCCGCTCTTGAAATTATTCTGATTTAAACTGTGAAAAAGATACAGAAAAGAACCAGTTTTAATTTGCTACTTGTGTTTAGAAGGAGTTAGTGTAGGAAGATAGTCTTTGATGAGTTGATTGATTGGCTGAATGGCCCCAACTCATAAATACATTTTCAAATTCAATGATGGACCCAAGACCAGTTTTGCTCTGCTAGGGCATGCATGTTTGGAAATCTTTCCCAGCCCAAATAAATACAATTAAGTAGATATTCTGACTTTAAGCTCCTGCAAAGGAGCATTGAAAGTTTTGGCTGAGACACACAGATATAAAAGATACAGCGTAATGAAGTGTTAGGAGTCAGATCACGATGTAGATATCAAAAGGAAATGCTAGCAACTGATATTCACTTGGCTGGAGGGTAGAAAATGGTTAGGAGTTTTATCTTTTTATTCAATTTTTTTTAATGTTTATTTTTGAGAGAGAGGGAAGGTGTGTGGAGGAGATGCAGAGAGGAGGACAGAGGATCTGAAGTGGGCTCCACGCTGACAGCAGAGAGCCTGACGCAGGGCTCAAACTCATGAACAGCGAGATCATGACTTGAGCTAGACAATGAACTGACTGAGCCACCCGGGTGCCTCAGGAATTTTAGTTGTAGAGAGAATTTTATGAAGATGATTTCTTCAGAGAAACCGGTGCCATTTGTCCCACACACACCCACCCCCCGCAATACACAGGAGGACAGGGTGTGTGAGTTGGTGTAAGATTCTGTGTGCATGTAGGGGGAGGAATCTTGAGGACAGAAGGTGAGCTTCCAATGGAGCCCAAAGGAAAGCTTGCTTCATGCTTCCTGGAAGGGGTGAAAATGGTAAAATGGAATCTGACTCTTGCCATTGAAACATAGAGGTCTACAGAACATTTTTTTTTAATGTATGTTTATTTTTGAGAGAGACAGAGACAGAGACAGAGTGTGAGTAGGAGAGGGACAGAGAGGGAGGGGGACACAGAATCCGAAGCAGGCTTCAGGCTCTGAGATGTCAGCACAGAGCTCGACCCTGGGTTCAAATTCAAAAACTGCGAGATCATGACCTGAGCCAAAGTTGGACGCTTAACCAGGAGCCCCGAACATTTTTTTAGTAATAAAAAATAAAGTTTTAAATAAAGCAGAACAACAATAAAAGTAGCCACACAGGAATTGCTCTGGACTTTTACTGAGCAGGGACATAGAGCAGGTGATGTTTTACGATCCTTGAGATACTAAAACTCAGCCTGGACCTTCTGGACCTATTTTGACACCTGAACAAGTAAACCTGGAAAGAAGACAGAACTCTAGCAGAGAGTCTGTGTGGTTTGAAGGTCCTGAATATTAGAGATGGAGAGAGGAGTGGCAATCATATCACAGAAAACATCACCCAAACTGCCATTGAGTGCAATCAGCAGACTGACAGGTGGGGGAGCTCTGAAGAAGTTATGGAAACACCCATGCAAGTGAGAGAATCTGCTTTAAGTATCTTCCAGGTCTAGAGAGAGGGAAGCTCATGTCCTGCTGTCCAGGTAAGCAGGAGCTCTCCCACCCCCCCATTTCTTTCCTCCCTCAGTTCCATCATGTATTATCTAACAGTGAGAAGACAACACTGGGGTCCACATCCAACTACACCCAAGCTTCTGGATGCTTCAGCTGTATAAGCAGCTCTTAAAACCCTGGAAATGATCTAAGATAATCATGTGTTTCCATAAAATCTATAAAAGACATTCTAATCACCATTACTGAAGACTGGTTTCTCCATTCAGTTCAATCACTCCTCTCTTCCCCTCCTCTCAGGGGACTTTGAAGGGGCTATCAGCCTTCTGACGTGTTCTTAACTTTCAGACGAATGTTGATATTTTTCAACATTATTAATCACTGAAAATTCAAAAAGGACCACAAGGGTAAACTGTAGAGAAAGATCAGTTTCACTCAACGCTGTTACATGAAAAACAGTTTTTTCCCCCAAAATCATGTTCCTAGTAATATTTGTAGACCATGAAAGTGAATACACAGCGGAAAAAAGAGATATTTCTCAGATATTTTGTGAAAAAGGTTCTTGAAAAGTCACAATGTTATGCAATTCTGTATCGCCTATTTTCAAGCAGTTTCAAATAATATTTTCTTTATAAATAAACTCACTTCCATCAGTTGGGTTCCAAGACCACGTGATAAGAACACTCAAAAGTCATGAAAATTCCAGATCACAAAAAGGCTAGGTTTACTTGGCTTGCACATAAATAAATATACATGCACAGACTGGGCCAATATTTTGAAGTAAAGATGAAAGGGAACATTCAGAGTTATTTTGAGATGCTAAAAGATTAATTCCAGTCATATGATTCACAGAGAGATTTCCCCTTTAGGGGTCATGGTGACAAGAGGCATTCTTCAGATAACAGAAATGTCACGAAAATCATGGAATTAAGTGAGAATTTGATTCATTTCTACACTAACCCTTGAGGAAAAAATTAAAGTGAGGAAAAGATCAGTTAGAGTTATTTATATAAAAAAAAACAAAAACAAAAACAAAAAACATTATAGGGGCACCTGGGTGGCTCAGTCGGTTAAGCGACCAACTTCAGCTCAGGTCATGATCTCACTCACAGTCCATGAGTTCGAGCCCCGCGTCAGGCTATGTGCTGACAGCTCAGAGTCTGGAGCCTGCTTCGTATTCTGTGTCTCCCTCTCTCTCTCTCTCTCTCTCTCTCTCTGCCCCTCCCCCACTCACACTCTGTGTGTGTCTCTTTCTCCCTTAAAAATAAACATTGAAAAAATTTAAAAAGCATTATGTAAATATTACCAAAAGGAAAATAGAAAACCTCTACAAATTGAGGTATGTCCACCTAAAAATACAGAAGATAAATCCTACTTGATGGTTATAGGTTCTTTGCAAAATGTGACAAACGCTGAACAGCTGGGGATTATTGTATGCTGCTGTTAAAAAGGAAACATTATGAATTTTTTTTTTTTTGCCTTTTTCACAAGGAAAACCATCTGCCACTTTTCAGCAAAGTGAATACTATGGACAGCTGTAACCTCTGGTTGGACAACACCTAACTGTTAGAAAAACAAAGAAAAGGGCTACAGTCATGCTTTTAATAGCTTCATGACATGACCCTAGGTGACATCGGCAAGAAGAGTGGGGTAAGAACATTCAAAATTCCTCTTCTCCATAAAAGAATGAGATCATTGGCATGAGAAACAAAATCAGGATTTTCAAAATTCTGGAAATCCACCAAAGGGAGTAATACCGGGACTTTTATTCTAGAAAAGTAGTTGAATCTCAGGAAGAACAGTCTGCTTTGTCCTACTTTAACTTTCCCTGTCTCCATCCCAGAGACGGGGGTGGAAAGGCTGATACCACTGAGAGTGGAGAGGCCCCTTCCACCAGCATGAAAGACTCATTAGAAGTGAGAGGCTCAGCGTCCCCAGCTTCATCAGGATCTTCCCACATGTCCCCATTCCAAATAACAGGCTCTCATTCTTTCCCAGTCATTGCTCTCACTTTAATAACAGACGCCCTGAGAGGCTAGGAGTTCAATCTGTGTTGTACCTCAGCCAGTTGCAGGATGGGGTCCTGTGCTTGATTTGCAGCAATTTCAGCCCTGTGTGTATGGCATCGCCTTCAAGGCACATATAGAAGCTCTTGGGTCATTTATGTGGTGTTTCAGCTGAGAAATCAGATCAAATCTCTGAGCTCATCCATTTCTTTCACCACTTCGTCCAGCCACATTAGGAAAAAGGAACCAATGTCATTTATATTCCCCCGTTTGCCAAAAAGGTTTCCAAGTATTACATACAGAGTCTCTTAACTCCTTGATGAGGAGGATCCAATGCACGTCTTTTGCATATTGCTATCAAGGGCTCACACCATGGACGACCAGTGCTCTCTTTACTGCTGCAAACAGAATCATTAGCATCTTTAAATCTAATTAGACTAGAGAGCCAACTCCAGAAACCTCATAACCAATTCAGAAAACTCAGCCCTAAATTTTACTTCTTCGGAGTGCCTGGGGGGCTCAGTTGGTTTAGTCACCGACTCTTGATTTCAGCTCAGGTCATGATCTTGAGTGTCCAACTCTTGATTTCAGCTCAGGTCATGATCTCATGGTTCGTGAGTTCAAGCCCCTCATCTGTCAATGCAGAGCCTCCTTGGGATTCTCTCTCTCCCTCTCTCTGCCTCTTCCCCCAACTGCACTCTCTCTCTTTCAAAATAAATAAATAAACCTAAAAAAAATTTCCCTTTCTCTAAAACCACTTTTAGGTATTATTCAGGTTCTCCAGACAAACCTAACCAAGAACATACAGATATACAGAATATTTATTATGAGCTATTTACTCATGTGATTACAAAGTTTGAGAAGTCCCATGATCTGTCATGTGCAAGCTAGAAACTCAGGAAAACCAATGGTGTTTGGTCCAACCCAAAGGCATGAGGACCAGTAGATCCAATGGTCCCAGCCCAAGTCTGCAGATATGGGAACCAGGGGCACTAATGTCCAAGGGCAGGAGAAGAGGGATATCCCAGCTCAAGTACTGAGAGCGAATCTGTCCTTCTTCTACCTTTTTGGTCTACTGGGTCCTCAATGGACTGGGTGATGCCCATCCATATTAGTGATGGCAATCTTTTTTATTCTGTTTACAGGTCCAAATGCTGATCTCTTCCAGAAACACACTCAAAGACACACCCAGAAATAATGTTTTACCAGCTACCTGGGTATCACTTAGCCCAAACTGACACGTAAAATTAACCTTGTTGTCATATTGTTCCTGTGAAGATCATGAATGAAAGATTTCCTTCCTAAGAGGAGGACGGATTGGTCCTGAGGAGGCAGACCGGAGGAAGCCCATTAAGCAGGACCCCAGCTGCCTCCATGTAAGTCCCCAGGTACCACTGGGATGGTGTTTCATGACATCACCATGCAGACAGACTTCTGGGAATCTACAGTGGTCAGGGAACCGCAGAAGGGGGAGGGCCAGGAGGACACCTCATCTGTTGTGTGACGAGGGCCTGCACAAGCAGTGGAGGGTGAGAGCAGGACCTTCCCAAAGCACATGAGTAGAAAAGTTGTCCCTGACTCTCAGATTCTGCTTTCCGTGGGTTCAAATGAACCTTTGTTGGAATTAAGGATGTGAAGCCCCTACCTTGACCCCAAGAGAAGCAGGACATTGGGCCCATGTGCTTCTCCCCACCTCCTGCTGTGACCTTGCTGTGTGGCCCTAGGCAGGCCATGTAATTTCCAGGACGTGTAAGTAATGAACCTTTTAAACATTTTTTTCAAAGTTCCCTGGTGGTTATTGCTGAGGGCATCTTGAACTCATATGAACCGCAAGGGCCAGTCGGGCGACATCTCTGGTTATCAACAGTCTGAGACTGACATAAAACACTACCTTGCAGCCTAAAGAAAGCATCACTCATGAACCAGGCACAGTGCGCAAACACGCAGCATTTCATCCCTCTTACCTTGACGGTGACGGGTATGGAGCACAGAAAAGCAAATAGTGCTCTGCACCTGGAATAACAATATTTTAAGAGCAATTAGAACCATTTGAAAAAGGTGTGCTTCTAGACTACAGACATCCCTGTCCTATATTATTTGTTTCTCCATTTATTAATTTTTACCTTACATAAATATGAGTTTATACTTGCTTAGGAATAAAAATACATTTCCCAAAGAAGCCTTCTACTCCTGCTTCTCAGTTCCTGTTTGCAAATACAACCCTTTGTATGTGAGAGGATCATCATTTTTCACAGCAATGGAGGTGGGAAATAGTATCTTCCCACACATGAGGACATAGAGGGGAATGACAGAATACGGCAGTGGCAGCTTCCTGGATCAGGCTTCAAACGCCGCTGTTGGGGATCATGAGGAGAGTTATTACGCCACACGCGGCTTTCCACATCTTCATGCTGGCAAAGGCACTACCAACCCTTGACTTCCCGCGTCTCTTACGTAGACCTTTCTTGGGCTTACAAAGTAACGTGCCATCATCACCCACATCGAGCATGAAAAGGCTGGCTTAGGCGGGACTGGCTCAAGGTTGCACAATATACAAATGACATGTTTGGGGATAAAATCCACCCCCACCCCTGGACTCATTCTTGCAGGTGCTGTAGGCGCAGGTCACTGCTAACCACAGAAATTTAGGGAGGGGAATGTAATCACCGCTCATCAACAAAAAGAAATGAATCGCTGATGAACATGAGAATATGGATGAATCTTGAAAACATCCTGGGCAAAAAAAAAAAAAAAAAAAGCCTGACACACAGAAAGTATAATTCAGTTTCTTTGATATTCTAGAAGAGGCAACACTAACCTATAGTGGCAGAAAGCAAATCAGGTTTTGCCTACTCCTGGGGGTTAGAGGGGACGGACTGCAAATGGGCCAAGTGAACTTTGGGGGATGATAAGAAGACTCTGCCTCGGAAGTGGTAATTGTTGCATGTGTGTCTGCATTTGTCAAAACTCATTGAACTATACATTTAAAATGAGTACATTTTATTGGGATGTAAGTTATGCCTCCATAAAATTGATTTTAAAAAATCACACCTTTGAGGTGGGCGCAAGGCGCAGCATTGCTTCTCATCCATATAATTTGACTGCACGTTAATAATAAAATCTTGAAGAAAAAAAAAGACAGGAAGTGCATGAGCAGGACCCTGGGACGGCTGCCCTCATCCACATTCTAAGAGAAAATTAATCAGAATCAACTTAACTTGTCAGACAAGGGCACACACAGCCTCTATGTGCAAACAACAAAAAATCATCCCAGAATGTTCAACTTGATAGTAATATTGAAATTATGTTCATTTTTGGTTTTTAGGCTATGAATTAGTATTTTTGTCCCCTGATAGTTTGCACATGCGCATGAGCACCATCAGATTATCACATGGAGAAAACATTACAAGGAAAAAAATGATGCACTTATCTTGGAGAACCGTTACATCGCAGACCATGCGAAAGTATGTGAAAGTTTCTTTTTCTTCTTTTTTATTTTAGAGAGAGAGAACACATGCACAAGTGAGGGGGAAGAGCAGAGAGAGAGGGAGAGAGAGAATCCCAAGCAGGCCCCATGCTGAGCATGGAGCCCCAAAGAGGGCTTGATCCCACGACACCAAGACCTGAGCTGAAATCAAGCGTTGGACACTCAACCAACCGAGCTACCCAGGCAGCTTCAAGTTTCTTTTAAGGAGCAAAATTAAGAGTCAATCCACCCATAAGCTGTCATCCTAACACATTTCCAAAAAGGAAAACGTTCTTGACATATCTTTTAAAAGTCAGCGAAGAATCGGTCATCGTCCTTTTCAATCTGCTCTGTGGTTTTAACTCCCCGTTTGTACTATATGAACAGCAGAGAGGGTCTCATTTTTTCCAGTCACTCCTAAGATAACAAAAAACCCCTCATAAGTCAAATTATAAGCAGTCTAATGTTAGCAATTAAAATGTCTGGTCCTAGTGAGAGCAAACCTTGAAACTCTGTCCAAGGTTGGAGCTCCTCCCCCACTCAGGTCCAGCCTCCCACAGGCTGAACATCTATATGATGGAGAATGGAGACCATTGTTTCCCCACCATATTCTTGTCCTCCTCTCTCCCCTCTCCATTATCTTGCCGGGCTACCAATGGCTCTTCTGGTTTTAAAGTAGAGTAGGGACAGGATACAGAGACAGAAGGGGTCTCAGTTGACTGACACGGTCAAAGATTTCATCTGTGGCTGATTGGTGCCAGCCCCCTCTTTGGGGGCAGAGGGTCTCTCGGATAGGACCCTCTAGTATTAATCCTTCCTCCTTGGCAGTGGCTATAAAAGATGCCTCTTGGGCACCTGGGTGGTTCAGTCCATTAAGTGCTTGACTCCTGATTTCGATTCAGATCACAATCTCGTGGTTAGTGAGACTGAGTCCCACACTGGGCTCTGCACTGACAGCAGGGACCCTGCTTGGGATTCTCTCTTTCCCTCTCTCTCTGCCCATTGCCTGCTCACTTGTTCTCTCTCTTAAAATAAATAAAATAAAATAAAATAAAATAAAATAAAATAAAATAAAGTAAAGCAAAGCAAGGTAAAATAAAATAAAATAAAATAAATAAAATAAAATAAAATAAAACAAAACAAAACAAAACAAAACAAAACAAAATAAAATAAAATAAAATAAAATAAAATAAAAGATGCCTGTTAACATTTGTGTCCTGGGACATACTAGTAACAGATGGGAGAATGGAATGAGTCATCCCTAGATAAGAGATTTTAAATATTTTCCCAGAAAACTGAAAACGGACAGAAATTTTGGTGCAAGAGTAGAGGATGTCACAACCACAGGGAGGACCAGAGGAGAAGAGAGAATTAGCCTGCCCTGCAAGCAGCATCCCAGAAATATCCAGAAGGGGAGCTGGCAGATATGTGGGAGATAGGAACAAGAGACAGAGCTCAAACAACAGAGAATAATCAAAGCACTGTTAAAAATGCAATCCTCCGGGTCCCATACACCTCCTCCAACTTCACGCACCGCAAAGGCAGCCAGCCAGGCCAAGCTCTACAAAGTTTTCCTCTAAGTGCTAACACACGCTGTCTGAAGAGAGAACTGGGACACTAGGGTGGGTATTCCCCTCCGCAGTGAGCCCTCCCGCTCTGGAAGAGGGTGCCTCAGCACCGAGACTGCCCTCTACTGGTTCAGCCTAAAATGAAGCTCTGGAAAATACAAGCACACAGAACTTCCCATTGGATTTTCTATGATGTTAGACACAAAAGGCCAACAAGGAACCACCATATTCTTGAAGAAAACCAATAGCATGGGCCAATAAGAAAAAATGAAGTACACAGCATTAATATTTTAGCAATCAGTGAGTTCCGACTGACAACCAGTCTCAAATTGGCTTATTCAACAAACAAACATACAAACAAACAAATAGGAAGTCTAAGATCAAGGTGCCAGCAGAGTTTCTTCTGAGGCTTGAAGAGCTAGATGACTGTCTTTTCCCTATGTCCCTGTGTCCTAATCTCCTCTTACATGGACACCAGCCACATTGGGTTAGGGTCCACCCTAATGACCTCATTTTAACGTAATTACCTCTTGAAAGACCCTATCCCCAAATACTGTCCGCTTCTAAAGTACTGCGGGTCAGGACTTTAATGTATAAATTTTACAAAGACACAGATCAAGCCTATAACATACATTAGCTCCATTAACTGCACATGCCAGGTCAGCCTTAGCATTAGGCACGGTCAGGGCCATGCATCCAGCAGCATTCATGGGCATCTTCACCTGCCTTCTGTTGCTTGTGTTACACCTTACATTTAAAACAGGCACACAGGTGATTTGAAAAGTAATTCAGCATTTTGTAAACAATCAACTGATATGCATATCAAACAATTCTAAAATTAAAATTCTATTTCCTTAAGTTTATTTATTTTGAGAGAGAGAGAGCGCGCAGGGGAGGGGCAGAGAGAGAGAGGGAGAAAGAAAGAATCCCAAGCAGGCTCTGTGCTGACTCAATCTCACCCACCGTGAGATCCTGACCTGGGCCGAAATCAAGAGCCAGACGCTTAACCAACTGAGCCACCCTGCCACCCCAAATCCTATTTTTAAGAATCCATGTCATTTGGCCGTCACTTCTTGGCCAAATCATTCCATCATTGCTTTCATCTGGACTCATTAGCCCTTGTACTGTGGACACAAGCAGACACAATAGTTCTCATTCATAAATCTGGCTGCCATTACAGCAGGGCGGACACAGACACAGTCAAATGGCCACTCTGTGCATCCAACCTTTCTGTTGCCTTGAGGATGCGGGGCGTGTGGAGAATGGAGTGCGGAGGGAAAGACAAGGATGGCAGTGCCTATCAGGATCTTCTCAGAGCTCCCAACCTCAGGAGAGTCCTGCATTTATTTACACACCACCACTGATTGGAAATCACACTTGGTGTTTCCTCGGATTGTCGTATACCACCCAATGAAAGAAACCCAGGCTTCCAAATATGGATTACATTTTTAAATCAAACCAAAAATGCATGTATCAATTATAACGATTGATACTGACTCAGGAGATGGGTATATTCAAGAAATCATGGCAGTGCTTACAAGCAGCATCTGAGGACACATGTTAATATGTTTCGACGCTACCTTGTGGTCTAAATTTGGTGTCTCTCTTTAATGGCTTTCATGATGACTGGCTTAAGCCATCTATACTCAAGTGGATTCCAAAGTGTTTCAGGGAACTAGGCAATCAAGTGACCAATTTAAAAGATGTGAAGGAGCACTATTGATTTTTTTAAATGCTATTTTTAAGGGTTTTCTGACAGTTTTAGTGGTAGTTGGAAGAATGTCAAATTTACCCTTTAGTAGAAAAATTGATTATATGCAAGAGGGCGCAGCAATGTTGTTTTCTTAATCCTCAACTTATCCTGAACAGTGTTTTCTTCTCCACTGTTCTTTTATCTGAAAGGAGTTCATTTAAGAAGGAAAAAAAAAATGAATGTACATCACGACATCCTTCTGTATATTTAAGTGGACACAGAGAAAGTAAAACTCATAGTGTTCAAAATCAAGTAGTTTCTGTAATAATTAGTGGATTGGGTTCACTAACCAAGTACAAGGTTTCGATCTCTGGTCTTTTCTACAGAGCGTTCTTGATTCAACACTCCACATGTTCTACTAGATCAAAGGTATGCCAAATCCTGGAATAAGGACATGAGAAAGAAAAAATAAAAATATATTCTCATTTTCTAAATAAAATACTGTTTTTATAAAATGTAAGAAATTCATGGGCTTACATAATTTCATCACAAAGTCCACTACATAGGACTAGTAGGATCAAAATTACATACTCTGCCTGTCACTTATCAGAACTATTACTTAGATCCTAAAAACACAAAGAAATTAACTGCCATTCTCCTTTTGATACAAATCACACCTTCCTATAGTTCACTATACGCTCTTGTGGCTTCTGTGCATCTACAAGACATAATACATATTTCTAAATATAATTTAATTGGTGTTAATATGTGGTATTATGTCTGCAAGCACCAAGTGGGAGGCTAGGAATTATGTGACCATTACAATCCCTGCATACACTTTATGAGTTATCCCCAAAAGGCACCATATTCTGCAGCTTTTGGGACCATATTTCCAGTTGCAATGTCTTCAGAGTAAGCCACCTACCATGGTAAAAATATCTCTTTTCATATTCCAAGCAATGTGACTGGGGGAGCCACCAATATTCAGTGGGTATCGTACATTCGAAGCCTTTTTTTTAAATTTTAATTAAATGCAAGAACAGCCTTGCTTGCAAAGTTAAGAATTTCAAGGAAGAAATATGGAATATCCATCTGCTCTAAATAAAAAGAAATTCTGCTCGATTACCTGGTTCATGTAAAGATGATAGAATCTTGAATCTTTTTATGGTTTCCTTAGATTTGAAGGTCAGAAATATTTCAGCTACCTGTGACTTATCCTGTTCGTTACAAGAGATACAAGGAGTCTTTTCAGTTAGTCCATACATTTGTTTATCATATGCTCAAGAGATGATTTATTTTAAATTTAGAAATGCTACTATTTTTTCAAAAATATAAACTCCTTATATTGCAATACTATATAGATACTTCGCTTCCCCCATTAACATCTTACGTAACCATAGTGCGTTTGTCAAAACCAAGAAACGGATGTAGGAACATTACTATTAACTGAAGTTATGACTTTATTCAGATTCCATCAGTTTTTCCATTAATGCCCATTTTCCACTGCAAGATTCAACACAGGATACATCACATTAGACTTGATTGTCATGTCTTCCCAGTTTCCTGTGATGTACAACAGCTTCTTGGTCCCCTCCCTTCCTTCCTTCTTTCTCTCTTCCTTCTTCCTTCCTTCCTTCCTCCCTTCTTTCTCTCTTTCTTTCTTCTTTTTTCTTCTCTTCTCTTCTCTTCTCTTCTCTTCTCTTCTCTTCTCTTCTCTTCTCTTCTCCCTTTCTCCCTTTCTCCCTTTCTCCCTTTCTCCCTTTCTCTCTCCCTTTCTTTCTTCCTCTCTCTCTCTCTCTCTCTCTCTTTCTGCCTTCATGGTCTTGAGGAGGGTTTCTGGGCATCCTGTAGAGTGTCCTCCAGTCTGGGGCAGTCTGATGTCTTCTCAAGATCAGACTGGGGTCACAGGCTTTAGGGAAGATTACCACAGAGGTGAAGTGTCCTACCTTCCCTTATCACTTCATATCAGGAGGTACATGATGTCGATATGACATCATGAATGATACTGGCCTTCACCACGTGGCTAAGGCAGGGTTTGCCAGGTTTCTCTAGCCTAAAGTTATTATTCTTACCCTCTTCCCTATTCTTTGAAAGCAAGTTACTGAGACCAACCCACATTTAGTGGACTTGAAGTGATGAGGACATGTTCCATCCCCAGGAAGGGGGATTATCTACATATATGCCTTGTTATTTCAGTAAAGAAGTTTCTTCTTGCATATGTATTTATTCAATTATTTATGTATATTAATACGACACGTGGGTATTTCTTTTATACTTTGGGCTATTATCCAATATAATATCTTTTTTTTTGCTAAAATTATTTCAGTTTTGGCCTTTGGGAAATCTTTCAGGTTGACTCCTATATCCAGTTGACATAATTCCATCCTGTTGTTTTTTGAACATGTCCTCAGTTTCTGGTACTAAATGATCCTCCTGGCTCATCTGGTATTTTCTTTGCACCACCACTAGAATGCCTAGTGCATGGTAACTTCCTCCCGAAGAACAGAGTATAGGAAGGGAGTGGGGAGTAGAGGAACTGTAAGCGATGAAATCTGCCAAACACTTTCTTTGCCGGTGATCAACATCAATATCAATAAGTCATATTTATAGTATGTACCCTTGAAATATTGTGATGAAAATGGCATCCTACCTCTGTGGACTTCCTCCCCACATAACCTGCACAACCCTGTCTAATCATAAGAAAAGCATCAGATCATCCCAATTTAGAGACATTCTACAAAATACTTAACTGGTATCCCTAAAAACTGTCAATATTACCAAAAGCAAGGGAAGTCTGAGAAGCTGTCACAGCCACAAGTAGGCCAAGGACATAGGACTACCAAACGTAACATGGTCATCTGGATGGGACGCTGGAATAGGAAAGGACGTTAGGTAAAAACTAAGGGAGTGTGAATAGGTTAATAAAAAATGCATCGATCTTGGTCTGTTAATGTAACAAATGTACCATACTAACATACGATGTTCCTAAGAGAGGAAACGGAGTATGGGCTATATGGAGATTCTCTGTACTATTTTCACAATTTTTCTCTATTGCTAAAATTGTCCTAAAAATAAATTTAATTAAAAAATAGGCATGCAGTAAATATGATTGACTTGGAGCAAGAACTGAAGACCCCGCTGACATTTTATCCCCCGAATTGATCCGAGTGATCGAGTCTGCATTCATTAATCAGAACATAAATGAAGCTGAGTATCAGAGGATAATTTGCACATGAATACACCACTAAAGTTTCCCTCCAAGTCTGAGTCTATCTAAAAGTTTGTCCTCGCAAAACTTAGAATTCTCTTATTAAGAGTAGAAATCAATTCCATTCATTTGTTTATTTTTCCAATTTTAGAAAGAATGGTATTTGAATACATAATATAGGCATAGGCACTACTTGGTCTTGTCTCCAAGAAATGCTTCATAAAGAGGAGGGGACCAAAGTCTCCGGGTATCAGGTGAGTAGCAGATACAAGAGAAAGTCCTGTAGCCCACGGGGAGCCTGGGAGCAAAAATGAGATCTCGCAATTAAGAAAATGCCATAAAGTAAAACTGCATTTCTAGGTGAAAACCCCAATTCCCAGAGAGAATAATTACAATGCCATGATTCTTATTAAATGTTCCAGTTACGGGGGCTTGGAGACTTCATGCTGGACATTAAGTAGGAACAAGATGCTTATTACCATGAAACCAGGTTGGCTAAAGCCCAGGTATTCTGAAGAGGCAGGATTACATTGACGTCAATATGTTTAAGTACTCTGAAAATGGCAAGAAACACAGCGTCTTTCGAAGTGTTCCACATTTTACCTGTCCAAAGATTTGAACAGGGGCTCGCTGCCATTCTGTCGCTGTAATCTGGAACTGAGAGAGCAGGACCGCTGCCCAGGATGAGGGCATTGGCGGAGACAGGGATGGATACAGAAACTCGCCTTCCCCAGCCAGCTCCTTCTGTGCACCTTATCGATGCTGCCGGGGATTTGAAGAACCTCTGAGACGTGCTCCAAAGCACCGATGACCCAATTCCTTAGGCCAGGTGACAGGTGATAAACTAGACTTTCAATGCCTGGAGCAAAGGAGAACGTGCTGGAACTGGCACATCTCAGTGTGAGCAGGTCCAACAGAGCGCAATCCCAGGAGGATGGCAGGACAGGCAAGCTTCACCAGTCCCCAGGCCCAGGAGCCTAGGGGCTCGCTAATTCCTGTCTCCCTGACATCTCCCATGGAAGGGAGGCAAAGCAGCAGCCCACTGTACCCCCCAGAGGAGCATGAGCTGCCGCACAACCCAGTCCCATCAAGGATGGTAGAGGCAGGGCTGGGAGGGATGCTAGAAGGGCCTGGCGGGGAGCATGAGGACAGGAGGTGTGTGCAGGTGAATGGGGTGACCCGCAAAGCACTGTGAATGACGGGAGCGGGGGGTGGGGGGGGTGGCAACATTAAAGCAGCCCTCCCTCCCGACCCCGTCCTCTCCTGCACCCCTCGTCTCTGCCCCTCTTCCACAGTAGACTCAGCTGAGTCACCAGTGGTTTCACCAGATGACTGAGTGAGTCACTGCTTTTTGGCTGCCATTCCCTAGAACAGGCTTCTATTCAACTCCCTTCTGTGCTGTGATCTGGGCTGCCAGGAGCCACAGAGAGGCTCATCTCGATTCTGCTGGCCCCGTTTTATCATGCAAACCACTCTTCTGTTAACCACTTCCTCTGTAAGGGAGATGCCAGCTGGTGCGCTCCTGTCAGAGAAACTGGCTTACAACCTAAAACCCAATCTTCCTGTGTATCCAAAATGCTTCCCCAAATGTGTCCTACTTCCGCAGTGGGAACAACTGCGTTGGTCACCCCTGGCTCACCAATCGTGCCTGCTATATTTAGACTATCTCACCGTCCTGGGTACATTAATTTCCATTCCACACGGCATCAACTTGGAAAAATTTCTCTCTTTCTATGCAGTCACTAAATTACAACGAAGCCTCACATACGACATCTGTGTATTTAGTGGTCTTACTTGAAGAATTAGGGCTTGGGGGAGGGGAACAGAATTGGGGCATATTCAGGAACCACAAACACGACTTCAAATTCAATGCCGGGCACCCACATTCTTAAAAGATCCTTTAGTGACTATTACTAGGGATTGTCCTCAAGTGTCCCACCTCCATCCAGTCCTTAGACTTTAGCCATTTGGGTGGCGTCTCTCAACTCATTTCTCTCCCTTTACTTCTCCTCACCTCCCTACTAATTAAAAAAAAAATTTTTTTTTAATGTTTACCTTTATTTTTGAGACACAGACAGAGCATGAGCGGGGAAGAGGCAGAGAGAGAGAGGGAGACACAGAATCAGAAGCAGGCTCCAGGCTCCAAGCTGTCAGCACAGAGCCCGACGCGGGGCTCGATCTCGTCAACTGCGAGATCATGACTGGAGCGGAAGTCAGACGCTCAACTGACTGAGCCACCCAGGCGCCGCCCCCCCTACTAATTTTAAATATTTGCAGTTGCTTCAAGGCTGCCATGTTGCCTGCCCCAAACACTGTTGCCAAACGGTGCTACAAATCGGTAGACATGGTGGAGACACGCCTCGAGAGCTCTGAAGGAGAAGGGGCCCTGTGCCTCTGAAAAGAAGGGTGGTCGTAAACAGGAAGTCTCTGCACCCTTTATGTTTGCAATACAGCCTTCAGGAGAAACATCTCTTAGAGACTAAGATACAAAGAAACATGTCAAAGGTCTGGCCTGTCTACCTGGGGAAGGTAATAACCGCCTTCCCCAGTTGTCTAGGGAGAGGCTGTTTTCCTTCCTGCCTCTCCCGTGAGAACTATGTCCTTTTTAGCCTCACTACCCACTTGAACGGGTCTTTGATTAAGAGATACAAAGAGAATGCCAAACACCCTCCATCTTTCTAAAACGTAACCAGGATAGGGGTATATGGCGCTGAGCGTTTCTAAAAAAAGGACGATCCCGTTGTTTGTTACAACTGTTGCACAGATAAATCATACTATCATTTTTCACCCTTCTTTTAAAAGAATTAGGAAAAATGGGTAGATTAAAGAACAAACCACATAGTCACTCCAAAGTGGTTGCTGGAGCAAGATAAAAATCAAATCAGCAACCGTTGCATGTAAATTAAAATACAAAGAGGAAATTCACTGCCTCTGACAATTATCTTATTTGTGGTTATTTTGTGACTTTTAAGGTAGGTTAAAAACATGAAATAACTGTAATATGTTTCTACTTAGATTTTTAAACGAAGGAGACCAGGTAGCTATATCAGAAGATATTTCAACAAGGCATATGAATTCACTGGGGGAAAAAAATCACCAATTCTTCTCTTTAAAAATATATTTGGGGGCACCTGGATGGCTCAGTTGGTGAAATGTCTGACTCCTGATTTCGGCTCAGGTCATGATCTCACAGTTCCTGAGATCCAGCCCTGAGAGGAATTCCTCTCTCCTCTCTCTCTGTCCCTCCCCCACTCATGTCCTCTCTCTCTCAAAATAAATAAATACACTTTTAAAAAAATAAACACGTATTTGGTATAATTTTCTAAAGCAAAGAAATAAATATCCACTAAAATAGCAATTTACTCAGGATGGATGATTTTTTAAAACTAATCCTGGCATTCTGTGCTAAGGGTTTTCGAACACACACTGCATTTTCACAAAACCAAAGAGCTGCTCCTGATTTTGGTGGTCAGAAACACCTAGAATGGTAACATCAGGTACGTTGACAGTTGTAGGCCAAAATTCATCGGAATGACTCTAATTTCAAACTAAATGATTTCTTTTATGGCACAAAAAAGTTCGCTTACTTCCCTTTTTCTGATTCTAGTTCACATTTTACCTAAGAGACTTACCCTCTATATTGGAAGAAACAGAAAAATCCCTAAGGAAAGTGCTTACCACATAACTGCTGAGTAAAAGCAGCTGACTTAGAAGGGGCACTCTCTAAAGTGCTGGGAAGATACTTGCTTCTTTTCTTACTGTAACATCGGCATTGTACGACAATGCTATTTTTATGACTGCGAACAAGCCTTTCAATAACTCAATCAGGTAATTTTAAGGGTTGTTTGTAGGGAGCTCCATTTTTTCTGATTTTAATAAGTATATTTCTGTACCTCTGTATTTTGACTAATGCCTCGTTTCTTTATTGTTACTCATCCCTTCGTCTTCTATCAATTACCCATTTAGAATCAAGTTGAAAATGAAGCCAAAGGGAAGGAGGACGCTATTTTAAATATATTCGTAAAAACGGCAAGGTAAATAGGTAAACATTATTTTAAAATATGTAATGCAGAGTACTGAACTTTTTTTATCTTTGTGTCTAAAAATATATGGTCCATGTAGTTGCTGCTGATTGAGAGTTTTGAAAAACAGGGGGAAAGGCCAAGAGGTGGGATTGGTTGATAAATCACCTGATTTACCAAGGGACTAGAATTTTCTACCGAAGGACAACAGAGCCAAACACTCACATTTGCAGCTCAAAGTCCCTAGCACAGCTTCATTCAACAGTGATGGCTAGTAAAAAGTGGTGAATGAATGACATAATTCATTCACAAGGATATTTTCTTTTTATTTCTTTAGCAAAATCTTTTTCTTTAAAGTTTATTTATTTTGAGAGAGCAAGCGCAGGGAAGGGGCAGAAACACAAGGAAAGAGAGAATCTCAAGCAGCCTCTGCACTGTCAGCACATCAGTGCCTGATGTGGGGCTTGAACTCATGAACCGTGTGATCATGACCTGGGTGGAAATAAAGAGGCGGACGCTTAACTGACTGAGCCACCCAAGCACCCTGTTTCTTTAGCAAAATCTTAACATTCTCCCTCTCTCACACCATGTGTTCCAACTATGTGGCCTTACAAGTATGAAAGCAGTGCCATTAACTGGAGTCTTAAAGAGAAAAGGGGCATATATGAGAAGAAGGTGGTTACCATTATAGGCATGGGGTAAGTCAAACACCTATTAGTAAAGCTTGCGATACATTCAAGCAGGAGCTGGTAGCTGGAAATGTAAAATGGGTAAAATATGAAAATGAAAGGGGCGCCTGGGTGGCGCAGTCGGTTAAGCGTCTGACTTCAGCCAGGTCACGATCTCGCGGTCTGTGAGTTCGAGCCCCGCGTCGGGCTCTGGGCTGATGGCTCAGAGCCTGGAGCCTGTTTCCGATTCTGTGTCTCCCTCTCTCTCTGCCCCTCGCCCGTTCATGCTCTGTCTCTCTCTGTCCCAAAAAAAATAAATAAACGTTGAAAAAAAAATTTAAAAAAAAAATATGAAAATGAAGGACACACACTTCTAACATAACAGACTGTACAGGTAATGATCTAGATGTGAATACCCCAACACCACAGCTTTTAACACTATTCTGCCGATCATTTCCCCAGGCTGAGCCTTACACCTCCACATACAGGACCACGGAGGACGTAAGAACCCTCTGACAAAACGCACCCTCCGCCATGACTCATTTCTCTGGGATGGCTCAGTGATCTATTCCCACGGCCGCAGGGATGTGCGTGGGACGTTCACTGGACACAGGCTGCACCCCCAGGCTTGCAAGATTTCACACAGATTCTCTTCTCCAGTGTGAAAATCCCCACAGACTAACCAGAGAACCTCCCTATTTAAAGTCAATAGTATCAGAGTGACTTAGATCTCCAAATGTCATTTGAAGTGACATTTAAATTATGAATGAATGGATGATAAAAAAAAAAAAAAGGCAGTACTGTATAGATTAGAGGCAAGAAGTCTAGGTGGAGGGAGCAGCCTGTGATCAAGCCCTGAGGCATGGAACACTTGGCATGTTCAAAGACCTGAAAGGTCCTGGCGTGGATCGGGAGTGCTGACCACACAGGTGAAAACCCATGTTGGACACGGAATCGTTCTTCCAGTCATGCCAGTCTGGAACTTTGTGACTTACAACCAAGATAAAAATAAATGTTTCATTGGTGGTTTTTTATAATGCAATTTTAAAGGTGGATTTTTTAACAATAAGGTGAATGAGGTAACCCTAATAAAAATGTAAAAACCCTGGGGCACCTGGGGGGGCTCAGTCGGTTAAGCCTCCGACTTTGGCTCAGGTCATGATCTCACAGTTCGTGAGTTTGGGCCCCGAATTGGGCTCTGTGCTGACAGCTCGGAGCCTGGAGCCTGCTTCCGATTCTGTGTCTCCCTCTCTCTCTACCCCTGCCCTGCTCAAGCTCTGTCTCTGTCTCTCAAAAAGTGAATAAACGTTAAAAAAAAAAAAAAAAGAAAAAAAGAAAAAAGTGTAAAAACCCTGAAGTCATGAAAGGGAGTCACTGATTCCCGGTTTTTAAAATGACCAACCCAAGTCACGTGGGGTCTACATTTCTAATCTGGGCTGTTGATGCTAGACTTAACTAGCAAGCATACTTGGACCCTCTCTTCTAGTCATTCCCAACAGGTGTTCAGTAGAATGCTGATTTTTAAAAGTTAACTGGAAATTTTAAAAATAATTCCAAAGCCAAGTTTGCTCAGTATTGTGCTGAGTATAAAGAAACAAATTCTCAAGGTGCCTGGGTGGCTCGGTCGGTTGAGCATCTGACTTTGGCCCAGGTCATGACCTCATGGCTTTTGAGTTCAAGCCCCGCGTCTAGCTCTATGCTGACAGCTCAGAGCCCTGAGCCTGCTTTGGATTCTATGTTTCCCTCTCTCTCTGTCCCTCCCCTGCTCATATTCTGTGTCTCTCTCTCAAAAATAAAGTTAAAAAAAAATTCTCATCTATACACAGAGACATTATCTTATACATAAATAATTATATAACTTATTCGGCTACTACCTTCTTTTTTTTCCTAAGCTCCCTAACAACATTACAGCTTCAGGGGACATAATTTGGTCATTGCTGCTACAGGAGACTCAATAACGGTAAATCCCTCCTGGTACTTGTTTGCTCATTTTAAAATACTGTTTCTTTTTATATATTTTCCATTAAAATAATTATGAAGACTTAATCTTTAAGAACATAAAATGGGCTATTTAGTCCTTTAGGCATAGGAGATTAATTTGATGACTTTATTTTGGATTTTATTTCCAGTTGAGGCTTATAACTGGATGACAAAAGCCCATAATCTGGCCAAAAGCAAATGAGGGATGTGTAAAGTCAGGGAAATCTTCAACAACTTTTAGAAGGGCTACTGTGTGACCTGAGGTCCTAATTTTGGATTGACCAAACTTGTATTTACTTGAATCATATCAAACGCCATACTAATTTGGCCTTATTTCACGGAACCAATTATTGTCTCAAAATAAATCACTAAAACCTCTGAAGAGAAAGTAGACCATTCAAATGCTCTTGTAATTCTGAAAGATAGGGATGAATCTTTAACTATTTTGAAATCGGGTAACATGCACATGTTGCCAATGTAGTTACAGAGAGTTCCTGAGTACCTGTTACCCAGCTTCTGGCCATGATAACGTATACACATAACATACTGTCAAAACCAGAAATATGATGGTGCTACATTATTACTACTCAGGTCCAGACTTTATTTGGATTTGAATAGCTTTTACACGCAGTGTGTGTGTGTGTGTGTGTGTGTGTGTGTGTGCGCGCGCGTGCATGTTGTGGAGTGGGGGGAATAGATATCTTGTAAGGAAGGATTCTATCCAGGGAGTTTTGAAAAAAGATAGCTGCTGGAAGCAAGCTAATTAGACATCCACTGCTAACAATCTTGACCTCAATTAGGTGAAGGATTCCTAATTAAATCGTTACAGGCTTTTGTGTTAAATGGTAATTGAATGCCTAAAAGTTCTTCACAATTATATCATATTAACAAGAATGTATTTGCATTTTTAATGCTTTATTGATTTCCAATTCATGACAGGGCTGTTAGTTTTATCTTACCACGCCATTGAAAGCTTTACAAATTGTTCTTTAGGGTTGACAAGCTTAGGGAACAGGTTAAAAAAACAACAAAGTTTGTGACCCACTCGGGGTTTTGCAGACTCCTGCATTTCAGCAACTCTTTGCCACAAATACCTCCACCTATTTAAATAGAAATCTGTGGGTAAGAAGGCAGAGGACATGGTGAAACTGGAGATATGTGGCTAGGCCACTCCCTGTTTCTTACCATCTTTATATCATGAAGCAAGACTTCTTTTATTTAGGCCTGGTTTTCAGGGGCCGCTATGAGTTGGTTTGACTAATTTAACTGTACACATGAAAACCTTAGGTTTCAATATGTCTCCTATTTACTTATTTAACATAAATTTGGGGTCAATAATGATATCTATGTTCATAAATACATATAGCATTAATTCCTCTAAAATATTTACCCAAATCTGTTAACAATACTCTAGTACTTGATTTTATTTATTGACTCATCTTTTGTATTGGCGTTGACCAGCCCATTGACAAAAACTTGTACCAGGTGGTCAAAGCTAGACTTTTAAAAAAAATCAGTCTACCTACTTTACAATCAAGCACAGGCCTGAATGGATCTTTTGAACGTGAATTTAATTGGTCATTCAAAATGATGGGATTAATTTGAGAAGGCCTAAATGGGTTCATGGATTTAAACAAATTGGAAAGAAGATACAACATATGAGTCTGTCTCAAATTCAGACTATTTTCTCTAGAAGTACAGTGATATATTTTCATTTTTTAATGTCAAAAGCAATTTCAGAACCAAATATTGTTGTGAAAATGTATCTCTTCCCCCAAATAATCCACCATGCCCCACCTTCCACCATCTTCCTTCATGCTGTGTTACACGCTATTTGTAGATTTCAGGGTCTTTTCAACTTGATTTTAGGAAGGGTATTTTCATAGATTATGCATTCCAGAGGCACCGCGTGCATTACTCACCTATACATGAGGGTACATTCCTTACCCATATATTAGATTCGTCATCTGTTATAAGCCTCTGAAGCACAGTCTTAGAAATCGGATAGCTACGCACTTGAATACATTAACAAATGTAAACACAACATTTTTCTTAATCTTTTTTCATTAATGTCTCCTGGGACTCTGTGAGATGATGGAGGTTACACTAAATCAATTAGAAATTTTAAAATTAAAAAGAATTTTTTTAAGCATTTATTCAATTTTGAGAGAGAGAGAGAGAGAGAGAGACAGAGCATGAGGGAGGGAGGGGTAGACAGAGAGGGAGACACAGGATCTGTTCCAGGCTCTGGGTTGCCGGATGTGGGGCTCGAACCCACGAAATGCAAGATCATGATCTGAACCGAAGTCAGGCACCCAACTGACTGAGCCACCCAGGCACCCCAGAAATTTAAAATTTTTTAAAAAGGAAAATCTTTGCAAATACGTCCTGGAGAAAAACACTGGCTTGAAATGAGCAATTCTTACCTAATGTGTCAGGTGAATGCACACCTTAATCATCAAGCAGACAGGTAATGCTAACTCTTCTGCTGTCAGCCATAAAATACTAACGATAGAAAGGACGAAAGAGTTAAATTAAAAGTTTGCTCTAGGGTATGTATTTCAAATTCCTGATATCATTCGGGGGAATACAAAAATTTTCTTGAAATTATTCAGATATGGTTAACAGTGAACAATTTTATTCAGATATAACTGGAAGTGAACAATAACAAATCAGCAAACATAATTCATGGCAAAAGGGTCTCGAAAATACAGTGAACAAAGGGTGATCTTACCTCTTGTCTCCCACAGCACAATGGAGCAAACAGCCTGGAATGTTAAACTTTCACCTACTTCATTTCCCTCTTTCCTAGTATTTGATGCACTAACAGCCCTATACAAATTCAAGTCCTTGAAAAGTACTTTAAAATATTTAATATTGGTCACAGAGTATTAATCTACCAAAAAAAATCAATATTCCTATTGATGTGTCCCTGTTAATCTGGTCTGCTCTTTGTGAACACTTGCACAGTAAAATTCCGTCATAAGATCCTATGTTATGCACTCATCTATATTAGGAACAGTCCATTTCAATATTCCTATGTTCCTGCTCATGGAATCATAGAACAGAAGGATTGAAATACTTCAGATGTAACATAGCTGAGTCCACCATAACAGATTCAGGATACAGATGTTAATTATTTTCCCAAATTTCACCATAACAAGGGCATATGTGTATTTTCCAACTATTTTGCACTTCACCACTTTTACCAAATAAATGATTGAGCAGTTACTGCCAGACGTTTCACACCATAGTTTTCAAATCAGTGACTATATCCTCGGTCTATCCAAATTGGGGCATCAACAAAGTGTGCCAGGCTCTGTTTACGAGGCTCCCCTGATCTGCTTAGCCAAGCTGGCCTTGTCTTTTTGTCTTGTTTTGCACACAGAAAGACCCCCAAGAACCACCTGTACCATTCTCGTGGCCTTAAATATCATCGCATCCTAAACGACTGTTGTGTGGTATTCCTCAAAGGGTTAAAGGCTAGAGTCTGCTATAGCCTGTATCCTGTATGACATCTCTTCCATGTTTTCCAACCCTCTGAATCTCTAGACTACACCTGCATAGTTTCTCCAGACTTTTTAGCCCTAACACTACTTCTGTTTTCATTGGTCTAATCTTTTTTTTCCAACTCATCCATTTAATTTTTAAAGCCAGTGATATAGTTTTCAATATGTGTTTTCAAAATCCACTACCAGCTATTTACTCAAAGAAAACAAAAACAATAATTCAAAAAGATATATGCTTCCTATGTTCAATGCAGCACTGTTCATGACAGCCAAGGTACGGAGGCAATCCAAGTGTCCATCCATAGACAAATCGATAAAGAACATGTGAGTCGGTTAAGCAGCCAACTTTGACTCAGGTCATGATCTCACGGCTCATGAGTTTGAGCAAGACGTCGGGCTCTCTGCTGTCAGCACAGAGCCTGCTTCAGATCCTCTGTGCCTCTCCCCTCCCCTGCTTGCTTGCTCTCTCTCACTCTCAAAAATAAATACACACTAAAAAAAAAAGATGTGATAAACACACACACAATGGAATATTATTCAGCCATAAACAAGAATGAGACCTTGCCATTTGCGACAAGGTGGATGGACCTAAAGTCTATTACACTAAGTGAAATAAGTCAGACAGAAAAAGACAAATACCATATGGTTTCACTTACACATGGAATCTAAAACACAAGACAAATGAATAAACAAACAAAAAACATATAAATACAGAAAACAAACTGGGGGGGGAGAAGGAAAGGGCACAGTGGGTGAAAAGGAGTGAAAGATAACGGGGCTTCCCATTATGGAATGAATGAGTCACGGTAATAAAAGGTACAGCATAGGGAATATAGTCAATGACACTGTAACAGCAATGTATGGTGACAGAAGGTAGTTACATTTGTGGTGAACAGAGCATAATATAGAGAGTGGTTGAATCACTATTGTACACCTGAAACTAATGTACCATTGTCAACTATATTCAAATTTAAGAATTTTCTTTTGAGTGACTGGTGGCTCAGTCGGTTAAGCATCTGACTTTGGCTCAGGTCATAATCACATGGTTCGTTAATTCAAGTCCTGCATTGGGTAAACTTGAGCCCCGCTTTAGGTGAGCCCCACTTCTCTCTCTCTCTTTCTCTCTCTCCCTCACTCACTTGAGCCCTCTCTCTCAAAAAACAATTTATTTTTAGAAATTTAAAAATTTGGAAATTTCATTTCTAAGAAGTTTATTTTTTTTCCAAATGTGCTTTATCTTTTAAAAATCTTTTAAAAATCTTTTTAGTGGTTGCCCTAGACATCGTAATATGCTTTTATAACTTAACTATATTTTCAAATAATACTATACTGTTTCAGACACCTTAAAAAAGATTATGAGCCAGTCCCCCTCCCATTCCCTGTAACATTGCTGGCATTCATGTCATCGTCCATACTGATCTATTAGATCAATTAAGAATATGATGAGATTTTGTTTTACTTCATTATTTTTCCAGTGCTTTCTCTTTCCTTTTGTAGATCTGAGTTTCTTCTTTCTGAAAAATTTCTTTTAGCATTCCTCACAGGGCATGATTGCTGGCAATGTATTCTCTGTTTTAGTTTGTCTAAAGGAAGTCTATTTCTCTTTCACTCTTGAAGGGTGATTTTGCTGGATATAGAATTCTAAGTTGGTGTATTTTGTTTTTCTTTCAACACTTAAAAATTTCACTCTGTTCTCTTCCTGCTTGTATGGTTACTGACACAAAGTCCACTGTAAATTATTATCCTTGTTCCTCTAGAGATAAGGAAATACCTTTGTGCCCTCAGCTTCTGTTAAGATTTTATCTTCGTCTTAGGTTTTGTGCACTTCATTTCTTGTGTTTTGATCCACTCTTAGACATTTGTCAATACTTGGTTTGCATTAATTCCACAATCTTTAGTTCTTGGGTTCTGATTACATATATTTTTTCCTGACAACTCTTGCTAATATGATTTTTTCCTTTTCATATCTTGTTATTCTGAAGTGTGAGCTCATCCTTGGTGTATCTGTTTGGGAAAAATCAACCTCTTGAGCTGATGAAGGGTCTTTTTTTTTTCTTTTTGTAAGTATGTTTTTAACTTCTGCAAGGTAGTGGTTGCAATATCAACTGTGGATAAATTTAAATTTATTTCTCAGCCTGAGTTTTTCCCAATTACAACAGTATTATGAATTTGAACCCCAAAGACATATGAGGGCATGCCTATGCTTATAAATACTTAAGCAATTTTTAAAAATTTACATCCTAGAGTGAAACAGGCAAAGTCCTTTGCTTGCTCCTACATTAAGAGGGTAACACTTGGAAGTATCAGTTAAGAGGTCTTCAAGTATTTCAAATTCAACCTATTTGGAGGTAAACTCTTTATCTCTTCCCTCATAGATTATCAGTACTACGATGGAATTATTGTGATGATCTAGTAAGGTATAGTGTGGTGGTGAATCCCTCAACAAAACATCATCGAGTTACAATACATCAACATAGTCAAGAGTTAGTAAATTAAACATTGTGTTTGGCATAGTCACTTAAAACTAGAGGCTTTAAACCACCTAGAAGAATTCCTATCAGGCCCTGTATTGGCCTTATAAGCTAATTCCAAAAGAAAAAAAAAGACCTAAAAATTAATTACCACTATATAAATATTTTATAATTTCTTCAGAGCATAATGTCAATATTTCAATGCAAAATCCCTTGAGCCTGACTTCTGGTTCATGAGTTGCTAATGCTGTTAGTTATTTGCTGTATCGAGATCCTTTCGCCCATAAAGAAAACTGGGTTCTCTTAAAACGAAGACTAATTTTTGATTCCCCCTCCAAACCCACCTACCCCAAACCTATACCCTTCCCCCCGGCCAGCTCTCCTCTCTCAGGAAATGGCAGCTCTCCTCGAGGTGTTCAGACTAAAATCCTGGGGTCATCTTGATTCCCCTCTCTTTTACCAATCCTATCTACTCCTCCAGCAAATCCTGAAAACCTTACCTTTAAAACGTATCCAGAATCCAAACCTCTCTCTCCAGCATGTTTGTTGTAGGCTGGTAACTAATCTATGTGCTTCTATCTTTTCTGTACTCCACAGAACAACCAGAGTGAGCCTTTATTATTTATTCAGGATACGGCACTTTATTTACTGAGTCAGACCACATCACACCCTGCTCATAACTCTCCAATGACTTCTCATCTCACTCAGAATAAAATTCAAAGTTCTAAAGCAACATGCCTCAAAGACCCTATGTGATGCAGCCAGAAAGCAGAATGTCTTGCAACTCAGTTAATGTAACTCCCTTCTCCAATGTCTATTCCTCAAGGAGACTGTCCCGGACCAGGGGACATAAAACTATAGCACATCCCTTGGGGCACTTGGGTAGCTCAGTCAGTTAAGCTACCGACTTCAGCTCAGGTCATGATCTCTCGGTTTGTGAGTTCGAGCCCCGCGTCAGGCTCTGCAATGACAGCTCAGAGGCTGGAGCCTGTTTCGGATTCTGTGTCTCTCTCTCTCTCTGCCCCTCCCCTGCTCACGCTCTCTCTTTCCTTCAAAAATAAATAAACCTTAAAAAAAAACTCTATCACATTCCCCTGTCACTCTATCCCTTCCTCTGTTGTATTATGCTTTCTTTCTATCCATAGAATCACCTAGTATTCCTACACACTTCTCGACATTTACTCATCATCTATTGATAATAATCTGTCTCTGTGGAGTTTGCTGTTATTTCTACAGGAGCCAGATCACTTGCTGGGAACAAAGTAGGTGCTTTATCAACATCTGTTCATTCATCGAAAAACATTTGTTTCACTATATTTAGTGTTCAGAATAAAGTGTTGAGCCGAATGTCCATGTGTTCAATACATTATTAAACATAGAACAATAAAAAAATGTGTATTGGTTTTACAAAGGGTGTATAAACAGAGCATCTCATCTGCTTTAGGGAACTGAGTCACTTCTCTGAAGAACTGACATCTGTACAGATATGGGTGTGTGAAAGGTATTTTGAATGACAAGGGCATTTCAGGTTGAGGATCAGCGTGTGCAAAGGCCCTGTGGCAGGAAGGAGCAAGGCCTAGTCATGTAACTGAGAGAAGCCCAATGTGCCTGTTGAACACAGGAAAGGGGGAGACTGAGAGTAAGACAAATAGTAGGCAAAGCTCAAAAGTCTGCACAGATCTTGATAAAAGTATTCTTGATCCTTGGGCAACTGAGCAGTTAGTGCAGTTTGAAATATTTAGATCAGGCAATCAGGTTCCCATGGAAGAAGACAATTGTGCCTCCAGGGAATGAAATGCAGAGACTTTTGCCATAATCTGCAACATGAACTAGGAAATGGATTGCAGCCTATCTGCATCTCTGTTCCTAGAGACATCCAGAGGTTGAACTGGCATTGCCTGATGGCTAATTAGACTCTGAGGAAATTGTTAAGTATCACAAACACCTCCTAGATGAATGGTTTGCTCAGATGTAAGGACAATGGCGCTGTTTGCTGCTTTGGGAGGGAAAGATAGGTGCGAATATGAATTTGGACGCACACGCTTTTCTCTCCTTCAGCAGTGATATTTAGAGACTGCATTATTGTTCCTGAACAAACTCGACCCTCCAATTTCTGCAAATTATGTTGGTAAGAGAGCTGCTCATTTTAAAACTATCCTCACATGTATGACTGCATCTTAAATGTGGCAGATTTTAGAAGTGTCCCAGCAAATAACTGTAATACATTATAAGGTCCCTTATGACCTTTATTTTCTCTTTGCTATGCTGCTGTGGAGTGATTTACTCATGCTTGTTTGCAGGACAAGGTGGGGGAATTTGAACCTAAAGAATATTTTAAAAAGTAATTCTTGTCTCCAAACAATTTAAAGTTTGAAATATGCAATAAATAATGTCCAAATAATAAAGTAATACATCTTCTAGGAACAGTTCTCTCTATAAGAAGCAGGTCTCATGGATTATCTTCATTGCCAATAATCAGAATCTTAAATCAGAGGCAAAATATTAGCTCCTGAAATATTAGTGTCAGTAGAAAAATACAGAGATGCTTCATCATTTAATTTCAGTAGAGGCTACCTCAGGGTTTTCTTTCTTTTTTTTTTTAATTAAAAATTTTTTTGAGACACACACACACACACACACACACACACACACACACACACACACAGTGTGAGTGGGGGAAGGGAAGAAAGAGAGGAGGAAAGAGAATCCCAAGCAGGCTCTGTGAGATCATGACCTGAGCTGAAATCGAGAGTGGGACACTTAACTAACTGAGCCTCCCAGGCCCCTCAACCTGAGTGTTTTCAAATAAATGACAGAAGTAAACTCAACAGAACATTTTATTAATTTAAAAACTGGTCATAAGTGGGTTTGAAATAATTCTATTTTACTGAAACATTATGAAAATATAGATCTTGAAGTCAACTATTTAGGTTTGAATTATGAAATACTTAATCATTACTTAGATGGCTTAACAATAACAAAATATCTGAATAATTATCTATTTTCACTCTTTACATAAGTGGCTGCTACTCTATGGAAACAACCACAATTATATTTACATTATTAAATTTAAATGCAATATATTAACTTTGCATCTTGGTTCAGGGTATAATATTGAAGAAAACCAAAAACAACATTGGATCTAACCCATGAGGGAATAACACACACACACACACACACACACACACACACACACACACACCCATGAATATAGCCATTTTCCATTACTGCAAAGTATATTCTGACTTAGAAAGTGAGCCAAATGTCCCACAGAAAGGAAAAATCACAAGCAGCTCTCTTTGAAGTAGATTTGACTTGAACCACCTAGAGCTCAAAAGCACATTGAAAAAGAATCTTTTCATGATTTGAAGGAAGTCATCTCACTGTTGCTGAGCATGACTGGGTAATCAGAATTGGAGTGGGAATCTATAGGGAAAAATTACTTTAACACAGATTGGTTATCCTTGAGGTGTGATTCAGTCGGTTGGGCATCCAACTCTTGATTCCTGCCCAGGTCATGATCCCAGGGTCGTGGGATCGAACCCTGCATTGGGCTCTGCGCTGAACATGGAGCCTCCTTAAGATTCTCTCTCTCTCCCTCTGCTACTCTCCCCCCACCCACCTCTCAAAAATAAAGAAATTAAATTAGACTGGTTATCCTTACATGAATAACTAAGCCTTACATAAAAGATAGGATTACCGTATTTGGGTTTATATAACATGTATCTTGATATTCCAGAGACAATATATTTGGCAAAATTACTAGAAAATCATGTAATAATCATTTCATTATTGAACAGAATTTGTATAGAAGAAACTTCTTACTAACTGACAAGGTTGGACTCTTACGAAGAAAGCTGCTGTAAACACTTGTCTGCATGTCTGTGTGGGACATAGGTTTTCATTCCCCAGAATAAATATCTAGGAGTTGAATTGCTGGGTCAGAAGGAAAATCTATGTTTCACTTTTTAAGAAACCCTCAAACTGTTCTCTTAAATGATTTTATAATTTTGTATCCTGCCCAGTAATGTAGGATGGTTCCAGATGCAAGAAATACTCACCATCCTTTGGTATTTTCAGGTGCAGTGGTATTTCACTGTGGTATTAATTTGCATATCCCTGATGACTAATGAGGTTGAGCATCTTTTCACTGGCTTCACAGCAAATTGTATATTTTGCAACTCACGTGTTCAACTATTTTGCCACTTATTTTAAATAATTTTTTTTATTTTAGAAAGTTTTAGATTTATAGAAAAATTTGTGGACACAGTACAGTGTTCCCTTACACCCTTGACCCAGTTTCCCCCATTATTAATATTTCATATTAGCATGGTGCGTTTGTTAATTTAAATGAGCTGAGATTAAAACACTATGAAAACCCATACTTTATTCAGCTTTCTTACTTTTTACCTTATGCATTTTTTCTGTTCCTGGATCCCATTTGTGATAATGTGTTATATATAGTAATCATGTTTCCTTAGGCTACTCGTGAAAATTTCTCAGACTTCTCCTATTTTTGATGACCTTGACAATGCAGAGTAGTGGTCAAGGATTTTGAAAAATGTACCTCTACTGGGATTTTTCTGATATGTTTCTTATGATTAGCTTAGGGTTATGGGTTTGGGGAAAGAAGAACACAGGGGTACAGTGTAATTTTTTATCACATAATATCAAGGGTACATAAATCAATGTGACTTATTTCTCTTGATGTTAACCTTGATCTCCAGGCTGAGGTAGTGTTTGTTGGGTTTCTCCACAATCAAGTTACTCTATTTTTTTTCCCTTTTCCATACGGCGTTCTTGAGAAGGAGGTCACTGGTGCAGCCCACACTGAGGAGAGGGATTTATACTTCAATTCGCCAGGGGCAGACTATCTACGTAAAATATCTGCAATTCTTCTGCAGGGCAGATTTGTCTCTCCTCCTCCATTCATTTCTTAATATCTGTATGGACTCACAGATTTTATACTTATTTTATACTTTGTGTTATAATCTAATACCACTTTATCTCTTTTATTGCTCCAATCAACCCTCTTTAGCCATTGGGAACTCGTTCAGTTGGATCTTGTGTTGCTTTGACATTCACTGTAGTTTTTTGTTTGCTTGTTTGTACCATTTCCCTACTTTTCAGCACTGCAAGACACACCAGGCTCACCTTGTGTCTTCTGTCCCAGTTTCGTAACTAGCATTTTCCCAAAGATCCCCCAATCCTTTGAGTGGAAATGTGGATGTCTAGCAGAGATAGTTTTCCTTATAAAGTTTCAGGTGAACAGGGTTTTTTTAAATATATTTTTTTAATGTTTATTTTTGTTTTTTAGAAAGAGAGACAGAGCATGAGCGGGGCAGGGGCAGAGAGAGAGGGAGACACAGAATCTGAAGCAGTCTCCAGGCTCTGAGCTGTCAGCAGAGAACCCGACACGGGGCTAGAACTCGGCAATGGTGAGATCATGACCTGAGCCAAAGTTGAACGCCCGACCAACCGAGCCACTCAGGTGCCCCAGAGAAAAAGTTCTTAAATAGTAATTTGGTAAAGCAGGATAATTCAAATAATCTTTATTTATCAATTAGTACTTTGTATTTGAATCTAGGCTTTGGAATCTATGTAATGGCTCCTACTAAACCTTACAAAAGCCGATCATGCTTTCTAGATGTTTTAATTATTTTAAAAACCAGTCTGCCAAAATAGAAGTTCATGACAGGTGTAAAATTTACTGAAGTGGCCTTTTCCAGCTATTCTTGCCAACCTAACACAATCTTGGGGATAAGAGAAGCAGGCTAAAGTATTTATTATATGCCTGCTCTACCTGTAGTTTTCTTCCAGTGAACCTTCCTGTGCAAGGTGCAAAGGCACCCGACACACTGCGTTGGGGAGACAAGGGTACTACATTGTAATGATGGCAAACTCCTGGAGACACCATTACATTTACAGTCTAGTTTCAATTGTGCTCTACATTAGGTACATAATACAGATATTGTAAAAATCACTTAGGAGCCTTGGGTCACTTTCTGTTTAGGTGAGGAGGTTACATTATAGGATTTAGCAAGATTCTCTCAAGTGCTAACATGTTCCACTAACACAATGCAACACAGAATTAAGAGTTGAAGTACTGAGTATAATTACTACAAGAGTTCAGAGAATAGAAACGATGATGTTCACTGAAACCACAGGGGAGGAAATGATGAAATATGTGTGACAGGGGATTTCAGGCGACTGCAAAATATTTAGTGCTTGGATTTATAACCAAAGTCAAACGTTTACGACCTGGTAATCACCCTTATGTTTTATTTCATGTGACAACAGCATCGCTAACCTGAGCCACTTTCAATCAAATTGATCGGTTGTTTTATTAAACAGCTTAATGCTTATTACTGGGCTGAGGTCTAACAGAAATGTAGGACAGGTGGTTCACTGAAGAATAAAACACAAAGGTTATTTTAAGCCGAACTTATTTGTAAGAGTACAGTTCCTGTTCTTTTAGTTGTCCCTCACTAATGAACTGCTCCTAGTGCTAACAGCAATCACTGCTGGCTGGAAAATAAGATGGCTTTTTAAATGATTCCCAGACGTTAGAGAATTCTGGTTAGAGATTCTACTTGAGTTATTGTTTCTGGCCCCAAGAATTGTGTGAATCCCCACTTGCAATCAGAGAGCAGCATAGAGAAGGATCTACCAAGTGTGGCAAATAATGTTTGCTACCAACTGCTGCTCATCATTTTCTCTGACAGATTCAGCTCACGATTAGAGGCTAAAGTAACATTCCCCACGGTGCTGAGATGTGAATTCATGAAAATAGCTGCCATCGGTAAACATTTTAAGTGTTGAAACAGCCATCCGCTTCCAGTCCCAGGGAAAAAGATATGGTATAATGAAATTAATAAAAGGAATAGATGTGCTTCCTGGATTCAGATCCTGTAGCACAGGGAAATTCACGTGTTTATGGGAAGAAGGTGAAACAAAATTTTATTTTGTGCTTCTGATTCCCAAAAGCAAAACGCCCCAAATTAAAGATTTGGGAAGATGTTTTGGCTACATTGAGAACCTTTCACAAAATCACTTGGATGGTAATTAAAGTTCAGATGCTAAAACTTTATCAATGGGACTCTGCTCTTGCATTATTCCTTATAAAGAAGTTTTCATTACCATATTACAGTGTGTTTTCTACTCTTCTTGCTAGGTTGGTAATTGCTAATTGAAGAGAACTTATACCTGTTCACGTAGAAAAAAAACAAAGTAAACAATAGGAAGAAAGCAGATGGGAATTAAATCCTGAATAACAACCCAAGTTCTCTTGAGCCGGTATAATTGACAAGTAGAAAGAACTCTCTTTTTGCAGTAAATCAGAAAACCAAGAATCTTGCCTTTACCACCAATTCGATGTGGAAACAAACAATTCATGTTATGTGTCAGGGTTTCAGTTCTTACGGAAACAAAATGAGTAAATAGGAAAGGATCATCTGTAAGATTTCTTCCAGGCATAAATAACTGATATTTACGTTAGCGAGAACACTACTGCCAGAGCAGAACCTTCAGATAAAAGAAAGACTCCACGCTGGTAAAGAAAATAAATAGAAAAAGGAAATCAAACACTAAAAAGCTGGCTAGACTTACACAAAAAAACCTGACAAGAATCCCATTTGTAAGGAGGGGTATTAGACCATAAAAAAATAGACTGTTTGCATGTTAAAGTCTGGCCTTCATAATATAGATGAGGAAATTGGCCTCGGATGAGCGCAGGGCCTGGTTTGAAGTCAGGGAGTGTACAGAATGTGAGGCTGGAATCGAGGATCCCTCGACTGCCAGGAAGCTGTCTCCAGGGCACCAGCTGCCCTAGCGTCATTCTGTCATTACCGCCACATTCGTCATGCTATTACATGTTCTTCCTCTTCCTTTCAGCCGCTCAGAGAGATTAGATTTTCCTCCATAATCATTCATTCAGCAAGTATTTATAGAGCACATATACGTGTCAGGTACCACTCTCTAAGCAAGGGATACACTGCCGTAGATGATGGGGCATTTTTCTGTTATTAGAAGCACGCACAACAAATGTTGTGTGAAAATATTTCTCTCGGGGCGCCTGGGTGGCTCAATTGGTTAAGCATCCAACTTCAACTCAGGTCATGATCTCACGGTTCGTGGGTTCGAGCCCCGCGTAGGGCTCTGTGCTGACAGCACGGAGCCTGGAGACTGCTTCAGATTCTGTGTGTTCCTCTCTGTCCGCCCCTCCCTATGCACACTCTGTCTGTCTCTGTCTCCAAAATTAACATGAAAAAACATTTCTCTCTGGATGACATTTCAGGCTTCTCTAAGCACTTCTATAGTCAAGACGAAATATCAGCTCAGATTATCTGCTGTATATGAGCAGACAAAAACTGAACATGGACAACGTGCTACCATGATTTAAACATATTCCTTTGAATTTTTTTTTTCAACGTTTATTTATTTTTGGGACAGAGAGAGACAGAGCATGAACGGGCGAGGGGCAGAGAGAGAGGGAGACACAGAATCGGAAACAGGCTCCAGGCTCCGAGCCATCAGCCCAGAGCCCGACGCGGGGCTCGAACTCACGGACCGCGAGATCGTGACCTGGCTGAAGTCGGACGCCCAACCGACTGCGCCACCCAGGCGCCCCTAAACATATTCCTTTGAAAAGATACAAGTTTGAAACAAAAATTACCAAGGCAAGTCTTTTCTGTTTCCCAAAAATACTCAAAAAAGCTATGGATCTTAAATAGATACAGTAAGTGTGCACAGAATGAAATTCATCCACTTAAACATGAATCCATCATTCTCAGAAGTGCTGACGGGGAAGAAACAATTGTAGTTTTTTGTACAATTTCAAATTTACTTACCTTATCTATTTAAGTATTTGGATATTTATTATAATTACATGTACTTAATTTTTAAAATTTTGAAAGGCTATTAATTATAGAGATGTAATTACAGAGATTAATTATAGAGATAATGATGCCCCAAAGAAATTAATTCTCTAATACAGAACACCTATGGGTAACAGAGATAAATAAAAATGATAAAAATACTAAAAGAATGTTTTTAAGGTTTACATTAGTTTTCCCCATCCATAGCCTACAATGTTATGTTTACTCATCTTTAGAAGACGTTAACATGACCTCTATAAAAAAATTTCTGTAAAAGTTTTTACTTATAGGGGTGCCTGGGTGACTTGGTTAAGCATCCAACTTTGGCTCAGGTCATGATCTTGCAGTCTATGAGTTCAAGTCCCAGGTTGGGCTCTGTGCTGACAGCTCAGAGCCTGGAGCCTGCTTCAGATTCTGTCTCCCTCTCTGTCTGCACCTTCCCCCGCTCACGCTCTGTCTCCTTCTCTCTCTCTCTCTCTCTCTCTCTCTCTCTCTCTCAAAAATAAATAAACATTTAAAAATATTTTAAAAATTTTTACTTACATAAAAATGCTGACCGGACATGAAATACAAATTAGGTCTACATTATCCTTAAAATTCCCCTAGCACTAGACAGGTACTATGGGTAATTCTGGTGGTACTCAGGATAATCTTACATACAAGCAGATGAAGAATCCTTGAGAAGATGTATTTAGATGCCCAAACAATTTAGATCGCTTAATAAATAGGCAAAATCCAAATAAGCAAGCCAACAACAACCCAAACATTGCATGATAAACTTTGTAAAACCAACCGGCAAGCCAAACCTCCCTATTACATAAATTGAGAAAAATTGTTAAAGTAAGTTTCTTTTTTTTTTAAATTTTTTTTTTTTTTTTCAACGTTTATTTATTTTTGGGACAGAGAGAGACAGAGCATGAACGGGGGAGGGGCAGAGAGAGAGGGAGACACAGAATCGGAAACAGGCTCCAGGCTCTGAGCCATCAGCCCAGAGCCTGACGCGGGGCTCGAACTCAGGGACCGCGAGATCGTGACCTGGCTGAAGTCGGACGCTTAACCGACTGCGCCACCCAGGCGCCCCTAAAGTAAGTTTCAAGACCGAAGCAGAGGGAATGACAAATGTGTATGAAATTTTTAAACATCACGTCAGATAAAACTTGGCGGCTTTTATGGATAATCATCAAAAGATCAGAGTCCGAAATGAAATGATTTCTTAAATCTCAGAGTTGGCAGCCGCCCTTGATGAGACGCTGAAATTAAACCACTGCAGTCAATTTGATGGCTCAGATCTCCCTCGCAAAGCAGGCCGGCTGTGCTGACCAATGCGAGAATCTGTGGCTGTGAACTTGCCTCCCTAAAGATGTGTTCCATGTATCTACCAGCTCCTCTCACTACTGCCCTACCTCATGACATTCGGCAAAAGAGAAATCAAGTGACATTTTCATTTCCACTTAAAAACCACCTCGCCGAGGCCCCAACTTCGTTAGGTTCTGCTCCTGTTTTCTACTCACCACGAGGGGCAGTTCTGTCCGTGGACTACGGTCGCCATTTTTCTAGCAACCAATAACCTTTCTCTCGCCGGTTACTGAGCGTTTGTAACAAAGCTCTTTGCCCTTTTCTTTTTTAAGCTCCGGCTCATGTTTTCCTTCTTGCCAATGACACGTATCTTAGAATTTTGCTAGGGTAGCATCTCATGCCCAGGTGCTACTTTCTAGGTCATGTTTCTGCTCCTGCACAGCAAGCCACCCCCGAACTTCCTGATTTAAAGTAAGAATACTTTTGGGTGCCTGGGTGGCACAGTCAGTTAAGCGTCCCATCTCAGTTCAGGTCATGATCACTGATTTGTGAGTTCGAGCCCCGCATCGGGCTCTGCTCTGCAGCTCAGAGCCTGGAGCCTACTTTAGATTCTGTGTCTCCCTCTCTCTCTGCCCCTCTCCTGCTCATACTCTGTCTGCCTCTCTCTCTCAAAAATAAATAAATATTAAAAAACATAAAACAAGAATACTTTGTTACTGCTTACCTAGTCTACAGGCCAGCTGGGCAGCTCTCTGATCTCAGCTGGCCTCTCTCTTCTGTGTAGAGCACCTGTGGGTCAGCGAGGCATCTCTCCTCCCACGGGTGGTCTGGCTACGCTTCTCCCTCTCATACCCCAGCGGGCCAGCTCAGGCTCTTTCCCAAGGAGGCCAGAAGGTTCTGAAAGAGAGTACAAGCAAGGTAAGCCTTCTCAAGTCCTAGGCTTGGAACTGGCACAACAACACCTCCTTCGGTGGCCAACACACATCTCGACACCAGCCCAGATTCAAGAAATGGGAAAACAACTCCTATCTCTTAAGGGGAAGAGGCTGGACCACAAAGGTGGTCAACAAAGGGGACAATGAGGTCAGGTTAAAACAACATTTTCCCCCGGATTTCCTATGTTCTGAGTCGATGCCTTAATTAACTAATTAAACGCAGGAACATGTATGCCATAAAGAGCCAGTACTGACCCTCTGTCATTAAAGAGGAAGAAGGTCCCTCTCTCTGAATGATCAAAAGCAGTACACATTTCTATTTGATATCATCCGTTTACTAAGGGTAAATCACACTGAATACGTGTACTTTATATAGCGTGGCTGTAAAAAACGTATGTAACAATTCCTTTTTTCCCTTTCGTTCTCCGTTCCACCAAACAGCATGAGTGAGAGAAATACCATGACTAGAATTCCACTGCCATCTGCACACACGTAAGGCGATCGATCCGCTTTGGTTCTGAGTCACGTTTGTGGCATTTCATAAAACGCACCAGGTATGTGTCTTATTTAGGTTCTCTCTTGTCCTGAAATCATAAAATAAAATGAATTTTCCATGGCAATCTCTGTGTCTGTAGTTTAGTATAATACAGTGAGTGACACAAACCAGCAAACTTCCTGATGGTTTAAAAGCACAGTAAGCACACCAGCCCCCACTTTTGTTCCCCCTGTGTAAGGTGCCACGTGGTTCCCCCTCATATGTCTGGGTTCCCTGTTAGATAATTTTCATTCCTGCTTCCCCAGGTTCCTTCTGCAAGCTCTCACCTTCTGCCTTCTCAACAGAAATCACACCGACGATAGATGTGAGTTTTGCTTTTTTTTCATGACAACAACGGAAGATTTCCCATGAAGAGCCATACTGTCAGATAATTATGAGCCAAAGGCTTATTGTATTTTAAACACTTTAAAAAATTTTTAATGTTTATTTTTTGAGAGAGAGAGAGAGAGACAGAGACAGATCATGAGCAGGGGAAGGGCAGAGAGAGAGGGAGACCCAGAATCTGAAGCAGGCTCTAGGCTCTGAGCTGTCAGCACAGAGCCCAACGCGGGGCTTGAATTCACAAACCGCAAGATCATGACCTGGGCTGAAGTCGGACGCTTAACCGACTGAGCCACCCAGGTGCCCTGAGGCCATTTTTATATTTTAAAATGATCCCTGGGTGATTCCACTGTATAGCCCAACTCAAGGACTGTTCCTAGCTGCTCAACGAATATTCCTTTGACTATGTTGTATTTAATTTTCTAAAAACATGAATACTGTTTCTGAATTTACTGACACCTTTTAAATCAGCATTTTATTCATTGTTCTCATGTGTGCACAGACTACCTTTCCTGATAATGGGTTCTTGTTAGGTTACATGAGTCGAGTAACCACATGACAACGACAGAAAGACAGAATATGCTTTGCATACAAATTGCTTCAGCTAATCATATTTTGAGGACATAATTAGCAGCCTGGGGAAAAATAAACAAAGATAGCTGTAGGTTCTGATGCAACATCTTCAGGCCTTAATCTCTCCGGTATGGGAAATCTGAATAAATGTATGCTCCTTTGAGAGTGGCCAAATCGGATAGTGGCATATATTATTATTCAGCACCTTTGATGAGTTACAATATTAATTAAATGTTACAACTAAAGGACATTCAATGCAAATGAGGATAACTTTATAAAGTGATTTGGAATCTGACCATCTAGGTCATAAACAAGAAGTGACTTTTGTTGGTTTCCATACAAGTCAAGAAAACTACATTTTTCCATAAAGTGGAACACGTGTCCACACAGCACTGAAACCTGCATGTACACCAATGATAGTTAATTCAGCAAGTTTATATTGCCCCCCTACATTGGTGGGCCCTGTGAGTTCATCATACTACAGTTTCTCTAGCCTATGACTTCGTTGATTGCAAGGTGAACATTTGGATGTGCCACCGAGAGAAAAAGTCAGTGATTAAAACACACTTTCCACTGCTGTCTTAGAATAAGGAAAATACAGTAAAATTTATCGAACATTTACTATGCACCAGGCATCGTGCCAAACTCTAAACATCACAATAACCATATGAGGCATCATTATAATTCCTGACCCGTGGAGGGTGTGGGGTGGGGAATTAGGTTCAGGGAAGTTACATCACTTCCCCAAGGTCACATGATCAGGTACTCAGCTTCAGAATCCCATCTTTAACAACGTAGTACTCTACTACTCACAGTCTATTTGAAAACAAACAAGATTTTCAAAATAAGATAACATGCAGTTTTGCACAGGGTTTGCAGAGGATTTCATGGTACCTCAAAAGAAGGACACTGAAGTTCAACTCTGGGTTCTTAGAAAGTATCCTGGAGCAGAGAGAGGTAGTTTTTAAAATACCTTGAAAAACAGGTTTTGCTAAACACGTAAAGCCTGTTTGCTAATTTGTACAGGTAACTCGATTATAAAAAGAATCTGAGAATTTGAGAGAGAGAAGAACATTATAAATCATTTAGAGCTTTTAGAATGAGGAACTTGGAACCCAGGGAGGTCAGTGCACTTGCTGAAGGGCAGAGTAGCAATTCATTGCGCAGGTAGTACAGGGCTAATAGCTCAGGACCTGCTTTCGACGATGTCATTATTTACAGTGCAAATTATAAATTCTGTAGACATGGTAACCCAGTGAAAAGTACTCAGGCAAGGTAGAGACACAACTGGAATTTTTATTCTAAAAGTGTTTCATTATTGGCAACGGGACAGATTTTGGGCGAAGGAAGACAAGTATCGAATTATTATGTAAGTTGGACGGTTCTCCGGGGAGTAAATTGGACACCCAAGACCACATCTGGTAACATCTATAGACATTTTTGATTGTCAGGACTAAAGGGAGGTGCTACTGGAACCTCGTGGATAGAAGCCAGGGATGCCACTAAGTATCCTACGATACATGGAATAGTCCCCTCCCGCTAACACACACACATAACAAATCTGGCCTGGATGGTAATGATGCCGAGGTTGGGTGATCTTTTGGTGGTCCAAGAGGACATCAAAATCTGAACTAGCACAGCTCGGGGGAGTCAAGTTTCATTCATTCATTAAATACTCACTGTGGATCTACTTTTGTGCCAGGGACTGTGATGTACTCCAGATAAAACAATAAAGATATGCACAGGGAACCCCTGTCCTCACATGGCTTACAGCATAGTGGGGGATATCAGTGAGTACTGAGCTACTTAAATATAACATTAAGAGGATCACGGTGGTGGAGGGGCGCCTGGGTGGCTCAGTTGGGTGAGCATCTAACTTTGGCGCACTTCATGAGTTCGAGCCCCACCATCAGGCTCGCTGCTTTCAGTGCGGAGTCTGCTTCAGATCCTGTGTCCCCCCCACCCCCGCAACTAAATAAAAAATATCACAAAAACAATAATAAAGAGGGTCAGGTTAGTGGAAATGCCGTGCTGGGAGTGCATCAACCTTTTCACAATTAAATTATAATTGATCTGTGCAGCCTACCATATATAGGGTGGTACAAAAATAATGGGACTACACAACACTTCTTGGTTTACATCATACTCCGTTGAGGAAGTAACATTTAAGGCCATCTTAAGACGAAGAAAAGGAGGAAAATCCTCCACGCTGCTGGAACACCATCTGCAAAAAACTGAGAATTAGAAGGAAGGGAACAGATGGCAACCAGATCACAGAAAAAGATGTGTGGGAAAAAGGAGGATGATGAGGGTCACTGGGGTGACAGCACACAGGCCAATCATTGTTTTCAATCCAGCAACGGAAGGAAAGTGCCCTGAAGTGCTGACTCACAATAGAACAATATCCCCTGATTTCCGGGGAAACCCTTGATGATATAAAAATGAAAACAGCAACACCACACGCAGCTGTGCTTTCTGAATGGTACAGGGGTATGATTAGAGTTTAAGAGTTTGTGATTCACTTACCTCCTTTCAGGTACTAGGGAAGGGCATTATTTAGAATGGTTCTACAAACTTTGGGATTGGATTTCAGCGCAGTCACACACACACACACACACACACACACGCGCGCGCGCACGTATATTCTTTACTTAAGCCTCAATACATTTCTAAAGAAACCACTGTAGTAGCTATGAATTTACTTATTTAAAGTCTTCAGAATGAAAGAAAGAAAGCACCTCTTAATGTGGTATTTCAGTGAAATGTGGCCTTTACTAAAGACATTTTAAAGTGCAAAGGAAGCTTTTTTTTTTTAAGAGATTACAACCTAAAACAGGAGGTGTTTTGTTTTGTTTTTTTAATTTTGGGGGGGGGGTCAATCTTGTATTTCCTTCTTAACGAAAATTAGTTTTGGAGAGAACGGCATCCCTCTGATTTCATGGTATTTATACGAAAAATCGTGCCTTTCCCAAGGGTAGTAATTAAATTACTGAAAAAATTAAGATAGGGAATTAGTGGTGCATAAAGAAAAGAGCCATTTCTTTTCCTTTAAAAGATATTTGTGAGGTTTAGTACGGCCTCTGTGTGGCAGAACGGTGAATCTCTGTAGTGTTTAAAATATTTAATACACAGTTGACCTGTGACAGAATTAAACTCAACAGTGAATTAACATGAATTAACAATGTGTATATAAAAGCAAAATGGCAAAGAGGAATGGGCACAAGGCATCAGAATCTAACCAACCTGATTGTGAATCTTGGCTGTAGCCTCTGACCTGTCCACCCAGTGGCCAGGTAGGTTCACGGGAAAGTTGGATTACGATAGCGTCAAGGATCCGTTACTCAAAAACTGAATACTGTTGGAAAAAATGATGCCTAAGAAATAGAAAGCAAGGCACTATGTGACAACTTGTCAGACAGACTCAACTATTGGAGAGAGAGCGTTTCAGCGATGTTCCTATTGGGGGGGATCTCTGATACTAACTCAAGGGTAAGGTTCAGATATGCCATCTGTTTTAATATCTTTAATTTTATTTGAGAAGATTTGCCCAAATCCAATGCAAATGAAAAGGCGGGATTAGGATATAGAGAAAGTGGACATGACTTCAAACTGAGAGATTATTTCGTGCCGCTAACATTTTGATCATTTGAAATCATTCAGACACTGAGCTGACATACATATTCTTTAAAGTATCACTGATGAGGCTCACATGATTCTTGTCGTTTGAAGATGGCATTTCACTCACAAACTCCTATCATTAATGATAACCGAGCATGATAAAAATAATTAATGACATACCAGCATTTTTCGTTTTAAGAGAGCTGTACCCTGAGATAGGAGTTTAGTGAGTATTTCCAAATTTCCTGGAGGGTCGAGAAAGCTTGTTATATTATTATTTGCAATTATAATGATAGAAAAACAATGACAGGTTATGGCTTTGTTTCCAGGGAATTATACTGAAATATGGAAAATAAATATGAAAAATCACAGTATTTTCTAAGTTATAAATCTGCTTCAAACTTGTTTGTATACTTGGGATACAAAATTTGATAAATTTCCTCTCCCCAGCTGAATGATTATAGCTCCTTGGTGAGCTGACCTCCTATTTAAAATGTAAAACGATGGGGCGCCTGGATGGCGCAGTCGGTTAAGCGTCCGACTTCAACCAGGTCACGATCTCCTGGTCCGTGAGTTCGAGCCCCGTGTCAGGCTCTGGGCTGATGGCTCAGAGCCTGGAGCCTGTTTCCGATTCTGTGTCTCCCTCTCTCTCTGCCCCTCCCCCGTTCATGCTCTGTCTCTCTCTGTCCCAAAAATAAATAAACGTTAAAATGTAAAATGAAGTGTCAAAGCTGCCAAAAGTTGTCTTTAACAGACTGGACAGGGGAAAGAGTAATTGAAATTCAGAGCAAGCAATTAACTCCATGGTTCATCAAATCACGAAATCTCCCCACTTTTTTTTTTTTTTTAAAGATTTTTAAAAACAAAACCCATGATAATCAAAAGACTTCCTTCTTATAAATTAAGCATGTAAAACCACATCTGCTTCTTCAGGATAATTAATTCATTGACATTTGAGTCAACTGATAGGAGCACAAGCTAGTGCCATTAGTTAATTAATAACTTAAGAAAACACATGTGGAGTGCCACTGCGTCCCAAGTCGTGTACCAAGTGCTGGGGACACAGTGAAGAAAAGATGGCATCATGGCCCTCACAGAGCATGTGGTCTGTCACGGGATTCTAATTTCAGGCTTATGAGGAAGTGACCGTGGGTCAAGGGTGGGCACAGAGATGCTGTCTGGGGCCAGACTGTTCAGGCAAATAGGCAAGCAAGGTGGGAAGAAGGAGTCTGACGATGGCCAAACACAAATGCCCTTGAAACCAAGTGGGAGCACCAGCTTCTAGTTGGCACCCTCTGCTTTGGAGGGGTGAGGGTAGGGCACTCTAAACGTGGAGGGAAGTGGGCAGTCAAGTGTCATGAGACTACCGCCCACTGTTTACGTAAGTACTTGCCTCTGGTCCCCACCGAGTCAAAAACTAAACTGGATGGTTGGTGATGGGTCCAGTCCTGGCAATCCGATTCTGAGACACGCATTAGGGGATAGTCCTGTGATGAGAGAGTCACCTACAGGGAGCAGGGTCTCAAACTGGATTCTAAGAAGATTCTAAGAAGAGGGTTCATCATTGCCTTGGAGGAAGCAAAGGGCACTGGCCATCACTGCCAGACCCCCAGGCATCCCCAGTCTGTCCCTGCTTCAACCGGAGCAGCACCCCTTCTGGCTTATTATCCAAGGGATTAGTAGAAGTGGCTTTTCTGCTTTAAAAATATGAAAAGAAATGGAGAACAATTAGCTAATTAAGTATTAAATCCTTTAGTATTTAGTAAATTGTAAACATATAAATAAAATAGGAAATATTTAAATAATATATGTTATCAATAATTATATAAAATAGGATTATATATACAGATATATGAATATGAACATTATATATAAACACATATATATGAACATATGTGTGTGTGTGTGTATATATATATATGTGTGTATATATATATATATACACACATATATATATATATAAAAAGATATGAGGTTTTTGGCTCTTGAGTGGCTCTTTCCTGGGATACTAGCCCTACCACTTACTAGATTACTAGAAGTGTGTCTCCGGTCGAGTTACCTAATTCATCTAAGCCTCAGTTTCCTCTACCAAGTGGGGGTAATAATGGTACCCGTCTCCTAGTGTGGCTGAGAGAACGGAGAGTCAATACAGACAGTGCACAGAAGACAGCCTGGCACAGAGCACGCTCCCAAGTGGGGTCACAGATTTTCTTTCTGTGGCCAAAGGCACCTGCTGCATCAAGGAAGACCGGGACTGTTAGAAGGTGGAGGAAAAAAGCAGCGTCGGTATTCTGCTTTTGACTTTTTGCTAAGATTTTTGAGTCCCTAGTGATAGAATAGCTCTTGACAAGTGAAGAGGCTTTGTTTGGGAGAAAAGGTCATGGTCAAGTCAAAACCTTTCTTCTGCCTTTTGAAAGCTAAGATGGGGTGGCTGAGAGTGTGGGGTTCACTGTGCATGACGAGGTAGGGACAATGTGGAAAGGAAGGTGGTCAGTAAGGGAAAGTGGGGGAGCAGTGTGGCATCCTGCCCTGGCACTGGGAGTTCGTCAAAGGGGGACGTGAGTGGCAGAAAATGTACCAGGGTGCCTTCTCCCTATTACCCCTCACAGGGCATCAGAGGTACACAAAGTGCAAAGTGGAAGGTGGTCCCTGAGATCAAAGCCTTCAGACAGTGTCCCACGTCCAAGTTCCCACAGATGGCACTGCCACGCACAATCACCAAGGGTTCCCATGTGATTAGATCCTGAGAAGGCCAAGTTCACATTAGCCGGTGACTTGCGGACACCTTGGAGTGAGACAAGGAGACTGCAGATAGTGGGGCCCTTCAAACTGGAGGCAGAAGGCTACAAACAGCAGTGGGTACCAGACATCATCAATAGCCCATCAGTCAAGAGCAGGACAGATAAGCCACTGGAAGGCAGGGTCCCCAGGAGCTTACAGGACCACTCGCTTCTGAGGGCAGAGGGAATGGAGGGCGACTGCCCAGACATTTAGGATTTGCACACATCCTCCTTCACCCAGCAGCCCTCTCTAAGGGATAAGGAGGGAAAAAGGAAAAATGGGCTATAGACAAACAGCCATACAAAGGGATTTAAATTTTGCTGGCACTTTCTCCTAGTGAATCAAAATTAAACAGGAAGAAATTGTTGCCTTGAATTTGTTCATTTAAAATCATTTTGTGCATTCCCCATCTTCCTGCTGTGGTTAGCTACTGTTAGGAACTGGGCTCCAGAGCAAGTTCCAGAACATTAAGAAAAACGACTTTTTTTGAACATTTCAGTTTGAACAGGACCCCTTTACAAAGCATAAATTACCCTTGGGTGTGCATTATTTAGCTGTTACTGATGGGATCACCCTGTATCCCTGCTCTAGAAGGTCCTTTCAGAGCCTAGGGCAGAGGGCTCAGAGCAGTCCTGACGTATGTGACATTTCTGAAGGTGGTTTTGAATATATGGGCCTAACACCCAATGTCCTTCCCAAAGCCCAATTATCCTCGAATGGGAATGCCCAGTTTTGTCTCATTTTGATTCCTTCAGGGTCACTACTACTCAGTTAGACCTGACAATGAATAGGAACAATTTCTTATTTTCCTGTTTGGAGTTACTAGTCATTTATTATGACCATCCAGCTTGCTTTCCATAACTTGTCCTTGGGTGGGTTGGGGAGAGTGTCACAGAACCTTTAGAGAGAGAAAGAACCTGAGAATCTAGTCTAATTGAAACTTTTTACCTTTATTTATTTATTTTGAGAGAGAGAGAGAGAGTGTGGGGGAAGGACAGAAAGAGGTAAAGAGAGAGACAGAATCCCAAGCAGGCTCCACACTGTCAGCACAGAGCCCAATGTGGAGCTAGAACTCACGAACGGTGAGAACATGACCCGAGCTGAAATCAAGAGTCAGTCGCTTAACCAACTGAGCCTCCCAGGTGCCCCAAGTCTTATTTTATACATAAGCTGAGTCACAGGTGGTCTAGGTGACTGGCAGGGGGCCACCTAATATGGCACCCCTGAACTTCCAACTCCTTCTGGTGCCCACCCAGAGCCCTAAGACGCACACGTTGGGGCACACCACCAGATGTGGCCTGAAAATACAAGAGGGCAAGTCTTTGGATCCAATGAGACCAGCATTCCCTTTACAGACATGCATCATAGAGCAATTTCCCGAAAATATCGAGCACACATTGTCAGCTCCCGCAAAAAAGAAAGAAAGAAAGAAAGAAAGAAAGAAAGAAAAGAAAAGAAGAGAAAAGAAAAGAAGGAGTTTTGAGTGGGGTTAGCCACATGTGCTGAGTACTTGATTTCTGGAGGAAACAACCCCTGGTTATCAAGAACTGAGTGAAGAGTTTACCCATTCGGGGGCCTGACAGAAATGAGCGAAAGGAATCAGATTTTGGTTTTGTTCAGCCAAGGGAGAGTCATTTGACTTCCAGGTTCACACACACACACACACACACACACACACACACACACACACACAATCAAACTTGCTGCAGAAGGTGTGCTTTCCAGTTGAGAATTCCTAGGTTTTATTGGAGTTCAGTCAAAGTGGAAGCTGTTGATGGAGGAGGTTAATGTCTATCACAGTCTGGGTATTTTTGCAATGACTTCTTTCACACCGTGTTCATTTTAAGAATAAAGAGGTCTTTATGGTGAGTGAAAGTTTAATGAGGATTACAAGGGCCCCCCAGATGCTTACGACCCATTTGAATAACCCATAACCTCTATGTTTATCATGAGAGGGAACATGCCAATTTAAGGTATTACATTCTTCAGAAGACCTTTACAGTTTCCATAGGCATTTTCAAGAATTTTCTTCTACATTCTGCAATTTATAAATTGCAGAATGTGTGTTACTATGGAAACGACCTCTGGTCTCTTTGTTACTCAACTACACGAAAGATAAGCTTTGGGGATGTACCCCCACTAGTAAATATCTTTTCTTTGCTGTTTACCCCTTCATACTTCCTTCTGCTGTTACACATGCTCGCTGTGAAACATCAGAGCAGGTATTATAAAGACGACAAGTATGGAGTTTAATAAAAGCACAAATGTTTTCTGGAACCTGAATCGAGGGAGCTTTAGCAAAGTCAGCAAAAGAAGGGATGTCATCGCAGCTAATATTTGTTAACTACTTAGCAATAGTTTCCTCCTGTGAAATTCAAACTTTGGTGTGTGCGTGCAGCAGAATCACACAGTGGGCTTGCTTGAAGCCCGCTGCTGGGCTCCACCATCACAGTCCCCGATGCGAAAGACCCGGGGCAGGGCCCACAATGTGCTTTCGGAACAAGTCCCAGGTGAAGCTGGATACTGGTGACCCAGGCACCGCAGAGAGAACCACCCTGCTGACCATCGCCCAGAGCTTTTTAAAAAAATTGTAAAAGTGGGGCGCCTGGGTGGCTCCGTCGGTTAAGCGTCCAACTTCCGCTCAGGTCATGATCTCACGGTTTGTGAGTTCGAGCCGTGTCGGGCTCTGGGCTGACAGCTCAGAGCCTGGAGCCTGCTTCGGATTCTGTGTGTGTCTCTCTCTCTGCCCCCCCCCCCCCCGCTTGTGCTGTCTGTCTCTGTCTCTCAAAAATAAGTAAACATTAAAAAACTGTGGTCAAATATCCATTACATGAGATGTGCCATTGTAACCATTTTGAGGCGTAGGGCATATATTATATTCACGTTGTGGTGCGACCATCATCGCCATCTGCCTCTGAAATGCCTTGGTCATCCCAAAGTGAAACTCTTCCCGCTAATAAATATCTTCCATTCCTCCCTCCACCCAGGCTCTGGCAACTGCCATTCTACCGTCTCTATGAATTTGACTATTTCAGGTACCCCGTAAGGTGAAATCATACAGCATTTGTCTTCTCGTGACAAGCTTCTTTCACGTAGCCTGATGTGACCAAAGTTTATCCACGTTGAGGGCGTATCAGAACTTCCTTCCTCTCTAAGGCTGAATAATATTCCACTGTATACGCATACCACAAGTTGTTGATCCATCCATCCATCTGATGATGGACACTGGTTTGTTTCCACCTCTTGGCTGTGGTGAAGAATGCTGGGAACATGGGTGTACAAATATCTGTTCAAATGCCTGCTTTCAGTTCTTCTGGGCATATGCCAAGAAGTAGAAGTGCTGATTCTAAGCACTTTACATGTACAATTACACTTCAAATTTAGAAAAAGGCAGGTTATTATTTCCATCTTATGGTTGAGGAAAAAGATACACAAAATTCACCTCATCTGACTCAGGCCACACAGCTCGTAGGCACAGGTAGGCTGACTCCTCCATTCAGGTACCCAGGACACCTAACTGTCTTCTCTGCCCGAAGAAAGCATTTCACTGTCCCTGGAAAACTCCCCACATTGATACAGACATTAATTTTTCACAATAAAGAGTGGAAGTAATTACCTTTCCAAAATGACACCTAGTATGAGATTCAATAATCTAATGTATGTAAGCATTCAGGTAGAGGATAAAGCAAATCATTCTTTCCAGTTTGTTAATTCACGCATCTCTTCTTTAGATTATTTCTGGAATAAAGTAGGCTAAACTATCTCTAAAATCTGCCACTTAGGGGCCAAACTATTTTCAATCGCGTAAACATTTCCTCTCTGAGCCGTCAAACATGACAATGTGACAGTGGAGGGGGACTGTCCTTCCAATAATCAGAACAGCAGGATTGGGCCCTTGTCGTATTCAGTTCTCTGGATAATTAAGCCAAGCCACCCACCGAGAAATTCCTGCAGTGGGCTTTACATGCAGTTAGGTTAGATTAATATGCTGCATGAATTAGAAGCCACAATCTAAATATTACAGGGGAAATCCAGCACAGGATTTAGGACACAGGAGAGCAGAAAACAATGTGGCTGAGAAACTCACAGGGGGTGCGCAGTTTCAAACGCTTGATTCTGTTTCTGGAATGCACCTTCCTCCTCCGTGGGCTGCTTACTCCCACGTCTAAGACTCAAGAAGTCTAGTAAGTGTGACAGTGCACATCAGGTATGAGAGATGATGAAAGTGGTGGATGAAAATGGTCTGAAGACTAGAGGGTGTCATTCACTACGGATATTTTAAATATTTTAAAGGCGCACATTTCTTCTCCTGGATGTGCAATCAGGATGTGGGGGGTTTTAAGGCTGCAAATAAGCATTTCCATTCTTCAAGCCCGGTCTCAGGTCATACACATGTGTTGTCTTCCTTGCCGGCCTCACTGCGTTGAGAATATTGAAAGATTATTAGAGCACTATTCCTTTTATAGATACAAGTCAACCTTCGGCTAAAAGAGACAGGAGAGAGGACCAAAGGCACTTCTCCACCCCTTGGTCTAGTTCTCCAGGCAGTATGATACCGTAATTCTAGGAATCTAGGGGAGAAGGACTTGTTACATAAACAGCTGAGAAAGGTGGGCACTTTGCCCTGCAGGTGACAAAATCCTGCAAACATGTCCCCATCTCTAGTCTTGGATGCTGCGACCAAAATATTACCAGCGCTCCCAGCTGCTCCTTAAATTATATACTTTTCCATCTTATTTGTGGAGTTCTAAATGAGCTGCCATTTGTGGGGGATTCTACCCAGCCTCTCCCCTCCATCTTCCAGAAAATAGTCCTTGCCCCCCCCCCCCAAATTACCATAAACATGGCTCTCCTGGCTTTTTTGCTACAACACCTAGGATTGCTATTTAATGAATCTGGAAATTTAAATTTTCACGAAATACCAAAGGACTTATCACATCTCCTGTGGTTGCACGTGCACTGAAATATTTTTCTTTTTCCACTTCATTGGTGATAATTCATACAGAGGGAGAATAGCAAATTAAAGATACAGAATGTCCTGCATTCTCTTTTTTGAATGTATCATCTGCACCCCAAGTCCAGGCTTTATTTTTCATGTTAATTTTCTTGTACAAAGAAACTTTTAAAATACTTTTCTCGTATTTAGATATAATGTTTAAGCATGAAAAAATTCTGGATGGGTGCCTCCTTGAAATTGTTCCTACAGCTTGAGGTTCCTTCCTTTTATCAACATTTGACTATATTTTCCTTTCCATACCTAGAACATTCTTTTCATGTCTGAGCCCAAATTGCTCTCTGATCAGAAACATTGGTTCCACTAAATAACTCTTTCAGTTCTTAAAGTACTTATGCTTCTCCAGACATTTAATGTGAGATCCAAATATTACTTATAAAGCTGCATCCTGTTGTAATGTCTCTGCTGAGGAATCTTAATTATTTCTTGTTGGTATTTCTTTAAATAATTGGTTTAAAGGTGGTGCCTGAACATTCAATGTTCTCCTTTCCATCAGTCAGGATTCTTACTTGCATACAAGGCGTACACACACACACACACACACACACACACACACACACACACACACACTGGATAATTTAAGGGAAAAAGAGCCTCACAGAAAGAAAACTGAGTAGCTCACGGGCTCTCTAGGATCCTAAGAGATTTGCGGGGGGGGTGCTTTTCAGGAATACCACCCCAAACCTTACAACAGAGCCTCCTGCATACCTGTTAAAATCTGATTGACCCTACTTCTTTCTCTAATCTTCAGGAGTCAGTTCTATTAAGACTTTGCCACTTTCTGCATGTGATATCAGTGCCTTATCTTGAGCCTGCCTCCACAGGTTGCCTGAGAAGGAAATTCTCTAAGCCGTAGGTGGGAGTCACCCCAAGAACCCAATAGGGAGGGGAACCAATGCATATGGAATCACACTGGGGCAGAGGATGGGTCGATGTTGGTCCTTTTCGTCACCCAGGTACACAGTTATGACCTTTATTTCATTAAGTTTCCTCAGACAGTCCTAGTAGGATGTAGCCTTGTGGCTCACCATGGTAGCTCATCTTATTAGCTTTCCTTCCTTCCCCGTTTCAACTCCTGCCCACGAACTCCTGCTCCCTGACATCATATTCCCCGCCAAAACTACCAGCTCACAAGTCTGTTCCTTCAAGGTTTTCTTTGCAGGAAACCCATGATAAAAAAAAAAAGCTTGATTTACTATGAATCTTATTCCATTCCTCTCTTTATTAGCTTGTAAGTTAGGATATTCCTTTTATTCCTGTGTTATGTTTTTAAAAAGTTACTCTAGAGATTACAACAGGCATTCTTGATAAAGTCGAATTTAAATGAGTACTTGTGCCACCTTCTGGTCAATACATGGGCCTTTCTCTGATTCATGGACTCTTGGGGTTGACTATTTTATTATGAATTTAATATTCCACAAGACATCATGATGTATCGTTCTGTACAATAGTTTTTAACTTTTTTTCTTTGCAGGGAAGAGTCCTTATTTAGGAAAGAGACCTTTATTAGGGGGGAAGGACTGCTCCCTCAAGAGTTACTGCCATGGCAGAAAACAAGCCTGTAAACCACAAGTTCAGGGAACTCATCACTGATGTGTCCCTTGCCAAAACGCTATTTTTTAAGCTGCTGGTGGAGAATGTTTGTTATGTCATTCCTTATACCTTGGTGGCCTATGTGTGTATTTCTTTGCCCATTTTTTTATTGTGGCAAAATAGACATAAAATTGACCACTTTTAGATGTACATTTCAGTGGTATTAAATACAGTATTTATATACAGCAAGGCATTGTGTCCTCAATCTCCACAGCTCCTTTCATTTTGTAAAACTGAAACGGTCTATCCAAGAATGACATAGTTTTATTCACACATTTATCTGCTTAGTTTCACCCTTGATCTGCCTTTAATCATCAATTGCTTTCTGTTGAGAACACTTGTCAGTATTACTTTTAATGAAGATCTGCGGTGACAGACGCTCTCACATTTTGTTTGCTGAAAAATGTTTTGCCCTCCATTTTCCAAAGGATATTTTTACTGGGTATAGAACTCCACACTGACTCTTATTTTCTTAGAGCACTTTCTAGAAATAAAGAGAAAGAATTGTATTTTGGCTGCCATTGCTTCAGGTTGAGAAGCCAAGTATTAACCTACCTTATTTTTCTTGCTAGGAGTGTAATACACAGTTTTTCTCCTGGCTGACTTTTAGGATTTTTCCATTTGCCTTCGGTTTTCAGCAGTGTTTAGCCATGGCTTTCTAATAAGCATCCTGCTTGAAATTTGTATCACTTCTTACGTTTGTGGCTTATTGTCTTCCATTATTTTTTGGAAAATCATCTGTCATTATATTTTTAAGTGTGTTTATTTTTGAGAGAGAGAGAGAGAGAGGGGGCATGCGTGGGGGAGGGGCAAAGGGAGAACAGAGAGACAGAATCCCAAGCAGGCTCCATGCCCAGGGTGGAGCAGGACACAGGGCTCAAACCCACAGACTGTGAGATCATGACCTGAGCGGAAATCAAGAGTCAGCTGCTCAACCGACTGAGCCACCCAGGTGTCCCACGTCGCATCTGCAATTATATTTTCAAATACTGCTTCTGCCCCATTACCTGTCCTCTCTCCTGCAACTACAGTTCCACATATGTCGGAATTTTTGTCCATGTCACGGATCTCTTCTAAATTCTTTTTAGTATTTGTCGTACTCTTTTCACGCTCTGCTTCATACTTGGTATTTTATTCTCACCTACCAACAAACCATCTCTCAGAACATGTCTAAGGTAGCCCCAGTGTTCATCCACTTCCCAACTGTTTCCATTTTGTGGCGTTCTGTTGCTAGAACTTTTACTTTGTCCTTCATTACACTTTCTAAATCTCTGGTGATTCCATCCTGTCGTTTAATACTTGGAACAGTTTAATTACCATGATTTCAAGGCACATATCTGATATTTTCATTGCTTTTCTTTGGCATCTATTTTTATGACTTTTCATTAGTTCTTAGTCATGTCTTCTTTTATGTCAAATTATATTTTATTGACTTGTATATTTACATAAAAATATGGAATATTCTTTTTTTTTAATTTTTTTAACGTTTATTTATTTTTGAGACAGAGAGAGACAGGGCATGAACGGGGGAGGCTCAGAGAGAGAGGGAGACACAGAATCTGAAACAGGCTCCAGGCTCTGAGCAGTCAGCACAGAGCCCGACGCGGGGCTCGAACTCACTGACCGCGAGATCGTGACCTGAGCCAAAGTCAGCCGCTCAACCGACTGAGCCACCCAGGCGCCCCGGAATAAAGATTTTTTTTTTCTGCTTCAGGGAGACTGCTGGATTGGAGAATATCACCTAAATGTAACTGAGAATTGGAACAGACTTTAAATTAGGTATTTTGGGGCGCCTGGTGGCTCAGTCAGTTAAGCACTTCGGCTCAGGTTTGTGAGTTCAAGCCCTGTGTGGGGCTCTGGGCTGACAGCTGCAGCGCCTGGAGCCTGCTTCAGATTCTCTGCCTCCTCCCTCTCTGCTCCTCCCCTGCTCCTGCTCTGTCTGTCTGTCTCTCTCTCTCTTTCTCAAAAATAAATAAACACTTGAAAATTTTTTTTTTAAATTAGTTATTTCAGTATGAGTGAGTGCTGGCTTCTGGTCCAACTATAGCCTTGTGTGGAGATCTATGTATCTATTTATTTTTAAATATTTATTTGTGAGAGAGAAACAGAGACAGAGGGAGCAGGAGAGGGGCAGAGAGAGAGGGAGACGGAGGATCTGAAGTAGGCTCCAGTCCTGAGAGCAGAGAGCCCGACTGGGGCTCGAACTCATCATGAACCATGAGACCATGAGCTGAGCCAAGGCCTGAAGTTTAAAGTGCCACCCCTATTGATGTAAAAGGGTCCCTCCTCTTGGGTTGAATATAAACTCTCTTTTGTTCCTTCTCCCCATCCCCTGGGACTCTTGGAATGTTTACTCTTCCCAGTCTCCTAGCAACTGCTTTTCAGGCCCTCGTTGCCTGGGGGCTCCTGGGTAGCTCAGTCCTTTAAGCAGCGGTCCTTTGGTATCGGGTCAGGTCTGGATCTGGCAGTTCCAGGGATGGAACCCTGCGCTGTTGCATTGACAGCCCAGAGCTGCTTGGGATTCTCTCTCTGCCCCTCCCCCATGCACGCATGCGCTCTCTCTCTCTTTCACTTGGTCAAAACAAATAAACATTTTTTAAAAAAAGAATTCTCATTGCCTTGAGTGCAGAATGGGGCCAACTGCCAGACTCCTAGTTCTTTGGCTTTTTTCTTTTCCTCAGACCTTAGTCCCCCAAATACCTACGGCCTTCGCTATAGCTCTCTGGTGTCTTCAAAGCGTTTTCTTTGTTTGTTTTTGTCCAGTTTATTCCGGCAAAAGTCGGTCTGTCACCAACAATGCCGCTATTATCATAAGCTATGACTATAAACGCTAAAATGAGATGTGATAGAGCATTTATACACAGACTATTTTATTAAGAGAAAAGCCCACTGGCTCGTCTTGCTGAGGGAGCATAAGACAAGGTGAGGGCAAAGCAAAAGCTAGTAACACCGCCTCCCCCCCACCAGATGGGATACTGTGACGGTCCTCAAGCATTCCAGGCTGCCCAAAAGCTAAGAGAAGGAGAAAACAAAAAGTTACCTGATAGAGATCAGAGTCCTGAAGGACCTGAGTCTTCAGCAGTTTACATATGTCTTAGTAAATTATAAGAAAAAGGCAATCTTGTCAGCAGCCTAACCTCCAGAAACCTATAGACTCAGTTTCCTGGAACCCTAACATCACCCTCCCCTCCATAGTGACGTGGGGAACAAAGGAAAGAAGGAAATGGTAAATGAAATTGAATTTCCTTACAACCTGCAGCCCATTGACAAATACTGGAGGCAAAAAGAGTATAACATTTCTCCAGGAATCGCCTACTGTCTTAATGTTAATGCCTCACTGGGGGGAAAACACCTTAGCATGACAACAGCAAGGCCTCAAGTGTCATAGGAGTCCTCTTTAGCATATGAACGTGCCTCTGGAGGCTTCTCTTTGGCCTTTACCTCCCCCAACTCTGTAGTATATCATCAGTCACTCCTCACAACCCCCAGGCAGCTCTTCCTACCCCTCCCCCACTCCTGTCCCCATGCTTTAAACAAAAGCACCTTTTGCACCAAAAATGTCTCAAGAATTCTTTCTTGGCTATAGGCTCTGGATCCGCCCTCTCCCCCCGCCCCCCAACCCCCCATCACCACTCCAAAACCCCACAGTTGCCAGGGTCCCTAAAGCTCACTCCCTTTCCCCAGAGGGAACACCAGCCCCCAGAGCTCATTTGATCTCAGTGTTGTGGCTACAATGCCTGTTGGATATCGATTTGCAGACCAATGAGGTGATAATAGCTTCCATTTTCACAAGTATTGTTTGCTGACAATTAAGGCATTATTTTCTCACAGTGAAATAATTTTTCTTCCAAATGCTACAGAAAATGTGGACCCTGAGGACAGGAGGAACTTACAATAAGAATCAGCAAAGCTGCAAAGCAAGAGGAGAGACGAAGCATTATGAGATTGTTGGAAGGTATTAACAAGGAGCCAATACGGGAACAGTAATATTTTCATAAAGTATGTTAATATCCTTTTGGGTAGAAATAGTGTTGTATATCGCCAAGGGCATGGTGACCCTAACAAATAAACAGATAACCATAAAGGCAAAGCAAAAGCAAAACCACGCTGGTGTAATACAAATGTTAAGTTCTGGTTTAGGTTGACTTCGGCAATACATGTTAATATCAGTGTGTTGTTAAAATTATGCTAGTGGGGAGGGTATGGTGTGCCTGCACTCACACGCTCCTCCATCTGGACATATCTCTTCCAGACTTTTGCAGGCATACGAGGAAAGGCTGGGAAAGCAGGAGGGCATCATTCAAACAACTGGAAGAACTAATGGCCTAATCCGTCTCATATTGCATCCAGAAGCCCAAGCCATGTGCCAATTATTTCATATAATATTAATAATTACAAAGATTATTCTCATATATGAGAAACAGCAATGCCCAATGTGCTCTGTTCAGAAAGTTAGGATTATAAGCAGTTTTCACTTTGGGGAAGGGGGGAAAGCGATAAGTCCCGGATAGAGATATCGGATAAATGGCAAATGTTATTTATATATTAAGACAAGCTCCAAAAGCTGGTGGTTTCGTTTGATTGAGAAGGCAATAATAACTTTATTAAGGGAAGTCGGAGGGAATCTCAGGTACTGACTTCCCTTTGTTAGATATTAAGAAAATGCACATATCACGAGGTGATGCATTTAAAATGAACATACACGTGCAGCTATTATCTTTGTTAAGAAAGAGAACGTTAGTTGTGCCGCAGACATTCCTGGGTTGTTATTCCAGGTCACACACCTCCAGCCAAAGATAACCATGAGCCATACTTCTAATTCCAATGATTAGTTTTGCCCGTTTATGAGATCTACATCAACCTAGTAACAAAGCATATTCACGTGTGTGTCTAAATTCTGTTGCTCAACATCACCCTTGTGGGATTTATCCACAATTGTTCCTTGTAGCATAAGTTAATTTATTTCTATTTTTATACATTATTCCATGGTACAGATATGCCATAAATTATTTATCTACTCTACAGTTGGTGAGTATTTGGGTTTGAGCTATTGTAAATAACACTGGCACGGATATAAGCGTACATCTTTAACATACATATTCTAAGCTTTTCTGTTGACCGGACCTGGTAGCTGAATTGCCGGGTCATGGAAAATCCACACATTCGGATTTAGGATACCGGACCGAAGACCTGTCCAAGGTGCTAGTAACCATTCTACCTACCAGCAGGATGGGAGTTCATATTCTTTCACATCCTCTCCAACATATCACCACCCTTTCAATTGTATCCACTCTGGCAGTCACGTAATTTGCATTTTTGAACGATCAGTAGTGTTGAGTATCTTATATGCTAATGCCTTACTGGTTGTCTTCATTTGTGAAGTGTAATTTGTTAAAGATGTTGGTCTATTCTGTATATGAGTTCTTTGTTATATAATGCAAAATAACTTCCCCCACTCTCCGGCCTGCCTTTCTCATCTCTTCTCTGTGCCTTGTAATGACCCAAGTTCTTAATGCGTATAAAATTCTATTTGTCAAACTCTTCCTGTATGGTTACTGTTTTTATTCTCAAAATGATACTGTATTCATTTTTTCACTGTATATATTTAAGATATATAACATGATGTTTTGACATATACAGTGAAATGATTACTACATTCAAGCTAATTAACATATCACCTCACGCAGTGACCATTTGTGTGTGTGTGTGTGATAAGAGCACCTGAAAACAATCTTTTAGAAAATTTCTAGTATTCAGTATTCTTTTTTGTTGTTGTTTTATGTTTACTTATTTCTGAGAGAGAGAGCGCGCGCGCGAGAGAGAGAGAGCACAAGTGGGGAAGGGGCAGAGACAGAGAGGGCGACAGAGAGAATCCCAAGCAGACTCCGCAACCCAGTGCAGAACCCACTGTGGGGCTGAAACTCAGAACCACGAGATCATGACCTGAACCGAAGTCTGACACTTAACTGAGCCCTTAGGCACCTCCAGTATTCAGTTTTCTTCTTTTTTAATTAAAAAAAATTTTTTTTTAACATTTAATCATTTTAAAGAAACAGAGCACAAGCAGGGGAGGGGAAGAGAGAGAGGGAGACACAGAATCCAAGCAGGCTCCAGGCTCTGAGCTGTCCAGCACAGAGCCCGACACAGAATGTGAACTCACAAGCTGTGAGATCATGACCTGAGCTGAAGTCGGACACTTAACAGATGGAGCCACCCAGGCGCCTCCAATATTCAGTTATCTTAACTATAGTCTTCATGCTGTACATCAGAGCTCTATACTTTCTCATCCTACATAACAACCGGTTTGTACCCTTTGACCAACATCTTCCCTTCTGTCCATTTACCCCACCCCTCCACCCCTGGTAATAACCCTTCTACTCTCTGCTTTTATCTGTTTGGTATTTACAATAGCCAAGATTTGAAAACCATCAAAGTGTCTGTCAACAGATGAATGGATAAAGAAATCTTCACACACACACACACACACACACACACACACACACACACACACAGGAATATTATTCAGCCTTTAAAAAAAAGGAGATCCTGCCATTTGCAACAACATGGATGGACTTAGGAGACATTGCAATTATTGCTTTTAACATCTAGTTTAAGAAAACTTTGTCTACTCTGAAATCATGAAGGGATTTTGTATGGACTCCAGTTCTCTGTGGAAACCTCTAACTTATCTCTCCTCTTGATAAAAATCACTTCTCGTCTACATACTTCAAAATATGGATGGTCACTGGCTTGGTTTCTAACACTGTTATTTTCTTGGACCTAGTTCTTGTTTACCTCTTATTTTTTTCATTAAATGCCGTCCATTTTGCATGAAAAAATTTACAGGCTCTAGCTGATGCTCTATTCCTCCAGGGACCTAGGTTTTAAATTCTTGCACTTAGCTAACACAGGTATCCCCTTCCACAAGCAGGTTCAAGGTTCAAGGAACACAAAAGTTCAAGGGTGGGGTTAGGGTTTGCAAGGTCTGGTCTATGTTCTGGTTACTTTTCTTACAGGTTGGGTATCAGGATCCCTTCCTTAGGGGATCTAAGATTCTAGTTTCTAGATTCTAGATCTAGAATCTAGATTCTAGTTTTTCAATTTCTCATGCTGTGAATCTGCAGAAAGTTCCGAGTATCTTCTTACACATTAGAAGCGGCCAATCTCTACTTCACCTCTTGCACCGTGACCCCTTTTCAGTGACAAACAACTTTGAGATGAAAATGGGAGCAGAGCTAGATCTCCTCTGCTTCTCTTCCCTTCACTGCAGGGATTGGCCCCTCCAGTCTGGGCTGCTGTAAATGATCTGATCCCCAGTCTTTGGCTTTCACACCTGTAAGACTATCACTCACACTGCTTACCTGCTACTTTCTGCTCAGCTTTTCTACATCCTGCTCCATGCTGTTTAACAATCTACAAATGCCTTGACCAAAAAAAAAAAAAAAAAAAATGTCACGTAGAGTGTTGGGCTTACCTCCAATGTGTTTTCCTTCTCTCCAGGTTCTTGGCTGTACACGTTCTAACTGCCTTGATAACTCTCTGGTACCTTCAAAAATGCGTTCTCATTGTATTTACCATTTCTTGTGTTCTTGGCTTTCAGTTTGGTCAGCTGCAAACTAATCCATCATAGCCAGAAGCAGAAATCTTCAATTACCGCACTCGAGTCCAAAAATAAAGCCCTAAAAGTGAAAGAAAATGATTGATAGAACAAAATTACCAACAATCTGGGACATTTAAGTAAATGTATTGACCATATTTCAAATGAGATTATTTACTGATTTGACCATTCAAATGACTCCTGGAGCTACATTCTTTCGGCCCCCACAAGATTCCAGCATGTAAGATGCAATTTGGAAAATATTAGTATATATTTAATCGTATTAAATATATAATAAATTTATTTCCCTTAAAATAAAACCTACGAAAGCGCATATTCTTGCCGCAGAAAGCACGTCCATGATGAGCTCTGGCAGCAGCTGCTATTTATTGTACACAGACAGCCCTCTAATCCATATTTTCATTAAATACACAAAAGGATTACTGCTATTTATATCTCTGAAATGAAGAAACAGGCAGAAGGAGAAAAGAAATGTGTCCAAAACTACTCTGTAGTAACCAGAGAAGCCAAGATTCCAACTTAAGTGTATTTGATTCCAAAGCCCAGAGGTATATCCGTTGTGTATACTGTTCAATAAATGTACCCGGGGTCGTATTTGGAGGGCAAAATATGGAGTACGAATACAAATGTAAATCTGGAATGCTCCCATGAAGCTACCTGCTCAAAGAAATTCTAGCATCCCTCATGCTTGTGTGTGCCCACAAAAAGGACAAAGGAAACAAAGGCTTTCACCTCTACTCATCAGAATCACCTAATTTGCTACAATCCTTTAATACTTTGAGGTCCCCACTGGGAGAGACATTTCTGATTACATGAGCTTCACCAGGAGCTGCAGCTGTCCCTGTATCCAGGCTTGTTAGTTCAATAACGCGGAAGTGAATCCGAAGGCTGTGGGGGCCCCCAGTGATGATAGTATTGTTGGACTTTAGGATGTTATTAGCAATTTGCAATACAAATGAGTTGTCTGCAGGAGGGGAAATCACACTGTGATCATACCTAATCAATGTAAGAATTAAAAACAAGATAACATGTGGGGAGGCACAGATGTGGATATTAGGAGCTAAGCTTTAGCCTCCCATTAGCCTGACAATCATTGGGCTCAAGGTCAGTACGGATGTGCTCAGGTTTATTTCATTATTCTTCTCCGTCATTCCCACTGAACATGGACAAAGTTAGAAAATCTTGTTATGTGAAGGTGATCGAGAGTTCTCTTTTGCTTCCATGCTAAAGAGAGACTCATGGGACCACTCCCTAGAGAGTACATAGACTGAGTAGAGATTTAAATCAAATCAGCATCTGTGTAGTACATTAATGACCAGAAAATATTTGGGGAGTATCTTCATCAGGTTGCATTCTACTTAATTTCTTCACTTCAGCTCTCCCAGTGTGTTAACTCCTAAAGCATTTAATGTTCCTTCCCCCATCCCAGCATCTGGTAGCCAACAGAAATTCCATACAAAACAGGAGTTGAGCACCTTTGAACAGATAAGAAGACCGGGGTATATAAGGACTTAAAAACATGTAAAATTCCATAGCCAAGAAATAAAGTCTCTGGCGTAAAAAGAGAAAACTGCATTCAAATTTTTCTTTTTGCCTTGAAGGGATGGTTTCTTGTTTCACTGTTCCAGTGCAACATTTTTGACGGGTCTTAAAATTATATTTTCACTTCATACATACACTAAGATTTCATTTTCTTGACTCTGGCAACAAGTTTTAAAGGTGATTGAGAAATGATTCACGGAAAGAAATTAGAAATAAGCTAAAGAATAACCAACAGGTCCACAGGCTAGTTGTGCTATAGTCTCTCCTTTAGGATTTAACCAAATCTTTCCTCATGTTTCAATTTAAATGCTTTTTTTTCTTTTTGGGCAGAATACCACCTCAGCAATATTTGTCCTCCTTAGTGGATCCTGTCAGTAGGCACCTATCACATTAGCCTATTTTTTTTTTTTTTTTAAATTTTTTTTTTCAACGTTTATTTATTTTTGGGACAGAGAGAGACACAGCATGAACGGGGGAGGGGCAGAGAGAGAGGGAGACACAGAATTGGAAACAGGCTCCAGGCTCTGAGCCATCAGCCCAGAGCCTGACGCGGGGCTCGAACTCACGGACCGCGAGATCGTGACCTGGCTGAAGTCGGACGCTTAACCGACTGCGCCACCCAGGCGCCCCCACATTAGCCTATTAACAGTGATACTAGTTTTGACCCCTTGGTTAAGGTGCTGTCTGCCAGATTTCTCCTCTAAAAAGGTATTTTGTTCTTTTCTTACTAATATCTATGGCGAGGAAGTTCTGAAACTGCATAAATGTCCTGTTGAAACTTGCACCTAATGGTTTTGATGACCAATGTTGCATCATTCAGTTCCTCATGAGTTTCAGAATTAAAGTTTTTCTAGAATCTTCCTCTATTTACAGAAATGTCCTTCTACAGATAGAAGATTTTTCTGTCTCCCAATGGGTATCTGTTTGTGGATGTTGTTTAATATATGAAAAAAACCATTTCTGTATATTAAACAACACCCACAAACACAAAAAACCGTTTTGTAGAAAGGGGCGAATATTATTCTGACAAACGATGAGTCACAAATGTGCGTCAGATTTGATGCCAGTTCCTTGGGAAATTTGGGGCAAGAATCTGTGCTAAGCACAGTGTGACGGAGTATTATTGACACAAAGTCCTTCCATTTCTTGGTACGAGTTTGGGTGGCACATGGAAGGTGTTTTCAGTAAAACATTTGTGTGGCCTGGACAGAACATGCCAGAAACAAGGAGTAGCAGATGATTCCTAGTCCCACAGCCACTGAACCAACAGGTCTCTCTTTCCAGTTGTGATGCATTCTTCCAGATGTTAAATATGCCTTTGCAAATATAAATATATATGTTAATTAAATGCATTCAAAAGCTCCTTACATATTTTATAGAGGATGTGACTTACAGTGCTTTGTAAAACTCTCTAGCTTTACATTTTTTTAAGTTTCTTTATTGATTTTGAGGGGGAGAGAGAGCACAAGTGGGGGAGGAACACGGGGAGAGGGAGGGAGGGAGGGAGGGAGAGGGAGAGGGAGAGGGAGAGAGAGAGAGAGAGAGAGAGAGAGAGAATCCCAAGCAGGCTTCATGCTATCAGCACAGAGTCCCATGCATGGCTGAACCCATGGACCATCAGATCACGACAGGAGCTGAAATCAAGTCGGATGCTCAACCAGCTGAGCCACCCCCAAAACTTTCTAGCTTTATAAAAGTCTTTCGATGGTGACAATTAAATTGCTACATAAGATTATTACGTAGATTGCTACATAACAAAAAGCTTCCCCACTGTATATATTACATGCATTTATCTGCCCTCAAACCGTAGATGTATCTAGAGCTCCTGCCATCAAATCTCAACTTTTTGAATGATGTCTTCAATTTTGCTTATAGAAAATATTTTTCATAGATCATGAAGTAGGACCAGTACTGGGAATGGTGTATCTAGCTAAAGAGTAACATAACCTATAAATACAAAAGTTTATTATTTTAATTTTTTAGTAAACACATGCCGACTGAGTTCTGTTTGGTTTTATCAACAAAGGTAGATGAGACATTTTATGAGATCAGCAGGAAATATTTGGAGACGGTTATTTGTTTGGTTTGTTTTGGGGTTCTGTTGGGATTTTCTTTTTTCCTAAAGATGATAGCTAAGTGGTCTAGAAATATGCTACATGACTCATCGTTATTTAGCCTTGAAACTTCAATAGGGACATATTAAATGCATCTAGTTAAAAGCGATTCAGCATGGGAGCAAACTGAATGGAAGAACGAGAAATGAACCAAATCCTGTTTAGAGAGCGCTATGGAGATGTTGATGGCTTGTGTTATGAACACAGACACCCTGCTAGGCCTTGATTGGCCACTCTGCGTTGATGAAATGTTTGAAGTGAATCATTATCCACGTCAAAGACGGCCAGGAGAAAATCAAAAGAACAAAATTATGTTGCAGCTTGTTTTGACAATATTTTTCTTTTTAAAGCTACTCACACGTATTAAATTCCTTAGTAACACAGGACAATGGAAAGGAGAGGAAAAGGTCAAATTGTAGAGATGTGCAATCAGTGTGTTTTGTCATTTATGAGAATGGAAAGAAATACGGGATGATTATCTGGCATGGTTAAATTTCTTAAGTGATATGAACCACCATTTCATCAAGGCCAGATCATTACGGCAATGACTGAGAAAGTGGACAGACCATTTGTCACGACTCCACAGTCACTAGGCAGAGACTCAGTTATATACTCGACTGTGTGTACATACAGTCCTGGTTGAGATGCAGGTGGTGATCACCCACCGGCAGCGACATCCTCTACGGAACCTCAAGAAACCAAAAAAAAAAATTCTGTAATTTACAAATGCTCATTGCCAAATAAAAATAAAGCCAATTAGTTGTGTGAGTTTCCACAGAATGTTCCAAAATATTGATTGCTAGAGGGCATTTGATTGCATGGTAATTCCCTGATGCTACAGGATTCTAGTAAAACAAAAGAAACTATTATTGACCATTCTTCTACAGAGAAGATTCCGTGCTAAGCTTTCTGCAGACAGAAATAGAGGAGTTTCTCCTACTAACTCTTCGAGTTGGTATCTGTTTTGGAGGAAAGGAATTTGAGGTTCAAGAAGGCTAGTTAATATACCCAATGTCATTCAAGAAAAGTCCGTTTTCATTTACGTAACCTTGACGTAACTGATAAAATATGTCAACTTAATTAACATTTGTTTCTTCTTTTTTCTTAAATTTAACCCATATATTTAAAATGTCAACATCTAGGGGAAGGCTGGGTGGCTCGATTAAGACTCTGACTCTGGATTTCAGCTCAGATCATGATCTCACGGTTGGTGGTTCGTGGGTTCCAACCCCGTGGAGCCTGCCTGGGATTCTCTCTCCCTTACTCTCTGCCTCTCCCCTGCTTGTGCTCTCTTTCTCTCTCAAAATAAATAAATAAGCTTTAAAAAATGTCAACATCTAGTTACTTTTTAGTTACATACTGTCTGGGAAACAGAAACAAACATTTGTTTACAACTTCAGAGTTCAGTAGCTGACAAAACATCACCCCCATCGGCAAAGACACATCCTCGCGTTTGTACAAAGTTCTACTAACCTGTAAAAGTAGCTGTGGCTCGCACATTTAGCCTCTGTGGTTTGTTTGTTTTAATGTTTATTTATTTTTGAGAGAGAGAGAGAGAGAGAGAGTGAGAGCAGGGGAGGGGCAGAGAGAGAGACACACACACAGAAACAAAGGCAGGCTTCAGGCTCTGAGCAGTCAGCACAGAGCCCGAGGCGCGGCTTGAACTCACAAACCACGAGATCATGACCTGAGCTGAAGTCAGATGCTGAATCTACTGAGCCTGCTCAAGTGCCCCAACCTCCATGGTTTTTTCAACAAATCCTGCTCCACACTATACCGTGTTCACTACAAGAGTTTTTTTTTTTGTCTTACTGTTTTTTTAGTACATTATTCTTTAAAGTTGATTTGTGTTAAGGACTATGCAGTACGTATTATTTTAGTAGCTTTCCTTTCATTTTTTAACAAGTGTCCCTGGTGATTTTCCCAAGGTGTATATAGGAATAAATACATGCCAAAAAGAAAAAAAAGAAAAATATGTATAGCAAACCATACAAATGTAAATGTAAAGTAAATAGATACTTCTCAAGCAAAGGCACAAAACATTTATTTTTTTGCTCCTCTGTTGCACAAATCAAAATGAAGTTTTATAGATACGATGTCTGATTTATTTTCTTCACAAAAGAATAACATTTGGGGTGTAAATATATTTGAGAATTTACCTGTATATGAATAATGTGTTTGTATGTGTAAGCGTTCTTTGCCAAGTTCTTGTTTCCATTGTACGGAGCTAATACACTTATCTTTTCTTAATCAAGAACTTCCTCTGGACTATTTTGCTTCTTTTCATAAGATTTTTCATCAGTTAAGAAAGTAGGACTCTTTCATTTAAATTATGCAGGAAAAATTAAAAAAAAAAACCAACATGGGCGAACAAAGACAGAAACAGTGGGAGAATGGTAGGGAAGATTACTGGTGAAATTTGATTTCAAGGCCCATCTTATTTTTTTTAATTTGGAATTCATTTTATTTCACTAATAAGGAAATGGAGATCCTAGGATATCTAGGGAAATTTGCAAGATATCAAAGCTCAGTAAGGTGACAGGATTAATGGCAATCAAAAGTTCTCTGTATTTGAATTTCCTCCTCTTTAAAATGAAGGAAAATATTTATGTCATCTACTGAGGTCTATTCCAGATTCATCACACAGCTGACAATCACAGACTTGTATTTATATTACAGCAGTGACTTTATAGAATGACAAATCACTTTTGGATACTTCCATTGTCAGACCTGCCCTTAGCCTTTGGTAGAGATTATCACTTGCCCACAGTCCCTAGAGGAGGCATTTCTGTTCTTCCTGTTACTCCAACTTCTTCTCCCCTATCCTGGTTATATATCATCACACAAGATGGACACCTGATCAAAGACAGCCAACTCTGTTCCCTTCCTTTATTCTATGAACTTTCTTGGGGGTAACCATAGCAAACCCATGGACAGAGAAACAGTGTCACACATGCAGAGGAAATGGAGGAAAGAGACCACAAGGCTCTGGACGGATGGAGCAGGAAGTAAGAGCTGCCCATGGCTCGACAGAGACCCTGTTTCCAGGAACAGACGACTCAAGGCCAGGAAATGCTCTTTACTCTGTCCTTAGATTCCAAACAGTGCTCTTTCCCATAAAGATTTTATTCATTGTATAGAATTTGGGTGGAATTGGGGTCCTCCTTTTACTAGAACAAAAATGAAACTTTCAAAAACAGTTCATGGGTGCATTCTGAATTCAGCAAACAAATATCAATGTTTTGATTTTTTGATAAAATAAATGAAATCCCTTAACCACTTACTAATCCATTCATCTGATGCATTTTGATAAAAATCGGAGTGCCATATATTCTAGGCATTTTCCAAGGGTCTGTGGAAATAGCGATCAACAAAATGGACAGACGTCTTTGTCCTCATGAAGCTTGCACTTCAGTGGGGAAGACAGGTAAAAAGAGAAGTGAGAGATGTTAATGATGTCTTCTAAAGGGGAAAATATAGAAGAGAGGACAGGAAAACTTGGAGGGGCGGGAGTTCTAATACTCCATGAAGCGACCAGAGAAGACTTTGACGAATTGACATCTGAAGAAGGGGGGTGAGCACAGAGGACAGTTGATGGCAGACAATCCCAAGCAGAAGGAAAGAGTAAAAAGGATTTCAAGAGGGCACATGACTTCAAAATAGTAAGGGGGAGCCTGGAGTTTCTGGTTCTGTGGATAAGGACCTTGAAAGTCACCACTCCTTCCCAAAAAGTAAAAGCTGAGCAGACTGAAAACTCACAAGCGTTCTGGCATCCCTCGGATCCATAAGAAAGGTGAGGACACAGAGCACACATCTGTCTCCAAAGCTGAAGAAACAGACAGCCAAGTAAGAGGTAGTTGCAGCTGCCTTCCCGAGCACAGACATAATCATACACCGACGTGTGGACCAGTGATAGAGCAAGGAACCTGAAATATGATTCCTTAATTGCTGGGGGCTCAGTGGGGACAAGTGAGAGTTAAAAACTCCAGGGGGGGCAGTCATAAGGGCACCCCCACAATATTGTGAGATTTCTCTCCAGGAGTTCAATCAGGATATCAGGAAAAAGATCGCCTCCTGTTTGAGGCAGGAGGAGGGGAAAAGGTACTATTATAAAATACACCAGAGCACTCTGTTCTTATCAAGGCCTGCCTTCAGAAGAAACTACTTAACTAGAGCCTAACCTGCTGAGGTATATCATCAAAGTGTCATTGACCAGGGATAGGGAAATAGCCAACTCCAGTCCACTCTAGCCATCCTGTCCCACCTAAGGGGGAAGAAATAACAGAGGAACGCTGGTGAAGTTCATGGGCTGGAGGCAGAGGTGCGCTCAGAGACTGAGACCCATCACAGCATGTAGAACACGCCCCTCCACCCACACGTCACGAGCACGTTACTGAAGGCCTATTTACAGCAGTTCCTTTTACCCTGTACAGCATGACAGGCGATCAAGAAAAAATATAAGACACACTAAAAGGCAAAAAAAAAAACACAATGTGAAGAGACAGACAAGGCATCAGAAATGGATGCAGTCAGGATGTGAGAATCATCAGACAAGGAATTTAAAACAACTACGATGGATATGTTAAGAGCTCTAACACATGACAACATGTAAGAACAGATGGGCAACGTAAGTAGAGAGATGGAAATTCTAAGAATGAACCACAAAGAAATCCTGGATATAAAAAATACTGCAACAGAGATGAAGAATGTCCTTTCACTTGGGCTTAATAGTAGACTGCACACGGTTGAGGAAAGAATCTTTCAAAGACTTGAAGACAAAAACGGGAACAAAGAACAAGGGCAACAAGTAGAAAACAGTAATGAATATGGTAGATATTCATCCATCTATATCTTTATCAGTAACCAGTCGAATGTCGATGGTCTAAAGACACCAGTATTTTCTGAGTGGATCAAAAAACAGGCCCCAACTACATGCGTCTACCAGAGGCCCATGTCAAGTATAAAGGCACATACAGGCCTCAAGTAAATAGGTGGAGAAAAACAAGCTGTGCTCAAACGGGGAGGTGATAGGGTGGCTGCAATTATGGGAGTTTGAGGAGGCTGGTAAAATAGAAATCCCAGAGGTAACAAGGAGCCAGATTACGTAGCACTTTGTTTTCCAATTCTCTTAATTAAAAAAGAAACCGCTTTATTGCCAACAAGGGATATGAGATTCGGCACAGACTGGTGTCATCGCCTGCTGCTGAATCACAAGAGGTTCAGAAAGACGCACGTGTTGCTTCTTACCTGCACGCAGTGGAGGAAGCACAGCAAAATGGAACCCATAAATTTAATTCCTGGTTATGCTATTTACATTATGTGATAATGGGTTCATTACTTAATGCTACAGGTTTCAGTTTCTTCATTAAAATCAGGGAATTTCATGAATTACCTTAACTTTCAACACGAAAGTTCATGACTCTATGGCTTATATCAGCATTCATTAACACGGATCTATGCGCTATTAGGGCTTATTTGGTTACAGAACAAAACAAAAACTCATTTCGAAACTAGTTCATGATGAAATACAACGGCACTGAAGAGAAGACGTGGGACTCACGCCCACTGGGAGCTTCATCTCTGTCAAGGGCGGGAGAGCAAGCAAGGGCAGGACTCAATGCTCAGGACTCTGGGACCCCCATGTCCTCTCTCTGCAGCCTGCCTCCTGCTCTCTTCCTGGCTTGTCCCAGGAGATGGGAGGCTCGCTCTCCAGCAGCTCTCAGAACACACCTCCCACTCTTTAGAGAGAGACTCCTCACCTCAGTTCTAGTTAGAAAAACCCTGGGGCTGCATCACCTGCTCCCTTCTCTGACCAGTCTCTAAGAAAGTCATTAGGTGAAGACGAAAAGCCCTTCCCTAAAGTGCAGGAGGGAGGCTGTTCCCATCACAGGGGAGGCTTCCTGAGAACAAGGTGCAACAGGTACCCAAGCAAATGCTCTACCGGTAGGCGGGTATGAATCACCGTTGACTTTAAAACGTTACGTGTATATGTTCAATTGTATGGAGATAGTTTCCTTTGGCAAAAGAATTATGATGAAAGGTCTCTAGGTTATTTTTGAATTTATTATTATTTTTTACTGCATAAGATGGAGATAAAGGGGAAGATGCGGGAAGAAGTCTCTCTCGACTCACAGAAATGGAACTTGGAATTCAGTCCTGAGCCTGCACTTTACCAGCAAGTGCCAAGGGCAACCGACTGACTTCCTCTGAGAAAGGAGTAACAATCTGTGACCTCATGTCTCCCCAAGTAACAGAAACTGCAGATGATTTACTGATTAGGAAGCAGTGTGCCATTAGACGGCTTGGTCCTCATGACAATCCTGTGGGGTTACCACTAGGCAGTGTGCAGGAGAAACTGAAGCTTAAAGTCCTTGTATTTTTTAATATGAAAAGAAAAAAACGGGTAGTAAATACATAAGCATTACATTTTTTGGTCTCATTTATTGTGGTATGTGGTCTATTTACATAAACTAAAATTCATACACTGAAAGCATAAAGTTCTATGAATTCTGACAAATTCATAGAATCATGTAACACCATCACAATCAAGAAATACTATATATGCCATCAGCCTTAAAGGGTTATTCATGATCAGTTCCCCACTCCCCAGCCCCTGGCTGACACCAATCTGCTTTCCGTCCCTGTAAGTCTCCCTTTTCCCGAAGGCCATATAAGTGTAAGCACACAGCATGTAACCTGTTAAGTCTGGCTTCTTTCATTCGGCGTAATGCCTCTGAGATTCATCTACGGCAGTCACTGTGTGTATCAAGAGTTCATTCCTGTATACTGCTGAGTAGTATTCTATGGTGTAGATGTACTATGATTTTTCCATTCATCCCCTGAATGACTTCTGGGTAATTCCCAGCTTTTTGACAATTACAAATAAAGCTGCAAGAAGTATTCACGTGTTTTACGGGGACACAGGTAGCTGTTTCTTCTTGGGCAAATGTCTAAGCATAGCACTGCTGGGTCACATGACGAATTCTTTTACAAAGGGGCTGTCTCATTTTGCTTCCAACCAACAATATATGAGAGTTTCGGTTGTTCAATATCTGCCAGTATTTGGTACTGTCCAGTCTTATTTTTAAGTGGATTTTTATAACATAGCTGATAAAAGAGAAAACTTGAATTCAAATATAACTCCTCTGACTCTAGATGGAATACATAAACGTGAAAGCAGTTCTATATTTACAGAATTACATAAAGGTTTTTGCATTCGGTGCTCATTTCCTATATGGGACCCCATGGTAATGGACCACTGGCTGTTACCTAATTCTTATAATACAGAAAGTCAGATTGGAAAAGTCACCGCATGGATTGTTTGTCCTGATTTTGATTCATTTGCTGACCTAATGACAGAACACAACTTGTTAAATGGTGTCAATACCAGCAGAATTTGGGGTACTGAAATTTTAAGAATTCGAAAATTAGAAATTTTACTTTGGGCATAGTTTACCTACATTATCCTTAGAATTAAAAAATGAGTATATGAAGCTTGGTGGACACTCCTCCGACTTTGGTGATTTGTTAAACAGATAAGAATAAAGTAAGGGCACCTGGGTGGCTCAGTCAGTTACGCATCCAACTTCAGCTCAGGTCATGATCTCATGATTCCTGGGTTCAACTCCCACATCAGGCTGTGTGTTGACAGCTCAGAGCCTGGAGCCTGTTTTGGATTCTGCGCATCCCCCTTCTCTCTGTCTCTCTCTCAAAAATGAACGTTAACATTTTTTTTTTCAACGTTGATTTATTTTTTTTGGGACAGAGAGAGACAGAGCATGAACGGGGGAGGGGCAAAGAGAGAGGGAGACACAGAATCGGAAACAGGCTCCAGGCTCTGAGCCATCAGCCCAGAGCCTGACGTGGGGCTCGAACTCACGGACCGCGAGATCGTGACCTGGCTGAAGTCGGACGCTTAACCGACTGCGCCACCCAGGTGCCCCAACGTTTTTTTGAAAGAAGAAAAGAATAAAGTAGGCGGCACGTGGCGGTCTTCTCCCTTTCATCCACGACCATTAATTGATGGCCCCGTGGTTATAAAGCACCATGAACATGGCGGTGGCATGTAAGAGCAAGGCTCTCCCTCTGGGGGAAGCCCTGTGTCACCCCCGCTGTATAATTCCTTCAAATCTTGCCGCACATTAATTTCAGATTATTTTACAGGTGTTTAATGGCATTCCAGGACTAGCTATTTGCATACGCTATGTAAGCTATAAGGAAATTCAGCGTCTTCACAGCTACTGTCATCACCAATAAACCTAACACCCTTTAAAAGAAGCAACTGTGCATATGGTAGATTTTACCAAGGTTTTGCGTCTACGTCATGCCCCAGAGAGACCAAAAAACCCGATTTTAAATAAGTCATTGGTTTCTACTTCATTTTCCACTTTAATCCAGTCGACCCTCAGGTGTTTCTTGGTGCTGACTCAGGCCTTTGATATTTTTTCCCTATAGAGACTCCATTTCCACCCCGACTCTAGCGCGTACGACTCGCCAAGTTATTTAACTGCTGTGTGGTTAGTTGTCCAATTTGGATAAGTGGGTTAGTACAAGTGTAACTAATGCATAGGGTAGCTGAGGATTAGGGGAGTTAACCCACAGAGTGGATGGCCGTTTTCCTAGACATGCTCAGGGCCACACCAGTGTCAGCCACCAGCTTCCGCTGTGTTTCTATGGAGAACAATTTAGTTCCGGTTGCACTTTTAAGAGTTCTGTTGACATCCACTCCCCTGGCTTCTCTTCTTCCATCCCAGAGGGCATGTCTAATATTTTATAAACAAAAAAATGGCTTCTTCCGAAGAGAAATTCTGAGGTTACACCATCAGAGAATACGTTTGTCACGTTATTAAGGATCTACGTCTTCCACAGTGCGAGCCAAAGTAAATGGTTTGGGAACACCACTTTCTTTTCATATAGTTCGCGTACAATTGTATTAGCAATATTTGTGATAACGGTGAAGACAGGTAGCTTACCCTTAGTGGTAGCTACTGAATAGGAACCAGATATTGGGATAAATTACATCATTTTACAGAAAAACATGGAGATTAGTGTTTCCTGTCCCATCTATCTCACTGTTATGAGGCTTACGTAAATATTAGAGATTTTAGTAAATCAGAATAATTACAACATCACGGTGGGGATTAGACACACTGGAGCACTAGAGAATCCTGGCACCAGACAATCCTGGGTTTACAGCCAGGTCCCAGATGGGTGACCTTGAGCAAGTAACATAAACTCTGAGTTTTGTCTCCTGTAAGAATGACAATACCCACGGAGACATCCTAAGGTTTAAATGAGATGCGTGCAGTAGGTACTCACTAAACGTCATCCATTTTCCAGTCCCCTGTGAGTCACAGGCAGGAAAACTCATCTCCAGCATCCTGTTAATTGGATAAATAGTTCATTCCCTCACTCTGTGACTGATGCCTGTGGAAGCTTACAGGTGTAGGTGATACCAGATTCAGGCCCAAGTCTTGTGCAGTCAGGAAAGACGGTGGAGGTCCCACGGCCCGAGATGGCCACACTTCCCATGGTGGCACAATCTAAGCAGTGCAGCCTTGAAAGCCGCAGAAAGGGACAGAGGACACTTATCCATAGCAAGAGGCCAGGATGGAGCACGGGCATGTGCAAAATCAGCTGGCTTGGTCATGAAAAATGTCCGTCCACTCTCAGAGGCGGACAGGAATAAGCATTTGTTTTCGTGGATCTTCAAGTCAGCTGGGTTTGATTGAACTGGGTTGAGCAGCTCTGCTTCCTGCTGTAATAGGCAGAGTGACTCTACTCCACATGTCTTGCCCCCTGCTTGGGTGATGAGAACTAGGGCTTGCTCCTCTCGTGGCAAAGGCCAACACACAAAAGGATGGGCAGAACACACAAGGCCTCTTAAGGACTACACTTCGATTTGCATAATTTTTACTGAGAACACGTTATAGGCCCAAGAGCCTACTGTGGTCCAGCTGATTCCTAAGGGTCTGCCATGTCCTTTGGAATCACAAAGTCTCAGCTGCTCCGAAGGAGCTCCTACATACTGTCTAGTGAGACTCACTAAAATGGCCAGCAAACCAAGGTAAAAATTGTCTTTAGTCCTAAAATTATTCAGACCCAAATTCTCATCCCATGACCAAAACTTGCACATCTCAACTGTCACCTTATTTTATTCTCTTCATCCATGTTCTGGATGCTTACAATGTCGAGAGAACTGAGCCTTTCTGCTCAATTACTTGGATGTCAGTGATCCTTGTAGTAACGCATTCATCAAGACACCTATGTAAGTTATAAAGACAATTCTCTTAGAGTCATATTTGATAAAAACTTGAGAAAAGTTTTTGATCTGGGTATTAGCCACTTTAAAATGTGACAATATAAGCTTATCTTTGCAGGATTTGAAAAATAAAAAAAATATATTTGCAACCAGAACACTGAGCTATTTTTTTGTGCTTTTTTGATTTATATGCTGTCTCTGATTTTTATTCTAGCTACTTGCTTTAAAGTGATGTCATATGCAATCCACGTTCTACCAGTGTAAATATAAATGAAACCTCATGAAATTTAGCATGGCTCATTTGAATCACAAGTAAATGGCTTCTCTATTTTTGGTATTACAAGAAATTAGTTGTCAGTCATTTGCCTAAAATAGCTTTTCTATTTTAATTCATGAGTGATTCATTTTTTGTTTGTTTTTTGGTTTGCTTCTTTTTGCTCATGGTATTCATTACAAGTATAATTGGTGCCCGCCCAGCTCCCCAGTGTACCATCTCCAGCATTCAAGATTTTGGCCACTCGTGTCTCCTGTATATTACCCCCTCTCTGGGAATTGCCTTCAGCCCATGGAAGCTGATTCTCTTAGGGATTGAGTTTTTCTGCTTTCCATCACAATGCAGTCTTAAGATGTCTTGCCACATTGAATATTCTGCGAAAATACTTCGGTCCATTATATTTATGACATCATATTCATCTATTAAGCAGCAGTGAATACTCTAGATACCCTGATGGCAGGAGAGAAAGTATACAAAGATTCAGGAAATTGCCGGCACATCCTCCGAAAGATAAAGGACAATTATTGCACATTGCATCTTTTACAACAAAGAAAGGACTGCACACAAGAGACTTCTTCATGTTCTATATACTCTATGCTTGAGGATAATGCTCTGACCCACTTATTGGGTTATGCGCAAGACTTTTAGTTTTGAGTGTGGTCCTGTGGACAAAAATATTTGCTGCAGTGATGCAGGCTGAGGCACACATAGCCCTGCCTCTTTAGCCATATGATTCAAAAGACCTCATGGTAATGAAGTATCTATAATTAAAATTTAAAAAAAGACAACACTGTAGTATATCCAGAAAGGCACAGAAATGAGTTACCATACTTGCAGAGGTAACTGACCCTAATTACAGGAGGACACTACTGACATCAACATGACTTTTCAATGATGATGCTAATCTTCATCAATGCCAGACTTCCTCACTGTGAATTTTCTCCCCTTCTCTTTCCATATTTTATTCTGTGGAAGCTAGTGAGGAAATACAGCCCACATGCAGCAGGAGGAAAATACTCAGATATTTATTTTTTGAGTTATAGCGAGATTCTGTCATAATTCATTTTGTTGCTCCCAATTTTCCAGCTTTAGCGACCAGGGGCTTTTCCAGGCTGACCCCTGTGTCCTTTTGGCATGCCTCAGGTTTTGATTTTTTGTTTTTTGCTTTAGCAATTCCTTGCTTTCTGGCACTACTAGCTTCCCCAGGCTCGTCTTGTATTTCCTGCCCCAGACCAAGAATCAGACATTTCCCCAAAGAGCTATAAGGCCAATTTCAAATGCATTGTAGAAAATGGAATATGCCAAACAAGTTTGTATTTCGTAGAGTAATAAGCTTTTGTGGAGCGGGTCTCTGGGAAAATACTTATGATGCAGGAAGAGATCACACTCTGGCATATAATTTGCTTCCTCTGGTCTCTTTTGTTTTTCTTTATTTTCTGACTTCAACACATACATTTTCATAAGTGCTTTTTATGGCTCAGTGGCAACTGAGAACAGTAAGCAGACTTTGTAGATGTGTGTCATTCTTGCTTCATCAGAGTGAGTTAATGGTTATTCCTTGTTCAGTTATTGCTGGCAGCTGAAATGGTTAACACTGAGAAGAATGGAACATCTTCATAATGTAATCTTTGTTGATTCCATGGGAAACAGGGTAACTTGCTCTTCAGGGACCAAACAGAGGGGTAAGGGATGGACAGAACGTCAGGCAGCTCCATCTTGGTGCATGGTGACCTTCCTTGATTTCAAGGGCACAGGAGACAGACCCAGGCATTGCACACCAGGCACAGAGGACAGGGACTAGAACAAAGAGAAAGACCACACCTCTCCTTTCCGAGTACATCTGTTTACTGGCTTTTTGGCCCACGACAACAGTTTGATTACCTGTTTAGACAGTAGCTAAATGAACACATGCATTGGAAAGAGAAAGATTCCAGTCATTTTCACTTCCAGACAAAGTTTACGCTAAAAAACTTAATGAACATTCAGACTAGAATTTGTTTCAATAAAAGATTTCACAATCCATTTATGACTCTCACCTCCTCTTTGCCCTCTCTACAGGAACCGCTGCATTGTCAGACCCACACATTTTCTTGAATACATTATGTAAATAAGGAACAGATAATTTGTTGAAAAGCTTTAGACTGGTGAGAATTTTTTTAATATAGCCACTTGGAGTTTTTACATGCTTGTATTAATAATTGCTGGCTATGATAATTTATTTCTAAAACAGGGGCTATTTGTCTGAAAATGGACTCCTCTCCAGCATGTCTCACTATTTAATTAATTTCTTCAAGATGAAACTTCACGGCATCATTATAGATGCAGAGAAAAAAAATGCTTCCGTTAAATTAAAAGAAGTCAAAATGCAAAGCTTAATTAGTAGAATATATTTACCAGTAAGAACTAATTAAATACACATTAATCAGTTAAAATAAATGTAGCAGTATTGTGCTCCTTCTATAGTTATATTCCTTCTGTTCTATACCATTTAGATGCTTTCTCTGGTTTCTTCACTATCCACTCCTTCTTACTCTCCTTTGTGGGCTTATTCTCCGCATATGACCTCTGTTTGTCCCAAGGCTCTGGTTTCATCTTTCCTCTCCATCTATAGACTTTCTATATGAATGAATCAGGTATAGCTTTAAATATTTTTACATTTCTAGCCCTGACCACTTCTCAAAGCTTGAGACTCTGAAATCCAACTTTGAAGGTGACTTCTAAGCTTCATTGTGTTTGACATCTCCCCACAGAGTCTCTAGGTGTACCTCTAGCCTTCCACCTCCCCCATGTTGCTGAATGGGCTCAACATCTACCTTCTTCCTTCGGCCAAATGTGAGAAGCTTTCCATAATCTTTGCTAGTATCACCTACATCGAATCAAGTGGTCTAGCTCCAAAATATTTCTGGATTTATCCTCGTATCTAAATATGTGGTCTGAGTGCATCTGATTCCTTTAACTTGGCATGTTTTTGAGGTTCATTCATATGGCAGTCTATATCTGTTTGTTCCTTTTTTGGTGAATCGTTTTCCATTGTATAAATAGATCACATTTGCTGACCCACTCAGTTGGACATGTGGACTATTTCCAATTTTTGAATATTAAGAATAATGCCGCTATAAACATTTGCAAAAAAAGTCTTGGCATGGAAATACTTTGCTTTCCTTTACCTGGGTAGATTCCTAGGAACACAATTCCTGAGTTATATAATAACCATTTACTTACCTTTCTAAGAAACTACCAAACTGTTCTCCAAAGTGGCTGGACTGTTTCACATTCCCGTTAGCAACGTGTGAGGTTTCCCATTTCCCTAGATCACGGCCAACCCTTATTATTTCCGCCTATCCCAATCAGTTTTGATTTAAACATGTCTAGTCAGTGAATGCTAATGGAACCCTTAATTCACATACCAACTACATGTGAATGTCCTGTGACACTGTGTTTCTACTGAGTTGAAAAGAAAATAATGAATGAGTAAAAGGAAATTGTGAGTGGTTAGGCTGTTAGCAAGGACGGCCATTTCCCAGTAGAGCAGGCCAGCTAAATCTCTCATCTGGAGAGGTTTGCTCATTAAATGAAGTTAAAATGAACCTGCTTCCCTGTTGTAATCACATCGACTGCCAGGCTCTCTAGGACTCAAATACTCCCTTACTGTGTGTACATCGTAGGCAGGGGTGAGGTGAACCATTGCACAGAGAGAATGTAAAGTCAGACACAAGAAGCCAGTAATTCAAATAATACTAAAAACTGACACCAATGACCATTTAAAAAAATAAAGGCAGAACCTAAAGAGCTTTCATTTGCTTCTGGGGAGTTGAACCCTTGTTCAAAACAAAACAAAAAAAAACAAGTGAAAGGGAATGATTATCTAGTAAACCATCAACTGTAGTTCAAGGTAAGGATGCAAAACTGATGGATGTTATATTTGAAGTGAATTATCAGCTTGAATTTTAATTGAGGTCAGTTTATATCTGTAAGACTTATTAGGGTCCTAATTAACTTCTCCTATAATATCTGAATCTAAAATACCTAGAGTCTAAAATATCTGGCTGAAGAATAAACCCACAGGATGCCAAACTCTGCTAGGAGAGTTGGGGGTCATCATTTTCTTAGAATAACAAGGAAAAATGAAGATACCTTTCAGGACCTTCCAACAGCCATATGTGCACAAACTTTATGTTAACAGAGATGCTAAATTTCCCACTGCACGTGAACAGCATAAGAGAAGGTGAGAGGTCATTTATTTTATATTTTGGAATATTATACAGAGTTCAAGAGTATGATATGTGAATACAAGGTAATAAATCATTTTGGGCAGAGGGTAATTAAAGAGATTAATAATATTAATCTTTTGCCTTGATATTGAAAAAAATGAGTTCCACATCTTCTTTATATCTTATTGGTGTATCTCTCTTCCTATCACACTCATTACCTGTCTTATAGACAATAAATATATATTTTATGATATAAACACAACACTTCCTTTTTCAAGTTTAGCATATTCTCAATAGCAAATATTTATGTGGCTATTATATTAATAGATTTTTTAAATTAAAATCAACTGACAAAACTCATTTATCATGAGCTTCCAAAGCCCTACAGAAATTATTACAATTATAACTATTCATAGTCTTATAATATGCAGAAAAGTCTTAATTCAACTAAATACCAACGTGACATTTCCAGCAGCCCAAATAGCCCCTTAAATAGCTACTGATATTCTTTAATGAGCATTTACTATGTTCCCAAGCACTATACTGAATCCTTTACATTGCCTAATTTAATCCTTCCTACCATTCTATGAATAAATACATGCACTCGCTGTTTTACAGGTAAGACAACACAGACTTCTTAAGTTTCACTATTTGTCCAAGATCACTTGGCCTCAAAATGCAGGATCTTGGATTTAAATCTTGGCATATCTGATTACTTAGTTTGGTGGCCTAACTACTGTGCTCTTGTATCTCCTTCCTCACTCACTGTTGAAGAAGACTGTGCAGACAGACCCTGGAGTCACTTCAGTATTCAGGGTCCTCAGGCACACCATGGTCACATGGACCGGTATCCCTCCAGAGGATGCACTGTTGGGACCCCTGCTTGGGACAGCACCCAGAAGGGGGAGGAAGAGGATTTAAGGGAGAAAAGAGAATAGAGGCTGGGGACACACAGTCACAAGTCAACAAGCAGCACTGGAGATTTGGCCAGTACACGCTCTGTGAGGTATGTGCGTCTTTTTGTGCACATTTAGCTAAAGTGTCCTCGCTCTTATGAATCCAGGAAGCCCCACGCCTATCAATCAGGGGGGAGCTAAGACAGGGTAGCTACCTCCACACTACCACCCGAAGCCAAGATCTTGCATGGCTCAGATTCTACTAACATTTTCCACTTTTCTACTGGAAAAAAAAAGTGCCAGATACTATGAAATACGAAAGACGTCAAAACTACTGTGGGATCCTCTGGGAGATTATATCAAGAGAGATACATAAGGAATCCATTTACTCCAATTCCCTGATTGAACCTACACTACTCAGGGGATGAGAATTCATATGTAAACATTTCATCTAACCCGCCTTCAGAAAGCCCACACCTTGTCTGAGAACGAGTCACGCGGCAACACTTTGAATGTTGTCCACTGCACGTATAATACAAAATGAACACACGGTGGCTGGTAAGCCAGTTCCCAGATTCACTTCCAGAAGACAACAGATATGACTGTCAAAGTTGCTGTAGCATGCTAAATTTTCTAGAAATCACGGCTATAGGTGTGGGCTGAGGACGGCTGTTCTAACCTTCACCCATGAAAACACGTATGTGAGGTGTAACACGAGGGTACACGTGAACGGGCTCATTTCCTCATGTATCTTTCCAGCTCACCAGCATCTTTCCCAAAGTTATGATCATCATATACAGTGGTGGTAAAACCAGGCTCTGTGAATATCATGAATTCTACGTTAAAATATATATTCCTGCATCTACCGGCTGAGATAATTCTATGTGGCATTCCCGTATGGGGCTAATTTGCTTGATTTTGTGGGGTTTCTGTGGGAGGTGGAAAGGCCAGATGGATACGGACAACAGCACAATGGTCCATAGTATCACAGTCACAACTCTGAACTAAAGACCGGCCCGTCACACATTTTCTCCCAGGAAAGCTCCCAGAAAATCTTTAAGACCCCGGGGTAAGGGAGGGAACCTTGAAATAGTTCTGAAATTCCACTTCTAGACATCCCGAGATAGGATCACAGATCCAGTTTTCAAATGATTAGGGAAGTATTACATCATTTGCTCCACGATATTGTGGAACAAATATCTGTCAATTACCTTGGCAAAGCTTTTCTAATAAGGACAATGTGTTAAGTGCCAAGAAAAGCATTACAATGTGCAGCTTTCAAAGAAAAGCAATGAGACTCAGCAATGGAAGGAGATATTCAAAGTTCTTTAGTCACTGTTATTATATGCACAAAATCAATTAGGCCAAAAAATACTTGAGCTGCTTACAGAGCATAACACAATTCAAGTCTCTAATTTGCATCTGAATATTATTCACGGAACTCTAATATGTTTTTCAGGGACATATTCCTTGAAGAGAGGATGGATGGATAGACGGAAAAAGGTATATTGGGATGTAAGCATGTAAGTAAATAGAAACATGGAAATAATTTCTGTCAGTTGTGGAACGCAGTAAGGAATGGAAGTCATGATTCATTTCTGACTTTAGGTTTGCTATGTGACAGGAGGGGGGTTCATTGTAGGATATGTATTAAATGCAAACCCTTCACACGGTGATACCAAGAGACAGAAAAGCTTCCATGTAGCCTCTTTAGGTCTGGACAGTTGAAAGATGATGGTCAAAGGGCAGCTTTTGAAAACATCTCCTATGTTTTATCGGCAGATACTGTACATGGTGTCCCTACTCCAACGTGTGGCTGGCAGACTTCCTCTTTTTGGTATATGAGTTCCCCATTCAAAGAGAACTATAACCCTTTTATTCTGACAACTGAGCAAACGCCCAAAATGATGATATTAAAAAGTGTATGACTGGGGAGCCTGGGTGGCTCAGTCAGTTAAGTGTCCGACTTCGGCTCAGGTCATGATGGCACTGTACATGGGTTTGAGCCCCGTGTCGGGGTCTGTGCTCACAGCTCAGAGCCTGAAGCCTGCTTCAGATTCTGTGTCTCCCTCTCTCTCTGCCCCTTCCCCACTCATGCTCTGTCTCTGTCTTAAAAATAAATAAAACATTAAAAAAAAGCGTATGATCACTCGTGTGAAAATAAATATAACAGTTTCAAGAATACAATCATCCCTCTCTCAGAAATATCCCTAGTCTCTCACCCCTCTGAGCATTATCAGAAGTTCAAGCAGCAAACGTTCTTTCTCCTAGAAAAAAACGTGCTCTCTTACACATGCAGGCGCACGTGCATGCGCACGCGCGCGCGCGCACACACACACACACACACACACACACACACACTTTATTTTACGATCAAATGGAGAAAGAGGGATGCTTGCTAAGAAGTCACATAAGTATTTAAAACCAGTAAGACAAACAGTGGTACTAGCAGTCTGTTTATCAGGAAGTAGGCGTCTAGAGAGCAGGTTGGCTTTCTCTGATAACACTGGATAATTTTCTGGAGGTTGCCTTAGGTCAAATAGGCGACTGAAGGTGGGGGCATGGTGACCCAGGAAAATCAACACAGAAGGGTGACATCCAACAGGAGATACCAGATTCTGGCCCTTGACTTACTTCCTGGCGAACTGTGTCCTCTTAAAATGCATTAAATTAACACTAATATCTCCTTTCCTAACCCTTTTCCCATTATATAACTTAAACATTTTTTTAAGTTTATTTATTGGAGAGGGAGAAGCATGAGCACACATGTGAGGGGAGAGGGGCACACACACAGAGAGAGAGAGAGAGAGAGAGAGAGAGAGAGAGAGAGAGAGAGAGAGAGAATCTGAAGCAGAATCCACTCAGCGCAGGTCTCGTGAACTGTGAGATCATGACCTAAGTGGAAATCAAGAGTTAGATGCTTAACCGAATGAGCCACCCAGGAGCCCCAAAAGAAAATTTTTATGTAAGAGTCCAAGCCTTTCCCCTGCTCCAATTCTTATGCCTTATTATATAAATTGAGTCTTGTTGCTATTAAATGAAAATCAGGTATCAAGCTTCTGAGAGGTCTGAACATATTTATTCAATTATTTGAACGTTACGCTCTTCCTAAATAATTTATAGTGTCTAGGTTCACAAATCAAATAGTACAGCCATTCACGGGGCACCTGGGTGGCTCAGTTGGTTAAGCATCTGACCCTTGATTTCCATTCAGGTCATGATCTCACTGTTCATTGGATCGAGCCCCGCTTTGGGCTCTGGGCTGACAGGTTGCAGCGTGCTTGGGACTCTCTTTCCCTCCCTCTGCCCCTCCACTACTTGTGCACCAGCCTTCTCTTCCCCTAAGTAAATAAGTAAACATATATATGCAAATAGCCATTCACACAGGATGGACTTTTAAATTCAGGATGTGAAATGAGATGGGACAGGGGCGCCTGGGTGGCGCAGTCGGTTAAGCGTCCGACTTCAGCCAGGTCACGATCTCGCAGTCCGTGAGTTCAAGCCCCGTGTCGGGCTCTGGGCTGATGGCTCGGAGCCTGGAGCCTGTTTCCGATTCTGTGTCTCCCTCTCTCTCTGCCCCTCCCCCATTCATGCTCTGTCTCTCTCTGTCCCAAAAATAAATAAAAACGTTGAAAAAAAAATTTAAATAAAAAAAAAAAAGAAATGAGATGGGACAAGGGAAAACGATTCCTTTTATTTTGGTCAATAGTTTTTATTTACTTAATCCCCACTCCACCCCCACAACACACAAGCACAGACATGCATCCCTGCTCTTCCTCGTTACTCTTTTCCTCCTCTTCCCATTGGGTCTGTGGGAGCAAATGGCAAAAGGTGAAGGGAGGAGAGCTATTCTCCCAACATTAGTAACCAAGATCTGGCTCCCATCTAGCAGCTTTCTTTTCAAAATTGCCAAACACGCACCCACGCGCATGTGCGGACATGCACACCCGCGCACACACACACACACACAGAGTGTGTGTCTTTGTATGTGTGTTCATACATTTCAACAATCTGCTCCTTTCAGAGCTATGTTTAGAATATAGATACAAGCCATTACTATTACTTTAAAAGTAGTATCTATTTATTGTCCCCTCTCTCCATCACATTATGAACCATAAAAATTGAGGTGACTGTTTTTGTGAAAAGCGTATGACAAACATATACTATTAAAAAATACGATTTCCTCGACCCAAACCTGAATAAGTACAAGAGAATGAGTATCAGAAAATAGAGGAAGAATAAAAACTTTGCCTTTGTTTATAAGCTACTCAGGAAAAAAAAAAGAAGCTAAATGGTAAAGCCTCTTCTTAACTAACAGACCCCAATCTCATAGGTAACATTTTAAATGGTCTTTCTTATTTTAAGAACAAAATAAGCCATTTCATCTTTTTTTTCCTAATTTCAAAATGCCCATGGTTTCATTAGTTCTGTTTCTGGTGTTCTATTTCTGGAGCTGTGAGGAGAGCTATTTCACATCTTTAAGACGTGGTAGTGCAGAAATAACAGGATCTCCACACCCCAGATAATTTAAAATGGAAATCCGAGTGGCACTTCTGGGAGTGATAAAGAGAAGCCATATGCACAGATATACTCTCTTGAGCCCCTGCAAACTTTTCAGACGTTTGAAAAGCACTGAAAGTAGAATTTTCTCTGGTAGAGCTATGCCAGTTTGACTCAATCTAATTTTATTCCAGAACAACCTAGAGAAAACCACACACACACACACACACACACACACACGCACACACACATACACACGCACGTACGGGGGCGAATCTCTTAGCTTCTGATAGCTCCTTGTAATTACAATGGGATGTCCATAAATTAACTACTTTATCTAAAAACTCACGTTTAATTTTAGATATACTACCACAGTCAGAGCCTAAGGGGAGATCTCACTCCTAACACTTGGGTTCCAGAATCCTTGTCAGCTACCACTGGCAGTCCCAGTAGGCTCGCCATGAAAGACAGAGGGGACGGATGGCTAGAGAACCTCCTGAAGGTTGCTACTCTGAGGAAGGGGCAGCCTGAGTCACAGTTCAGCATTCCTTTCTATTTAAAAAGATTTTTTTAATGCTTATTTATTTGAGAGAGAGAGAGAAGGAGGAGGAAGAGGAGGAGGGGGAGAGAGAAAGGGAGACAGAATCTGAAGCAGGCTCCAGACTCTGAGCTGTCAGCACAGAGCCCGACATGAGGCTCAAACCCACAAACCACGAGATCATGACCTGAGTGCAAGGCGCTTTTCATCCCTTGCATAAAGCCCACAGCACCACTGGAGGACCCACCTTGGGCACCTATTTCCCTGAGCTCATCCTCCCAATGTTCTGGGCTCCCAGATCTCTTCATCTCCACACAGGGACCTGAGCACCCAATGTGGCCCATTCTCCTTGATCAAAACTCCAGCATGACCCCTCAAATGGATGTTCAATTCCCACATCATAAATCGTATGTTACAATTTGAAAAATCCCCATTTTGTATTTTTTCCCTTAAGTGTATTCACAGCTGCCACCTTGCTAATATTTCTTAAAGGTAGGTTCTTGGGGCACCTGAGTGGCTCAGGCGGTTGAGCGTCTGACTCTTGATTTCAGCTCAGGTCACGATCCCAGGGCCATGGGATTGAGCCCCGCATCAGATTGAGATTCTCTCTCTCCCTCTCTGCCCCTCCCCCACTCATTCTCTTTCTCTCTCTCTCCTCTCTCAAATAATTTTTTTTTTAAGGTGAGATTTTCATTCATCTATTCAATGTTATCCTCAGTATGTAGTATGGTATGTGACAATCACTACTCAGTAAATATTACATTGAACAAATGAATTAAGTAATTTCTGAGTATTCAAATCAGCGAAAATACTGAGCGACCTGCCCCATGCGGAGGCCAGTACGGTCCTCCAACCATCTAATGATAATGTCCTGAACCAACCTGACGAGATCTGGAATAAAAGGAAAGATTTGAGATACAGCTTTATTACTTCATGACTTCGTATATACAGAGGGAAAGAAAGGGCTGCAAACAGTAAATACTGAGGGAACAGAGCATCTGGGTGACTCCGTCAGTTAAGTATCTGACTCTTGATTTTGGCTCAGGCCATGATCTCACGGTCTGTGAGTTCAAGCCCCATGTGGGGCTCTGCACGGATAGTTCAGAGCCCGCTTGGGGTTCTCTCTCTCCGCCCCTCCCTCGCTCACGTGCGCACACTCTCTCTCTTAAAAACAGCTAAATAAATTTAACGAAAATTAAAAAAATAAATAAATATTGAGGGAACAAAAGGAGGACAGGAAGAGTGTAGTAACTGAATAAAACCTGACACTAACTGAAACCACGTCACAGAGTTCTACCATTTTTGATGTAAATTACACACTGGTCCACTAAGAATGTACAATGTCTCACCGGATTTGCCCTGTGGGTTCACAAGCTCATGGAGGCTCAACTTTCAAAGATTTCCAGCTCCTTGCAAAGGGCAATGAGGTGGGCAGAAAATCTCTGGGCAGCAAGACGAAGAGGAAACGTCATACGGAGATGTGTGTGGGGAAACCCTATGCCCACAGACATGGCAGGTTTGGAGGAAAACTCTGGCAAATGTGGTGATCCTACGTGACGGTCACTGGGAAACACACAAATGAAAGGATTCTTCTACAGGCTCTGGTGCAATCTCAGGGGCTCCATGTCCCACGACTGTGACACTACTGATCCATTTCACCTTCAGAGAAGTGAACCCATCAAGAGCACAACCCACCTTCCTCCAAGCGATACCGTACGCGTTCGTAAATATAGGTCAAATTGAACCCTTAAAGATACAAGCATAAAGGGAAGAAAAGCTCCAGATATTTTATAGGCGGTGACTTCAGATCAGCCCCCCAGATAATTCTGTGGAACGTAGGAGTTAAGAGTTCTTTTATCTCCTTCCTTCCTCCGGCTGGTTACATTTCTCAAAGGACACAGTAACATCCATCTCTAGCTTATCTCTCACCTTATTTCCAGAGAAAAGGGAAAGTAGGTTAATGCTGAATTGGCTCAAGTTGGGGCCCCAAATATCATAGTTACTCTTCCTCAGAGTTTACTTTCCAAAGCAGCAGATTGTTGGGCAAGACTGATTTCCTTAAGTGGCTCTTATGTTTGGTCTTCAGTTATTTGCCCATGGAAACCTTAGATTGTGGAGAATCATAATAGAGATAATGTATTTCAAAGAATTTCAAGTTTACCTTGGATGTTGATGAGTAAACACCTGTCTATTTTTCGTAGAAGGACACATATTTTAAAACACATCCCTACTCACACTGCAAAAGCATAAAAATAGATCAAAATGCCATAGGTTTACATGATCTCAAATACAGAAAATGCTAGTTCAATATAATTATTCTGATTGATAATTACAAGTTTTCAGGTAGACTCCAATACTTACTATCTGATTAAGGAAAACATGCCTGTTTTTTTGAAAGAGAAGGATATTTTCTGCTCCCGAATTTTAGGACAAATTCACTGATGGAAGCCCTACAATTACCACATTTATGGTGCGTGCCATCAGGGAATGTGGTAGCACCCTTGATAAAGTGTGCCTGGGAAGGACAGACCCTTTAGTTCTCAAACTTGGGGCTGGTGGGGACTGGTTACATGACAATATTTCTTCATCACCATTCACACCCCATTTTCACCACGTAGGTACAGTACAGAATGTACAAGAGCATTTCAAGAAGAAAATTCAGTTCTGCGTAACTAAAAAAAAGTAGATATGGACGCCTGGGTGGCTCAGTCGGTTAAGTGTCCAACTTCAGCTCGGGTCATGATCTCGCGGTTTGTGAGTTCGAGCCCTGCCTTGGGATCCATGCTGACAGCTCAGAGCCTGGAGCCAGTTTCAGATTCTGTGTCTCCCTCTCTCTCTCTGCCCCTCTCCCGCTCATGTTCTCTCTCTCTCAAAAATAAAATACACATTAAAAAAATGTATAAACGAACTAATGTAGCCAGAGGGTTTGTGATTGTATTTTCTCTTCCTAACAAGAATGTCCTTTTTTTTCCCTTTAAGGGATCATGAATGATTAAAACCTTGGTAATACAAAAAAAAATTAATTAAAAACACAGAAAGGAGATATGTTGGCTAATCATTACTTTAGTATAAGTGGCGTCAAATACAACAAGCGTTTTACTTCACTTTCATCAGCTTCATGTTGTGGGGCATTTCTTTGAGTGGGTCACAGGGTGCGTTCAACATATGCATAAGAACAGGTTCTTTTAGGCTGCTTGCTAACTCCTAATAAAAGTTGTCTAATGGAAAGCGCATCCCAACAGGACATATCGAGGACGTGCTAGTTCAGATGCATTTAGTTTTGCCACCTGCTAATCAGTTTGCATGTTTTCCAATTAAGTCCAATTTGTAAAGAGAACCTAGTTAATTACAACGCGTATTATGCTTAACTTCGCAAAAAGTTTCTTTTAATATAAACGAAACATGATTGTAGATAACATAGTCCCTCTGCCTCTTAGGCACATCTAATGATAATGTTGCCAACAGTGAAAGGAAGGAAACCCAGCATGACAGTTGTTTAAAATGCATCTTAAATGGGGGCCTGCATTGTTAGGGGAAAAAAGTTGAAAGCAACAAAGCCATCTGAGACAGATCATATTAGAGAGCGAGTGCATTTCAGCAGTCCCTGCTTCTTCTTTTTTTTTTTTTTTAATTTTTTTTTCAACGTTTATTTATTTTTCGGACAGAGAGAGACAGAGCATGAACGGGGGAGGGGCAGAGAGAGAGGGAGACACAGAATCGGAAACAGGCTCCAGGCTCTGAGCCATCAGCCCAGAGCCTGACGCGGGGCTCGAACTCCCGGACCGCGAGATCGTGACCTGGCTGAAGTCGGACACTTAACCGACTGCGCCACCCAGGCGCCCCAGCAGTCCCTGCTTCTTACCAACATGCTTCCACATATGTGAAGACAAAGCTTATAGCCAGATAAGCAAATCTTTAACAAACTCCAGTCTGCTATTCTAGCATTAGACTTAATTTTACTTTAAGAGAAGTTCTTGCTCTGTTTTCCCTCCTGAGATAAAATTAGCTAGGAACTTGGCAATGTTTCTGTGGCTTGAGGTCTTCTCCTTGTTGAATTTTTTGTACTTACTGCTGCAGTGGTGGATGCATTCTAGGTTTTTGGTTGTTTTTTTGTTTTTTGGTTTTTTTTTCCGTGAGGAGGAATAAGAAACGAGCCAACAAAACAAGCTGGTAAATAAGGATACATCAGAGATTCAAGTGGGGATAAGTGAGCACACCAAGCGAACTCTTTATTATGAGAGAATGTTTCTAGCAAAGTGTTAAGCCATAGGCAGCCTCAGATAAAAACCATTGATGTCTTTCTTAGTAGATCCCCGCAAGCAACTATAAGGTCAACAGAATCAATGGTACGTGCTGAATCTTCAGATATAAAATAAAACGCGTAGATTTTTTTTCTAATAGTTTACACATGAGTATGAAAATATTAACCAGCATTTATGGAGCACAAAATGTGGTTTTGAAAGCATCCTGAAAGCTTTTTGTAGGGGCTACATTTGGGTGCAGTCAGATGAAATGGGGAACAAAGAAAGCCCGCCACATCAAGAACACAGCAGGTAGTGCTACTTTCTTATTCAGACTTTTCCTGTCCCATTTGGGTGATCAATCTGTAGTGACACACTATTTATTACACTGCACCTCTTTTTGCTGGAATTCTGAAGTCATGGAGACATTTTTTTTTTATGAGGTCTCAGTGGTGTTTTGAGTATAGAATTGTTACCATTGGGAAGACTTAAGAAAGCCTTAACCCACTCTTTACCTTTGAGTGTTAAGCATCAAAAAATTTTTCACGGATCAAACAGAAAAGTTCTACCCAGTTCTCCCCTTCCGGAAGGGCATGGAGGTTTCTTGTGCCCATCTCAGTCACTGATGGCTTTGTATCAGAGGTCTTCAAGCATCCCAAGTAGAGGACCAACACTCCCACATACAATGGAAACTGGTGGGTACAGGCTAGGATTCTCTGTGTGAAAGAGCGTGTGGTACAAATCCATTCTGGATAGATGTGTCAGAAAAAAAGGCATAAGGGCGGTTCTTGAGGTATCTACCCAGGTTCCATAATTAAAACATGGAATCAATTCTCTCCCCTTCTATGTAAGTTTTAACATTACAATGGCTACTTACCAGCTGCAAACCATGAATAAAGTATACGTCTCCATGAATCCTAGGGCCTTGTCTCCCTAAGTTTGTGTGGGGGAAATAGGTTCTCCTTACATAAATGGGTTTAAAAAAAGCTTAGGGCGGAAAGCTGCCACTGTGGGGTCAAAGTGCCCGAGGTTAGCTAGTGAGATATTGTAATGGGATCACGAGTAACTTGTTATATCACTTGCAGGAAGTTACTTCCCATCTGACACCAATATACTTTGATCACAAACTCCTCCTGCCCCCAGACCCTTTGCTTCTTACACACACACAAGTTAATGATCTTCTTCCCCATGGACCTCTACTGTAATTCCTCCCCTGAGTCAGACAGGAGACGTTATTGAAGAAGGGAGGGATATGGTATTATCTTTCAGGACAACAAAAATAAGAGAGACCACCAGTAAGAAGAACAGGACGTGAGCTTAAGGGAGACAACCTTTATGAAACACTAAGCACAGTACCCAGCAATGGCAAATGCTCCATACATGTGAGCCTCAATTATTTGCATGTGGGTTTTTTTTTTTTAACATCATGTTAAGAGTTTACGTAGTGGCGGACAACAGCCAATGCAGATGTTCAACAGCCTCACAGAGCTTGACTTCTAGGCCCCAAGGGATCGACTGGCACTGTGCACAGAGATCCATCTACTTTCAGAGCTCAGCTCAGCAGTTAGTATCTCTGCAACTCCGGACAAGTTATTGGACAGATGTAACAGAAGACTATAGACTGTGAGCTTACTCAACAGAAATCTACCTTCTCACAGTTCTGGAGGCTCCACTTCCAAGAGGGAGGTGCCAAGATGGTCACGCTGTGGTGAAAGCCCTGCTCTTGGCTCGCAGATGACACCCCCTTCTCACTATGTCCTTGATGCACGCACAAGAAAGGAATGAGCTCGCTCTCTTCTTATAAGGCCACCAATCTCATTAGCGTTTTAACCCTAACTACCTCCCATAGGCCCCATCTCTAACTACCATCATATTGGGGGTTAGGGCTTCAACATGGGAACTTTTTTTGGGGGGGGGTGGTCACGTACATTTAGTCTATAGCAACTGCTTTTCTAGTTTCAGTTTTCCCAGGCAAAGTGGGGACTTTAGAATGGGGAAATGAAGTCTCTTCCCTGGAATGTTGGGAAACTGTGTAAAGTGGTAGGTACATGAGTGTGGACTGTCTAGCAGCTCACACACGACGGGAGGTGAATAAATGTCAGGCTTCCTGCCCTGGGTCTGGGATACTGCATCACTGGATCCAGTCATTCATCCCACGGGATCAGTAACACTGAGTCAACTAGGCCATTCATTTCCCTTCTCTGGACCTCAGCTTGCCCATCCGTATAATGAGGTCAGATCAGAGGTTTCCTAAAGTCCCTAGAGTTCTAACACCCTCTTCCCATCCTTGTTTCATGTTATTACTGACAGTGACTTCTTAAAATGATTGAGGTTTTACACAGTATGCGTAATTTTAGTTAAGAAGAAAAATATAAAGCCTAATTAAAGCTCTGAAAAAAATACTTAGAAACTGCTCTGATTATGCTATTATTTATCACAAATTATAAAAGATATATTCTAGTATATCTCACTAATCTTCTGATCATTTTCATTAAAAACTATCTAGAGCTTATCAGAATGGTTCAGTGATTTTATAAAATAGCTAAAAATGATAGTGTGAGCACTCTTGAAAGTAGGACAGTTTAAGCAAATCACTCTAGCAACCTAAAAGAATCGTGCCAGTTTTGCTTAATTCAGAAAATAAAATTATTTAACAAATCGTTGTCAATTACCTAAGAACAGAAGAAAGAAAGGAAACAGTTTCATGCAGCACATGAAAATTCAACAAGGGTCTCTCATAAACCCTGCAATTACTAGGCTAACATGTAAAACTGGCTTCCTGATGGACCGAAGCACTGTCGTGAATAGTCATAGGTCAAGAAACCACAATCTAGGTTGTGCACACTGAAGACTAAAATGACAAGGATTCCAGTTTCTCCACATCCTGGCCATTAGCCATCTTCACAGGTGTGAGGTGAGATCTCACGGTGGTGTTGATGTGCATTTCCCTGATGCTTAGTGACACAGAGCATCTTTTCTCGTATCTGTGGGCCACCTGTATGTCATCTTTGAAGAGTGTCTACTCATGTCTTTAGCTCATTTTCAAAATCAAGTTATAGCAGTTTTGTTTTTGTTTTGCTACTGAGTTGTAAGTGTTCCTTATATATTCTGGGAAATAACCCCTTATCTGATATATGGTTGGCAATGATTTTCTCCCATTCCGTAGGTTCTCTTTTCACTCATTTCCTTTGTCATACATAGCTTTTTAGTTTGACGAAGTCCCCTTTGTATATTTTTGCTGGCACTGCCTGTGTTTTTGGCGTCCTATCCACGAAATCATTGTCAATACCAATGTCACCACGGAGAACAGTATGGTTATGTATTTAAAAGTTATTAACACGGCTACTTTATGATCCAGAAATCACACTTCTGAGTATTTATCAGAAACAGGTTGAAGTCAGCAAGTCAAGGAGATATTAGCACTCCAATGTTCAAGGAGGCACTGCAGCCAAGATGTAGAAGCAAGCTAAATAGGCATTAACAAATGAATGGGTAGAGACAGTGTGGGACACACATACAATGGGATATTACTTAGCCGTACAAAAGAGCCCTGGTGGTTTGTGACATCACGGATGAACTTGGAGGGCGTGATCCTAAGTGAAACAAGCCAGTCACAGAAAGACAACTACTACAGGACTCCACTCATATGAGGTACCTAAAATAGTCAAACTCACAGAATCACAGATGTAGAATGGCGATTATCAGGGACTAGGGAAAGGGAAAATTGAGAAGGTGCTAATCAACGGGCATAAAGTCTCAAGTCTGCAATATGAGAGTAAGTTCGAAAGATCCGCTGCACACCACTGTCTCCCTAGTTAACAACACTGCATTTTACACTTAGAAATTTGTTAAGAAGGTAGATCTCATGTTTAAGTGCTCTTGCCACAATAAAATAAAATACGAGACTAAAATTAGCAGCTAGCTGGCTAGGACTTTGAACATGACCTTGAATAAAAAAAAAAAATAAAAGCAGTGAAGAAAGGAAAGAATTGGTTGTCTAATTAATAGGTCTGGAAGCTTTCATTTTCTTTAATAATACTCCTTTGATACCCCAGCATTAAGTTGGCATAATCACAGAGGAGGATGGCAAATCCTTCTTTCCAGTTTTGCTCTGAATACTTTTCAACTGCTAAAATCTTTTAAGAGTATCTATCCAAGCATGGCTTGTGGAAAAGAGATAAAAAGCTAAAAAAAGAAAACACATTATGCAGCAGAACTCATTTGAATGATTTATTTAAAAGTGTTCCTGAAGAAAAGAAAGAAAATTCTTCAGTATAGAGAATCTATCTCTGAAATCCTTTGGGGAGACACAAATTTATTTTGCTCACATAATCTGGGCAATAAAATTATGGCATAATCATACAAACATTTTATAAAATAATGCCGGGGAACTGAGTAATGCAAATCAGTAGGCAATTTCCAGATCTCCATATTATTTGCATATTTAGAACAGGCTACTTCTAGAAATCTATTTTGCAGAAGGACTAGGATGTGTGCACAAAGAAAATAATAGTTCTAAGAGTTATTGAGTGATTACTAGGCCTCTATGTTGATCTCATTTACTCCTGACAAATATTCTTTTCTACACATTCCTCCTCCCCCCACCAGTGTCCTCACAAGATGATTCTCAAAAGAAACTATTATCAGGAGGGAAGAAGGATTGTGCTTTGCTGTCTGTTCTCACCAGGGTATCTAGGGAATAGTGGTACCTTTTGCAGAATAAGAGGGAGATTTGGAGAAGTCCTGCTTTAAGAAATAATGTAACAAATTAAGATTTGGAACGATGTGTTTAAAGTCATGCTAAATAGCCTAAAATTTGATTCCTAGACATTTTTTTTAATATCCTCCTTTTAGAGGAAAATATCACAAGGATACAGAGGGTAAGAAGAGGTGAAGGTAAATCTAGGAAAGGTGAGTGTCGTAATTAATTGCAAGGGCAGAGGAATTTCTCAAGTTCAGGGCAGTGTATTAGTTTCTTACTGCTGCTGTAATAAATTCTCACAAATGTAGTCACTTAGCTCAAATTAACCATCTTGCAATTCAAGACAGCAGAAATCTGTAATTTTAGTCTCACTGGACTAAAATCAAGGTGTCTGCAGTGTTGTGTTCCTTTTGGAGGCAGAGAAGCATCTCCTAGGGGAAAATCTGAGCGCTGTGTTTTATTTTGTTTTGTTTTGCCTTTTCCCCCTTCTAGAGGCTGCCTGTATCACTCGACTCACGGTCCCCTTCATCTCCAAGCTTGCAAATACATCCCTCTAACCTCTGGTTCTGTAGTCCTATCTTCTCTTTGACTCGCCTATCTCCCTCCTTCCCTTTTGAGAACACTTACAATTACACTGGGCCTACCCAGATAATCCAGGATAATTCTTCTATCTCAGGATACCTAATTTAATCATATTTTCAAAGTCCCTTTAGCCATGTAGGGTAACATATTCATATAGGCCGTGGGGATTAGACTGATGAGATAACTGAAGGGCCATTATGCTGCCAACCACAGTTATTAGCGCATACAGATACAGATAGTGAAATTTCAAGATGGGAAGGGGAAGGTGTGGAGAGGAAGCAGAAATAAAGATGGAGATTCTCAAATAATTCATCTGCCTAAGGAAAAAGCAAGTTGAGTGAAAAGCTATCTCGGTTCCCCGTTTTCAATCATGAATATTTCTTTTGGACTTAAGCGTCAATATACATTTCTAGACATATATTACCAATAGCTTGCTTCTTTCTTTCTTTCTTTCTTTCTTTCTTTCTTTCTTTCTTTCTTTCTTCTTTTTTCTTTCTTTTCTCTCTCTCTCTCTCTTTCCTTATTAAAGATTTTTTTTCTAAGTAATCTCTTTACCCAACATGGGGCTTGAACTCACAACTCTGAGATCGAGAGTCTTATGCTCCACTGACTGAGCCGCCCAGGAGCCTGTTTGTTTCTTTCTTCCGTTCTTTCTTCTGTCCTTCCTTCCAAGTAGGCTTCACACCCAGTGTAGAGCCCAACACAGGCTTCAACTCATAGTCCTGACATTAGGACCTGAGATCCAGAGTCAGATGCTTAACCAACTGAGTCACCCAGGCGTCCCACCCCTAGTTTTTTCTAAGGTAAAATCTCCATTAGCAAAGTGCATGGATCTTACAAAATGTAAAATCTGATGAGTTTTGGTAAATGTATGCACATGACTAACCAGCACACTAAACCAAGATACAGAATTTTGCAATTACTCTAAAATAAGATCCTCACAGATTTTATATTTCTGGCAACATTATATACATATCATATACATATATCAAGTATGTATGTGTGGGTGTGTATGTGTATATGTGTGTGTATACACACATAAATACATATATACTTGGTGTCTCATAAGATTTATACATATACACACACACATACATACATATACATACACAGATATACACACACACACCTACATACATATATACTTCGTGTCTCATAAGATTTCTACATATAGCTTTCCACCAGTGTACTCAGAAACTGTCAGAGGATAAGGGTGCTAACCTCCTAATCAGGCTTAGAACACTGGCTTAGAATATTTTGATAAAACACCTCAATTGAGTTTTTTCCCCCCTACAGTGAGTTATTGATACTTACTTTTTAGGAAAATATATTTTAGTATATAGTTGAGATCTCTGAAGTGGAATCCTTGCTAGCATCGTATTCTACTGTCTTCCTCCTATGATTCTGCATGCCTATGTTTATCTATCTAAAGTGCCAGCAGCATTAATCACAAGTTCCTGCTTTTAGTAAAATGTTTCTAGGCAATTTTGGTGTCTAAAGGAGACAATGAAAAATTAGCTATAAAGTTATCTAAGACATATAGTAGTTAATAAAAATCTGAAAAATGAGGATTGCACCAAGTTCAATTTGTATATTGAGCCTTAATGAATAAATCTGACTTGGCAAACAACAACAAAACCAAAAAACAAAAAAACCACCAAAGCATTTCACCTAAAATTTTAGCAAAGGGCAGTAAGCATTTTTTGCATGGCTTGCAGGCAGTAATTGTAAAAAGGAAGTTCTATGATCGGGTGGATATCATGGAATCCTTGCGAATAGCCTGGATTAGCACAGTCCTCACGACAGATCTTAGCAACAGTGAGAGAAAAGTTTTCCCACATAGACAAAAAGAATGGACAGCACCAGATCACAGAGGTGGTGTCATTACTGAGCTACTCAAGAGAAACGCCTGGGCCAAAGTTGTGTAAACTGGCAGAAAAGGCAAAATCGACACAAATGACTTGCAGATCAAAAGTCAGAAACCCCGGCTGAGAGAGAGCACTACGTATCATTCGCAGATGAGGATGCGCTCAGATGCGGGTGCTTTAGTTTCAGGAGCTCACTGTGGGCAGAAGGGACTAACCTGCTACGTCAGTCACATGTTAGCTGTGTGCCCGGCTCCTTGAGGAGAGAAATGATTACATTTAACCATTCAAGGTTTGGTTAGAGTCACGCAACACACTTTGGGACAAAATGGTGAGGGCTGCTTTTCCCAATTTTTAACGCGCCTAAAAAAAATCATGTGAGGCGTGTTGTACAGGAAGGGCTTTGGTGCCAGACGGTCCTGGCATTGAATTTCAGCCAGCCCCCGTATCAGTTCATATAAACAAGGATATACGACTTATGTTTCCTAGCTTTGGCGTTCATTCTGTGTAAAATGGAGTTGATGCGCACCTCATAGGGGTTTCGTGAAGATTAAACATGATTACAGATTTAAAATGTGCTGCACGCCTCGCACAGTGCTCACTTCTCCTCCAGGGTCCAATATATTATGGTGTATATCTTCCCTTCCACCTTACGATCCTTCTCAGTCATCCTTTGGTTAAAGGTAACACACGCAAGATTCAACTCCAAACATTAAAAAAAGCAATGAGGCCCAGCAGTGTTGGAGGGGCCGGGGATGTTCCGTTAGCACAATTCTGGACAGCAGACCTCAGGTTTACTCTGTGAAGAGGAGAACCACGGAACCAACCAGCAAGAGAAGGGACACTTAAGCAGTCCTCCTGGCTACCACGAAACACAAGCGATCCATTACGGGAGCCTGGGGAGATGAGCCGGTGAACACACGGAGTGGGGACGCCCTTCTGGCTGCTTCCACATCTTATCCTGGCAGAAGTTTTGGGGCCAGGAACTCTCCATTTTCCAGGGATGACTGAAGCCGTCATCCCAAGGAGAACCGAAGAGAATATATTTCTATCTAGATATAAATGAGGCATTTCCTATGTGACAGTCTGTCTTCCAGCTGCTTGAATTTGTCCTGATGTTCAGTTGACGTGGCTCCTTTATATAGAAATTGTCAAGTGATGTTCCTTTCCTTCCTTTTCAATTTTTTAATCAAGTTCATGCACAAATACATGTACATTACGTACGCAAGTGTTTATATGATGTTTACAAGCCCAATTTAAAAACCCGAAGACAGTGGTATCTAACAGTGACTTAGGAAGCCAGAAATTGCTACAAGCACAATGTAAACACTTCAGTTGAATTTCCCAAAAAAACACCACCACTCGTAAGCAAACACTTTTTAAAGAATGAAAACCTCTGCTTACAGATTTTATTGATTCTTCTTATATTTAATGGAATAAAGAAAGTTCTATTGTCATAATCCGGTGGGTATAATTACAGCAGACATTTTATCACGTTGGCATTATGATTTAGCAGAATTTTAATGTTTAATTCTTAAATGTGCTCAAAAACACTGTTCAGAGTCCTCTGGGCAATAACAATATATGCTGCGGCTACGTGAGGAAAAAGAGAAAAGCTATTAGTGCTGAGGGTTGACGGCCATTTAAATCCTTCACACATCAGTGGAAGAACAGATTTCTCAGTACTGGAAAGCACACTGCCTACTTCCATATTATAGATTTGCGATTAAATTAAATTTTCAAGTTTCACTGAAAACTTGTACAATTAAACCTTTTTTACAAATGTATTATCTTCATGCAGTAAGTAAAGCTTTGTATTTTTTTTTTTTCTGGTGATCTTTCTAATGGCCTTATCCTAGAACATTACATGGTATTGAGTTTTGAAATGGCAGCAAAGGACCAAGTCCCTCAAAAATCAATTCAATTGATTTCCATTCATGCAGATGTCTTAAGTTTTACCCTGGTTGATGTTCTTTCCAAGTAGACGAGAGTCAGACTGCACACCAACTCTCTACATTCTGCGCAATCCTGCTTCCCACCCACATTTCCAAGACTTTCTCAGAATATTCCTGAACAAACTACAAGGTAACATCTAACCCGTCAAGTGATTTGTTTTCTTCTCTAAAATGTGAGCATTGCTATAATAAGATGAATTACATTAATGATAAACTTCCAACCGTAGGAACATATAATAACCATTTGAGACAAGACTAAATGTGAGACATTTATTGAATATAAAGCAGAGGTACTTAAAGCATTTAAAACTAGGAAGAGATATGCCAGTTTCAAATATACGCAAAAAGGGAAGAGAGAAGCAGGTCAAAGCACATATTTATATTTCGTAAGTGTCTCTGTAAGGGTAACACGGCCTGTCGTATACACAGTCGCAGGCAAGTCATGAGCCCCCACTCTCAGTCTTATGATGCTTTGAGATCCTGACAAGTCAATTAATATCTTTTTTTAACGTCTGTTGATTTATTTTGATAGAGAGAGCATATGGGCACACGGGGGGTGGGGTGGCGGAGAGCGAGTGAGCAAGAGAGAGAAAGAGAGAGAACATCCCAAGCAGGCTCCGCATTCTCAGCACAGAGCCCGATGCGGGGCTTGATCTCATGAACTGGTGAGATAATGAGCCGATATCAAGAGTTGGACACTTAACCAACTGAGCCACCCAGGCACCCCATCAATTAGTATTTTTGACGATTTACTACTATATCTTGAAGACTTCAAAGTGTATACACACACACACACACACACACACACACACACAGTTGTTTATTGAACTACTTTGTTGTCTCTGATGGGAAGTTCAATAGTCACCTCTAAATCAACATCTGCATTCAACCTGTCATTCTCCGCCAAGTCTATAGGCTGACTTTGATTGCTATTTTTTAACGAGCAACATTATTGCTTACCTCTTCTGCGTCTCTCAGCCTCTTGGGAGATCTTAGACATCTCCTCATATTCCACTCCCATCCCTATTCTCCACCATTTACATTTGACTTATGGCCAAGCCCCATAAATCTAATCCTACATTAATTTTCCAACCCATTTCTTCTTTTCCATTTAAACTGCCCCTGCTTGAGATTGGACCTCCAACACCCCTTGTCTGGATTGCTCTGATGAGTTTATAATAGATCTTCCTGCCTCCAATCCTGTTTCCCGCCATTTTTTTCTTCATATTGTTGTCATGTCACCTTGGAAAATGAAATCTATCCCCCACCCCTCTCCATCCCTTGCTTAAAATCCTTACTTGACTGGCTTCCCTTAGAATTCAGAATAGTATTTCAAGATAAAGCAAGGAATGTCCCATTCAACTTTGACTGAAATAAAGAATAGATTAATTGCATTTCCCTCACCTTTGAAATGTTAAGATCTCACTTGATCAACTTTAAGGATTATCTATCTTACAAACTCTCCCACCATCATGAAATTCTTCTGCCCGCGTTCCTAGCACCAGGACATCTTAGACACTTGGCGTACAATGGAGAAGACAAAGACCAAAAGATTTATTTATTTTTTTTTTTAATTTTTTTTTTCAACGTTTATTTTTGGGACAGAGAGAGACAGAGCATGAACGGGGGAGGGGCAGAGAGAGAGGGAGACACAGAATCGGAAGCAGGCTCCAGGCTCCGAGCCATCAGCCCAGAGCCCTACGCGGGGCTCGAACTCACGGACCGCGAGATCGTGACCTGGCTGAAGTCGGACGCTTAACCGACTGCGCCACCCAGGCACCCCAAGATTTATTGAGCCTTAGGAAAATTTTATGAAACCAAGCATGCTCTGGGAGCCATGGAAGGAGCTGCCCTGTCTCAAAGCACATTCCAGATGGAAACATTCACAAAGATTTTATAGGCGAACTTCAACCACATTGAGTGCATTTCCAGGGTCCTTTCTAGTCAGCCACCTTGTATCATTTTAACAACTCCTCTGTCACAATCAACAATTATCTTTATCAAAGAGGTGATAAAAAGGGTTTTGATGTTTGTCTGTCCAAAATATTTCTCTTCTTGACATTTCAGATAGCACATATAAGCAAGGGCCGCCAGCCCTCCCAGTGTGTGTCCAGGGGACTCCAATTAGCTTGAACCCGTTTGCCTGGCACGAAGCATCTAAGAATCTACAACTGAAGATGATGCATTTAAGGAGAGGAGAGGCAGACCTGTACAACTAGACAAATAAACAGATAAGGAATCCTCCCTGGGACAAAAAGATATGGAAAATGATACTGAGTAGGGTAGGAAAACTCAGATTCCTTTTACTCTATTTTATTCATTCATTTAATGAAGCATTATTCTTGCTGTAAGCCAGGAAGTTGCTAAGTTATCTGCAAATATCAAATCATGCAATCTTCCTCATAAGTCAATGGCCCGGTGCTATGAATATTTGTATTTTGCAAATGTGAAAATGGAGGCTCAAAGAGATTCTTACCTGAAACAAATTCACATGGCTAATAACTGACATGAACTACAGTATGTGGCTGGACGATCTGTGTTCCTGACAACTGTACCTTAAAAATATACACTAATGCAGATCGCCTGTCCAAGGCAAACATATCTCCGCTCAACATTTCTGTCTCACTTATGACACCAAATGCGACTTTTCCACACCAATCTGTTCTCCAGTTCTCCAAGGGCACCAGCTGGGCATCCTGCAATTTAATTCAATTTTGACTCTAACTACCACAAGTTAACATGGAGTCCAAAGGTTAAGGGCTCAGTTCCTCAAGACTGCCTTCCTCTTCAGACGCGAATCACAAATAGTGGGTTACCAAGGTACCCACCCTTTTGTCTGACTTGGCTACAAACTGGGGATCACCATCACCCCTTCCCTCAAGCTCAATAATTTCCTATGATAGCATAGAACTCAGGGAAACATTTTACTTACTGTTCCCAGTTTAATATAAAGGATGTCATAAAGGATACAAATGAATAAGCATTTGAAGAGGCACACAGAACAAAGTCCAGAAGCAACCCGAACACAGGAGCTCCTGTCCCCCTGGTGTTGGTTATGCCACCCTCCTGGCACATGGATGCACCCAACAACCCAGAAAGCTCTCCAGGCTCCCTTATGTAGGGTTTTCATGAAGGTTCCATTATGTTGGCATGACTGATTAAATCATTGGCCACTGGTGATTAACTCAATCCTCAGCCTCTCTCCTCTCCCTGGAGATTGGAGGGTGGAGCTGAAAATTCCAACCCTCCAATTACATAGTTGGTTCCTCTGGAAACCAGCCCCCATCCTGAAGCTGTCGGGAGCATCTAGCCAGTCATCTCAGTAACATCCACACATGTCTGGTTGAAAGGGGCTTATTATGGAAAACAAAAAGATGCCCCTATCGCCCCTACAACTCAGGAAGTTACAATTCTGGTGCCAGGAACTGGAGGCAAAGACCAAATATATACAGATCTTCCTCAACTTACAGAGGTTATGTCCTGATAAACCCATCCTGAGTTGAAAATATCTTAGGTCAAAACGCATTTACTAAAACATCTAACCCACTGAACATCGTAGCTTGGTCTAGCCTACCTTGAAACTGCTTAGAACACATACTTCCATTGGCCTCCAGTTGGGCAAAATCATCTAACTTTAAGCTTACTTTATGATAAAGTGTTGAACATCTCATGTAATTTCTTGAGTACTGTGCTGAAAGAGGGAAACAGAATCGGTTGCACGGGTGGAGAATGATCCTAAGTGTCTTGGGTGTTTACTCTTGTGATTGTTTGGCTGCCTGGAGACTGGGGCTTCAACCACCTAGCGTAAGAGAACATAAGATCGCGTACCACTAGCCGAAAAGACCCAAATTCAAAGTAGAGTTTCTACTGAATGCCTATCACTTTTGTACCCACTGTAATGTCAAAACTGTTTAACTACAACCCTCGTAGGTTGGGGATCATCTGTATTTCTTATTATATAATATTATACTTGGACATTATATTCAGCCCCTATATTAACCCCCCCTAACTCCAAACACTGGGAAGTCCAGGCGTTTCCCACCTGTCTTAGGTCTGGTTCCCCATGGCAGGAATAAAAGAAACCTCCACAGAAGTGGATCTGGGGGTCCGGGCGCGAGGCAGAGCTCAGACTACAAACCTTTCCTATACGCATGGGTCATCACAGCTTGGTCGGACCAGCCCCGCTGATGAGGCACAGGCTGATGGCTAAATACCTGATGGCATTTTATTTGTTGGTAAATCATTTATTTGTTTGAAAGGAAGACTGCCGTTTCAAACCTACAACCCGTTTTTCAACATATTCGGTTGGCATCCCAGTGGGTAAGTCAAGGATGAGAAGGATGCCCACGTGAGGAGGAGAGTGAATGGTTACACATGAGGCCTTGAGCAGCCGGAGTCGAAACAAAGATGCGTGCTCATCCAGGGGTTGTCAAGAACCCAGGGACCTGCAGGGGAGCTCTGCTGAGCCCGGAAGCTGCTTCTCCAAGACACACGACAGAGACAAGACTTAGCGGGCTCAACAAAGGACAAAGAGAAGAGTGGAGAAGGCAGCTGAGGCCAGAGATACCAACAAAGACTGTCCTAAAGGCGGGAGGACTCCCACGTTACTCACATAATAGAGACCACAAGGCACAGTCTTTATCTGGCAACTGGGAAATCTTGCCAAGCTGGTGCCAGGGCCAAGAGCAGCAGCAGCAGCCAAAGGGAGCCCAAGACTGCTCGCGATCCTCGCACACTTCACAGGAAAGAAAACCACAAAGGAAGCAATAGTTCCGTTTCAGTGTAGCTTAATGGACTTGCTGCAACCCCTTGCTGCAAAAGTAATTTTTATGGCGACGTCTGTCCAATCCACATACTCACCTAGACACGCACGTTTTTATCTCAATTATTAACAATTCTCTGTTCATTTGACTGACGCTCTCCAAATGGGAAAGAAAATTCATCTAATTACAGCTTAAGTCCCAATGCATTGTTATTCAAGCAAAGAACGTTACAGATTTTAAAAGTCTGGTTTTAGATTTGAAGGGCTAGGATCAAGAAAGAACAGAGTAAATGTTTAAAAATGTGTTACATATAGTCATTTTAGGTACAGTGATATTAATTTCTGAAGAAGCAGTTTCTGTACCATTCTTCTTTTAAATGTTTATTGAGAGAGAGAGAAAGTGTTCACCCGCACACACGTGGGGGGTGGGGGTGGGGCGAGAGAGAGAGGGAGACAGAGAATCCCAAGCAGGCTCCGTGAGATCGTGACCTGAGTGGAAATCAAGGGTCGGACGCTTAATTACATAATATTATTATAATACAAATTATATATATATATATATATATATATATATATATATATATATGTAATTTACTGTCAAATTGCTTTCCATACAACACCCAGGGCTCGTCCCAACAGGTGCCCTCCTCAATGCCCATCACCCACTTTCCCCTCTCCCCAACCCTCCCATCAACTCTCAGTTTGTTCTCAGTATTTAACAGTGTCTTATGGTTCGCCTCCCTCCCTCTCTGTAACTTCTTCCCCCCCTTCCCTGCCCCCATGGTCTTCTGTTAAGTTTCTCAGGATCCACATATGAGTGAAAACATGGTATGTATCACTTTTCTGAATGAAATTACGTACTGGCATTTGACCATGATCGCCTCCACTGGCAAATGTATAGTTATCCACTGGCAAATGTAGAATAACAGACTGGGCCCTGATGGTTAGCTGGGACCAATGATTGTTAAAGTGGCCGAGGCCTACTGTGTTCTCCTCATTGCCTTATTCATTCATTCATTCATTCATTCATTCATTCAACAAATGGTTGTCCTATTATATGCGAGACACTGTGTGACCCGTAGTAGGAGATAGAGAAAAAAACAAAAGATCAAATTTACTTTTTAGAAAGTCTATTCATGAACTTCAGTCCTAAGCCACTGCAAAGATACTACAGAATATAATATGATTTCACGCTATGAATACTATTAACCCACAGGATTATTTGAGAGTTCTTTCAGCTTTGTGCAATTATTACTTACAGATAACTCAGTTGGAAAAACTTATTACTTTAACCCCAGAACTAAAAATTAGAACCAATGAGATAATTTGCACATAAAAATCAATCTTCATTTTGTTTCTTCTAGCAGCCCTTAAACAGTTAATAGCACATATTATAACAATGAGTACATGACGTTTGACAATCTGGTTTTGTTTTCTTGTACTTATTATTTAACACATGCTATTAATTCTCTCAAGGGTATGAGAATATGCTCATCACTAATGAATAAGTAATATTCAAATAAAATTAAGTACATTTTTCGGATTCTCCTCAACTATTTCCTATCCTATTTATCCCCAAAGAGAGTAAATAATAACCAAAAAAGGCTCGCAAATGTGTTTTCCAATATCCGTACTCTAGTCATTTGGGATTGCAGTCTTTATTAGGGTAAGATGTTAATTTGTTAACTTCAAAAACAGTAAGGCAAAGCCATGCAGCTCTTAGTGGAAAAGTTAATTCTAACACAGAACAAATTAGCACTCTTAAGCAAAGCAGCTTGGAGAAGGTTCTAAGCGTTTATAGGAAAAGGACCCACTGGTGCAAAGGGAGAAAAAGGCGACAGAAGATAAAACCTAGATTGGCTCAGGGCACCTGGGTGGCTCACTCAATTAAGCGTCTGACTTCGGCTCAGGTCATGATCTCACAGTTCGTGCCCCGTGTCGGGCTCTGTGCAGATGGCTTGGAGCCTGGAGCCTGCTTTGCATTCTCTGTGTGTCTCTCTCTGCCCCTCCCAGACTTGCGTGCATGCACACACCCACTCTCTCTCTTTCAAAAATAAATAAACATTAAAAAAAAAAAAAAAAAAAAAAAAAAAACTAGACTGACTCAACATTTTGCTTGGGAGTGGATGCTCTTGTAAGATGTGCGCAGGCCCAGCCTGGTTTGCCTAAGTTATTTCCGGTAGCATTTAATCTTGTCAAGTTTCCTTTTGAAAGTTGAACATTTGACATCTACAGCAGTAAGAGTGACAGACATTCAGTCAGCATTTTTGTTTAACTCCTAATGATGTTCTTTTCTTTTCACTGTATTTCATTCGTTTGCTGGAGAGAATTCTATTTTATGTAAAAAAGCAGCATGCTGAGCCTTTTAGGGAAAGTATGTAAGAATATTGTTTGTTGCCAGTCACAGTATGCTTTTTATAGGAGGATATAAACTCGTCCTTCTGTCCATGGAGTGGAACAAGAGAAATAGCTTTACTGCATAATTTATTTCTTTGGCACACGCTCTCAACAGTGACTGTGTCACTGCTATCCAGCAGACACATGAGTAGTTTCCTTAGAGTTTTGTTATCCTTCGGATCATTAAGCAATTCAGTCAGCATTTTCCCTGGGCAACAGAATATCATGTGAGCATCTGAGTTGGGTTTGTGAACATACCAACGACTCATTAAAAAGGGCAATTCAAAAGTCAAACTTAAACACCGCTGAATGTTTATTTATTGAAGTGAACACCAGACGTGTGTCTGCAGCACCGTGGGGCGGGGCAGGATTCATCACAACTACATCAACTGTGTGGTCTTTTGGAAAACAACGTATTTAACCGCAAATCACCTGGAAGTTTGCAGTCTGCACGTTCCATTCAACTGAACTCTTTCAACTCTGTCCACAATGATCGATTAGAGACTAGTCAACGCCGATACCAGTAAATCACCCACATGTCAAAGCATACATAAGGAACACAAGTTGTAAGTCTTCTGTGCTAAACGTTCTGACAGATATCTCAAATGCTGAGGACTTTGGAAGGATGCTCAGGGAAGAGTTGAAATACACCATCTATTCCAACAGGAACTGGCCTGGATGCTCTGTGTGTGCTAACACTACAATCCCAACAACGTTCCGGAAAATTACTTTTAGTCCTACGTTAGAGATGAAGACAACAACAACAACAATGACAACAACAACAACAACAGCAGCAAACTGAGTCAGAAGATCAGGAATGACATGTGCACTGAAAACCAAGGAATTAGATTAGAATTCAAGCCATAATTGGGGCGCCTGGGTGGCTCAGTCGGTTAAGTATCCGGCTCTTGATTTCAGCTCAGGTCACGATCTCAACGGTTTGTGGGATTGAGCTCTGTGCTAACAGCATGGCGCTTGCTTGGGATTTTTCTCTCCCTCTCTTTCTGCCCCTCCCCGCACACTCTCTCCTTCTCTCTCTTTCAAAAGAAATAAGCATTGAAACAAACAAAAAACCCCGCAAGAATCCAAGCCTGAATTTATTTCACTCAAAACCTTCTTATTTCTATGCTGTCTCTCATTTGAGTACAGTTAAGTGTGTCTTTTTTTTTTTTTTAATGCCTTTAAAATCCAGAGCCTAGAGCCTAGACAGAAAAGGATTCCTCTTTTCTTACTAAGCACTACAGAGCCCTTGGAATCCAGTTCTCTAACTTAATAGCCACTTAGCAGATTGTTATAAACCTTCACCTTTATGAATCATTTATACCGTAGGGCGCCATCAGGTTTTAGACGTAGCTCATTTATTCTTTTGGTTCAATAATTATTGGGAACCTACTATGTGCTAAACACGATGCCAGGCCTTGGGAGATGGATAGGGTCCCTGGCTTCATTAGGCTAATCATTAAGAAAAATACAAAAATTTGAATTTGTGGCTCTCACCTAGCAGACAATCAACCATGGAATGATAAAACAACAATATTTTTTTCCTAACAAAAGCAAAACCACCCCCACCTAAACAGCAATCAGGAGTAGACTTCCTAAATAAGGCCCCCAAAGCTTGAAACCATGAAAGAGAAGGATTGAGTTTTTTGACTTGGTACGAGCTAAAAATATCTATGTGGGGAAAAAAAAAAAAACCCATAAAAATTATATGACACGTGCAAAACCAGGAAAGATATTTCTAACTTACGTTAGAAAAATGATTTAAAAAATGATAGAAAACGGGGCAAAGGACAGAAAGAGCTATTTCAAAAAGAAAATTTGAAATGCCAGTAAAAAAAATAAATAACAAAATAAAATGCCAGCAAACTCATGAGACTGCGTCTTACTTCCACAGCAAGCAAGGACGGGGCAATGAAACCAGTGGCTCTATCATCATGGATGGGGTCTGAGACCCCTGCTCTAGACCAGGGCCTTCATTTGGGCATCGGCTGCCATTTTTTTCTTTTAGATCCACACTGGAGAGTCCAACTCACTGACAGGGTATTTTTTTTTTTTTTGTAGCTCCTGAAAACCGAGGCACTGTTTTGTCCCTACAGGTAAGTTCTGGAGGGAGCAGACACTGAGCGGTGGGCCCCATTTTCTCTCTGCTGATCAACTTACAACGCTCACCTCTGGGTGCTCCTTTCTGCAACCGCATGTGGGTAGAGACTCGGCAAAGGGAAGCACGTAATGGTGCACATACCGAAATATCTTCCAAGCTCAGAAGGTGCCTCTCCTCTTTCTCACCCAGGCCTGAATTTCCAGGTCACAGGACTTAAATGTAAACACCCCCATGCAAGTCAACATTCTTTAAGGTTACCGAAGAGAAATTACATTGAACTTTTAACAACTTTTCAAAGCTGTTGGCGTACGTTTTCTGCAGAGCAGAAATCCATGCTACGCATCACCTTCGTTGGCGTTCCAGTCTCAGGCACTGTCAACTCATCGCGAAAAACGGTTGTACTTATCACAGTCTGGGGTCACACAATCTGAACAACTACTCGCTATATTATGATCGTTGCAGCCGGAGGGGGTAAAGCCTTCTGTCAATTTATCTGCTACCCAAATGTTCAAAGTTGTAATTAATTAGGAGCAAAAGTAGGAAAAATACATCTCAAAGATAAATCTAGTCACTGAGTAGTTCAGCATGCCTTCTAATTTTCACATTTCTATAGCAACTGCCAAATTCATGCCTGTCTACCAATTTGGGAACAGAAGAAATCATAGAAGGGGATTTTAAAAACCGGGCAGCAAGCCGGAAAAGGCTATCTTCCATTTGCATATTTATCGTCATGTGCCAAAAAGCTTCTACGACACTGCTGGACTCAAGAGTGTTAGAAAGCCCCAGACTCCTATCTGTGGAGCTTCATTTTACTGAGCCACCAGGAGAAGACAGAGCGCAGGCCATCCTGCCTTCACTGGCCCAGAACTCACCAGAAGTTCAACATCAAAGAATCCTGGTGCTTTATATCAAAAAGGCCAAACTCTGATGTTCCCATCCCTCTGTCCTCCCCATACCATTTCATTAAATCACCCTATATTTGGGTACTCAGGCACAACCCCCTTAGAAATCTTTTTTTTGGGGGTGGGGAGAGAGAGAGGGAGGGAAGGAGGGAGGGAGGGAGGGAGAGAGGGGGCCCAGAGAGAGAGATGGAGACACAGAATCGGAAACAGACTCCGGGCTCTGAGCTGTCAACACAGAGCCTGACGTGGGGCTTGAACTCAGGAACCGTGAGATCATGACCTGAGCTGAAGTCAGAGGCTCAACCAACTGAGCCACCCAGGCGCCCTAGGAAATCTTTTTTTAAAAAAATGTGTATTTATTTCGAGACAGGTGGGGGGGAGGGTCAGATAAAGGGGGACAGAGAGAATCCTTAGCAGGCTCAGTGCTGTCAGCACAGAGCCCGACATGGGGCTTGATCCTACAAACTGCGAGATCACGACCTGAGCCGCAATCGAGAGTCAGGTGCTTAACCGCCTGCGTCACCCAGGGACCCCTCCCTTGGAAATCCACCTTAATCTCTTTCCTCCCTCCTTGTATTCAGTCTATCCATAGGTCTTGCCTGTATAATGCCTCCTAAAAAAATCCACATACCAACATTTCTCACTACCTTCCTTCCAAGCAGCCTATGTGAAGCTGCCACATTACTACCAATTATTACCACAGCCTATGTGAAGCTGCCAATTATTACCACAGCCTGTGTAACGGGACTCATCCCTTCCAGTGTTTCCCCCCTAGACAAGCCATCTCAAAAGAGGTTTTAAAAGCAAAAACTGGCTATCATCTTCCTGTCTGAAACCATGCAATGGATTCTCATCTCCTGGTGGCCCCTGTGGGTTTTCCCTGGACTCAGTTCTCTTTCCTTTTCTCAGGATGGATCACACACATGGGCTTTCTAACGAGTCTTTAAGCCTAGCTCCTTGGCAGCCTAGCACTTCTGCGTCCCTCCCGCTGCCCAGAATACACTCTTCCCAAATACTCAGGAGATGCGCTTCCTTTCATCACAGAGGTCTCCGTTCACATCTGTGTCCCTTTAAACGAACTTTCTCTCCTTATCCTGGTTAAATCCCTCTCATTCCTCAGTCTCGTTTTCGTTCTAGCACGTGGCCCTACTTCAATTACCTTATTGTTGCCACTTGTCTTTTCGTTACTGGTCTCCCTCACGCTAGAATGAAGCCTCCGTGGCAGGAGGGCCTCCTCTGGCTTCTTCCACGGCTGTATTCCACCTCCCCGACAGGCATGGGATATACTTGGTCCTTGAGAAGTATTGATGAAATCAGCGATGCTCTCGGTTTGACACATGAGACATCGCAGCCTCATGGAATGTACAAAAATCGAAGTCTTGCTCCTAACCAATACAGGATGGAAACCCAGATTCCCTGACTCCTGTTCCAGCGCTCTGGCAGTCAACCAGACTGGCTTTTTTATCACTCGACTCATGCGAGCATTCCCATTTTTGGAGTGTTCTCATAGAGGTCTCATGAGATTTCGACAGATCTTAGGGGAGGGTGATTCTCTGCATCCTTCCTGAAATCTGTGAATTCACGAGCCCAGAGCCTCCTTGATCCATCCTGTTAAAAACCCCAACAATGAAGACAAGAGCCTAAGAGCAGAATTCAGTAATACAGAGATGAAGGCATCGGGGTCTGAACTCCTGGTCCCCAGGTACCCAAATTCAAATCTATCCACCTTGGACTTCCCAATCGTGTAAATAAAAAAGTATTTTGTTCCCTCCTAATCTGTGTTTTGGAATCCGTTGCTTGCAGTCAAAGAATTTTGGCCATGTATTTAACTTTGTAAATAGGAGGACACTGTACATGAAAAGAATCACATATTTTGGAAGAGTCCGGGGCGCCTGGATGGCTCAGTCGGTTGAGTGTCCGACTTCGGCTCAGGTCATGATCTCGCAGTTCGTGAGTTCGAGCCCCGCGTCAGGCTCTGTGCTGACAGCTCAGAGCCTGGAGCCTGCTTCAGATTCTGTGTCTCCCTCTCCCTCTGCCCCTTCCCCACTCATACTCTGCCTTTCTCTGTCCCTCAAAAATGAATAAATGTTAAAAAAAAATTAAAAAAAACATATTTTGGAAGATTAAAATGTTTATCATCTCAGTGAAATTCTATCTGGTATGATTTATAGTGATACAATAGGTCTTCAGTCCTTGGCATGTGTTTCCAGGTGGTTTTATTCTATCCAACTTAGTGACTGACTGTTTGAGATACGTCTTCATTCATTGGAAATTCCCAGGCTGAAATCAACCCTGATAAATTAGTAATATCTGTGTGATCATTATATTTACAAGGAATATACAGTTTATTTTACTGACCACAGGAAAAGATGAAACAACAGAAACATGCTAAATGCATGTGGTCCCTGATCTAAATACTCTCGTCAAGAAGATATTTTCATAGTTATAGGACTCAGGAAAGGTGATCTTCGATTTCATTCTAAGAGACAAGGCTCAATTTCATCAAAAAAAAAAAATAATTGTAAATCCTGATAATAAATCTCCCAGAAGAGTTTTCTTATTCAATACTTCAAGGCAACTAGTGTTCTGCCCTCAATTTTATTTTTATTGTTTTTGAATGATTAATATACAGGCATTGACTAATAATTTCTTTTGCAGAATTGAATTGCAATGTTATTGATGGGTTTGGAAATGGGACTTGAAGATATATTATCATAACTATAGAGCTTAAAACATTAAGCCAATGGGGTCAAAAAAAAAACATTTAAGTAAATCTAAAGCTGAACTTCAAAATAAAAATTATGTATGACTATTTTGACAACAGATGACAAATCCTTATTGGCAGTGGTGCTCAGACATTTATAAAAGTCTCATCCAACTGGAAAACTAGAAGGGATATAAACTACAACCAGATCTTCTTTTATGTGCTCTCTATTTTCCAAACAAATCGGGTGTGAGGCAAATGATGGGAGTAATGTTGCTTCTCATAAGAGATTGATTTTAAATGGATTTTCTGGTACGATTCCAAAGACGAAGTGCACACCGCCAAGACTTAGGGAGACTCCAAGTGCCTCGGGCTCCGAAAGGATTCTTGAGCTCTCTGGCCTTAAGCCAAATGATATGTCAAAGAATAATCAAGATTACATTAGAGCTTTTCCTAAAGTGAAGGTAACATTCAAAGTTGGGATGACCGATGTCTCTTCGGAGAAGTTCATTAGGATTTTATGTGATGGGTGCAGGGGACACAGTTTTTCATTAAAAAGAACGGGCGGTCAAGAGTCTATTTCCCCTAGGCATCAGACAATACACCATTGAAAGTGAGAACAATGTAATTAATAATGATATTAAGAATGCGTCACAATGGTGTCACCTGTGCCCCTTTATCCCATAGAGAGGCTATTACAGCAGAGAGGCAAGGGCACACAATATTTTAAACAGGTACTTGAAAGAATACCACCATAAATTCAGCCCCATACTTTTCTTTCCCCAAATCCTCAGCTGTAATCAAGCAGAACATATTCAAAAACTAAGGTCATCTCATGGGTGCAATACCAGTTCAGAAGCCAACAATCTGAATCCCAGTTCCTGATACTCTGCAACTAACTTACTCACATTCCTGCTAGGGCTCAACTTTTTTCTCTGTAAAATAAGAACGCTGAGGAGATGATTTTTACTATCCTTTATGTTCTAAGAGTGGCCTGATTCTATAACATAACTGTAAAAACATTTACTAGAGAGAGATTTTGTTCTAGAATGTAGACAGACAAGCAAATCGAAATAATCTAACAAGATGTAAAGATTTAAAACCAAAAGAACTGGGGCGCCTGGGTGGCTCAGTCGGTTGAGCGTCCCACTTCAGCTCAGGTCACGATCTCGCGGTCCGTGAGTTCGAGCCCCGCGTCGGGCTCTGGGCTGATGGCTCAGAGCCTGGAGCCTGTTTCCGATTCTGTGTCTCCCTCTCTCTCTGCCCCTCCCCCGTTCATGCTCTGTCTCTCTCTGTCCCAAAAATAAATAAACGTTGAAAAAAAAAATTAAAAAAAAAAAAAAAAAACCAAAAGAACTGAGTTGTTCTCAGATCTGTGAGCTTTAGGCTTTGGCTGGGGAAGGGGGCGTTTCTCAGACCTGCCTCCATACTTCCCTGTCTTACTATTTTTTAGCCCATCTGAGGAACAAAAAAGTAATCATAGCCTAAAATCCTGACTTGTCTAAAGTCTTAAACTGAACTGAAAGATGGCTTTCATTTTGACGTAGCACCACTGTATACTGGCATAAAAGTATTGTGTTTGTTCATTTATATGTAGTGATGTTGAAGGATGCGTTAGCTTTGGGCAGATTGCTTTTTTCATTAATTATCATCTATGATCTATTTCAGATAAATTAACGCAGAGTAGAGGAAATCTGGGCCAGTCACTAAATATTTATAAATAAACTTGAAAAAATCCTGCCACTGCAGAGGATGGAACTTCAAAGAAGAATAAGATATTTCAATACTCTCAAAATGTGTTTCTTGTTAATCACAGAAGAACTATAGTAGCTTTCCAGCATAAGTACCCGATGGGCACTACCTTAACCAGATGGTCAAAGTTAACATCTCCAGTAATGAAACAAATTGAGTTTATTTCCTTCTCATACAGAGAAAAACACATCACTTCTGTGGTGTTCCTGCCCAGAATGCATAATGTGAATCTAATCATGGGGAAACATCAGGCACATTCAAATGACCCGCCCGTACACATCCCAAATTTCAAAGTCATAAAAAACAATGAAAAGCTGAGGCACTGTTGTAGACTGACAGATAATAAATAGACACAACTTAAATGGAATGCGTGACCCTGAATTAGATCGTGGAGTGAGAATATAAAAAGAACACCTTAAGGACATTCTGGAGGCACATGGTGAAATCAGATGATAGACTAAGGATTAAATAACACTGCATCAGTGGTTAATTTCTTTTTTTGAAAATTTTTATGTTTATTTATTTTTAGAGAGAGCAGAGTGTGAGCAGTGGAGGGGCAGAGAGAGAGGGAGACACAGAATCCGAAGCAGGCTCCAGGTTCTGAGCTGTCAGCACAGAGCCCCACACAGGGCTTGAATTCACAAACCGTGAGATCATGACCTGAGTTGAAGTCAGACGCTTAACTGACTGAGCCACCCAGGTGCCCCAAGAGTCAATTTCTTGATATACACACTCACAGTGGTTATTTGACACAATATACTTGTATTTATAAAATACACAGATAAAAGGGCATATTTACAACTTGCTCTCTACTAAGTGGCCAAATGAAATGTGTGTGCTGTGTTAAGACACACACACACACACACACACACACACACACACACACACAGAGTGGGGGTGGGGAATGATGAGGCAAAGGAAACAAAATATTAACAATTAGTGAATCGGGCTACGGTAGTTCCTTGCATCATTCTTATGTCTTTAATTTTCAAACCTTTTACACCTTTCTGCACTTAAACATTTACTAGAACAACCATTAAAGCTCTTTTCTAGAGAAAAGTAGCAAAGCAATTTTGGTCACTGCGATGCACTTTAAGGAGCTAAATGCCGTCTCCACCAAAAACAAACCCGCTAAACTAAAGGAAAGGTCTCAACCTTTCTCAATAATATTCACAATTTAGAAAAAGATGCTACAATATTGAGTACAAAATCAGCTCGAGGCTGTCTCAGAAAGGCAATTTAAGTGGGGAGAAACATTTTAGGCATAAACAAACATTTAGGCTACTTTATCAGAAAATAAAAGTAAGTCTCCATAGTGAATCAAGACAAAGATTTAAATCCTGGGTGGGATCTCTTCTCACCCCCCCTTCTTCTCACTCCCCTTCTCACACCCCTCACGCCCATCTTCTGCCACACTGTCCCAAATCCAGCACAACTCAGTTCTGGGTGTAAAAGTAAGTATTCAATCAACTGGACGTGACCGCAATCACCGGACTCTTAAACGAAAAAGCACGTGACTGAACACGAGCTAGCTATAGGTAGACGTAGTGAGAAAATTAGTCTTCAAAAAATAAAGACCACACCTACCCACCCCCAACATGTGTAACTACATGTAGCCTTGAAAATAGCTGCCATCCTACTATAGTATCTCTGACAGGCTGAACAACATGTAGAATTTGGGATTTAGGGAACGTCGCCTTCGGCGATGTATCTAAATTTGTGGACGTCAGATTGCTCTTCTGTTAAATTTGGGTAATAATATTTAACTCGGAGAATTACAATAGAGGAGAAAAGCCTACAGCTCCTGGACCACGTGCCAGCATTCTGCTTACCAATACACACAGATTATCTCATTTAACGTCGTTAACATCCCTATCAGACTGGCTCAGTTACGATGTTCCATTTTACAAGTGAGTTGAGTAACCTGTCCAAGGTGACAACTCTGGTAAGAAGCAAAGCGGAGTGTCAAACCCCAACTTAGACGGCTCCAAACAGTCAACAAAGACGGGTGGTTAGGACGCACCACGTACAGAGCTGTGCTCCCTGGGTCTGAAGGCTCCCTCTAGCACCTGGCAATGCCACAACATTGGCCAAGTCATTTCAGTTCCCTGTGCCTTTCTTTCTTCAAAATTGCAATCATAGTAGCAGCAACATTCTGATGAAGAGTAAAAAATATTATTCACTGATGATGCATTAATTCATATATTAAAGAGAGGCTTTATATTGAGAAACAGCAGATGGAAATGACGGTAAGGTTCATGGATTTGACTAGAGACAGCAGAATTACATGAAAGTCTGTTAACCATGATAAATACATTGTGTGTGTATGTGTGTGTAAAATAGGTTCTTAGATCCTGCTAGCCTCTGCTCCAAACGTGATTACATCTACACATATATATTACTATATATATACTATATATATATACTATATATATTAGTTTGGCATTAGAAATACAGTGGTGTTTCGCAAGAGCTGGCATGATCTAAGAACCTCAGTGGAGTTATCTATTGTTATATGTAAAATATACAGTAGCTTATCAATAAATGGTTATCACTTGTAATAAATTCAACTGAGAAAAAGTGCCTAATTTTTACTTAGGTTGCGGAAGCCTGAAAAAAAAAAAACCCTGCAGCTATGAAGATAATATTACGCAGATTTACATTATTCCAGGGCATTAACTTAACATCTACTAAATTAAATGCAGCAGTGCCAACGCACGAGACGGAGTCTGTGATTAAATAAAAGGCACAATAGACAGTAACTGTTTTGAATGTCTTGTGATGTTTTTAAAGCTCTTTAGATGTACCCAGCCACAGGACACTAATTTTAAATGATCAACTCTTATAGAGTAATTGGAGTATAGTCTTAACTCATTTAATATTACTTACAGAGCTGACGGCTTCCGTGTCAGCTAAGCATACAGGTTTTTATGGAGCTATTTTGTACATACTTTGGAGTTTTCTTTTTAATGCCTCTATATAATTATAATTAGTTCAGGAGGCCCAGTAACACTTTGAGATAATTGTGCATAAATTAATTGCTAAAGGGCACAATTAACTTTTTATTAACGTTTGCAATAATAAACATTCAACTCGGTTTCTAATATTTCATAAATTATATTCCGTATTTTAATTGCTCCTATAGCAAGTTTTATTACTTAATGTCCTTGAATATTTGCCTTGGGGACCAAAGCAAGCACTCCAACATGCTTAATCCCAAAGAAAACCTGCGTTCAATTAGACAGTAGGAGTCAAGCAAGCACTGAATGAAATCCCCCTCTGCTGTAAGAAAGAGTTAGAAAGAGGCATTCCTTCGCAGGAAACTTCTCTATGGGAAGATAAGCCAACGATAAGAGTAATGCTTTCATAAAATAATACAACTGACCTCTTTAAGGAAACTGGGCTTTTTTAACCACAGAAATTAAGCATCACCCTGAGCCACCCAGGCGCCATGTTACAATTCAGTGCATTCAATCACGAATCAGGTTCACCAATGGTGTGGTAGGCTTGTTCCTTCTCAGGACTCACAGTGGAAACTATGCATTCCGACTCTGAGTAAGCCTCCCGCCCCATAGAGAAAAAATAATACTTAATTTCCCAAAGAGGCATCCTCCAATCTCTCTGCTTTGGGGTTACAAATCTGGCTCCCAGAATAATGGGAGCCAAGCCCGAGGAGAGAGATGGGATCTCCACGTGTACTTAGCGGACATTCGCACGATCTAGTGATTTCCAGTAAAATTCCTTCACCTCGCTGACCCTCATTTCCACCTGATGTTTTATGACCAAAAGCTTCTCTTGAATGTCGTTATTAAATATCCCCGTGACCAGGAAGCACTTTGACATCTGGAACCACTCCCGCCAAAGCTTCTGTTTTAAGGTCTCTTGAAAGCTTTGTTACTCCACAGTTGATGAACAGAGGAGCCTTCAAATATAAAAAGTAAAGTCTGTGGGCTTTCCTCAGAACCACAACAGAAGGATTCATGGAGAACCTTACTCTCTGTACAGCCTGGGCTTAGAGTCGCCCTCACAGGCAAGAAAGAGAAGCTGGATCCTCTGGAGGTCACAGAGAGGAAGACAAGAGCGGGACCAGGCCAGCCTCTGACATGCCCTTGAAGTCAAGCAGTAGAAACATGGAGTAGGCTCCACCACTTACGGTCAGGCTAAGGGATGCTCTATAGGTACCAAATGGCGGTCTTTGGCAAGTCTCCTCGTTCCATTATATATTTAAGTGTGTGTGTGTGGGGGGGGGAGCAAATATAGAAAAGTGTGTATTTGTGAAAAGATTTCCATTACATACTCTGTAATTGAAAAGGCAAATTGCAAAACTTGATCATGTATTTTGATTTCATTTTGTGTTAGAAAATAGTTTGATTAGGGGCGCCTGGGTGGCTCAGTTGGTTGAACATCTGATGTGTGATTTTGGCTCAGCTCATGATCCCAGGGTTGTGGGATCGAGCCCCAGGTTGGGCTCTGCACTGGGCATGCAACCTGCTTGAGATTCATTCATTCATTCTCTCTCTCTCTCTCCTACTCTCTCGCATCTCTCTCAGAAAAAAGAGAGAGAGAGAGAGAGAGAGAGAGATAAAAGAAAGAAAACAGTTCAATTATGTGTACGCATATGTGTTTTTAAATGCCAAAGAAATATCTTGAATCTCAGGAGAGGAGCCGGAGTTGCGGGAAGATAAGGCAATGGAAGCTTTTTGGTTATTACTGAATTATTTCACTTTATTTTTACTTATATTATTTTACTTTATCCTTCAAAATCATTTTTGTCTAAGAGAAATATAATGGAAGCCACATATAGGATTTAAAACAAAATTTTTTTAAGTTTATTTATTTTGAGAGAGACAGAGACTGAATGGGGGAGGGGCAGAGAGAGAGGGAGAGAGAGGGAGAGAATCCCAAACAGGCTCCATGCTGCCAGCACAGAGCCAGACATGGGGCTTGAACTCATGAAACCACAAGATCATGACCTGAGCTGAAACCAAGAGGTGGGCTCTTAACCACCTGAGCCACACAGATGCCCCTAAATTATAATAGTCACGTTAAAAAAAAAAGAAAAATGTATCCTAATATCTATCATTTAACCTAATATATCAAAAGTATTATCATGTCAGTATGCAGTCAATACAGAAGTATTGAGATGTTGTACATCCTCTTCGTGCAAAATTTCTGAAACCCATTGTGTATTTTACACTTACAGCAGATCTCAGTGTGAACTAGCAACATTTTCAGCATGCAACAGCGTCATATGGTTAGTATCTACCAAACTGAACAATACAGTTTCATACTACTTAAGTTATTACAGTGAGCGCTTTTACAAAAAATAGTAATAAAATCATATACTGCAAATGGCTATGTCCAGGTAAAATAGCTAAATTTCCTAACTACCCTATTTCCTTACATTGCTAAGAACATATCTGAAAAGCAGATCACTTTCTCATTATGTCATTAAGTTAATCAAAGCAGATCAACTTCTCTTCAAGGTCTTGTGAAACAGAACAAAGAAAAACTTCATTTAAAACAAAGTTGGGAGGGCGCCTGGGTGGCTCAGTCGGTTGAGAGTGGAACGTGGGACTTCCAATCAGTCATGACCTCATGGTTTGAGCTTCCCCCAAAGTCCTCAGGCTCTGTGCTGACTGCTCAGAGCCTGGAGCCTGTTTCAGATTCTGTGTCTCCCTCTCTTTCTGCCCCTCCCCTACTCTCTCTCAAAAATAAATAAACATTAAAAAAAATTAAACAGAGTTGGGAGGCCAGAGGGGAAAGCTGCCATGACCCACCAACTTGGAGTCAACTGCCAATCCCAACAGGAGGAAGTGAAATTTACCACCATGGCAGGAGGAAGGAAGAATTTTTCCTTGCCTGGCAACAACCCAGCCAATGAGCAACTGTCACCATCCTCAACTCTCACTTTCCTCCAATGGATTTGCAGGCAAAGCAGCCCCTCCCAACTTCCTCCTTTCTCTCTACAAATGTGGTAACACTGCTCTCCTCTGTTTTCTAGATTTGCCTGTGGTTTTGGCACAGTCTGTGTGGCCCAGAACTGCAATTCCTTTGCCATTTCCGAATAAACCCATTTTGGCGGTAAAATAACTGGATGTCTTATTTTCAAGATCAGCAGTCGAAACCCACCTCGATGACACATAACAGTATCGCTTTTGATCTCTTTCATCTCAAGCACTTGCTCCAATAAGCAGGCATAGTACTCATTAATATTCATAAATTGTGAAGGAAATAAATCACAATGCCTGTGCTTTGTAAACAGCGTGGAGCATTAAAAAATGCTACTGCATCCAGAGGCATGAGGCCAACTGAAGTGTTATTAGCAAGACCAATGCGAGGGCACTGGGGAAGAAAATCTGCTGGTAGGAGTGAGATATAAAGTTTAACATGGGTGGAACCTGGGCCAGAACAGGTAGAAACACGGACATGACTGAATTACGAGTAACTAGTTTCTCACTTCCTAAAGAAACAGTTAATCTCATTGTGGATCAACAGAAACTCCTGATGCTCTGCTCAACAAGAGCACATGTTACTTCACTTTCTGTGACTGAGCCACCCATGGGGGAAAAAAAATAACTAAAACTAGGAGATATTCCCATTGAGACTATTTTCCTCCACGCCCAGAGAGGTCCGGTCTTGCTGTTTTATAATAAATAGCCACCTTCTTCTTCCAAAGAAACACCTTCTTCCCCAACAGCAGGGCAAAGCTAAGGGAAAAAGCACGGGGGGGACACGTTTCTCAAATCATTTCCAAGAATGTGAGTCTATTCACGTTGTTCCAAACTCCAAGCTCTGTAGTTGTCCTGAAAATCTTATGAGAACAGAGAATCCACAGTTTCCCCTCCACTGTAAGGGGATCAGAGCTGTGGCACCACCTTCCAATTGAAGCCCATTTGACTCGGAACTGGTGGGTGAACCCTTACACCCACTATACTTACACATACACAAAGTTTTAGCACACACTTACACACACACACCCTCAAAAGTAGCACAACGCACACCACAGACACAAACACATTCACATAAATACTACGTACAACACACACACAAGTATTTGCGAATATAAATACTCAACTTATGCTATATTTGTTTTATTGAGTCACTTACTTGTAAATTTAACATTAGAACTTGTCTGATATATAAAACAAGTCATTTTTTTTAAAGGGCTGCATCTAGGGTTTCAAAACATTATTGTTGTTGATTTGTATTTGTTTTTCCTTTCTGTGTCATATCTTCCCCAAGTTTTTAGTTCTGCTGTCCTGCTATCCTAGTTTTTCTTGTCATTTTCTTAAGTATAATAGTTGGGAAAACATCGTGGCACAGGGTGGCTGGGTGGCTTAGTCGGTTGAGCATCCTACTCTTGATTTCAGCTCAGGTCAAGATCCCAGGGTCATGGGATTGAACCCCATGTCGGGCTCCACGTGCTCAGCATGGAACCTGCTTGAGATTCTCGCTCTCCCTCTGCCCCTTCCTCACTCACACTCTAAAAATAAAATTTTTTTAAAAAATGCAACTCAGCATAATTTTCTGAGTGTTTAAAGTAACCAGCTCCTCATTATATATAGGATATATATGATATAAGATAAATACATAAAACATCACATATAGCTGTATATATTGTATAGACAGATATCAAAAAGAATAAAACAATTCTTCCAGTCAATTTTGAATACTGACAAGCTGGGGGCATTTCTTCCTCTTCTTTTTTCTTTTCCTTTCTTTCTTTCTTTTTTTTTTTCCTTCGGAGTGAAGGAGAAAACACATCTGTTCCTGACTTGTGCATCAGAACTCTTTCAAGTCACTTTAGCAACATTAGCTCTTGTTGCTAGGCAAGAGATCTTTGATCCTCCTGAAAGGAGCTACCTTATTTGAGGACATGACAAGGCTCACAAAAAAGTACAGCGTAAACAGTGTCATGTGAATGGCATGACGTTTTTACACACTGGTGTTGAGACGTGACCTACGTCAACTCTGGAATATGCCGCGCGTTGTTTGTCGCTTCATCAATATTTCTCTTTGGATTCTCAAATGCATCAGTTGAAGTATGCGCTCTTCTCTTTCTGACAGAAGGACGTGAAAACATGTGTGCCCGCAAGGATGATTTCCTCCTGCACACTCCCATTTTGCCTCCTCTGCACAAACCCCATCAATGGAGACCTTCCTACTTATTTCTCTGGGTTGCTTCTTCTCTATTTCGGCCACACTTTCTGCTGCAGTGCGATAGGAATGCATGCATGTGATGAGTGATGGATACAAAGAGACAGACCTTGTCCTAGATGACAGTTTCTCGGACTTTGTTGGACGAAGCGTACCTAGGAAGTTCACTCTTTTTACCAGAAACCTATGCCAAATTGGTATTTTACATCCACATTTATTGTTGATGTTTAGGTGATACAGGAGTCACGTAAAAGCCCCAATCCATATGTGTGGGATGTATTTGTGATAGACTTTCGAAGACTTGACAAGCAATCGTTGTTACTGCAGGTTTATTCAAATAAAATAACTTTCCTTCTTGTATGTGGAGAATACAAGGCAAAATTCAGTAAGGCTGTCTTGCTGGGAGTTCAAGACTGATAAACCCATTCAGGAGGCAGAAGATAAAGGAGTCAAGTGAAGAAGCCTCGGGGGGCTCATTCTCAGAAATAACCTTTGTAATTTGGGTTTTGTCAGCTCTGTCGAGAACAAGGACAGAGCCTTTATACTAGATGACTGTAAAGTGACAGATAAATCCAAGTTAACTCAATCAGATCCAATCTTACTAATTATTAATCAAAGGCATTAGTATATTCAGAACAGTACTAATTAAATAGGCATTGTCCCCCTTGCAAACGTTTGTACCTGGAGTTAAAAATCTATCTATAGCTTCACTGATTTCGCTCTTTCACGGCGTAAGAGAAGAAACTAATGCGTGTTCCAAAAACAAAAACTATAATGCTATGATTAGCTACAGATACAGATGGAGATACATGTAATATACACCTGTGTAGGTAAATTATACATGTAGCTAAGTGAAATATACATATATATATACACAATGTTCATATCAATTCTGCGATACATTTCATTCATTGTACACATAATGATCGTAACTTAAAAACCACTGTACCCAATTCACTAGTTGATAGAGAGAAAACAATACTCTTCTGAGCACTGACTATGTGCAAAACATATTCCCATATGTGATTTCATTCAAGGCTCAAAAATTCTTACGAATAAAATGGCAGAGTAAGGAGCTGGAAAAAAACTCTCTCCCTAGCAAAACAGCAATTTGTCTGACGAGCATTTTAAATATCATTTTAATTCTCTGGAAATTGTCCTAAGAGCACACAGTAAAGGGGGAAATGTTCTTTCAACACAGGGCAAAGCCTTACCGGCACAATAGGCTGACACATAAATTCTGACCACATATTGACCGAACGGCAAGCAACTCTGACCCAGAGGGAACAGATAGGAATCAGGTTTCAGAATAAAATCATACTCGTCCTCCGAAGTCTGGAAGACTCTGTACATGCTCCAGCCTGTGTCCTCTGAGAGGGACCTTCCAAGTTCATAGACCCTGGCTCAAGAGAAGGCAAACAATGTAAACCTCTGAACTGCGGTAATATTCTCCAAGCCACAGACACGTCCAATGATAAAGGGTAAACATCAAATCGGCAAAGACTATTTAATCATAATATTGGACTGCCCTAGGTAGCCAGGCTCCAGGATTATAAGAAGGAAATGAAACACTTTCAGCGGAACAAGAGACCTTTGGGTGTGTGTGTGGAGGCCGGGGCGGGGGATGGGGGGTGGGGGAGGAAACTTCCCAAAATTAGTTCAAGTGGTCCCTAAGTCAATAAACAAACAACAGAGCAGGAAAGAAGCAGCCAATAAAAACAGCCTTCGATAGGCCCAACACTGCTGAAGCCCCTCTGGGTGAGTGCAGTAAGGAGAGCTCTCAGATGTACCAAAGCAGAGTCCAATGGCAAGTTCTCTATCCCAAAACATCGTATTAGAGAAGCTGAAAACTGCACACAAAAGAACTGCAGCTCTACTAGATACTTAACCAAAGGAGGAGACGGAGGGAAAGTTTCTTTTCTAGGCTCTGTGCTCACTGTCCACAACACCAACTCTGTACAAGATCACCACTGTCTGCTTCACCTTACAATCTAATTCCCCCCTTTTTTTTCCCTGCTAGCAGTTGTGTGTGTGTGTGTGTGTGAGCTCAACCTAGGTTTGATTGAGACATGATACTTCCAGTAAACAGAAGAGGATTTGGATTAGGGGCACCTGGGTGACTCAGTTGGTTAAGCATCTGACTCTTGATTTCGGCTTGGGTCACGATCTCATGGTTATGTTTCATGAGTTTGAGCCCCACATCCGGCTCTGCTCTGAAAGCACAGGGCCTGCTTGGGATCCTCTCTCTCCCTCGCTCTGTGCCCCTTTCCTACTAGTGCTTTCCCTCTCTCTCAAAATAAATAAACAATTTTTCTAAAAAAGGATTTGGATTAAAAACTGCAGTTTAACTAGAAAAAATAAGAAAACACATTATAAGTTAATGTTATCTATTATACATAATACAAGTGTGTGCACATATATATATATACACACACACACGCAAATGTGTATATACACACATATACCTTTAGTAATTAAGTTATTTCTAACCAGCCTCTTGATGAAATGGCTCTCACCCCTTAAAGTATAAGAAAACTATCTAAACCACTTTTCTAAGATTACTAGATTTCTCGGCCACACTGGGCTGAAATCCTAACATTATCTTTTTGCCCAGTGCTTAAGGCCAACTTCTCTGGTCTATTAGCTGACTTGTAGAAAGGAAGAGTAAATTGTCCTTGACTGCACAAACACCCTGGTTATTTTTTTCCATGAATACAAATGGAAGATTTTTAAAGTTTGGCAGTTTGCAAACATGACTCCCAAGACAAATTAAAGATCATGAATACTCTCCCCCCCCCCCACCATAGTTTGATTTTTTTTTGGAAGTAACCTTGGCTGTGATGAGGATTCTGACACTGTTTGGCAATCTCAGGAAAGCCAAATAATCTCTCCAGACACATTTTTTTAATTAATTAAAAAAGTGTGAATTTGATGTAGGAAGCAGAAACCAGACAACCTCAAATACTTTCCCAGTTCAAAAAACTGAGCGTTTCATAATTTAATATGCATAGAATTCATACTCTCCTCCTCCTGGACTTCTAACAGACGTTCCCACCATATGTTCCCCCCATGCTTTCTGCAGTGATCCGCTGTAGCAATTATTTGATTGTATTGAAATTTTGTTTTATATATTTGTCATCCCAGTAGCTTCTTCACTTCTTGAGGCCAAGGCCCAAGTCTGAAATCTTTTTCTTTTTTCCCCATCTCCATACTCCACGTTCTAGAGATCTAGCTTAGCACCAAAATGATTCTAAATATGGAATCAAGTGAACTGAAGAAATGAATAAATTGATAGTATTAAGTCATTAAAATTTATCTCCTTCTAGTTCCTTACTTCTACTTTAGAAAATAAAGAGTGTATCAGGTGTGTCCCTCACAAGAAGCAGCCACCTGGGGAGGGGGGGGGGACATATTCCAAGTGGACTGGTCCAATGTTTCCTACCTTAATATGCAAGCTCTCAAGCCCATGGACATGTTCCCAACATATCCATGTAGATGTTACAGGCTTTGGTCCTCAAGAGTAACTTGGGAAAGTACAAATATCTTGGTAAGACAGAATAGAAGGTACTCATTAGAAAGCACTAAAAGTGGGGCTAAGAGCAGGCATGCTGTGGGCCAAGAGGAATCCTGGATGAGGGAAGACACAGAACAGGACCCTTTGCTTCCTTTACTCCTGGTTTGCCTACCATATGCCAGACACACAGTAGACCCTGGTCCACATGCATCTTAAGGGCTAGTGGGGAACAGGGATTATTAAGCAAGAAGTGTTGCCACAGAATGATCAGTCCTGGGTTTAGGTAAAGGCCAGGGGGATGACTTAGAATTGGGGAAGGCTTCCAGGAGGTGGTGGCCTCTCTGTTGACATCTGAAGAGCTACAGAAGTGAATGAGATAAAACACAGGGAAAACACGGGCCATTCGGTGCCAAAAATGCACACAGAGGAGACAGAGTATTCAGCAGTTAATGTAAGATCCATGTTGCAAGGTTTGGAATGCTCAGGGGAGGAGGGGACAGAGAGAGGAGGCTGCAAACTTATCCAAGAGTTCTTTGTAAACCATGTAAGACCTGCAAGCTGCATTTAAGAATTCCATCTTAGGATCACAGAGTATTCCTAACTTCAGCATCCATCGGTCAATCTTGTCTACAACACAGATTGTTGATTATTGTGACGACGGCATTTGCAACTTCTCTCTGAAGTAAAAGAAGAATATATATATAATATACTGCTTATGGGAAAACCAAGGTTCCTGTATCTTTAGGACTTCGTTGGCACATTACTAACAAAAATCGATTTCCTTCTGTGGAGGTAAGTTTTAACTTACCAGACAGATGGGCAGGCAGAGGGCAGTCGCGGTGGACATAACAACCGTCGGACATGTTGGAAATGCTAGAAACGCTTTGCTCAGAGCAGGGACGGCAGACGCTGAGACAAGGCAGGTGAAAACGCCGTCTCCAGGGGGTCCCAGAGGGCAGTGCGGCAGCCACAGGTGGAGGCAAAAGTCATTTGACCAAACTCTAGAAGATTCAAGGGAGGCTGTTTCTTTCCTCCTGGCTCACCTGTGCCTTTACGACGAGATGCGGGGCGTCTCTGCAGCCAACACGCAGCATGCGAAGGGGGGCTGGGCTGAAAAGCAGAGGACGGAGCAGAGACAGAGAAAGCATCAATGTCTCTGAAGAGGTCAGTGACGGGCTGACCAGTCAAGCTGCAGGAAAACCACCCCTGGAGCAACTGTCATGTTGGAGAATCACCTGCTCACCACCGCACTGGGCATTACAGTAAGGATAGGGTCTACCTGAGGCCAAAATCATCCTGACAAAGGGAGCCCAGCATAGCCTCAGTGAATGGAGTTTCAGAGAAGCAGCCCGGGGAACAGGTGTCACTTGAGCCCATCAGAGCTTAATAGAAGGTAATGGAAAACACACGCTGCAAGCCTGATTTATCGCAATCTCCCTAGAGGTGTATTTCACACTACTTCCAGCCTCAGAATGTTACGAAACATCCTTTACAATTTCAGATGGAGCCTACGGCTCTATTTGCTTTATAGCCCACAAGATTCCACGGACTTCACGTGATTATTGGCTCTACTTTCCTCATTGTTCGCTTCCTGCGACAACTAAAACTCCACTTCACATCTAATCACCATTTCGGGTTTGAAGCCGCTGCCTGGTGTTGACACTTCGTAGATGTCGTATGGCTCTTCTATGTCTCTATTTACTGATGAGGATCTTACTCCTTTAGTATTAATCAGTACAGTTGACTTCCAATCAACCAGTTTTGGTATAATCCAAAAAGGAATAATAAATATCATTGAGCCCTACTTACTAACATGCTATTATCTACTCTACTCATGTTAATTGCATTCTGATTACCCCAATTAAATATTTATGCAGAAAAAGCAAGTCCCTACGAATGCGGATTTGACCGACTAGGACTGGCCCATCTACCTTTCTCCATATAAGTTTTCCTAGTCGCCATTGCATTCTTACTATGTGATCTAGAAATAGTACTAGTCCTGCCTCTACCCGGAGCTTCACATATAACCTACCAACTACACTCACCATAGTACTACTATTTCATTGTTGGCTGCAAGCCTAGCCTATGAATCAATCCAAAAAAGTACTAGAATGGACTGAAGATGATAATTAGTTTAAGTCAAAACCAATGATTTCGACTCATTAGATTATGGTTAATACTATAATTATCAAACGTCTATAGTGTATGTTAGTATCTTCCTGGCCTTCATCATATCTCTAATAGAATTGCTGATATATTGATCCCACCTAATGTCATCCCTTCTATACTTAGTAGGGATGATATTATCTATATTTATCATAATAACCATAGTAATCTTAACCACGTCACACTAGCCAGAATACCTATTATCCTACTAATATTCGCTGCCCGTGAAACAACACTGGGCCTGTCCCTCTTAGTAACAGTATCTAATACATATGGCCCTTATTACGTACAAAACCTAAATCTCCAACAATGATAAAAATCATTCCAAATGTAGGGCACCTGGGTGGCTCAGGCGGTTGGGCGGCTGACTTTGGCTCAGATCATGATCTTGCAGTTCTTGAGTTCAAGACCCGCGTTGGGCTCTGTGCTGACAGCTGAGAGCGTGGAGCCTGCTTCAGATTCTGTGTCTCCTCCCTCTGCCCTGCCCCCATGCACGCTCGCTCTCTCCCTCCCTCTCCCTCTTTCTCTCAAAAACAAATAAACATTAAAAAACATTTTTTTAAATCATTCCAACCATAATAATAGTACTGCTAACATGCTGTCAAAACTCAACATAATTTGAATTAACTCAACAGCCTACAGCTTACTAATTAGCCTCATTAGCCTCACCTACCTCAACCAATTCAACAGTAACAGCCTTAACTTCTCACTAGTATTTTTCTCAGACTCACTCTCAGCACCCCTCCTGGCATTAACAGCACGGCTCCTTCCACTAACACTTACAGGCAGCCGATCACACCTATCAAAAGGGACCCTACCCGAAAAAAACCTTCCTATCACAATACCCACTCTTCTGCAACTATTTCCAACCATAACCTTTACCACTGGCCGCTATCTGGTCCAGGCAGCTTAGATATCATCGGATCAAAATGTGTCCCACATGCTTTCAATTACTGCAAGCTGGAGACAGAGCGAGCAAGAGAGGAGAGAAAGCTGCCATGTTTTGAGTGAGAATAAATGTATGATCGCCACAGGTGAACCCCGGCTAATAAAACAGAATTCTTCCTTCTCTAATTTTATAAAACATTTATAACTACGTATGTATGAAACATGTTCCACTTAAGTTTAAAGACTAGAACTTTCTTGGGTCCTCAGTGATGCAACACGAGGATTTACACGCTAGGAGTGGACGAGATCACACAGCAGCTCTCCCGAGTTCCAGGACAGGGAAGAGTCTGCCCCCTCCCATAATCATCTACCCTGCTGCAAATGCACCCCTTGTCCGAAGGGCACAGAGAGGAAGGGGAAGCTGGACCAAGCTGATCTGTGTGAACTAGTAAGTGAAAGTTTCTCCAGGTTCAGAGAAGTCGGCCAGGGGTCCTATTTATTCCACAGTTCTTTCCTCCTTCTAGATCCTGAATGTTCATATATACACAGAAACGCACACATTGTACGGGGCGCCTGGGTGGCTCAGTAGGTTAAGCGTCTGACTCTTCATTTCTGCCCAGGTCATGATCTCACGGTTTGTGACAGCAACCCCACTTTGGGCTCCACGCTGACAGCAGTATGGCCTGCTTGGGATCCTCTCCCTTGCTCTCTGCCTCTCTCTCTCTCTCTCTCTCTCTCTCTCTCAAAAATAAACAGAGTTAACATTAAGAAAAAAGAAACATACACATATTAGGGAAATGGAATACTTTTAGATATTACATAGGGAAAGATTTTATTTTTGATGTTTGTTTATTTTTGAGAGAGAGAGACAGAGTGCAAACGGGGGAGGGGCAGAGAGAGAGGGAGACACAGAATTTGAAGCAGGCTCCAGGCTCTGAGCTGTCAGCACAGAGCCAGATGCAGGGCTCAAACTCACAAACTGTGAAATCATGACCTGAGCTGAAGGATACTGAAGTGACTGAGCCACCCAGGTGCCCCACATGTTAGGAAGGATTAATAAACTTTAAAAGACGGGGTGGCTGGGTGACTCAGGTCATGATCTCACGGTTTCTGAGTTCGAGTCCTGCATCCAGCTCTCTGCTTACAGGGTAGGGCCCCCATCAGATCCTCTCTGCCCCTCTGGCTCACGCACTCTCAGTAAACATTTTTCTTTTCTTTTTTTTTAATTTTTTTTAATGTTTATTTATTTCTGAGACAGAGAGAGACAGAGCATGAGTGGGGGAGGGGCAGAGAGAGAGGGACACACAGAATCCGAAGCAGGCTCCAGGCTCCGGGCTCTGAGCAGTCAGCACAGAGCCTGATGCGGGGCTTGAACTCACAAACTGTGAGATCATGACCTGAGCCAAAGTTGGTCGCTCAACCGACTGAGCCACCCAGGTGCCCCTAAACATTGTTCTTTAAAATAAGCTTTGGGGCGCCTGGGTGGCGCAGTCGGTTAAGCGTCCGACTTCAGCCAGGTCATGATCTCGCGGTCCGTGAGTTCGAGCCCCGCGTCGGGCTCTGGGCTGATGGCTCAGAGCCTGGAGCCTGTTTCCGATTCTGTGTCTCCCTCTCTCTCTGCCCCTCCCCCGTTCATGCTCTGTCTCTCTCTGTCCCAAAAATAAATAAACGTTGAAAAAAAAATAAAATAAAATAAGCTTTAAAAGACCGAGTTTTCCTTTAAGTAGTCAGTATTTCTTTGTTGGATGACGGGAGCAATACAAATAGAGAGTAGGGGGAGGTACGGGTGTTTTACTGCGAATCTGATGAAAATCTGAAAAGAGCTCAGCTCTCGTCCAGCCGCGCCTTCCCTGAAAGCACATGCAGAGAAGTGCCCCATTATTCTGGAGGCAAAAATGTCAGATGATACAAATTGAGGAAGAGAATGGATACAACGTGGTTCTGATGTATAAAATTCATCGACACATAGTCACCACTGCTAGCAACCTGGAGCACCAGCCCCCCACGCGGGAGATAGTTTGTAACCAAGAGCTTTCTTCCATAGAGATCTGAGCGATCACATAGTACAATCATCTTGTGAGTCTCACTATACTCTACACTGTATCCTCTAAGTGGTCATTCAGCCTAAACCCAACACAAGGGATCTGGGGCGGGGGTCGGGGGTGAAGAAAACCAGCAGTTTCTAAGCCTGGCTCCTAAAAAAGAACCTCCCCAAGACGGCGGGGACACGCACTTGTTCTCAGACACGCCTGTTCTCTGCTGTTTCCCACATCCACACCAATGGTATTACTATTCGTCATAGTATGGACGTGATATTTAAATCACAAATGACAATGGATCGCGCTCAGGTCGAGCTTACAAGGTAGCTCCCAAGGAGTCTGAAATCAGGGAAAAGGAAAACCTAGCGACTCATCTTTGTGTAGGATTTGAACTTAGAAACCGTTTTCTCCAGCATCTCACCCAGCCAAGAAACCCAACGACAACAGCACAGCGTGGTGAGGGGAGGTCAGTTTCTTCACGGCCACATTGGAAGGTGAATGCCATGTTCACAGCCTGAATACCGGCCACTTTCCACTCACTGCAAAATCCTGGTGCTCCAGGCACAGACACCGCATTGCTTAAGGTCACCTCAAACAGACTCTGACCTTGTGTAACTTCCCAGAGACAAAACATCAGATTAAACTACATCAAAGTTGAGAAACAAATTTAGCCAGTTACTGATTGTTCTCTCTGAGTCATGCTTCCCTTTCAAGCCTGACTTCCAAATGCCTGTGTGGGAGACTGTGGGAATCAAAGGCCCCAGAGGAAGATGGGATTCTTGGGAGCGTTAGGATAACAAATGTTAATACCCAACACCGCCATGGGCTCCTGAGGCAGAGGGTTGAGTGAGGAAAACAACTGCTATATTCATGCCTTGGATTGGTTGCTTTGCTTATATATTTACTGCAGGTACTATCATCTGCTCAATATGCAGCCAATAAAAATAGAATTCTGTTAACACTGTTAATGCGGAAGTTCTTTATAGACAAAACCATTTTTAAGAATAAATGATGATGGGGGTGCCCGGGCGGCTCAGTCAGCTGAGCGTCCGACTTCGGCTCAGGTCCTGAGCTTGCGAGTTCGAGCCCCGTGTCGGGGTGTGTGCTGACAGCTCAGAACCTGGAGCCTGCTTCAGATTCTGTCTGTCTGTCTGTCTGTCTCTCTCTCTCTCTCTGCCTCTCCCCCACTCATGCCATGTCTCTCTCTGTCTTTCAAAAATAAATAAACATTAAAATATTTTTCTTAAAAAAAAGAGTAAATGATGATGATGCTGCCTGGGCGGCTCAGTTGGTTAAGTATCCAACTTTGGCTCAGGTCATGATCTCACCATTCCCGAGTTCAAGCCCCACATCAGGTTCTGTGCTGACAGCTCAGAGTCTGGAGCCTGCTTCAGATTCTGTCTCCCCCTCTGTCTCTGTTTTTCTCCGGCTCATGCTCTGTCTCTCTGTCTCTCTCTCTCTCTCTCTCAAAAATAAATAAACATTAAAAAAATAATAAATGATGATGATTTTATAGTTAGGAAGCAGTGACTCCTTATTTACTTTTCACTGTGGGACCCTACATTATATTTGTAAGAAATATTATAACTAGATGAGGGATGCGTGGGTCACAGGAAACCAAAGGTTGTATGCTTCTCATTGGCACAGCTCTATTCACAGGAAATTCACAGATAATTTCATCTGTTCAGACTGTGTAAGGTATTTTAAAATATTTTAAAATTCATGGGAATAATCAACACTCAGAAGAATTACATCTTTGGCAATGAAAAACACATTGAAAGGTTTTAGAGCCTTTGGAAACTGCCACTCAAGCTTATTATTTATGAACTCTTTGCTCTTTAAAATTGAGAACAAAGCAATTAACTACAATTTCACACCTTCAGAAAGACTAAGAACACAGTCTGCTATCTATTGTAAATTCCAAAGTGTATTCTTTCACTTAAATTTATAGTTCCATTGCGTGGAAAATTTCCTCTTATTCAAAAGAAAGTTCGAAAGTGAATCTTTTTTTTTTTTCACTGAAAATGGGCAATGCATACCAATTTTGTTCTTAAGAAAATAAGCTTAATAGACTCCATTGTAAAAATAATTGAGAAGCCAATATTTAAGAACACAATACACACAGCAGACCATATCAAGTGGGATAATGTGCTCCTTGGTTTGTTCACTGAATGTGGTGATCAAAATTTGGTAAATGCATGCCGTGATAACAGGGTGGGTTCTAGTTAGTGAGCATGAGCTCTTACTGGGGGTCAGGTCCTTAATTCCCACAGTGGCCCTGCTGTACTCACACGGCTACTAACCTCACATGCATTTGAATCAGTGAGACTGGGGAGGGGCGCACAGGTGGGGAGGCATGGATTTGAACCCAGGTAGTCAGGTGAGAACGTGAGCACCCCTGTATGCACGTATGTGTATCCAGCAGGTGCTATGAAACGCTACACAGGATCAGTGGCCTTATACCAAAATACTACAACTCAACCCCTGTCCCACCAAACAGGATGTTCCTTTTTGAGAATAAAAATAATGAAATCACTCTCCTGATTTTCAGACTTTAGATCCGCTCAAAGAAAGAATTAGAATTGAACTGGCATTCCCGTGGTCTTTAGACCCATCATCTCTGTCTTCTCTGCCTACTGCCTGGGTCAGGCCCCTGCTGCCTCCTTCTGAACTGTTCTAGGAGATTCAACGTCATCTTTCCAACCTCAGCCTCCTGCTCCATTACATTGTTCAGAGTGGCTCTGCTCCTGACCAGTCTACTGCTCAAGGAACCTTTCAATGGGTGCCCCTGAGTAGTGATAAAATGCGTACAACCGAGACTTCTTGTGTCTGGGTCCCAACTGGGCTCTCAACACTCCTCTTCCTTCTCCCCTCAGGAAGTAACCTTTGATTCAACGGTTTCCATGTAATTCCCCTCCCCCACCCCAGCCCCAGGACTATTCTACACATACTTACCAAGGTCCTGCTGCCTTTAGTGGTCTGTGCCCAGCGGGCACCCTGAGAAATGCCAACAAACTGTACATGGATCCTGCCCTCAAGGCACAGACGTTTAGGGCTCATGTGGCCCATGCACACACCCAGCTAAAATAAAATAATTCACAAGAATGCGTACAACTTCGGAGATTTTATCTAATTCAGCTGGGAACTGTGTTTTTAGCTCAGCTGTTTTAGTTGTCTTAACAACTGAAGCAAATGAACATACCTCGTGTGGAAAAGGGGCTGGATTTCAGACTGGGGGAGATGAGGGTCATGGTGTTGACCTTCAAGCAGAGAAACGCACAGTGATTTTTTTGCCCTCTCTTCTGATTTCACTTCTGTACTTATTTTCAAATTTGCCCCAAATATACTTTCTTACTTTCCCACTACTGGTCCCACAGTTTTCCTGCTTTACAAGAACTGTTTCCTTCCCTCTGCCCATTCAAAATACATAACACCATTACTATTCTCATCTACAAAGCTGTGCATGAAACCCAGCTCAGGGTAAAATGGCAGCTCCCTTCTGGGAGGTCCCCCAGCTCTAAGCCCTGGGGCCACACTTCCTTCACGACGGGGCGCCCAGAAAGCAGTGTGTTTCCTCCATAATCATGTCAAGATGAATATATCCTCAGTCTTGTCAGAGCCTAGATCAGGGCCCTCAAAACGTGTTGTTCAACAAATATTTTCCCCTCAAAATTCTCCTGGGTCATATTCTTTTTCCTCAGTATATTTCCTTTTAAAATTAATTTACCTTTCGTTTGCTTTTTCTTTACATTTACAAAATATTTTTCCACCTGCCTTTTCCATGCCAAGTGCTTCAAACATTGAATCTGTTAAGCCTCCGTTCCCTCACGTGTAGATTGGAGATAACAGTGTTATCTAAAATACAAGGTTATTAGGGGAACCGATTGAAACAATGATGGACAAGGTGAGCACCTGTCAGCAGCAACTGAATAACTGGTGCGAAGCAGAACGACAAGCCAGACTCTAGGCTGGGAACACAAAAGGAAATGTATTACTGCCCTCAAGGATACTGCTGCGTCACAGGGCAGGGAACTATATACACAGAACGTAATAACATGGAAAATATTACTAGAGAGATCAGTACAGATGAGAAGAGTCTTTCCATTCAAGATGAGATTATGTTGGATGTTTCACAAAAGCAGAGTATGTGGATTCTAGCATCTGAGGTTGTTTCTGGTTTACTTTTGCCTTGACAAGTCCTTGGATGACATATGGGGACTGAAAAAAATATGAGGTTCCCTTAACAGTGGAAACCACACTGAATGGATTCTGGGAAGGGCAGCCATTCTGCACACGCCTTTATGTGGAGCCTGGAGCTGAGGTAGGAGGAAGACTGATAAACTGATAGCAGGCAGTCCTTTCTGCACAACAGAAGCCAGCGACTCTACCCTGGAAAGGGATCCCAGTCATTCACCCCAGAGGCGAGTTATTGCCATGCATTGACCACATCTGTTTGCAATAAAACACATGAGTGACCAACAGTAAATGGTCCTGTCTTCCCATTTCCCTTTCATTTTCCTACATACATAAATAATCCAACAGGTGCCTATGTGATCCCCATTTAGTGTCAGGAAAGGAAAATTTCATCAATGCATCTCCTTCCTCACAGAGCAGTACTGGAAACATCCAGGGATAGAACAGAATAGAGAACCCAGAAATGGACCCAGAAATGTATGTCCAACTGATCTTTGACAAAGCAGGAAAGAATAGCCAATGGAATAAAGAGTCTCTTCAGCAAGTGGTGCTGGGAAAACTGGACAATGACATGCAGAAGAATGAACCTGGACCACTTCCTTACATCATACACAAAAATAAACTCAAAATGGATAAAAGACCTAAATGTAAGACAGGAGCCATCAAAATCCTAGAAGATAAAACAGGCAACAAACTTTCTGACCTCGGTCGCAGCAACCTCCTACTTGACGTGTCTCCAGAGGCAAGGGAAACAAAAGCAAAAATGAACTATTGGGTCCTCATCAAGACAAAAAGCTTCAACAGGGCTAAGGAAACAACCAACAAAACTAAAAGGCAACCGACGGAATGGGAGAAGATATTTGCAAATGACCTATCAGATAAGGGGTTAGTATCCAAAAATCTATAAAAAAGCTTAAACTCAACACCCAAAACACAAATACCCCAGTGAAGAAATGGGCAAAAGACGTGAATAGACACTTTTTTAAAGAAGTCATCCAGGGGCGCCTGGGTGGCGCAGTCGGTTAAGCGTCCGACTTCAGCCAGGTCACGATCTCGCGGTCCGTGAGTTCGAGCCCCGCGTCAGGCTCTGGGCTCAGAGCCTGGAGCCTGTTTCCGATTCTGTGTCTCCCTCTCTCTCTACCCCTCCCCCGTTCATGCGCTGTCTCTCTCTGTCCCAAAAATAAATAAACGTTAAAAAAAAAAAAAGAAGTCATCCAGACGGCAAACACACACATGAAAAGATGCTCAACAACACTCATCATCAGGGAAATACAAATCAAAACGACAATGAGATACCACCTCACACCTGTCAGAATGGCTAAAATGAACAACTCAAGCAACAACAGATGTCAACAAGGATGCAGAGAAAGAGGAACCCTTTTGCACTGCTGGTGGGAATGCCAACTGGTGCAGCCGCTCTGGAAAACAGTATGGAGGTTCCTCAAAAAATTAAAAATAGAACGACCCTCTGACCCAGCAATTGCACTACTAGGTATTTATCCAAAGGATACAGGAGTGGTGTTTTGAAGGGCCGCATGCGCCCCAATGTTTACAGCAGCGATATCAACAACAGCCAAACTATGGGAAGAGCCCAAACGTTCACTGACTGATGAATAAAGAAGATATGTGTGTGTGTGTGTGTGTGTGTGTGTGTGTATAAAATCCATTGTGTGTGTGTATATGTATATATATATATATATATATATACACATATATATGTGTGTATATATATATGTGTATATATATACATATACAAATATTTATGTGTATATATATATATATATATACATACACACACACACATATATATATACACACACACATACACACAATGGATTTTACTTGGTGATCAAAAAGAATGAAATCTTGCCATTTTCAACCACATGGATGGAACTAGAGTGTATTATGCTAAGCTAAATAAATCAGAAAAAGACAAATGTCATATGATTTCACTCCTATTTGGAATTTAAAAAACAAAACAAATGACACTAAGGGAAGGGAAGCAAAAATAATATAAGAACAGAGAGGGAGACAAACCATAAAAGACTCTTAAATACAAAGAACAAATTGAGGGTTCCTGGCAGGGTGTTGGGTGGGGGGATGGGCTAAAGGGGTGATGGGCATTAAGGAGGGCACTTGTTGGGATGAGCACTGGGTGTTATATCTAAGTGTTGAATCACTAACTTCTACTCCTGAAATCATTATTATACTATATGTTAACTAACTTGGATTAAAAAAAAAAGAATCATTCTCAGAAGCCCTTACTACCACTTTATAGCATCTCCCCAATTTCTATCACATTACCACGTATTATGTAAATTATCGTTATATCATTACCTGAAAAAAACAAAAAAACAAAAAAAACAAAGAAACATCCAGGGGGAAATAGGCTCTTAAAAAGAAAAAGATTTGTTTTGATTTGCCAGAGTAATTATTTTTAAGTAACTTTAATCTATTTTGAAATAGTTAATGTATATTTGTTATTATCAAAGACACAAGTGGGTTTAATAAGGTTAGGAACAGGACTGCAAAACTTAGAGCACAGACCGTGAGTTTGCCCTCGCTGTGTGCTCCATGAACACAACCTTAGCTGCTTAAACCAGGACATATTTTTTTCCGCCCCCCCCCCCCCCACTGTGGCCATGGGTCAGGAGTCTGGCCACAGCTGAGCTGGTCTTCTGCCCATGGTCTCACGGAGCTGCAAACGAGGCACCTGCTGGCCTGCGTTCTCACCCGGAGGCCTCCCTGGGAAGAAGCTGCTTGCACACGCTCAGTGGCTCATTCGGATTGTGCTCAGAGGCAACCCGTCGCAGCCGTGGGAGTGCCTGGCTCTTCGCGGGCGGTAGGACTGAGGGTCCCGGGGGCTGCCCACAGCTCCTAGAAGCCTCCTACAGGTCCTCACCTCAGGGCCTTCTCAGACATGGCCACTTTTTTCCATCCGGTTCACCAGGGGAGGCCCTAGCTCCAGTCTGCCTGGACAGAGTCTTCTACAACCTAAGATAATCACAGCAATGACATCCCGTTGTGTTCGCTCTGTTGGTCAGAAGCACAGCACGGGTCCTGCCGACGCTCGAGAGGGTGCCGCACAAAGGCACCAACGTCAGGGATTGGGACTCCTTGGGGATCACGGTAGGGTTCGTCGGCTACACTAAGTCACAGGGATAACCTGTAAAAACACGTATGTGTCCGTTATCTCAATTACCTAGAATTAAAGGATCGAGAGAAATGACTGAGAAGCTAGGCTTCACTAAAATGAGAAACTTCTGCTCTGGGACAGACAATGTCCACATAATGAGAAGACCAGCCAGAGACCAGAAGACCATATTTGCCAAAGACACATCGGATAAAGGACTGTTAGCCAGTATACGCAAAGAACTCTTAGAGCTCAATGCGATGAAAAAATGGGCCAAAGACCTTAACAGACACCTCACCAAAGAAAGTATACAGATGGGAAATAAGCATATGAAAAATGCTTCCTATTATAGGTCATCAGGAAAACTCAGAACAGTGAGATACACCCACACACCTGTTAGAATGGCGAAAACATGGAACACCGACAACAGCGAATGCTGGCAAGGGTGTGAAGCAACAGAAACTCTCACCCACCGCTGGGTCAGCGGCATGGGATGTAAAACAGTGCAGCCACTTGGGAAGACACATTAGCAGCAGCTTACAAAACTAAATATACTCTTATAATATGATCCAGCCGTTACGCTCCTTGGTATTTCTTCCAGAGGAGTTGAAAACTGTGTCCACACAAAACCCTGCACATGGATGTTACAGGAGCTTTATTCATAATTGCCTAAACATGTAAGTAGCCACGACGTCCTTCAGGAGGTATGGATAAATTAACTGTGGTACATCCAGACAATGGCATATCACTCAGGGCTAAAAGACATGAAAAGACACAGAGGAACCTTACCCATATGTTTCTAAGTGAAAGAAGGCAATCTGAAAAGGCTACATACTTCAGGACTCTATGGCATTCTGGAAAAGGCAAAACTAAAAGATCAGTGTTTTCCAGGGGTTCATGCAGGGTAGGGATGAAAAGTGGAGCACAGAGGATGTTCAGGGTAGTGGAAATACTCTGTAGGGTATCATGATGATGGATATATGTCATTATACATTTGAACAAACCCACAGAATGGCCAACACCAAGAGTGAACCCTAATGTCACCTATGTCCTTTGAGTAATTATGATGTGTCAACAAAGCTTCATCAATTATAACAATGTACCATTCTAGGGGGGGTGTCAACAACGGGGCAGCGGTAGGGAATACATGGGAAATCTCTACTCCATCTACTCAATTTTGCTATGAACTTTAACATTCTCTAAGAAAATAATTTATTTTTAAAAATTATAGGGGTGCCTGGGTGGCTCAGTCGGTTGAGTGTCTGACTTCGGCTCAGGTCATGATCTCACGGTTCATGGGTTCGAGCCCCGTGTCAAGCTCTGTGCTGAGAGCTCAGGGCCTGGAGCCTGCTTCAGATTCTGTGTCTCCCTCTCTCTCTCTGCTCCTCCCCTGCTCACACTCTGTCTCTCTCTCAACAATAAATAAAGATTAAAAACATTTTTTTGAAAAAAAAAATTATAGGGGCGCCTGGTGGCTCAGGTGATTAAGCGCCAACTTCGGCTCAGGTCATCATCTAGCGGTTCGTGAGTTCGAGCTCCACCTCGAGCTCTGTGCTGACAGCTCAGAGGCTGGGGCCTGCTTCAGATTCTGTGTCTCCCTCTCTCTCTGCTCCTTCCCCACTTGTGCTCTCTCTGTGTCTCTCAAAAATAAACATTAAAAATTTTTTTTAATTATAAAGGATTGATCAAGTCATTTGGAGTAATACCCGGTGTCCCCATTTCACTGTGATCCATATAAATGTTATTTAAGTTCTCAAATCAGATATCCTCATAATAAGAAACTTTTAAATGTAATGAAAAATAAAGAACTTTAAAAACATTAAGTTTCCTGATTATGTTTACATCTTCATCATGGAATTTTTCATTCAAGAATTAACACTTTAGTGAACCTTTTTTTTTTTTCAAAATTGCTTCTGGAGACTAAAATAAAATCATAGGTGATAAACAAAAATAGAATCATAGCCTTTTATATGGGATGAAGACAGCTGCTCAAAATTCAATCTTAACTTGCAGCCAGCAGCAATATTTGAATGTCAGGGACTAACCTGGGGAGTAAACAAGTAAATAGTATATTCAATGACTGCAAATAGTATTTTAAAAAAATTCTTGAAACATAATTTGATTTCCAAATAGAAGCTTATATATTCAGATCAAAAAGTTTTTAAAAAGTCCCTAGTATAAAAAGCAAACACTCCATTCACTTATTCTTTTAAGCCTTTATTAAAATCATTTATATATATCAGACCTTATTGTAGGCATTGGGAATTGTATTAGTTATCTATTGATGTGTAACAAAATAAATTCCAAAACTCTGCAGCTGAAAACAGAAAACGTTGAAGATCAGGAATCTGAGAGCAGTGTAGCTGGGTCGTTCTGACTCAGGGTCTCCCATGGGGTTGCCATCAAAATGGAGTCCAGGATTTTGGTCATCCGAAGGCCTCCCTGGTGTTTTACAATCTTCTTCTAAGGCCACTCATGTGACTACCGGCTGGAGGCCTCAGTTCCTCACTGAGTATGTCCCCTCCATAGAGCTATTCATGACATGGCGGCTGACCTTTTCTTCCCTGAACGCGCAATCCAAGAGAGAGCAAGTACACCACCAAGACAGAAGCAGCAGTTATTTATGACTTAATCTCAGAAGTGACATCCCATCCTCTCGTCTGCATTATATTGGTCCCGGAGACCAACCTTGGTGCAAGGTGGGAGTGAACTGCAAAAAGATGTGAATCACTAGGATCCTGAATCCGACAGTAACACAGACATAAACGTATCAGAATAGGTATCTTTATCTTACTAGGTAGGCTTTATTTCTGATGACCACCAAAGTCATTTGGTGCCAACAGGACGAATAAAGGGCATGAACAAGCCAGGTAATACTGGCTTCCGTCCAAACCATCAGTTGGAGGCAATCATTCCACCCTCCCCAAGATTAGCGCGTGCACGCCTCACGGCCGCTCACCACGTTCCGCACCTGGACCTCCTTTCCCGGCCTGTAAAATAATGTCCGTTCTTCAGGTATCCGTTCAAATGCTGCTGCCTCCATAAAGGCGTTGACCTCCCCTTCCAACCCGACGTTACTCTCTCTTCGCAATTCCACCCTCGGGTGTTTTAAATGTCTCCTGCACCAACCCTAACTTTTTTCCTACATTGTAGTCATTAATCTAAGTATTTCTTCCTACTAATCCAGTTTCAGTATTTTGCGAGGAAGGACAGCGTCTCCTTTCCTGTATGTCCAGCACGGTAGGCATTTCAGCAATTATAAAATTTTTTTTTTTTCAACGTTTATTTATTTTTGGGACAGAGAGAGACAGAGCATGAACGGGGGAGGGGCAGCGAGAGAAGGAGACACAGAATCGGAAACAGGCTCCAGGCTCCGAGCCATCAGCCCAGAGCCTGACGCGGGGCTCGAACTCACGGACCTCGAGATCGTGACCTGGCTGAAGTCGGACGCTTAACCGACTGCGCCACCCAGGCGCCCCATCAATTATAGAAAATAGTGCGTTACCACGTGAGAGAGGGTATATTACACAGCACTTCCTTTGTCTGAAGGACTCAAAAACAGGGTAGGGCCCAGGAAGACATGAAAGGATAATTGGTAAAGGGACAAATACATTGAGGCTGAAAGCAGAAAAACTAAGTACAGAACTAGGCGTTCAAGGATAATTCTATCCACCATATTGACGGTATTGCCTGCACGCCCTTCCCCCAAACTCTCCAGTGAAGCCAATGCTCTATAAATTGGGGACATTATTGGTACAGCACTGAATTTTAACATTCTTGATGCATACATGGTTACAGTATATGCACGTCACAAGATTTTAAGCTTCTACCCATTTCCGTCTTCTTTTGAAAGTACAAGATCGAAACTGGAAAACCATGCCATCTCCGTGGCATTGTCAATTCCTGAATCCCGCTTGACACGACACCTTATCCCATGGCTTATTGGGCTGCGTTGCATCAGCATACATCAGCAATTCCAGGATTTATTTTCTAATCCACTGAAGTTCAACAGAATCATGTTAAAGATTAAACATGAATTAAGATCTAAATCGGCTTCCACCACTTAACCTCAGTCTGTGTCTTTTCAAAGTCTCTGTCCTTCCCTTCAGCACACTGGCCCCATCACAATGCCTGTTCTTCTCCATCGGATGGTCTGAGATGGCCTGTCTTCATCACTGAAGTGGGTGTCTATGAGTGTACCCAGAATAAATGTATTTTATTCAATAACTTCAATTGAATAACAGAAGTAATACCAATCAGTAAAGAAGGAATTACTACCATAGTGGCCCATCTTTGATGTCTATTGCAAACACCTTACTATGGTTTACAAAGCCCCACATAATCCAACTTAATCTTCCCTGACTTCAATTCTGCTTCCCTCTCAGTGTTCTGGCTCCCTTTCCATTTCTTAAATATGTGTAAGCTTTGACCATCTCCAGTCTTCTTCTCATCTTTTCCCTAGAATGACACTGTTCATATTTTACACGGTGGACTGGTCGTCACTGAGTCTTGGTTTAAATACAAATTCCTTGAGGCACTTTCCAAAAGTACATTTTCTGAATAGGAGCCAAGCTAAATTGTTCTCTACCATAGCACTCAAATATAATTATAATATAAAATTTAAATTTTTAATTGCTCAGTCCTTTATTGATTGACACTCTCCCAGATTAAGTTTTGAGTTCCCAGAGCAGTGATATTTTTTGTGTGTGTGCACTCATAACCAAGCCTAATACAGCGCCTAGAACATGGAGGGCATCAGAAATACTCTTGGATAAATGAATGAACATCTCATCAATAAAATACGATCTTTTGTGCCACTAATCCTCTATAAAATTTCACCCTGCATTCTTGCTTTTCCTGAGCAAACATTTTCATTCATTTTTACAGAGGTTTTGTGTTATCATTCACCCAAATGATCAGCCTATCTAAAGTACATTTTAGGAGGGGCGCCTGGGTGGCTCAGTCAGTTAAGTGTCTGACTTCAGCTCAGGTCATGATCTTAGGGTCATGGGTTTGCACCCTGCGTTGGGCTCTATGCTGACAGCTCAGAGCCTGGAGCCTGCTTTGGATTCTGTGTCTCTCTCTCTCTCTCTTTCCCTCCACTGCTCCACTCTGTCTCTCTCTCAAAAATAAATAAATATTAAAACAAATTAAAAATAATAAAGTACAGTTTAGGAAGTGAAGTCAAAGCCACCCCCTGTATGGCATTCATCACATTTACTTTCGGTGGACATGTAGGGTGAAAATGTGCCGTCATCGAGCCTAGGATAGAAGAGAGCCACCAAACTGAAACAAAGCAATTTCCAGAAACTGAAGTGCCAAGAGCACTAAGAATGAGTCTCTTACAACGAAATGAGAGCATGAAACTGCCAGCTAAACATCTATCCCAACTGCACTGCAGAATGTGGAGATGTTTCTAATTTTTATTAAACCATATGGAAAAGGCTGTAAACCACAAATAGCATCAAAGTCGCAGAGCTATAGAGCAAGCGTGATTGGACCAGGCTAAGTGGCCTCGTTTCCCTGTCCTCTATTGTCCTTTTGCCTTCCCACTCTCTTCTATCATGTGCCCAGCATGAAACTCTTCCTGCCCTTGTCTTCTGTGGCCTGTTGGTGATGAGCCTTTGCCTGAATGCGCACACACAGCCATTATCAAGCATTTATTCACCACCATTATTGTGCAGTGTGGAAACCACTGAACTGTGGTTCCTCCCTCCTCTTCTCCCCAATACATTGCACACTTCTAGGGGACGCTGATTCGATACTGTCAAATGACTGAAAAACAGAGTCTAAAACAAAGTTACATTTTCAGTCTATTTCAATATAATACTCTTTTAAATAGAGGAAAGAAACTTGGGCATTTTGGCATCATTGAGGTTCTTTAAGAACAAGTTCTGGAAAAATGCATACATACACCCATGCATAAATTCCTGGTCTGACAAACTGTTTGAACCCAAGAATTGTACTTGTTATTTTCTTCAACCAGAGAACAGCAGAAATTGCACTAGTTATAACAACTGATTACATTTATGACCTGTCTCCTAGGCTCAGAGATTTAAGTATCTGCTATTTAGAGCCCATGAATAAGGACAACATAAATATCCAAGGGCATTACATTTTTTACATATAATTTTTTAATGTTTTTTTAAATTTATTTTTGAGAGAGAGAGATGGTGAAAGCAGGGGAAAGGCAGAGAGAGAGGGAGTCACAGAATCCAAAGCAGTCTCCAGGCTCCGAGCTGTCAGCACAGAGCCTGATGCGGGGCTCGAACTCACAAACCCCAAGATTATGACCTGAGCCACCCAGGTGTTCCAAAGGCATTTTTTTAAATTTTTAAATGTTTTATTTATTTTTGAGAAAGCACAAGCAGGAGAGGGGCAGAGAGAGAGGGAGACAGAGGATCCAAAGTGGACTCCGTGTTGACAGCAGAGAGCCCAATGTGGGGCTCGAACTCAAGAGCCGTGAGATCATGACCTGCGCTAAAGTCAGATGCTCAACCCACTGAGCTACCCAGGTGCCCCAAGGGCATTTCATTTTAATCCTGTATCAAATTATAATGCTTAGAGGGGCTCCTGGGTGGCTCAGTCGGTTGGGCATCCGACTTCAGCTCAGGTCATGATCTCTCGGTTCGTGGGTTCAAGCCCCGCATTGGGCTCTGTGCTGATAGCTCAGAGCCTGGAGCCTGCTTTGGATTCTGTGTCTCCCTCTCCCTCTTTCTGCCCCTCTCTCACTTGTGCTCTATCTATGTCTCTCAAAAAATAAATGTAAAAAATATAATGCTTAAAGTTGGACACAAATGCAGTTATAGTCAGGAACACATATCTAAGAACTGCGGGAATTCAGACATTTATTTCGAATTTGAATAAATATCGGTTCCTGTGCATGCCTTAGTAGTATTTAAGAGCGCTGTTGACATGTTGATTTACATCGTTAACAGCATCGAATCTTCCTTTGATGATGTAGGCAACATGAAATCTGATCTGCCCAAATGGAGCACATTAACAGATTAATTGCACAATCCTCAGGATACAAATGCAAGAAGTAAGTATGTGTCTTGCATTCAGGTTTACACAACCAGGCCTACAGAGAGGCACGTATCATGCTGACAGGATCAGATACTCTTTAATTCGGGCACACAGAATAAGATGGGTAAACACAATTCCAGACAACCCTACAAGCCACGGACTGAATGTGATTTATGGGAGGTGAATTGCTCTCCCAGAGCGACTAATGTGTAAAGCCAAAGGAATCCCAATTCGGCCCCAGGGTCCCAACTGAGAAGCGAGCTCCCAGATTTATCTCCAATGGTTTACCTGATGCTCATGCCTGATGCTTACCCAAGCGGTCTGCAAGGAACTTTTAGAGCTCTTCTATAGGATGTCCAAAGCCTTTCTTTTCCTAAACAAGAAAAAAACAATCCCAACTTTTTTCCCATTGGTGCTTCCAATTGCGGCCACTCGGTATTATTCTCCAGAGAAAGCAGGCTCACACTCATCTGACCATCACACTGTGGGAAAAGCAAGCAGTCAGCCATCAGGAGACTAGAATTCCTATTTCACCTCTGAAGTGGGAGAGCGAAAATATGCCTCTGCTCCATGCAAAAAAAGTGTATCACTTGAGCGGACTGAGATGACTTAAGGTTTTGCACTCTACACCCTAAGGTAATGAAACAAATAATTGTTTTAGAAACAAGATGGCACGGAATAAAGAAAGGCACGATCCAAATTACAAAAAAAAAGAGGAAAACCGCAAATACCAGATGAGACTAATAAAAAGCAAAGAGCAAGATGCTGAATTTAAACCCACACATAAAAATAATCACATTAAATGTAAGTAGTCTAAAAAGCACACTACTGAAGACAAACACAGTCAGACTGAAACGAAAAAGCAAGACCCACATTTCGGGTGCCTATAAGAACCTCACGTTAAATATACAGACACGAATATTTCATAATTAGAAGTATGGAAAATGATATCAAAGTAGATTTCAGAGAAGAGAATAGTTCAGGGCCAGAGAGGGTCGTTTCATAATGATAAAGTCATAATGAAAAATGCACCAAGGGTACATAACCCTAAACCTTTATCCAACTAATAACATGGCTTCAAAATATACGGAGATAAAACGAATAGAACTGCAAAGGGCATGGACAAACTCACAGTTATAGTCAAATATTTAAACATTCCTTTCTCAATGAATGACAGAAAAAGTGCACAGAAAGTCAGGAAGGAAATAAAATACTTCAACAGCATTATTAACCAACCTAACCTAATTGCCATTTAGAGAACGCTGCAGCAAAACAGTATAATATACATTAAGCCAAATACACATACAGAGAATTCTGTGAAATCCACACACCAAGCAAAACAAAACAAACAAAAAAACCACCCCAAACTCTTAAAACTCTAAGTTAAGCAAAACTTGTAAAAGATCAATATACAAAACTAAATTACATTGCTATGTCCTCGGAACTAAGGGTTTGGCATGAAAATAAAACCAGTATTACTTATAACATAAAAATGTTATACTTAGGAATAAAACCAACACACAGGTCATTAGTCATTAGGGAAGAAGATCACAGAGCAAGTGCAAAGGCTCTGAGGCAGGATCACTGTCAGCCTCAGGGAGGGAACCAGGGCCTAGTGGACAGAAAATGGGAGGTTGGAAAAGAAATCAAGAAGGCAGGAAGGGACCCAAGGGTGTAGGGTCCTTGAGGTCACAGTAAAGCGTCTATATTTCTTTCTTAGGAATTGTTTTCTCCAAGTGACCTAGTGTCCCTCTGCAAAAATTGTAGCATTTTGCTGCTGATCTTTTCCAGATTCTAGGCATTAACATCCACCTGGTCTCTAGGGATCTCCCAGACTTCATCTTCATTAAGGACTTTATTTTGCCTCTTTCACCCCATCTCCACCTCTACTCCCAACCCCAATCCAGTAAGCTCCATGCGTGTGTATGCTTTTGTCAAAAATGGCTCTTGAAACAGCCTGCATTCAGACCACAAGTGTGGCGATTCATAAGCTCCTTCCATCAGATGCATGCTATGTGGGAAGAGTCTGTTCCCTACAAAATCAAAATTTGATTTCAGAATGTGTCATGAATCCTAACTACACTGTTATTAGTTAAAAAGACTTTGAACAAGTTACTTAATTTCTTTACATCTCACTTTCTCCCTGTGCTTACCCAGGGAGTGCAACAGCTGCCTTCCATTGTTGTCCTAGAGATGAAAGGAGGCTTAGGCATGGATTCTGACATGAGGTTCAGAATAACACATACGGGCAAGCATTAAACATTCTTGCCATTAGGAGTGTACTCAGAACAAGAAAACTGGTAATATGTTTGCTTACACAGTTTAAAAAAAATTTTTTAAAGATTTTATTTGTTTATGTTTATTTATTTTGAGAGAGAGAGAGAGAGAGAGAAGGCAGGTGCACCAAGCTGGGGAGGAGAGAGAGGGAGAGAGAATCCCAAGCAGGCTCCATGCTGTCAGCACAGAGCCCTAAGCACAACTTGATTTCACAAAGTAAGAGATCATGACCTGAGCCGAACTCAAGAGTCAGAATGAGCCAACCAGGCACCCCTGCTCATACAGTGTTCAGATTTTAATTTGATATCATGTAACTTTCCTCTAGAATCCTAAGAAGAAACAATTCTCTTTGATTTGTACTCAATAGTCATCTTTTCATTTGTTAGGTCCTGTCTTAGTTAAAGCCATTAAAAACGTGTGTATATGTTTAAACTTCACAAATTTTCCATTTTATCTCAATTGGGTGCATTTATATGATAATCCTTTCATATATATGTGTTCCAGCACCTTCCTGCATTTGCAATACCATTTCACAAATGAGATGAACAATTTCCTATCGTCTAACACCTGTCCGTATGGAAATTTTCCAATTGACCCAATGTGACTTTTAAAACTGATTGTGAATTGTCTTAAACTATGAAAGAATCCTTCGAATACTGGGAAGATTAAGTTGTGGATACAGGATTTGGGAACTGTGCTGTTTTCCTTTCTGACACAGTCTTCATCAATCACGTGATCTCCCAACTGTTTAGAAAAGTAAATGAAAGGGGCGCCTGGGTGGCGCAGTCGGTTAAGCGTCCGACTTCAGCCAGGTCACGATCTCGCGGTCCGGGAGTTCGAGCCCCGCGTCAGGCTCTGGGCTGATGGCTCGGAGCCTGGAGCCTGTTTCCGATTCTGTGTCTCCCTCTCTCTCTGCCCCTCCCCCGTTCATGCTCTGTCTCTCTCTGTCCCAAAAATAAAAATAAAAAGCGTTGAAAAAAAAAAATTAAAAAAAAAAAAAAAAAAGAAAAGTAAATGCAAGTTAACTTTACAATGCGTAACTTTGTGATCCTTTGTTAGAAACAAGGGACTCCAACTGGTAGGTCTTAAATTTGCACGTGTATCACAGTGGAGATTCTACAACAGTTTGTTGGGCCCCATTCACTGGTGCTGCTGGTTCCTTGGATAAAGGGGGAACTGGAATGGGCATTTCTAAGTTTCCAGGTAATTCTGATGCTGCCATTTGGGGACCACACTGGTAGAATACTGTACTGCATCATGCTTTTACAACCTTTATACGTATTTTTAGCTATCTTAATTTCTGTATCTGATCACCTAACCTGGTCACAGAGGATACTTCCGTTTCCTATTTAGAACTAATTTTTGAGAACCACCCATGTGTGAAACTTGATACTATGTTAACACTAAGAGCCACAGCTCTGGGTAGCGAGATACTTTCCAACATTTCTCCAAAGCCCTGGGAATACACCAAGCACAAAATTCCACATGAAAGCGGTCATTTATCTATACAGGAGTACAATTCTCTGGAGTGAAGGCCAAACCACACTCTCAGCCAATCAGATGGGCTCAGGATACTTCCGTGTGCACACATATATACCATCCATTGAGATAATTGATCTGAAGGAAACAACATGGACCTTTTGGGATTTCACTGCATCCTGATGTAGTGATAAGAACCATAGTTATTTAGTTGCGAAAGTGAATTTGGAAAAGGTCATAATGAGTTGTATTCACGCTTAGGCCAAGGGCACCTAATGGGCTTGCTCTGAATAGTGCCTTGGGGAGAATTTCTTTGACTTGGGTGATTTTTCCCTCCAAGTAGATGCAAATCAGCCTCTAAAAAAAAAGGTTAAGAGTCTCAGCAGTACACTTCGAAGGACTCAGAAAGGAGTCAGGGGAGACGGGGCCCTGTCGCTCTCCGTGAACACCTGTGTACTTCCTCCAACATACCTGGATGTGTTAGCCGACCTCCATCCTCTGTCCTTATAACTGGACAACGATTTATTCTTGCTGGAGCCAACCAGGCTTCGTGACGCATGCCTGACACTGCCACTACCCCCGCAGATGACCCTGTTCCGAGCGGCACACACATCTCAGCCCCAGGGAGCTCCGCACAGGGCAAAGGATGGCATAGTGGTTGCTCCTCTGTTCCGGCATCAAAGTAGCCTTCCCCCCATCCCCCGTGCACCGTCAGTGAGTCAGGAACGGTCAGAAATAGACTAAGACGAAGATAGCATTTTATAAATGTCTTTGATTTGACCGTTAATACATTACTTCAAAACCATTTGCCCATGTACCTATTTGTGGTCATCTCAGAGTGTTTCTGTAAACAAGAAACATCATTAAACTTCATACCCAAAGCACGTAAGACACTGGCTGGGACATGAATACCTCACAGGTAGGTGGTGAGTAGACGAATGGCTTGGCATGTCATAGTTGAGCAGGGCTGCAGAAGTCAAACAGAAACCAGGAAGGTGAGGGGTGCCTGGGTGGCTCAGTCAGTTAAGCATCCGACTCTAGGTTTCCACTCAGGTCATGATCTCCCGGTTTCCTGGGTTCGAGTCCCACGACGGGCTCTTCGCTGGCAGCATGGAGCCTGCCTGGGATCCCCTCCCTCTGCCCCTCCCCCACTCGTGCTGCCTCTGCCTCTCTCAGAATAAACTTTACATATGTGTATATATATATATACGTATATATGTATATATATGAACCAAGAAGGTGAGATGAAGGCTGGACCACGGGCTCTTCAGGAAGCAGCATTCAAAAGGTGATGAGTGGAGCCTGAGGACCAGGGAGGCTTGCAAAGACAAACAGCAAACAGAAGGGACAGTAAGGAATGGGGGTCAAGGAAAAAAATCAGTGATGGGATGAGAGTCACCGAAATGCGCGTGTCAGCTCACTGGATGCGATGGGGAAACACGGAGCTCTGGCTCAAACAGGGAAGAAAGTGCCAGAGACACTACAGCCACAGCTGTGTACCTCTGTAGACACATTCCCACTCTGAGCTTCAGATGTGGTAGCAAGTAGGGCAAAAGGCTAAGGAAAATGATGTCTCCTTGTGAATTTTAAGGGTTCGATGAGCAAGGAAAATTTCCTGAAGCTTCTCTAGATAGCCGTAAGCCCAAGTGATCAGAGGAAGCTGGGGGGGTGTCTTAAGAAAGAATCTAATCACAACTACAGGAATTGGAAAATATTAGTGGAGGTGTCCAGTTAAATAAACAGAGGATATAAAGCTAGGTTTCTCTGGAACATATCATAAACGGAGGGCTAGTAGAAAAACAAGTAACGGAATACCTCACATGTATCATTATTGACGGATGCTTTGAAACCTGGGTTTGGTCCTCAGGGAAGTTCCAAATTTCAAATGCCCCCCTCTGTAAGTTAACTCACTGCAAAACAAACTACCTGAATATTAGGCAGGTAACTAGCACGCATTTGTTAATTCCTCTCACACCTAAGTCTCAGAGGCCAGTTCTACTGATCTGAGCTGAGCTGGCTCGTGCAACTGTTGGTAGCTGGCCCGTTGGCTGGAAGTTACCAGACCTAGGATGGCCAAGACTGGGATGAATGTACTCTCCTCTGTGTTTCCTTCCTATCTCCATCTGGGAAATGCTCTCATGGTGATCAGAGGTAAGCCCAGGAGAGCTTGGAAATGCACTAATGTTTTTCAAGCATCTAATTTGCTACTGTCCCTCTGGCTAAAGCAAGTTGTTTGAGGCCAGATTCACTGTGGGAAGGCATTCTGGAAAGGTCTGGATACAGGGAGCACTGATGCACTCAATCTACCACACCTGATGTTTGTTTAACCGTAGAAACTTTGGGAATGATGAAAGGTATAAAATTCACCGTATTTCACTATCTATAGAAAAAAAAGTCCCATTTCTTCCCCTTTTTTTGTGATTATTTACATTCCCACTTACAAAACAAGAATCATTAAGTACATGTGACTTGTATCTTTTTTTTTTTATTTGTATCTTTTTTGGTTATTTTGCATAGGTTTTCACCAGTTTCTATTGTTCTGAAGCCTCATGATTTTTTCAAGCCTGCATAATACTCTGACTTGCTGTTTTTCTATTTCTTTTTATTTTTTTTTAATGTTTATTTATTTTTGAGAGACAGAGAGAGACAGGGAGATAGAGTCTGTGTAGGAGAGGGGCAGAGAGAGAGAGGGAGACACCGAATCTGCAGCAGGCTCCAGGCTCTGCACTGACAGGCTGACAGCAGTGAGCCTGATGTAGGGCTTGAACCCACGAACCGTGAGATTGTGACCTGAGCCGAAGTCGGATGCTTACCCGACTGAGCCACCCAGGCGCCCCGGACTTGCTGTTTTTGTATATTAACTTGAACATTTTCAAATCATGGACACTTTATTCTATCCAATCTTGCTTCCTTAGGGGAGCTGATTCAACTGAAAACTAGTGGGCAAATTCTTCTTAAGCCTCTCAATGTCCATTACCAAAATGCTGTCCAAAATGTTTGTTCTTCTCTTCATTATCAATCATGAATGAATAGACTGCGCCGTCTCCAGCCAGGAATGTTACCTTGTTTTATAAACGTCAGTAATAAGAACAGTAGCTGCAACTACCTTTGGGGCCAAGGTCAAGATTCAATCAATCCATATCAAGTCCCAGAACAGCTGTGGGCATTAGATATGCACTGTATATATGTTAATGAGACTGTCACTACTGTTACCAATTTGAGTGCATTTGATTTTCCATAGTTAAGTTTACTTTTCTATTTTTGCATATTCCTTGATGTATCTTTTCACTTTCCTCTTTTTTAATCTTGTTATTTTCCTTCACCTGTGTTTTGTTATTTCTGTGCTTCCCCTGTAAGTTTCTATCTTCACTTTCTATGTTCCATAAAAAAAGCACTGAATTTAAAGTTCTTTCATAAAATTCTTTAGAGAATTACACTTCGCAGAACTAACTAAATTACTGGTTTCTGTGTTGCCTGGTTTTGCACAGTAACACCCAGTGAAACACGGAGGAAGAAACCCAGGATCTGAAAACAAAGACAAGCCTGGAAACAGTTCTAGTACTTTCTATCGTGTCCATTTTCTTATGCTTCCCCTAAATAACTACACCATCTCTCTCTCTGTCAATATCCAGGGTCAGGGTTTGCCCAGGCCAATCGGAAGATGTCCTCATCTGGAACATGTGATCAGTCTTCTTTATTTTGTGTGGCTATGGTGGCCCTCTAAGGGAGGTGGGGAAGACTCCCACTGAGAAGACCCTAAAATTGTTTGCTCCATCAAGAAATGGCACAAAACATGAGAGTTACTCTATCTGTGGAAGATAAACGTCTTCTCTCCTCACTTTGTTTTATTGCTAACAATTAAGTTGATTTAAAAATAAGTCCGTGCTGCTTCTATGTGCCGTTTCACACTCAAACCTTCATAATTGCTCCCCGAGTGTAATGGCCTAGATGTTAATTTTAGATAGTTGGAAAGGCAAGTCATATATTTTTAAATCATTGAGTCATTTTTAATTAATGTCTATTTGTTTTCATTTTGAAGCTCTGTTGAAATAATCAATAATGGAAGTTGAAAGTAGAGGCCATAGCAATAAAGTTATATGAACTCATTTTGGCTGTAAATTATTTGTAGAATCTTCATAATTTTTTGATACAGAATACTGTTAAATTGGCCCCTGGTTAAATTGGTCTGTTAAATTAGTCTTCCTGAACATGAGTGAAGTTATAGTTCTATTTCTGTTTTCTGTGGAATTATAGACCAGGGGAGTTTGAAAAAAAAAAAAAAAATCAAATAAAAGGGACATGTATCACCCGAGTCTGAACTTGTACTTGAGGTCAGCGGTCATTAATTAAAGTGAGGCCAGTCAGGACGGGCCAGCTCTCCTCTTCAGCCAGAAAGAGCTGCCCAGTCACAGACACAGAGCAGGAGGAACACTTTATGCGACCAAGGAGGGGTAGTGCCCAGTGACCATCACGGAGCTGGAAAAAGGGAAAACGAGTGGAGAGACGATGAGAGCATACTTAGGACAACATACTGTGAAAAATAAACCACATAAGGCCAGAAATGAGGACCAGAGGCCAGTGTCCTTGGTAAATCGACACTGAGCTCCCTGAACAGGAGGTGCCTGAGTGGGGGGATTTTGGGTGGAGAGGAGGTACCATTAGAAGGAAGCTGGAAATCTACAGCAAAGAATATGAGAGAGATTTGAGAGACAGCACAAGATCTAGGGTCTTCACTCCAGATAGGATGGTTGAGCTAAGAGGGTAACAAGGCATTTGTGAGATGGGAAGACAAACTATCGGGTGGAACGTCTACAAAATGGTAAAATGAAGTGCATCGTGTTTAGTTCATGAGGCCAAGTGCTCAAGAGATTAAGGGAGACAAAAAATTATAAATGAATACAGGGTGTTTTACGTCGGGGGTGAGTATTTTAAAGGAGCTGGCAGGGTAGAGACTGGTATAGTTCCATTAGAGAAAAAAATATGCTTCCACCAAAGCCAAAGGAAACTCCTCTTCCAGATATCTGAAGACCCATGGGACATGTGCACCTTGCAAATGTAAATGAATAAAAGAACTGGAGAGGGGCACCTGGGTGGCTCAGTTGCTTAAGCTACCGACTTTGGCTCAGGTCATGATCTCACAGTTTGTGAGTTCGAGCCCCGCGTCGGGCTCTGGGTGACAGCTCAGAGCCCGGAGCCTACTTCAGATTCTATGTCTCCCCACTCTGTCTACCCCTCCCCTGCTCATATTCTGTGTCTCTCTGTCTCTCAATAATAAATAAACGTTAAAAAAATTTAAAAAAAAAAAGAAGTGGAGAAAATCCTTTCTGATATGAAAAAAAAATCTCATTAACTTTTCTCAACCAAAATAGAAAACAAAATTGGAAGCTGAACTTTTAAAAATGATCCCAAGTATTGGTTTGCTGAATACACTGCCTTGAGAGGTTCAGAAGAAATCACGGGCAGAACGTTTTCTGCAACACAGGCTCTAGGCGCAAGTAACATGCTGGCTACCCCTGCGGTCAGGCTCATCTCGCTGGCTCCGCACCCCTGAAGGGTCACAGCTAAGCCTACTCGCTCGCTCTGCTGACCTCACACTCACTCTGCTACCACGGCAGACACAAGCTCCCGTCCAGACAGCAGGTCGCCCCAGACCCGCGTTCCACGTGGGTTCAACCCGACGACGTGTCAGTAGCAAAACAATCTTAGGTATTAGCAAATGCCAGACGTTTCTATTCTATCAGTTTTCATCCTGGAAACATTGTGCAAATACCGTACGGTCCCATGAGAAAACAGAACCGGACAACTGGAGAAGATGCTTTAACTTTTAAATCCAGGGGCTGCCCAAGGGATGCCGTGATCCTTGGCATTACTGCTTAAATCCCCGGGAGCCCCTCGCCCCCTGCCCTCCCCTGCCCTCTCCAGCAGAGAGAAGCAGAATCTGCATGAAGGTGAGATGGTAGGTCTTGGGATTCCATCAGGAAAACTGCTCTAACAACTAGGAAGGAGGCAAAGGAGACCTTGTATAGTTGTGCACATTATCTCGGGCTCTTCTGGCTGCTATAACAAAACACCACCGACTGGATGCTTTTGAACAACACACATGTATCGCTCACAGCTCTAGGGGCTGGAAGTCCAAGCCTGGGGTGCCAGCATGGCTGGCTTCTGGTTAGAGCCCTCTTCCGAGGCTGCAGGCTACCTGCTCCTCTGCAGTGTCCGCACATGGCGGAAGGGGCCAGGGAACGTTCTGGGCTCTCCTTTAGAAAGGCACTAATCCCACTCATCAGTCTCCACCCTCAGGACCTAACCACTCCCGGGAGTCCCCATCTCCTAACACCGTCACCTCAGGGATTAGGTTTCAACATCTGGCCTTCAGAGGGACAGAAACATTTAGACCACAGCAGACATACAGGCTGGGAATTACGATACATTACATTCAGTAACGGAATCATTAGCACTTAATGTGACTTAAGAGACTATAGATTGGGAAAGAAAAATGTGATTTGAGGGCCATGGCCCATGCCTATAGTTGATTCTTTCTTTAAGGTGTAAGTACGTAGACAATTTTATTGTTGAGTTGTTCTCCCAGCCAGTTAATAGGAATGGCCTGACAAAATGTTCCTGAACCCACGTCCACCGCTCTCAGACCTGGCTTCTTGAGATTTTACCACAGTTTATGTGTGCTGGGGTGGGTCTCGTATTATACATTGGTTATGACTCTGCACAGCAATATTTGGCCTTAAGTCTTTCCTCCCATTTTGGTGAAGGACACCCTTAGGTAACAAAGCTTGGAAAGCTGGAAAACCCCAGCCCTAAAACTGAACTGAGTCTGTTTTAGGACTCAAGATCGGCAGAGACTCTAGAACTCTGATATGACAAAAATATGGTGAACCGCTGCCCGAGAATATCACTCTGAAACTAACGACAGCGTTGTCGACTGTTGGTCCCTGGCAATAAAAGAAAAGAAAAAACAGGGGCGCCTGGGTGGCGCAGTCGGTTAAGCGTCCGACTTCAGCCAGGTCACGATCTCGCGGTCCGTGAGTTCGAGCCCCGCGTCGGGCTCTGGGCTGATGGCTCAGAGCCTGGAGCCTGTTTCCGGTTCTGTGTCTCCCTCTCTCTCTGCCCCTCCCCCATTCATGCTCTGTCTCTCTCTGTCCAAAAATAAATAAACGTTGAAAAAAAAAAATTAAAAAAAAAAAAAAGAAAAGAAAAAACAGACTTGAGAAGAGAGCAGACAAGCTGAATCCAAGCATCCAAAAAAAAAAAAAAAAATAGAGCCAATTCTTACCGGCAGGTGCCAATAATCAGCAGAGCGTGCCCCGACGTCTTAAATGTCACTTAACTCCCCAACTCTGATAATGGAGGGAGTGGCTGAGACTTTACAGAGTGTCAGGGTCAACTCCCAACGTCAGCACCAGGTTGCAAAGCATCTCCTGGCTCACGGCCAGGGGATCCTAACAAGGAGTTTGTACCCACACATATGTAAGATGAATGATTTGTGTATGTTACATATATTTCCTCAGTATGTGCTTGGTATTTGGAAGTCAGTATACTAGGGATGTACTCAAAGACATGTGGAAAAAAGCATCAACTTGGATTCTTGGAAGTGGCCTGACACTGTAATGGAATAGTCAGAGAAAGGCCTCCTGCTCCACAAATCATGCACATACAGCGGATGCTAATATGCTAAAAGGAAGCTGAGATCTCATATTCTACATGCACACGTTGTAACACTTTTAGAGCAACTAACTGTTGTTCTTGGAACAGAATAAACACCCACAAAAAAAGCTGAAGGAAAACAAAATTTTCAAAAGTGACTGGATTACTACGGAAAATGTCTCTAACTTTAACAGTACGAAATGATAAAATACTTTTTATACAATGTTTATTACCTAACATGGATGTTTCCCTGAGAAATTTGCCTTTTCTTCTAATTAAATGATTAAATAAATCATGCTTTTATGAGCTACCAATATTAACAGCATCATCGAGAATTATTTATCGGAGTCCACTTCCTTTCTAGAGAATGAGAAATTTTTTTAATTGGCTCATTTATGTCAGGTCATATATATCAAGAGGTAATTGCTTTGCTAAAATCCCACAGATTTAAAGATCGGCTTCCAGTTCTTTCGTTTGCTAAAAATGACCCATGTTAAGAACAGTAAAAATGTCACAGGTGTCACTGAAAGACTAATAAAATAAACATTCTTTGACAAAAATGTAAGTAAAGGGGTGATGTGATTAAAAGCAAAGTTTAACAGCAACACCAACAACAAAAAACACCCCAAAACAGAAAAACAAAAAACTCCAATGTGTTAGAATGACCCTTGCACAAAGAAAAACATATTGTCTACGGTGTCATCATGTGACAGTTGAAAAGAATCATTACAAAATGCTTAACATGTAGTTAAGATGGGAAACAGAAAATTTAGTAATATTTTTCTTCATTAAATGCTGTATCAATGGTTTCTCTCTCTCTCTCTCTCTCTCTCTCTCTCTCTCTCTCTCTCTCTCTCTCTCTCTCTCTCTCTCTCTCTCTCTCTCTCTCTTTTTTAGCAAAACACGATTCTCAAACAAAATCTTCTATGGCAGTCAGCTGAAATGGGTAGAAAGGCCCTGACTGTAGGCAGGGGGAGGGTGAAGGATCTGGAATTCCGGACACTGGATATCCCACTTATCTCTCTAAGGTTGCCCCCAAACAATTCCAGTTTTAAAACAGTATTTTATAATAAGGAAAATAAGTGGAATAATCAATATTGATAATTCACCCACAAACAACCTTGAGAGAAAATGAAAAGTAGGAAATGTATCTTCAAGATCCTCCCATTGTCCATTTCCATATCCTTCTCTCTCATTCTCCCTGTCCACAATGGTACCCATTTCTATCCACTAGCATATCACTTAATATAAGTGCTCCCTCCACAGGCCAGATCCTGTGAAGCGATACCTTTTGATTCAACGAAAGCTTGCTGGATTGCTACTTACTGCAAGGTAATACTTTCAACATCGTAGAAGGAAAACAGAAGAACCAGCCGCCATATAATCTAATCCATTTGACCAGAGCTAGTTTCACCACTTTTTACTGCCCTCTATCACTTCCAAAGGAAAGAAGGACATTCTCTAATAATAAGAACTATTATTATTTTTTAATTTTTTTTAACGTTTATTTATTTTTGAGACAGAGAGAGACAGAGCATGAACAGGGGAGGGGCAGAGAGAGAGTGAGACACAGAATCTGAAACAGGCTCCAGGCTCTGAGCTGTCAGCACAGAGCCCAACGCGGGGCTCGAACTCATGGACCGTGAGATCATGATCTGAGCCGAAGTCGGACGCTTAACCGACCAAGCCACCCAGGCGCCCCAGAACTATTATTTAATGACTCTACTAAAAAAAAAAAAAAAAAAAAAAAAAAAAAAATTTAAAAAAAAGACTCTACTAGGAAATCTCACACTGTTGGTGGAAATGCAAATTTCAATCACTTTGGGAAACTGCTGGACAGTATCTACTAAAGCTGAACATATGCCTAAGCTCTGATCCAGAAACTCCACTCTTTATAGGGTGTGGGGGGGAGGGTAGGTGGGTGGGTGTCTTCAAGAGAAATGCATACAGGATATAGTCACAAGAGACCTGTCCAAGAATGTTGTTATATACACTAATCATAACAGCCAAAAAAAAAAAAAATTAAGATGCAAACCAGATGGTCATAAACAGCACAGGTAAATAGATTGTCACATAGTCATACAATGAAATACTATTCAGCAACGAGAATTAAAAAACTACAACTACTCACAATAACAAGAATTAATCACACACCAAAAAAAAATGTTGAAGGAAGGAAGCCAGATTAACCCTTCCCCCCTCCGAATAAGGCAAACCGACCTATAGTATTAAAAGTCTAGATACTGGTCATTCAGTCTCTAAACTAGAAGGAGTCCCAGACGGTTTTGGGTGTCCTGATAACAACTCGCTTCTTCATGTGAAAGTTGATCACTGGTCTTGACTGTATTCACTGAGCTACACATTATTTGTGCCCTTTTTCTGTATGCATGCTATACTTTAATAACATTTTCCCCCAAAAAGGAGAAAAATAATTCAACTCGTCACATTAGCAAACTAATGGAGGAAATAATAAAAGATTCCCATTAATGCAGACAGAGAAATCTTTAAAATTCAGCCTTCATTAATGAAAACTTTCTTAGCAACTTGGAATCAAAGGGAGCTTCATTAATCTGATAGAGAACATCTACAAGAATCTTCCAGCAAAACTTGCATTTCATTGTGAATTATTGAAACCTTTCCCTGGAGATCAGGAGTAAGATAAGGATGCCTGCTATCACCAATTCTCTCTGACATTTTGCTCAAAGTCCTAGGTAATGCAACAAGGCAAGCTTAGAAAATGAATAAAACCACCATTATTCAGAGTTGACTTGGCCTCATAGAACATCCAAATGAATACAGAGACCAGCTATTACAATTAACATGATAGTTCAGCAAAGTCATTGGGTATAAGGTCGGAAAGCAAAGTCAATTTTATTTCCAGATACAATAAAGAGAAAATCTAGAAACACGTAGAATCAAAATCAAAATTTAGACACTGAGCTCTATGACAGAGCCACTCCAGAGCTCTGCACAAAACATTTCAAACCACTATTTGAAACAATGAAAAGACTTTTAGGAAATAACTCTACTCAAAGACTGTGAGGACTTCCTAAGTAGTAACCTCTTGAGGCCGGATCCTTACTTTAGTAGTGTTGATCAGCGCATTTTGGACTCTTTCTCCCAATTTCATCTAGAAGTAGAAATGATTCATTGCTGTATAGTTCCACTTTGGAGTTAATAAATAAATAGTCTACATTTTTCTTTGTAGTCAACAGATGACTTTTAGCTTCTTACAAAACACTAAGCGTTCCATTTTAGGAAGGAAAACAAGAAAAAAAGAAAAAGATAAGGCCACAATGGGAACTATTCAAAACCATGGACCTCAGATTCAAAAATAAAATTGAAGAATTACAAAAGGGTGGGACACCTGGCTGGCTCTGTTGGAAGAGCATGTGACTCTTGATTTTAAGAATCCCAAAAAGGTTTCTGTTCAAGCATCATTATTATAGCAATTGAAGGAATAGGGACTGGCCACCCAACTGGCTGATTAGAAATATCCCGTTATGGTTTATCATCACCCTCCATCAATGACAGTCTCTTGAATTTTACTCATCTCTTGATCGTGCATTTACTCAACACATATTGTGTGTGCTTACTGTGTGACAGGCACTGTGTTAGAGATTCGAAGATTCTGGAAGTCTGGTCTTCTCCAGAATCCGTCATCTCTGTTCCTCCCTCCTTATCTATTCTTCTCCCCTCCCAAAGACTCATTCCCTCCCCCAAAGACTCATTCCAGAGACTTATTTCAAAAAAATAATAATTATAGAGAAGATATTTCATTTTAATGGATTCTTTGGGGCTCAAATACATATCATCATGACATACGTGATGACTGGTTACCACAGACCATACTGTTTCTTGGATAAAGAAGTTTCCTAAGCTATAATTTTCTTATTATTAAAAGATAATTTGATCAGACCTATAGTTTTTAACTGTAAAATATTGAATTTAAAGGCTTTATGAAGCAAAAAATTAAAAAGTAAAAAATAAGGCTCTATGAAACAATGAACTGGGAATCTACTAAATACTAAATTTCAGGTTATGTTACCAGTATTTTAGAAATTTGTCTTCCCAAATGTAGTAACATACAGAAGATGGTGACTGACACATGATTCAAGATGTATCACAGCTTCCCTGAAATTTCCTTTTGATGTTTATATATAAACTTCACAAACTAAAAAAAAAATAAAAGGAATAAGCTACAATCCTTGGAAATAACATTTCTTCTGTTTTCCTTACTTTAGATAAAACTTTTCCCCGGTTTTATTTCTATCATGACCATTCTGATGTCTTGCTGGTGTTTTTGTACAGTTGTTATCACCAGAGAGATTATTGATTTTTTTTCCCCTCAAAGTATCTGTCCATGTTTTTTGCTATTCTTTCTTTACTGTTTTTAGTGCATACTAAGATCTCCCATTGATTCTGAAGTAAAAAAAGAAAAATGCATTATTTGACTTAATTTCTCATTTCTGAGATTTGGGATATAAAAAACTCTGGATAATCTTAAAATAGCATACTATTATAACTTAGAATAATTGAACTTGGAAATCTAGTATATACACGTCTTAGGATCTCTCAGAGGGGAGGTACGATAATACTTCACTGTCCCTAAAAAAGTTTTGATTATTGACTTACCATCACCAAGGGTTTTAAAGAGTTGAGAGACTTGCTGACATTTTTACACAATATAGTTGTTTCTTTTTTAAGAGAGAGAGAATGAGCAGGTGAGAGAGGCAGAGGCAGAGAGAAAGACAGAGATAGAGAGAGAGAAAGAGATTGAGCATCCCAAGCAGGCTCCACGCTTGAGCATAGAGCCCAACATGGGCTCCATCCCAGGACCCCGGGATCATGACCTGAGCCAAAATCAAGAGTCGGAAGCTCAACCAACTGAGCCACTCAGGTGCCCCTCTGCACAGTATTTCTAAAAAAAAAAAAAAAAAAAAAAATTATCCTTGGCTTCAGCAGTCTCCCACAATGCCTGCACCAGCCCTGCAGATTTGAAGACATGCCTCAATCCAAAAAAAACCAGGGCTCTAAAATTACAAACCAACTGGAAAGGGGAAGGAATGGAGCCAGTGAGGGTCAACAACCACGAGTAGCAAATGGCGTGTAAATGATTTACACGCATAAGTTGTGACTAAGGAGGGCCAAGAGGGAACACAAGGTACAGGACTGTGTGTGTCAGGGGACTAGACCCCGTCAGAGCACTCAGGCAAGCGACCCTGAGTACCTGCCGCCGACCCGGGATCTCACAGCGAGGAGGGGAAAGTGTTTTGGCAGAAGGAAGTTTCTGCAAAAGTCTTGATAGAAATAAACACTAACTGAATAATAAAAATAATACATGCAAAGAACTCCAGTCTGAGGAATAGAGAGCAGAGAGGAAAGGGGATCCAAGAGGAGGATGCCGGCACCCATCATGGCCATGGCAACACCCTCTTCCTCCTGAAATCCCTGAGGGCCACAGAGAGATCCATCAGGTAGCTGATGCGACCAGAGACTACAAGAAATCCTGACTCAAAAAAAACTGTATGAGGGGGTAAAAAATAAAAAAGAGACAAAATTGGGGAAGTTTAAATAGTTAGTCAATCCTTGAATCGTGGTTAATGCTTCAGTTGTGACAATGAACCTGTAGGTATGCTTTTTTAAAAACTCCTGATCTCGTACAGGTAGATACAAATAGTTAGAGATTAAATGATGTGATGACTAGAAGGTTTTCAAAATAATCCCAGAGGCAGTGTGTGCGGTACAGAGGAAGAAGTAACAACTTGTGGTTAAGAATTATAAAGCCAGACTGGTTTGCAGAGGTCACTGGAGGTGAAGGGGATTACGTCTACATTAGGTTGACAGAGGCAGAGGTGGGGAATGCAGGGACTGGTGGGGGGCGATGGGAGACGTAGGCAACAGGGTGACTCACAGGCTTCCAGGCCACACGCTTGAGTGGCCAGGAAGGTCATCCACTGCGACAGGAGACACACAAAAGAGGAGGGTTTTAGGGTGGGGTTGGGGAAAGGGTGGGGCCCCAAGCATGGTTTGCATCCCAGACAAGTGGTAAATCTGAGAGGTCTTGGAGAGATCAAAGAGCCTGAATAAATGCATGGCTAGGTATGTCTGGAACTCACAGAAGTCGCCTGGGCAGGACGGAAGAGTCCTCGGTCCACACTCATATATGGTAGCAGAGGTACACTGATAGATGAGGGGACTAGGGGGAGAGTCAGAGAAGCACACTTCCGTTAATGATCCATAGCTGTGGGGTGGAGGAGGCGGGAATTAGTGAACTGGCAAAAGAACACAGCTATCACTTCATCTTGTAATTCTTTTTGCACGAAGCCCTCCGTTCCTCAGTTTCTGGAAAGGACTCCAATTGACTGACCTGGGATGCATACGTATTCTTTCTCTGACATCGTCAACGATGTCTGAAAATCAGCAAAGAGCAAACTAGAAACGGCTACTAATGACAAGTTTTACATATATATGAAAAACTGTCTTCCTAAAATCTTTATCTAATATGCAGGATGTCCAATGGCTTTTGAAATTGGCCAATAGAGAACAGGGGAGAAAAAAGGAAACAATGATAATAAAATTAAATTCACGGTGCACTTGGATATGGATAGTATTCTAGACTTGTCAACAAACTTTTGTAATTACTACTTTCTTCAAAGCCCATAACCATGCTGTTTGATAGATAAATCACTATTAAGAAAATTCTTATAAATAATGAAGAAATCTACACAGAATTTTCCAGGAATGGTTTATTAAGGTCATATTTTCTACTAGTCAATGAAGCAGAATTCTAACTAAAAACCTTGCTGTGCTTTCTTTGGATCTTGGTCTAAGATATATCATTCAGAGAATCCATCTGTAGTCGGTTCAACACTATGCTCCCCAAGTTCATGTCTACTCAGGACACCTGAATGTGACTTTATTTTGACATATTATTGCAGATATTTTGCAGAATTAATTAGTTAAGAATTGGAGTGTCTGGCTGGCTCAGTCGATGACAGCATCCTACTCTTGATCTTGGGGTTGTGAGTTCAAGTCCCATATTGGGCATTGACCTTGCTTAAAAAGAAAAAGAGAACTGGGATAAAATCATACTGGTTTAGGATAGGTTCTATATCTAATGCGATTGTTCTTAGAAGAGGAATAAATGAATGAACAGAAGCACAGGGAAGAAGACAATGTGAAGGTGGAGGGGATTGAGACTGGAGTGAGGTGCCCACAAACCAAAATTCAGCAAGGATTTGCTACAACCACCAGAAGTGAGGAGAGAATCATGGGAAAGTTTCTCCCTCAGAGCCCCCAGAACACCTAACCTTGTCAACACCTTGATTTTGGACTTCTAGCCCCCAGAACTGTGAACATTACTGTTGCTTTACATGACCCAGTTTGGGCTATTTTGGTACAGTGCCCTAGGAAGCCGGTACACCACCTCTTATAGAGAAGAATTTTTATTTACTAATGAAAATCATTTTCCCCATGAAGCCAAAAAGCCCTTGATTCTAACGTCTCTTGATAAATGTCAATTGTTCTGGAACGTATCTGGAATCTGTGAGGTATCAGCATCATTTTAGCGTTTAGAATAACCACTTCCATGTGCAAGTGCAAACAAACTAGCTAATGTCATGGCTGGTTTTATTAGCGGTAGAGGGTCTCTTTCTAAAATCTCCTGACCTCAATTTATCTTCTTAATATTCTTATTCAAATACTCTTCCTTTTTCACAATAACTGAATTGCAAACTCATGGAGGCCAAAATCCTGTTTGTCCACACTGAGCAGATGACCTGAACTGGAACACCATTCACTGCCTTTTTTATCAAACCAAAGCCCCGAAGGATCTTACATGGTTCCAACTATCTCTAACCTTCCGACCCTTATCGAGCAACGCCATGCACAGAAACGTTCCCAAGGCTAGGCTGGAGAAGGGTAACAGTACCTTATTTGACGTTTTTAAATGCCTTCAAGGCAGAGCAACTATGGGTCAGGTCTTCAATGTTCCCTTTCTCAGATTGAGCTTGTCCTTTGTCTTGTGAATCATGTAGCCATTCTACTATGACAGGGGGATTATCCTGGCGACCTTCTCATCTTTTTACCTCCCCTCTCCAACCACACTCATCCCTCCCTTTTTATTTGAAATCGTATCAAGATGACCTTTCCCTGGAACTCATGTTTAACAAAAATCTAGAACATAATTCTCCAAAGAAATAATAGTGAAGACTAGATTATAACCCTGATTTAGTACTTAGAATCAGTTCATTTGTATAGCACTTACACACAATAGCATTTGTTTCTTGACTTCACGGTGCTCGGGGCTGAGAGACTGAAGGTACAAGCGGACAAGAGCCAGAACACACGGGGGGACGGGACCCCCCACAGGCGCTACCGCCTGCAGGAAGCCATCCGACAGTCCTCACGATCCTCCTGACCCAGGCCAGGAAGCCAGACAGCAACTCCTTTAGCGACTGTCCCCAGAGAGTCAGGACTGGAATGACCGACCCTCCTCCTCATTTCGGCCCTCACTTCCAACTTAGGGCCCACGGACAAAGCCTTCCCCACGGCCCCAGAAGAACGCAGCCCCACCCAACCACACAGATGCGCCCCCTGGGGTCAGCCCCGGTTACAGCCTCCAGCCAGGGCCACCCGCAGCCTAGGGTTTTGTGCACCAGAAAGCTCTTCTCCTCCCATCGGTCCACTGGAACAGCGGCTTCGGCCTGTTCCGGTCCAGGTGGCCCACACTTACTTCCACCGGGAAGCCAGAAGCGATGGGCCCCGGACGACCAGGGGGTTCCCGCGTGGCTGTTCCGCGCCCAGAACCACAGATTCGGCCAGTCCTGTTCTCAGGGGCCGGTTCTTTTCAGTAACTCGGGCCTATGCAATCATTAGTCCTGTTTCTCAACATCTACTCTGTACTCCGAATCCAACTGTGTAAGTACCTGGATGGGGCAGCTGGAGTCCTCTGAGGCGTTAGGTAACACACGCGATTCATTTTATTAGATGATCTCTTGTAACACTTGCTTGGGTTTTTATTTCTACTATTCTATGTGGATTCCAGCCTATCGTAGATGCCAATATGCTAGCAGTTGCAATGTCATTACAGAAGGGTTGAATTCTTATTTTCAGCTGGTGCCATGTTGACCTGGAAAACTCAGGAATCTTGCCCGACACAAGTAATGCGTTACCCGGGAGCCTGCTGCTTCCCAAAGACAAAGAGCTGGTCACTCGGTACACAGGACATTGGTGGGCTGCACGCAGCAAATCCCGACTTCAGACCAGGGCGTCAGAGGACAAAGACAGAGCGTGTGTTTCCAGCTTCCTATCGTCTCCCTCTTTCATTGGTCAAGATTGGCCCCACCAGTAGTTAACGCCTTCTCCTCTCCAGCTCGTCATCTGAGCATTTCAGCGTTTACTGGTGAAGCCATACGGCACACTCAGTTAAGCCATGTGGCAGCACTTCATTCTCGCCCAGAGGTGGGGGGAGGAAACACAGCCTCCGGGGATCTACCAAGTCAGAGCTGCCTGCCGGGGCTCCCGTGTCTCCCACCCAGTGGTGACACAGGAGTCGGTCCGGATGCCACCTTGGGGGAGAGAGGAGCTAGCCCAAGCTGCGATTAGATGAGGTCGCGGTGGCCATAAGGTTTGCCCACGGTATGGACTCTCTCCATTAACAAGCGGTCAAAGCCCAAGACACAATGAGGCCAAGAGACATGTGACCCTCACACGTTTAACACGGGAAGACTCTGACAAATGAAGGGTCAGCACCATAAAACATCCTGAAAAAAATAAGTAACTCGGAGACACTGGAGATAGCAAGCTGCAGTTGCCCAGAATTTGTGTTCCTGGAATATGGCTCCCTGACCTCCCAACACAGGGAGCAAAATTACGTCATAATATTTAATAACTGGCCTCCAGCTGGTGTTGGTACAGAGAAGCAGCAGTGAAAATTAAGTCCCTCTGCCCGGCTTGCAGTTAGGCTGACCAGGACTAAGACAAAACAGAGAACCTAAGACATTTCTAATGCCCGAAAGTAGTCATTTTGAGAGCAAAGATCACTAGTGCCTTTGACCTATAAACATATTTCTACACCCAACAAGGAAAGAGCACTCGTTCAAGGAAAAGCCACACTAAATGAGCTACCACGATGTTTAACTGTTTTACTGCATAATATGGATCTCGATATTTTAATTCTATCTCTGTGTGTTACAAGAACTTAGAAAATCTCAACTGGAAAATGATCACAAAGTGCGTCTACGTGTCATTTTCCGAGTCAGGAATGAATCAGGTCCTGGGCACATGCGGTCTTGTAAGACTGGAATCATCCAAAGCGGTCCTGACGCATATGGATGGGGGACATTGAAGCTGGGGGAAATGCACATATTCGGATATCAGGTGACTTTTCCTCCTGTATTTCTGTGACCCCTGTGGCATGCAGCACAGCAATGAGCTCCCTGCTTGTGTTCAACAAAGTGTCAGGTACGCCAAGGCCCTGTGGCCACCTCTGTCCCCCCCACTCCGCGACTGCCCAGGGAGGCCCAGCTCTCCCGCTTCACAGGTCACCTTCTCCAACTACACCCCGTGCGGCCCAGGGAAACACTGCCGGAGCCCAGAGCACTAGCCAGGCGACGGCAGTCAGGGGCCTCTTCGCACGCCTGAGCTGGCTGCCGCTACCGATGACTGGCGGAGGGATTTGATTTGCAGCGGGACGTAACAGGAATCACGGTGGCGTTCAAGGCGTGGTTTACAATGCTAAGCATGGGACTTTTCCTGTGACGCCGGCAAGGCGATTTCCTCTCTGAGGACTGGGTTCCTCACTCAAACAAGGCAATTCCCAAACCGCATTAGAATACGGAGCCAAGAGTTGTAACAAACGCCCAAGAGAGGAGCAGCCTGAGCGAGTGAGCAGCTCACTTCCCCTCTGCCTCACAGGAGGTCACAAGAGGCGACCCCTCTTGCGTCCTGGGCTCGAAGGACCCCTCTGTTCTTACTGTTCCCCTCGCCTGTGACACAGTCACGTCCGCAGGGTGGAGGGGCCCACAGTCAGCTCCCAGGAGGGAATCGTGAGGAACACCCCCCCCCCCACCCCCGACCCCATCAGAAGGGCGCAAGCAGTGCTGTGCTGGGATGACGGGTCCCAGCCCAAAGCCAGCTCTCAACCCCTCAGCGTGTCCAGGAGTGGCCACACACAACCTTTACGAAAGTTCAATTACAGAAACGCACGACAATTTATATGAAAAACAAGGGCAACAGATACTCAAAACTCAACCCTTCCCGATTACCTTAAGCGTATTTTACTACTATCTATGCTCTTACAGGTGGTTATTTACCAGTGTTGATGCATGCAAATATTACATGACCACAGGCTACCGCCGGTCTTTTCCTGACTCCAAGAAACTTGACGTTGGTAGCTTGAAATCCATCACGGCCGGTCTATTTACACGACAGAAATTGGCAAAGCCTGCAATCCAAGCCTTAATTTACTGTTTTGTTGATTATCTGGACCAGCAGCTGGCAAACCAGCCCACACCTGTTTGGGTTCAGTCCTTAAACGAAGCATTTTTTTACGTTTTAAAATCTAAAAGGAAGGCAGAGAGAAAATACGTGACAGCAACACGTACTGTGTGTGGCTGCAAAACCTGAAATATATACCAGCAGGCCCTTTACAAAAAATGTTCCCGAACCTGATGGAAAAAATATTAATAATGCAAATGAATTGAAAAGTGTCCTTGCTGGCTGTCAGCTGGATGGCCTCCTGGGCTTACAGAAGCGGCCTCATTCCTTGTCACGCGGCCCCCTCTAGCTTCAAAGCCAGCAAGGGCGAAGATCCCCTGTGTCCAATCCCTCCCATGGTTTGAATCTCTTTCACCAGGAAGCAGCCAGTCTCTCTCTGGGTTTCTTCTTTGTTTGTTTGCTTGTTTTTGGTTTTTTAGTGTATTTATTTGGAGAGAGAGAGAGGAAAAGAGAAATGAGAGAGAGAGAAAGGGGGACAGAGGATCTGATACAGGCTCTGTGCTGACAGCAGAGAGCCCAATGAAGGTCAGCCTCAGGAATGTGATCATGACCTGAGCCACCATCTGAAGTCAGAGGCTTCACCGACTGAGCCACCCAGCTGCCCCGCACCCAGTCCCTTTTAAGGGCTCCCCTGAACAGGTCAGCCCCGCTGAGGACTGTCGCCCTTTCTTGAAGTCAGCTGTGTCATAAGGCATACTCATGACAAAGTGACAGCCTGTCACCTATGTACGATTCCCCCCAGTCAAGAGGGTGAATTACACATGGTCGTGGATCATGGAGGGCGATCCCAGAGTTCTTCCTTCCACAAGGGGAACCTCACAGCTTCAGCCACATCTACTTCTTTTATTTACGTCATTATTTTGAGACTATAATGAGATCCTACACGTAAAAAGCACCTTATTACTATATAAAGTCTATCGTGGTCAAAAATGCTCTCAAGTCCAGTGTTACCGACCTCTACTGAGTCCAATTCACATAGCTGAATCTTTGCTAACAGAGTTCCTTTCCAATTCCTAGTTCAGAACCCGGGATGGAGGTCCATCTCTGACCCTGCTTTGGTTTTGCACTTCTTCCGAGGCGTCCTGAAGAGGGCATCCGGCCCAGCCATAGGATGGGGCTCCGGAACAGGGGTAACCCACGAACCCCTTCGTCGTCTAGCAAGTTCCACTTCACTTTCCCAAATGCAAGATTTTCCATTCTTCCTTCTGTCCTCTCCTTCCATTTCCCTCCCTGGCCTGCCCCCCTCCCTTTTCCTGTCCCTCCTCTTCGCTGTCTCCCTCCTTCTTCCTTTCCTTCCAACCCTTTCTTTCTCCGATGCACTCAGAAGCCTGTACACAAAAGCAAAACCATCTCGAGTTTAGCGACAGGAAGGGAGTGGAACCTTTTGTCAGTTCCCCCACACTCTTTTTTGGCCAGAGGCTAAAAGATAACGATGACAAGTTTGTCGTGTCTTTACCACGTGCGTCCGGTGCCCACAGTATCCACTCAAAAGGTACTCAGATTTCCTAAGGAACTGAGGCAAAGAGAAGGAACACGAGCTCCTAGCGGACCCAAGCGGGTTTATGCGCCCAGGGACGCTCCAGTTTCTGAGGCTTCTTTCAAGAGGGAAGAGCTCCATTTGATGTGAGCTCCTTCCTCAATGAAAGCAGTATTTTAAGCACTGATGGTTAACAAGAACTTATTTCTGGTGCAGAAGGAAAGCAGTAACCAGCAAGTGGGATTTCTCACAAGGTCCGCAGAAGCACTTGGAACCCACACGCGTGTGATAATTTATAAGGAAAACTGCATCTGGCGCTTCAAATGCCAGCGTGTCGCCTGCACCCCGTCTTTTTAACAAGGATAATGCCCCCACCCTTTGTTACAAACGAGACAATAGGCCCCAAATGGAATCACTGTGCCAAGCCCCGGGTCACAAAACTGACACTTCACTTAGTTACACTTTGGGATCTCTCAGAAGTAGACTTAAACCGGTCCATCAATCACCGGATCAGCCCTCACGCGTGACCTACCAGCTGGACGCCCTGCCCACCCGCTATTCCCTAAAGGAAAAGAACTCTGCAGTAACCAGCCCGCTTTTCTGCCTAGAAAACTTCCTTGCTCGCGCTCCAGGCTGCCTGTAGGCTCCTTCACTGTTCCCGCTCCTCGGAGCGCCTTTCTATCCACTGAACTGAATGCTGCCGGATTCGAATCCATTTTTGTGCAGATAAACTCTTAAACTCTTTAATGGGCCTCAGTTTACCTTTCAATCGTTCTGGTGTCAGAGAAGGAGCCAAAGGAGACCCTGCCATCCCCCAGGGGCCAGAGCGACCAGGTGAGATCCTACCTGCGGGCTCCCTGGAGCTCCCTGCTCCTGGGCGTCTGGAGGTGGGGGGTCGTTCCTCTCACATCCCGGGTCCTGGCTCCACAGACTTGGTGTTCGGAGCTTTCAGACTATCGGAGCACCTCTTTTTCCAGACCGCGGCTGGAACGGGAACGGTCCAGGGGGCCATCTGGGTCTGACTTAAAAAGCTCACAGGGTCTGGGGCACCTGGGTGGCTCAATAGGTTAAGCATCTGACTTGGGTTCAGGTCTGATCTCAAGGTTGGTGGGTTCCAGCCCCACAGCGGGCTCTGTACCGACAGATCAAAGCCTGGAGCCCGCTTTGGATTCTGTGTCTCCCTCTCTGCTCCTCCCCCAACGGCACTCTTTCTCTCAAAAAATAGTGAAAAAAAAAGAAAAGAAAAGAAAAAAAAAAAGAAAAGCGAACAGGGTCTGACATAAGCAGGGATGGAGCCAGTGTGAGGTCTCAGGTAAATAAAATTTTGCTTTAAGGCTGATCAAGCAGGTTAAACATACCAAAGATAAACCTGAACTATGGTGGCCTCAGTGCAGAACTTTTAACGTAGGAATTTTATCTATTTACAGGATGCCCTAGAGCAAAAGGGGTCTCCTGCAAGCATTAACCATAAAGAAAAGAGGGAAAATTATTTTTCCTCCACTACAATTTCTGGGAACCAGAATAAGACCCCCGGGTCACCCCATTCATTCCAGAGCCTGCAGAGGGGATCCTGGGAAAACTGACAGAAGCCCAGGTCAAAGTTCATAAAAAACAGAAAACCAATGGGGGCACTTGGGTAAGAGTTAAGGGTCTGACTCTTGACTTCGGCTCAGGTCATGATCTCACAGTTCGTGGGTTCGAGCCCCATGTTGGGCTCTGCACGGATAGTGCCTACTTGGGATGCTCTCTTCCTCTCTCTCTGCCCCCACCCCCTCTCAAAACTAAATAAACTTAACAAGCAGCAAACAGGAAACCAACAAATCACTGAAGTAGTAACCGGTAAATGCTTATTGTGCCCCCTCCAAAAAGATAGTTTGTAAACCAAAAACACTCAAACCAAAACATGGGATGAGGCTCACAGGTAGCTTGTTATAAAGAAGCTTATACGACCGGTAATTGGTTAAAATATTAGAATTTTCTTAAAAGAAAAGGAACTAGTCGCTGGTTAGCTCATAACACTTGTGGAGAACTATTTAAATTCTGCTTATGATTTTTAGACGCGTGAAACAAGAAGTGACCCAGGTCAAGTTAGCCTCCCTTGTCTTCAAACTAAGCTAAATTAATCTTTGTTCATATGAGTAAGCTGGTTTTGTCTGCTCAGGGAATTTTCAAGTCTGGCTTCCATTTGTGTTTGACTTTAACAACTGCAAAGGGTGAGGATTCTTCCCAAAGTTAGCTTTCCCAGATCTCTGCCTGTGGTGCCTGGTTGCAAGAAAAAGGTAAAATTTCACATTGTCCTTTTCTTTTTTTTTTTTTTTTTGGGACAGAGAGAGACAGAGCATGAACGGGGGAGGGGCAGAGAGAGAGGGAGACACAGAATCGGAAACAGGCTCCAGGCTCTGAGCCATCAGCCCAGAGCCCGACGCGGGGCTCGAACTCACGGACCGCGAGATCGTGACCTGGCTGAAGTCGGACGCGTAACCGACTGCGCCACCCAGGCGCCCCTCACATTGTCCTTTTCTTTGCAAATTCAGACTCTGGTGGATTTGATTTTGGCAGACGCCTTGGTTGTTCAGGCTTTTTCTGGGACAGCTATTGCTTTCCGGTCTTGTTTTGTGTCCTGGGAACATAGCTTGGTAGCAGTCAGGTTGGGGGCCCCAGCGAGCGGCCAGACAGGAATGTGGATTATTTTCCCTTTGAGCTGGGGTTCTGCTGTTCTGCTGACGGTTGGCAGCTCTCAGGGGAAACTAAGTCTGTCTGTCTTGGTTTTCCTTGGTTCTGGATCTTGGGAGGGTAGTATCTTTTGCACCCTCTTTGGGCCTGTCTCTTGCATTCAAGGAATTATTCAGTACTGCCAGGAGTATTTACTGTTTGTCCCAGCTGAAATCTGACAAGAAACTTGAAACGATTCTTTTTTAAAATAGCTCTTAGGTCAGAAGCTGGCCCAGTTGGAAGCTGATATTCAGAGCCTGATAGGGACTTTTTTTTCTTGAGGCCTTCACTCCTCAGTTAAAATGAAACTATGTTCCCAGAGGGTAAGAAAAACATTCTGAAGCCTCCATGGAAGGGTTTACTAAAACTTTCCAAAGATACATAGGTCTAAATCTAGAACACAGGAATCTTTGGAAATTTCCATCTTCGTTGAAGATCTCCTCCCTGATAGAAAGGAGCAAGCTGAAGATAATAGTTGGATGACTCAGCGTCCGTATCACTCAGGTTACAACCCAATTCTTCAAGAAATTACAAACCGTACTTGTCTTTAAAAGCTAGTCTTTGTAAGATCAGAAGTGTGGCTCTAGAAAGAATTCAAAGCCAGCCTATCCTTTTTACCAATCCCCAAACATCCTTTATTCATCTCAAAAGGCCTACAGATATTGCAAAAGATCTGGATTTAGGAAACAGAAACCCTTTATGGTGGAACGTGCATTCTTTCTACAGAGAAAAGATTTAAGTATTCTACGTGGTCTTCTTCAGGAACCAAAGGGATTCTTATTAGAAGGAAAGAAAGTTGGGGCACCCGGGTGGCTCAGTCGGTTAAGCGTCCGACTTCAACTCAGGTCATGATCTCGCGGTCTTTGAGTTCGAGCCCCACGTTGGGCTCTGTGCTGACAGCTTGGAGCCTGCTTCGGATTCTGTGTCTCCCTCTCTCTCTGCACCTCCCCCGCTCACATTCTGCCTCTCTCTCTCTCAAAAATAAACAAACAATAAATATATATATATATATATATATATATATATAGAAGGAAAGAAAGACTATTCTAAAAACTAGACTTATGAAAAATATTAAAAGTCTCTTCCAGTAATATTAGTAAAAAGTTTTAGCCATCTGAGCCGCTAACCTTAACTTACTATCTGCCCTAAATATAACATGGAGTGAGTTTTGCATTATTGTACCCGTCCTGTGGCTAAAATTTTCAAGTGAAAGCTAGAAGATCTCTGTTTGCATCTGTCTGTATGCATGTGTATGTCGATTATAAATGTGTGATTTTTTTCTACCTCCAGATGGCATTGACAAAATTAATTTGTAAAGAGCTCTATTTAATTAGCTTAAAGACAATCAGTGTTTGCATAACTCAAGGATACTCTCAGAAATACAGAAACTACTCAGATGTTTTACAAGTTCACATGATCTAGGCTAATCTTAGGCAAGTAAAAGCTAGTTTAAGTTTGTTGGTTTAATTAAAACAAGCATGTCTTTAGAGTTATCAGCATTAAACATAGGTTTACTAGAAGTCAAATAAGCTCATGTTATTTCTGTTACAGAATCTGTCAGTGAGAATAACTTAATAGTTAGCTGAAAAAAAATTCTGTTTAATGTCTCATGAAAGCTTCATAACTGACATAAACATAATTATTAGGAACAAGTTAATTAAATAGATGGAAGTAAGGTAAAAGTTTATAGAGGAACATTTCAATAATAATTACGCTTTATAGCATGTCTACTTAAAAATACTTTCAAAACTTTTTGATAACTTGAAACCTAAGTTATACTGAGATAGGTGAAATGATGGATATCCTCTGAATACACAGATCATTTCCAAGTAAGATAAAATACTAAAGCATGAATCAGTGAACATAGGTTTATCCTATTTTGGCTTTACAAAGAAACTAAAGACATTTGGGTCTATTAGTTTGGTCCACATGTTCGTGCCACATTGAAAAATTTACACTGAGAAAGAATATACTTCTAGAAATTATGAAATGTACTTGAAAATTTGCCAATCCACAGATGTGATAGCTCACAAGTGCTTCCTTCTTAATTTTCACTAGGAATTAAGTATTCTAAGCGTTAAGAATTCCAATTAATATATGTGATTAAAGCTACATCGAAATAAAAATGAAAGGAAATAGCTTGTGGAAAGTAGGTAAGGAAAGTAAAAGGATCAACTGTTCAAGAATGAGAAAGAAAAAAAAACTTAGACAAAATATGAATGATTTAAAAAGTCATGGAAGATTTGTGGAAAAAGAATCTTGGAAAAGGCATTTTATGTATGATCAATCTAATCAAGCTAGCTAAGTTTGGAATGTATTTATTTAAGGTTTTAGAAGAATGAGATTTAATACAAAAGTATACTGTTCCATTTTAGAATTTGGTTTACTCTCTATTTTCTTGGACTATCAATCAGCTCTTGATTAGAGATTGTGAAAGTTTCTTTTTGTTTGTTTGTTTTGTTTTCTGGTGGTTGTTGTTTTATCTTTTGGGTAGTGAACCCAGAAAGCAAAGATTCTGTGGCTTACCAAAAAATTTACTGTGCTTCCTGTTGTCTTTATTGGGTCTTTAATTTAAGAAAACCCAGTCTTCTCAATATTAAGAGAGCTAATTTTTAATTTTTTTTTTTCGACGTTTATTTATTTTCGGGACAGAGAGAGACAGAGCTGAATGGGGGAGGGGCAGAGAGAGAGGGAGACACAGAATCGGAAACAGGCTCCAGGCTCTGAGCCATCAGCCCAGAGCCCGACGCGGGGCTCGAACTCACGGACCGCGAGATCGTGACCTGGCTGAAGTCGGACGCTTAACCGGCTGCGCCACCCAGGCGCCCCAAGAGAGCTAATTTTTGTTCACAACCATGTAACCTTCTGTACTTGCCTTTTTTCTTTAATTTTTTTAATGTTTTTAAATTTATTTTTGAGACAGAGAGAGAAAGAGCATGAGCAGGGGAGGGGCAGAGAGAGAGAGGGAGACACAGAATCCAAAGCAGGCTCCAGGCTCCAAGCTGTCAGCACAGAGCCCGACACGGGGCTCAAGCCCACTGACTGTGAGATCATGACCTGCGCTGAAGGCAGACACTTAACCGACTGAGCCACCCAGGAGCCCCTTGTGTATTTGCCTTTAAAATCTTCCTGTCACTTTGGTCACATAATTTAATCAAATGTCCAAACTTTTTGGTCTTTTCCCAAAACAAATCCTAAATGGAGTCACTTTAAACCTCTAACTTTGAAATTTCTCAGAAGGTCCCCAGACAGTTTAAAAGGATTTGTCTCTCACCTTGTAAAACAGAGATGTTAACCAACTGGGTAAATATCCTAAAACCTTAAGCCATTCAGTAAATGCCATCTCCTCTGTGTAACAAGTATTGTTCTGGAAACCAGTGTTTATTTGACTGTATTTTTTGCTCTTTCCAGGGTCACCTGAGAGCTGTGTTTCTCACATTCTTTTGATTCCAAAGTTGTGACTTCAGTCTATGTTCTGACAGTGAGATTCTCTCCCATGAGACTTTGAAAATGCAAGGATGATAGACACCATACTGTTCTTCCTTTAGATCTGGTAAGCAAAGGCTTGTGTGGCAGATACGAGGTTTTGCACCCCTCACGATCTTATACTGATACATTCACTTCAGTGACCATTAGCAGTGGTTTCCAATAGTTTCCTTATCAGGGGAACACCGGTATCTTCCTAACTCTCTGGACCAGAACTGTAGTGATAAGTCTGAAAACAAGCTTTAGGCTCTGATGCCTTCTGCAGCCTTTCCAACATTTCTTAACACAAAATTCCCTATATAAGTCACTTTGTGCTGCAAATATCTAAAGCAGTGTATACATTACTGAATGATATACTCCTGAACTCATGACTCAGTTAATAGGCAAAAGGACCTCCATGTTTTAGCCCCCAAACTGCATTTCTATTTGCAAAAGTGAAACTCTCCAAATAAGTTATTTGAGTCAAGATCTTGCCAGATTTTGATACAATCTGAAAGGGAAGACAACTACAGAAGCCTATTTTATTGAAGATCAGAATTTTCATATTACACTGGAACATACTGACTACTGTAGCATATTGACTAATAGCAAATACTATCATGAATATTATTTACAAGACTTTAACATGTAAAATTCAATCATGTCTCGTAAAATGGTGTTAATTATTTCTGTGTGGTGAATTTGTTTAAATTCTGCAGGTGATCATCAGACCTTTGGGAATCAGGAAAGACTACGAGTTCTGACATATAATTTTATGATACAAACACGATCACAAGAAAGCAACATTAATCACCTTGTGCTGATCATTAATTGTGGACTGTAAAAATAACTTATTTGGGGATATTATCAAATTTAGTCTCATTCAACCAGCTAAAACCATTCAGTCAAGTAGGAAATGGGTCCCAATTTCTAATGATCCATTTAGAAATACACAAATGCACAAATCCTGGTTTCTGGCACAGCAGGGCTGGGGAACAGAGATTGAATCAGGCTCTGGTTCTGAGAACAGGAAAAGAACAACACGGTGAAGTGACTGAGGCCAGATCATATGCCAGGACGGCGATGAATCACATTCTGTTTGTGGACAAGATACTCTGAATTTGATGAAGCTCTCTACCACGTTCTCCCTCTCAACCAAATAGTCTAATCAGTGTGGGCACCAAGAAGCAGCCAAATCATAGTGCAAGAGGAATCACCACCATTGCCATCCTAAGTTAGGCCAAGGAGACAGCGGGGATTACCACCATGAGAAGTAGGGTGGGAAGCTAGGGAGCTGGTGCCACTAGCTAATGTTTAAAAAAATTTTTTTTAAATAATGCAAGGGCCTCTCACAACAGACTTACTGAATCAGAATCTGTCTTTTTACAAGATCCCAGGTGATTCCTCTGCAAATTAAATTTTGAGTAGCATGGATCTATGATTCATTGGCAATTACTAGGTGTACTCTCAGAAGAACAAGGCAAAGAGAATCCTACTCTTGGCTTTGTAACGGAGAAATGTATTTCTAGTCACAAAAGAGAATACTCTGAAAAATACAAATATATGCCAAAGGTGTAGGAAGCAATCCAAAATTTTTGAATAAAATCAACCCTGGACTGAGGATCCTGATCTGTGGAAAAGTCATGTCAAGATGATCAGTCCCCCATCTTATGGTTAAATAGCCTTGAAATGTCTCCTGTGAGGGAGGAACAGCATTATTATGCTCTGAGCCAATTCAGATAGAGTTTAATTAAATAATACGCAAGGTCATGGAGCATGACTGGCAGAGTGATTTAGAACAGAATTAACTACTCCTTTTACTGTGGCCATCCCTGGTTGTCATCTAACACTCTGGCATATACATTCTAAGGAAGGTTCTGGCATTGCAGATTTATCCCTGCAGCCAGGGGAATTGAATTCTCTCCCTCTGAGGCCATAGAAACCCGTCCCATCTTTCTATTTTTAATCCTTTGCTGATTCTAGAGGCTTCCTACCAAGTAATTCGATGCCAAACAGTTGTTCTCCTTGCAGCTGCCAAACAGACCAGCATTTCCAGCCTCAGGTTGTGTCCCATGTTGGCGCTCTCCCAAATGTCATTCCCTACAAGACTCTTCTTTCAACGGATGCATTAGGGTCTTTCAGTGACAACATGAAATTAAATGGAAAATGACATTCATGAGAAAAGATGCTCCTTTCCAATAACTGAGACTCTCCACCCATCTGTCATTGCTTCCTTCTCTCCCTGACTCATGGTTTTGCACAAATCCCAAGCAGCTTGATACAAATGTGATCATTAGAGGATTTTCATACATTAATGCAAATTATTATGCACTGGCAACACTTAGGACATTCTGTCAGACGAGCTGATGTCCTCCCAAAGAAGAGTGTATATGTCAAGAGTGCAAAACCCAGGCACCTTCCTTTGAACCATCTCACCACTAAAATGATCACAAAACGTTTCTAATAAAACTCTCAAAAAGCACGGTCCTGTAATTAATTTTGATGCCTTGCCAAATATAAAATTAATTTAAAATTTTATTACGTACAGAAAAAAATGTTATCACTCCCTAAGAAGGAAGAGAGAGAGAAAGAGAAAGAGACAGAGAGATAAGGATAGGTGATGAATAGATGACATAGAAAGAGACAGAGAGATAGATAGATTTGGATAAACAGATGTAATGAATGTTGAGCTCCTAACAGAGGGCCATGAAGCATCAATGGCGCTAGTTACAATTCAAATTCTAGAAAGAGAAGCAGTTCTTTTGAGGAAATTAAAATTTGTTTCGAGAATAAATATTTGAGCCCCACAAAAAATAAGTTTATATACAATGCTAAAATATGCAGAAGTTGAGAGATAAGGATCAGCGGAGACATAAACTGAGAAGACACAGTTAAGAGATTAACGAGGCATGTTTGCTTTGCAGTGAGGAGAAGAGAGCTGAGTATTTAAAGCAAGCCACACAAAAGAAACCAAGGTGCTGGAGCGGAAAATAACACCAGTGGTTTTAGTCATTCTTTAATTTAGTCAGTAATCAATCACTGATCCCTTCTCCTGGAAAAAAGGACCAAAGACAGATCCAGGTCACTCCATCCCTACTCTGTAACCACTTCCGTTATTTCTGCTGGGAGAAATAAACTCATGCACTGATGAATGAAGAGAACATACAATTCCACCGGCTACACTTTCAGGCTATTTTAAGGAGGAAGCCATAGATAAAATGTTGGCAAGTTGGTTTAAAGCTACACCCAACAAACACTTTAAAAGTTAGGGTGATTATTCATTTTGTCATTAATTTTTTTCTTTTACCAAGTTATTATATACGCTAAATTTACATTAAATTTCTTAGTTGCCACAGCGGACTCAAAAATACATCGTTAAAACTAGGGTCTGTGGGGGCGCCTGGGTGGCGCAGTCGGTTAAGCGTCCGACTTCAGCCAGGTCACGATCTCGCGGTCTGTGAGTTCGAGCCCCGCGTCAGGCTCTGGGCTGATGGCTCAGAGCCTGGAGCCTGTTTCCGATTCTGTGTCTCCCTCTCTCTCTGCCCCTCCCCCGTTCATGCTCTGTCTCTCTCTGTCCCAAAAATAAATAAAAACGTTGAAAAAAAAATTAAAAAAAAAAAAAACTAGGGTCTGTGAAACTAAGTATTTAAAAAAATGTATTTTAACTTAAATGAACAGAAGCAAATACTATAACAGAGTAATATAACAGAGGATGATACGGCGAAAGTAGTGTGGCAGGCTGAATAAGGGCCTATCCTTAAAATGCCTATGCCCCAATCCCTAGAAACTGTGAGTATGTTACCTTACATGATAAAGGTATTTTGCAGATGTGATTAAATTAAGGCCCTTAATGCAGGGAGATTATCCAAGATATTCTAGATATTATCTGATTGGGTTTAGTGTGATCACAGGGCACCTTAAAAGATGGAAGAAGAAGGGTCAGAATCAAAGAAGGTAATGAGATGATAGACTCAGAGGTCAGAGAGAGAGAGAGAGAGAGAGAGAGAGACACCAAAAGACACCATGCGGCTGGCTTTGCATATGGAAGGAAACAGGAGCCAGGAATGCAGGCAGCTTGCATAAGTCAAAAAGGCAAGGAGACAAATTGTCTCCTAGAGCCTCCAAAGGAAATGCAGCCCTGTCGACACTTTGATTTTAGGACATCTGACCTCCAGAATGGTAAGAGAGAAAATTTGTGTGGTTTCAGACAGTACAAAAAAACTAATAAAAAATAGCTAATGCAAGTACAGTAAAACCTTGGATCGCAAGCATAATTTGTTCCAGAAACATGCTTGTAATCCAAAGCACTTGTATATCAAAACAAATTTCCCCATAAGAAATAATGGAAACTGAGATGATTCGTTCCGCAACCCCAAAATATTCCTAATAAAAGTGATCACAATACTGTAATATAATACAAAATAAAGCAAGTACAAAATATAAACAAAATAAATTAACCTGCACTTACCTTTGAAAACCTTCGTGGTTGACATGAAGGAGACGACAGAGAGGAGGGTTATTGTGTAGGACGACTTTCACTGTCACTAACAGAAGTTGACTACAGTACAGTATTAATAAACTCTTGTCATATACTCTATTTAATATAACTGTCAATAAGGCAACAGAGGAAGAGATCTGTATCTGCAGATTGACCTAGAATGAAGCAAAGCATTCCTAAGCTCAGTCTTCTATGAAAAGCAAAGGACTGTCCCTAGGTGCTTTGAAGTGACAAAAAATAAGTTAGCACCAGTCGTGGGCACTTTCCAACATTCTGAAAAATCACTGAATTCTGCCAAATACCAAGGCCCGAGACTGAGCATCCAAGCATGGGAGACTATCACACACAATCCCACAGTGAGAGAGAGAGAGAGAAAGAGAGAGAGAGAGAAGAATCATTGGCCCAGCTGTGATTGTATGACGTTTGGCATCACATACTACTCATATTTCAAGACATTGCCCTTTGGCCAAGTTAATATTTATTAGAAATGTTTGCTCATCTTGCGGAACACTCACAATAACAGGTTACTCACAGTCCAAGGTTTCACTGTATCTAAAAAGTTATTCAACATCATTTATTGACATTAAAATAAAAATCAAATCACAACAAGAAAACAGTATGCACACGCTGGACTCGCTTGAAAATGGCATAACCACTAAAACCAGAAACTATAAAGTATTGGGGAGGCTATGGAGTAACAGGAACACCCGTATTGCTGGTGGGAATACAAGTTGGTGTGACCACTGTGGTACAGTGTTGCCCTAACGGCTCCCATTCACTCTCAGCATGGTCATGTGACTTGCTTGGTCAATGGAACATCAGCAAATGTAAAATAAGCAGAGGCTTAATAAATGCTGGGATGTTGGGCACCTTGGGAATGAGGCTGTCTATCTTGTGAGGAAGACCAGTTTAGTATCTTGAAGGAAGGGGGACAACATGGAGACTGAGAGACAGACTCCCACTCAGTTAGTATAGCTAAGCCCCTCCCTATCAACCTTCCAGGTATAGGGGCAAAACAGGCAGAAGAAGAACACACCACTTGCCCAGAGAATTGTGAGAAATGATACACTGTTATTGTTTTAAGCGGCCCAGCCTGAAAGTCTAGCTTGTGCTTCAGATCCCATAAAGCTGAGGCAAAAGAAACATCAATAACACCTGGAAGCTGAAATGTAGGGAAGCATTCGAAACACAAGATCAGATATAGACACCGGATTTCCTCCATAACCCTGTGAATCTGGCAGACTCCTTGCCTCCTTTGCACTCTGGAGAGGCACTAGGGCTCCAGGGTATAAGTATTGTACTGAAAATACAGGGATTAGATGAAAGTTTCCGTGGAACAGTAAGATTCCATGGATTAATCAAATTTAGGCAATCAGCCTTAGAATTTCCAGCTACACTGCGAGATACACCAAGCCAAGGTGCACACACATGGAGGATCTTTGTGAAATAGTCCTATCAGATCACCATATAATGAGAGCCACTGGGGGGGCAATGTCCACAGTATCCCTACTCTTGAGCTTCTGAAAGTTGTTCAGTGACTGTCTCCTAAATATGAGTAGACAAGCAAGACCAGCAGGCATTGAGATAAAGCTTCTACCATAACAGACATAAAACCAAAACAAGGGATTGAAGGGAAATTAGTGCTCTGAGCAGATTTTTTTAATGCTATCATTGGTGTCCTTAATACCTTGAAAAGATATTTTATTGATGAAACAAGAACAGGAGACTATAAGAAAAGAACATACAGAGGATTCTAAAGAGTCCCTGGAAGTTGCAATATAGTAACAGTAACAAAAATTCAACAGAAAAGTCTGAAAGACAAACTTAAGGGACTTTCCATGAAGACAGGAAAACAAAAGCAATAACACCACCAAAGTTAAGGGAAATTGTATAAAAAAGATAAGAAAACTAATTTATCCAAGAAGTCCAAATCCAAACAATAGGATTTCCAGAAGGGTAAAATGAAAATAATTAAGTGAAATAAATTTTTTTTATTCAACAAATTTCCCCAGAACTGACATGAACTTCCATATTGACATGACTCACCTAAACCCAGCACAATAAACCACAAAAGGCAAGTTTTCAAATGTTTTCAAAATTTTTCAAAAAAAAAATAATAAAAGAAAATTTCAACAGTGTCCATAGGGCCAGGGCTTCAATCTTCAAATAGATTAAAAATCAATATGTCATCAGACTTTCAAAAGAAGCACCAAAAATTATGATGGAAAAAATGGCTTGGAGTTCTAGGAGAAGATTATTTCCAGTATGCGATTCCATACTGAATATGATAGTTTTTTGTTTTTTTTTTAAATTTTTTTTTTCAACGTTTATTTATTTTTGGGACAGAGAGAGACAGAGCATGAATGGGGGAGGGGCAGAGAGAGAGGGAGACACAGAATCGGAAACAGGCTCCAGGCTCTGAGCCATCAGCCCAGAGCCCGACGCGGGGCTCGAACTCACGGACCGCGAGATCGTGACCTGGCTGAAGTCGGACGCTTAACCGACTGCGCCACCCAGGCGCCCCGATAGTTTTTTTTTTAAACGTTTGTTTATTTTTGAGACAGAGCGAGACAGAGCATGAACGGGGGAGGGTCAAAGAGAGGGAGACGCAGAATCTGAAACAGGCTCCAGGCTCTGAGCTGTCAGCACAGAGCCTGACGCGGGGCTCGAACTCATGGACCGCGAGATCATGACCTGAGCTGAAGTCGGCCGCTCAACCGACTAAGCCACCCAGGCGCCCCTATGATATTGTTTTTAATACATGCAAGCAAAAATACTGATTTTATCTTTTGCTGGACTATCACTTGAGAGCATCAGAAACAACTACTACCTACTCTGTGTTGCCAGTAAACAGCTACATAAACCCTGTGCCATGTCCAAGAAACGAACAAACAAAAAAGCATATTCGTGTATGTCCCCTGAGATGTGCAATCATGTCCTAATTAACATATTTAACTATATTTGTAACTCAAGCTTCCATAATATAATAGTAACACAGATCTGCATCAAAAAGAGCAATGATCTACCACAGAAGATCTAGAGAGTCTATAGTCTATATGGTATAATAAAATTTTTATTGTGTATTCTAAAATATTCATTGAAGCTGTTAAACAGATCTGAATTCATACCAATCAGAGGAAATGTTCAAATGAATGTCCTTCCTTTACACCCGAGACATGGCAGGAATTCATTGAACAATATTTAGCAATCTTCACATACCAACTCAAAACTCAGTCCATTTCTCCTCAGTAAGGAATTACAAAAATGTGGTAAATGTTTATCACACAATATGATACTGTAGCTTTTCTTTTATCGAATTCATTAGGTTAGAATATATATTATCTTTTCAGTTTTTCAGTGAAAGACATGTGATTTGCATAGTCTATACAGATTTAAATAAGCTACTACATTTAAACATTCTTAAGGCAACACTTTCTTTTTCTCTGTATTACTTAGAGTACCTAATGTAGTTTAGAGTGAGGAGCAAGTTTTCAACAAATACATAATGAATATCAGAATAAAATAAAGGAAAATTTCAATATAACATATTTGGAAACTGGGCAAGAAGTTTAAATAGGATGAATTTTATTTAGCTTTCTACTTAGTAGACTTTGGTTGGAGAATATTTCCACTCTGGTGGAATTCTATTACCATCAAGGTTTGGTATCATAGAAATACCTATATGATGCTTATAATTCATAAGGTCCTAAAAGATTGAGAGAAAAGCTTAGACACGAAACAAAATTTACCCATCTACCAGTATTTGCCAACTCTATGAACTAAATAACTAAATGACAACATATACAGCAAACTCTCTCTCTGTCTCTTTCTCTCTGTGTCTTTCTTCCCACCGCCCCCTACCCCCCCATCTCACCTCAGCATCTAGAATGCTGTCTCAAAAAAAAAACCAAAAAACAAAAAGAACCACGCAATTAAAGTGTGTCACTATAGTCCTTTGTAATCTAACATCAAAATCTTATGTTCCCCATTCACTCCGTACCAAGTTTAAATGTAACTGCTAGCAAGGGAATATTACCACATGTCTGCATGAAAAACGACTATGTCTCCTTTGTAATGCATTCCAAAGCTCTCCCACCCAAGCATTGTTTCCTTATTATTAATTCTGAGTCTTGGGTTGCCAATGACGCAGTGGGACTGAGAACTAATAAGCTAGTGTGTGCTCTTGCCCTGAATGTCTTCTTATATAAGATGCAGATATATTACTTCTTTCTCCTTTTTTCCTTCCAATCCACTCTGGAGGACAGTGCACTGAGAGAAAGTGTGTATTGCTTATATTATGCCAAATCTAGTTTTCAGAAACAGACTCCCTTCCTGGCTCCCAACGGTTTTTGAGGCAGCTCAGAAAACATGAAAAGAAGCGGAGGAAAAGATTCACTACAATTCACGTCCCACCATATGGCAGGTGCTAAGCTAGTCAGCTTCTAATGTGTTTACTTTAGTTCATATTCTCTAATAAAGAGGATTATTATTGTATTGCCATTTTATAGATGAGTCGGTCGTGACTTGGAATTTAAATAATTTCTCCAATTTACGTAGCTAGCAATTGGCAAAGCCAGGATTCACAAAGCGGACCATGGGCCCCCACGTGCTAGTCTTGGCCATGCTACCGTCACCAGGTCTCGTTCCTACGTTGTCTGCCTCTTCTCTGTGTCAACCAGTTAAATCCGTTAAAGACTGAAATTCCTTTTTCCAGAGGGTGCCTTTGAGAATTACTGGTACCGAATGTGCATTTGACACAGCACGTTTGGAACAATGATTTCTGAATTCATCCAAAACCTTGAACATATCTACAGTGATCAAAAAGAAAACTTCATAAAAATCTTAGGAAAATCAAAACGGAATTATTTTTGTTTTGCCGATTTCATTTCCCCGTAGGGCTTTTGGGGAAAACAATGACTGAAATAATTATAAAGTCATAACTATGTGGTATTTAACTCGTTTCACAGATGCAGTACTCTCAGAACCATGTAGCAGAGTTCTATTATTCACCCCTAGTCATCTTCTACTAGCAAGAAAGAAGAGACGAGATGCTCTGGTTAGATTCCATTTTTCCTTTCCTTCCCCTCCTGCTCTGATCTATGTTCTTCTGGGCTGAAATCTACAGGCTACAATTCCCAGGCTTTCTTACACTCTGGCTACCAATTAGATGTAGGCAGCGAGAGACACAGAAACATCTACTGTGGGAGGAGGACCAAGGGAAGATATTTTTATTCCTGCCCTCTCCCTGCCAGATTACCGTGTTGGCAGGGGCTGCCTCATTTGATCTGTGGCCATTGCTCCTGTCACGTGGCTGTTCTCCTTCTGTTTCGGCTTCTCTCTCCTCCCCAGAACAGCTTCCTCTCCGCAGTCCTTCAGGCCCCACGGAGCTAACAGCTTTCGGCACTTACCAGTCCCTTGGTGATTCAATAGCCCAACATTAAACTCTCTTCAGGTGATTCTTTGGTCGTGACTACTGTCTCCCACAGGGACCCCCCACCCCACCGCCGACCGTTGAAGACTACTGGAGATATTCCCAAAGCACAACCTCAATACAGGAGAACAGCACAGGATTGCTCGTGTATTTCATCAACACATACACCTCCTTCCTGAAGACGAAGATGGGCCTGGAAACCCTGTGGCCCACAGTGGCGTCACTATTGCTCAAACCTACAGCTGCTGATAGTGTGGGATGCAGGTCAGGCGGAGGGAAGATCGGCACATAGGTACCAAAGTCACAATGGTGTTTAACCAAGACTGTGAGGAGGAACAACTATTCCTGGCTGCCTGGGAACGTACCTCAGGGGAAAGACAGATTTAAAGCACTGGCTTAATTCAAAATGCTGGAGATACAAGCCTCACAGCCTGATATTCAACCATGTCTGCCCTACACTCGCAGATCTCCGATGCGAAGATTCTTCCCTGGTCGGGAAGAAATGGGATTCTGACACGTGGGATGCGGCATTCGGGAAGCATACTTGAGCCTGAGAACTCAGAACCTACACATCCCAGTTTCCATCAGAAGCCAGTGGATGACGAAGTCCCATATTAAATCTGGGCTACATTTATTTACATGCAGGCACTCTCTCGGGGCTTGGGTTTTAATAAATTGATTTGAACACCTGAAATGGCATTAACAGCCTGAACGACTGACTGATTCTTTCATCAATGGGCATCCATCGTCCACAAGGTTAAAGTAAGAAATTCCCAAGGAAATTCTTGTGACTGAACGAGGCCAGTGGCTTAAGAAGTGGGTCTAATAGATGTGAACCGCTCAATCACCCCTACGTATACCCCTGGAAGAGAAAGGATTTGCCGGTGGCCTGAATCTTGGAACTCCACGGACATCAATGGAAAGCTGTAAGAAAGCAACAAAGACTTGAATTCCTTATGAATTAAGTCGTAAGGAGACTGTGAAGTTGGTAGTGAAAGAAAGGCACCACGAGTGTTCATGTAAATAGCATGACGGAAGCAGGAGCAAGAACAGATGTGTTTGCTGTCAGTGAGTTATTTCCTTCTTCCACGGTTTCCTGCCACCTGATATAAAGAACACCGGTAGTGATTAAAGTTTACGACTTACCTTCCAGGTTAGAATACCAGCACGTTAACTTCCCTTGAAATAATACGGCAGTTAAGGGGGATTTTGCGTTGCCCTTACACTGGAGATGTAAGTGTGAGGTTTTTGTTTTTGTTTTTTTAAGGAAAGCACAACAAGCAAAGGGCAATAATGGATTCTGAGTGGAAAAAAATGGCAGAATTAAGCTAGGAACTCTGCTTTCCCAGATGCATATTTAAATTTACATATATATGTATGTATTATCTGTCTACGTAGAAGCCAAAGGGAACCCAAGGTTTATACTATATCTATAATCTACATTATATCTCTAACCTAAACCTATCTATATAGTATATGGTATATAGTATATGTACACTATAGATAGATAGATAGATAGATAGAGAATAGACCTTCCCCTCTGACTTCCAGCTTGGTTCTGATAATATAAAGGTAAGAAGAGAGGGAGGCTGGGGTCTTCTCCTGGCTGCCTCTTGCCAGGCTGTAGTTTGGCTGTGGCTCTGTGTCTGGAGTTTACCCGTCAAGGAGCCCTCTTGCTGCTGCTAAAGCTCTAATCGAAACCCAGACCAGCTGCTTCTTTGTGCCCCTCTGGTCTGCCATGGTAACAGCTTTTAGCTGTGACTCACTGTTACCGTCACTTGCTTTTTCACTTGTCCCTACACCTGGGCTCTCCATTAAAATCCCTTTAATTCACTCAGGGTGTGTTGTTTGATTCCTACCAGGAGCCTGACTCATACACAGTTGTTATATCTGTGAATTTCAGATCAGCTGTATACGGTGACTCAAGACTTTGGGAACAATATACCCTCACTGGGGTATTATTTCATCATGTTTCTTTTATGAGCCAAAAAGAAAAAAAAAATAGGTCTTTGTATAAGGGAAGGTTTCATTTCTTCTAAGTAAAGAGATTAATGTTTGATGATACTGTGAATTATATAATTCCTTTTTTTGTACTATTAGTAAAAATACTTCCTACTCATCTCCACTGTGCTTCGTACTAAGGATACAACAGTGAACAAAGTCCCTACTTTTAGAGAGTTCGGGGATGTTAAAAAAAAAACAAAAACGCATCCTACTGATAAAGTAAGTACAGGGGCACCTGGGTGGCTCAGTTGGTTAAGTGTCTGACTCTTGGTTTTGGCTCAGGGCATGATCTCATAGTTTGTAAGATCCGGTCCTACGCAGGTCTCTGTGCTGCCTGTGTGGACCCTGATTTGGATCCTCTCTCTCTCAAAATAAATAATAAACTTAAAAAAACAAAGTCCAGATTATGCTTGGTGCTAGGAGAGGATTAAGTCAGGAGATGCAAGGGAGGAAGCTACCTACCCTAGACCTGAGGCCCAGGACAAGCATGGGAGGGATGTTGGTGGCCTTCTCCATTTTCATTGCCCGCTTTACTTCAGGTGTTTACTGCACTCCAGGAAAATGGCTCATCCCCAGCCCCAGGAGGTAAATGCTGATGACTGTAAGCCAACCACGTAGTTCTATCCCCTTGACATGGAATCATTCAGGCCTGACCCAATGAGACATACAGGGACACCTGAAGGGCACCTTCCTGGATGTGTTTTTAATCCCTAACCAAAGAAGTGACATGAAGCCACAAATGCTCCTTCTTCTTTGCGGGAACGTCACCATAAACACCTGTGATGCATGAAACTCCAGTGGACAGTTTCCAGTCATAAGGTGACAGGACTGTGTCTAGCCATGTGCTGAGGATAGGAGAGCAGAAAGATGAACAGATTTGGGTCCTGGATGACACTGCTGAGTGGATAAACCCCAGACTCCCTTGTCCTTTCATTCCTTAGCCACTTTTAGCAGAAAAGTAAGAACGCAACAAAGCCATCACACTTAAGCTGAGACCACAAGGATAAGAAGCCAGCAGTTGAAAGAGTAGGGGACAACATACCAGGGGGAGGAGAAAACAAGGATAAAACCATGATGAATTGGGAAGGGCCAAGCCACTAAGATCTCCTCTCTCATCTTTATGCATGTGTATTTTCATAAGCTGTCTTAAATTGTATTTGGAGAATCTGAAAAAGGACAGAAAGAAATCCCCCAACACTCCATGACTGTACAAGTTAAAATACTTTGTCTTATTCTTTCCACTATATTTTACAGAACTGGATTCCCGATTTTTGTTAAGAAAATATAATCACTAAAGTCATTATTATCTTAGATGTCAATCCCAATATCTGAGTTCAGTCTAACTTGCTCGAAGATAGTCTAACAGATACAAGTCATAGTTTATTCTGATAATTTAGTTTATACCAGTGTAAAAGAGAAACAAATCGAGAGACATCAGCTACGCTTCCTGTTTTGACCATCCTGAGTGTGCTATTATATAATTTTCCCTATTATTTATTTTTACAGTGCCTTTGGGGTTGGCTGAATCTGCAGAGAAAGCCTTTCAGGCAGTCATTAAATGTGCTTTAATATAATCCCTTTATTAACTGCCAACATAATCTCTCTAAGAACTACTAAGCTTCAAAACTGATGACTTATTAATTGTGGTTTATGACATTAAACACGTAGGGTCTTTAACAGTCAAACAAGCAACAGGCAGAAAGTTCTGTGAATTCTAACCTTGCAAGAATGAAACAGTTCCCTGATGTGGTCCATGACTACTATAACCAAAAATATCAGAGGGGTACCTGGGTGGCTCAGTTGGTTGAGCGTCCAACTCTTGATTTCGGCTCAGGTCATGATCCTAGGGTCACGGGATTGTGCCCCGTGCTGAGTGTGGAGCCTGTTTAAGATTGATTCATTCTCTCTCTCTCTCTCTCTCGCTCTCTCTCTCCCTCCCTCCCTCCCCCTCTGCCCCTCTCCCTGGCTCGTGTGCTCTCTCTCTAAAATAATAATAATAATAATAATAATAATAATAATAATAAATTTTAAACCCTGCAAAAATATCAGGAAAAACAACAACAAAAGGCATGTGCAACAGCAAGTTTCACCATAGCGGATTCTAAAGCAAGAGCCATGGTCTTATGACCGTAACTTCATTTATTCTGCAGTTCTCTCTGTTCCCCCCTCCTTTCCTCTTTATTTTGTACTTGAATAATGCCAGGAATGGTGTTTTGCCATTAGTCTGCTGTGACTCAAGCCTTCTCAAGTTTATTATAAATCCAATACAATTCTGCCGTTGCATTGTGGGTATCTGATTTATGGGTTCCAGCTAAAGAAGTACACAAAATAAGTATTTCCACCCTGTATATACAGTAAAACCTTGATAAGGCACTGTTTAAATCAGGCTTAATAGAAAAGGGGCTATAAACATATTAGGACAGTTTTAAACAAACTATTCCAAAATGTGCAAAAGCCCTGTAAGTGCTAAGTTATAGCACTGCTCACCATATTATGCAGTTAAGAGCCTCTGAGTCTCGCCATTAAAAATCCTATTTTCGGTGCTGTTTAGCACACGTATAAAAATTCCATCTGAACCAAGATTAAGGATATAAGTCCTCAGTGAAAGAACAAGGTATTTTGGTTTCTTTAAAGGTTTGGGATTTGTTGTTGTTGTTGTTGTTGTTGTTGCTGTTGTTCAGTTAATATAAACCAAAAACCTATAGATTATATTCAGTTTCATTTTGTCCCTTTATTTGTAAAAAATATAAATACATGTTTTGCTAATGCAAATTGACAAGATTTTTATTTTTTTTAATTTTATTTTAGAGAGCACATGTGAGCAGGGGAAAGGGGCAAATCCTAAGCAGGCTCCACGCCTAGTGTGGGACTAAACGTGGGGCTCAAAGTCACAATCCTGAGATCATCACCTGAGCCGAAATCAAGAGTTGGATGCTTAACTGACTGAGCCACCCAAGTGCCCCAAACAAGATTTTAAATGATAATAAAAAATGCCTTATTCCTATGGTAGTAGTTCTGAGTCTAAATCACTAGTTATGAATTGGTTTGATTAAAAATAGACATCATTTTTCACATATTGCCCCAAAAGTTTGGGATATTTGTCACATATCCATTTCAGAAAATAGATAATGGGTAACACACACAACAGATGGATTTTTCTACTTTTCCCTGGTCAAATAATAAAAATCTCTAATCGCCCATGTTCAATTGATGCCAAATGGCAAAGCTCTTAAAAAGCCTGCTGGGTAAAACCACACCCATGCTTAGATTTTTACTTTGTCTATGTAATCCATAACATTATTCCTTTACCTACAAAGTGGTAAAAATAGTGAATGGAAAGGCATCGGCCAAGTAAGGCCCCATGCTTGAGAGCTTACATTAGCCGGTCTCTCTTTCTCTGTGGTTCAGTGTGAATAGCCACTTCAGACGGCATAGGATTCCAATAACTGATGTCCTGTAACAACTGTATCCTTTGGATTGTTGATCATGGCATTGCTTCTCTCTCATTGATTTTAATCATTCATTACTCTTAGCATTATTATCATTTATTATGTATTCAAATCCTGTGTAGTATCTAAATATTGTAAAATTTTAGAGGAGCAGGAAGGAAGTCACTAGGAACCACACCCAGGGAGGAGAGGTTGGATTCATGCTTTCGGATGACTCAAGCATCTTCTAGAGTATCTCTTCTGGCCAGCGGAGGGAAGAAGAGCAGTGCAAGCACTGCCGTCAGTGTGGGGGGCCCCGTGGACACTGAAGGACGGCACCAGACGGTGTTCAGGCCAGGGAAAAGTGTTCTGGTCATTCAGGAAAACCCAGGTGACCCCACAGATCCTCAGGGTATGCGTGGGAAAGGCCAACTATCTTCCCATATCTGACCAGGGTCTCACTTCCTACACCAAGTTCGGCCCAAGACGGGGCCGAGCAAGACGGTCTTCGCCGCTATCACACCAAACGTCGGGGCTTCGACACAGACCTCCCTGCCCTCACCCACACCCGCCCATGCGTGATTTTAATTTCTTCCACACAGTGGCCAGCGCCTCTGCAGCGGACTGAAAAAAGAAGACCTGCCGATAACGTGTGGCCGGTCCACCGTCCATTCTCGAGAAAGGCCCAACTTTAAGAGGCAGGTTGCATTCTGCCTGAGCTCACAGAACTGCCTGAGCCTGGCCAAAGCCTAGATGCTGGCCGCAAACTTCGTGAACGGCCAGGACAGAGACAGTGTGGACACGGACCGGCCCGAGGAGGCAGGATTATTCCTGACGCGTCATCCCGTGCGTCTGTGAGCGGCGACTGTGGGAGGCTCAGAGAGACCGTGGAAGCAAGACGGATTCTGCCCCTGCCCTCAAAGACAGAAAACAAAACAGAAACTTCAACGCAGTAGAAAGCCCACACAAGGGCATTAAAAAGACTGCGATGGGGGTCAACACAAGGGCCTCTCACCCCATCTCATGAAGGCAGGCAGACGGAAGGGAAAGGAATGCATAGTCAGGGAAGTCGCTCTGGAGGAAGACAGATTTAGGTGGAGACAAGAAGGACCCCCCCCCCTCACGGGAGAGCCACCCAACCAAAAGTAATTAGAAATAGATTTTCCCTTCCAGCCTAATCCCATCTCTTGGCTTATTTTCCTGGTTACTATGAAAAGTCAACTGCCGTTAATTAGCGCCCTAAATCCTTCTCAACTTGTTTTCTGGGTAAAAACACTGTCTCCATGATGGATTGCTATCTCTCTGAGGACAGTCACCGTCTTGCTCAACTTTTGCCCTCCCTGGTGTTTACCAATGCTGGAAACAGGGAACGGAATTAAGAAACTCTTGGTATAGGCATGGTTGATTCACATATTTTAAAAATAACGCTCACTAATATTTCGTACATGTTCACTACTGTATTCTGTCATCCTGAGACAAGGAAATCTCTTGAAATGGGCGTACCTCCAATGCTGCCGTTTAAGGCCCATGTGTCGTTGTTATCTTTTCTTAAAGAGCATTTGAATTATTGATATAATCTAAAGGCACACGACTCTAGATTGTCACCAAGTCTACTGTAAACATTCTTTTTCATAATGGAGATTTTTAGAGACCTAGAGTTTGCAAATGGCTGTTGTTAAATCGTTGCTGTGTTAATTAGAATCAATGTGACTAACAATAAAATATTAAAATAAGGTAATATTAAAATAAAATAACCCCCAAACTTGCATTGCCAACATACCTGAAAGGACTCTCTTCTTAGTTCTAGAACAAACTGCCACTGAACACTATTCTCTTCCAACTCCCTCTTATTTCCTACCTAGCAAATATTTTTCACCAGAAGATGTTAATCAACAGCATAGACTAAAGAGAGCCCTAAAAATGGCCAAATCAATATAAACAAAATTTATTCAGTAACAGAAAATTGCTTCTGTGCAGTTTCTCGTGTACTATGTTTTAACATAAAGGGGATAATTTACAATTATAAGCATCTGGTGACAGATTCATAGCTGTTAGTGACAGCAGAAGCTTCTAAATTAGTGTCCCGTTTTTTGAGTTTACTAATTTTTCTTAAAGTAATTATGATTGTTTAAACCCATGGTCCTAACAGACCCATATGAGGAAAGCAAATTGTCTAAAAAGAATTCAGAATAAAATGTAAAATAAAAAGTATTTAGAATTATTTCATGAACAGAATTTTTGATTTGTTACTTCTTCTGAGAAAAGTATCTCTGTGAGGAGGCTGGGTGGCTTAGTCAGTTAAGCGTTTGGCTTCGGCTCAGGTCATGATCTCATGGTTTGTGAGTCTGAGCTCTGCGTCGGGCTCTCTGATGTCATTGGGGAGCCCGCTTCGGATCCTCTGTCTCCTTCTCTCTCTGTCCCTTCCCCGTTCATGCGCACACTCTCTATCTCAAATATAAACATGAAAAAAAATATTTTTGCAACTCAATCTGAGCAAGAGGTAAGATCTTATGAAAATTTTCATGAGGGAAAAAAAAAAAAAACATTTGCTTTTGAGCTTTGCAAAGAGGCCTGAAAACTTTCCTAAAGTTTATATGTACATCTATAATATGCATAATATTTATGATATAAGAAATGTAATAGTTACAATATCTTTTTCCATTAACTGCCAGACCATGTCATATGGCCTATTGGAAAGTGATACTCATTTGGGCTCTTATCCTTCTTCTAACAAAACCGTGTGAGGGGCGCCTGGGTGGCTCAGTCAGTTGAGCGTCCAGCTCCGGCTCAGGTTTTGATCTCACGGTTCGTAAGTTCGAGCCCCACGTCGGGCTCTGTGCTGACAGTTCAGGGCCTGGAGCCTGCTTCGGATTCTGTGTCTCCCTCTCTCTCTGCTTCTCCCCTGCTCACACTCTGTCTCTCTCTCTCAAAAGTAAATAAAGATTAAAAAAAATTTTTTTTACACCGTGTGAAATACTGTGGACACAGACAAGTTGTTTAACTTTCCCCTGCCTTAGTATCTTATCTGTAAAAAGAAAACAGTAACCTTGAGTCCAGCTGGGCTGGGACTCTGCAAAGCACCTGTCCCCTCGGCCAGCTCTTCTCTAGTGGCTTTGCCAGTAGCAGGCACCAGAGGGAGACTGTGGGGCCAGAGGAGGAGGGATGGACCCTCTCCTTCCTGGTTGCCTCCTGTCACGTTCTCTGGCACCACTGTCTCCCTCTTGTACCCATCAGCGTGACCCAGGCCTTGCTTCTTCACCCTGGAAGCAATGGTACATTCCTATGGCAGCATCTGAATTTAGCCTGGAATTCTCCCAACGCCTGTAAGGACCAGCTTCCCCAGAGCCCCCTTCTCAGAGACACCTACACCGAGAAGGAACAGCTGGCCTCGAAGCCCAGAATCCCAGCCTCTTGGGGCTCCCCCTAGGCTATCAGAGACATCAGCACCAGCTGAGAATGACTCTTCCTCAGAGGCCCGCATGTCAGTACCATGAGGGGGTCGTCCAAGAGCTGGTTTTAATCATTCCAAACTCGGCCGGAGTGGTGACAGCTGCTTTCTGAAACTGCGACCTGTGACAGCTCAGTTTTCTCTGCTGGTTTTTTCAGTCGCCTCGTAAACAATCTGTTATATCAAGTTCATAATTCTTTAAATCAGATTTTTTTCTCTATTAAAATAACTGATGTGACTTCAGTCTCCTTACTGGACCTCGAGAGACGTAACAATAATCTTGATATCTCATCCCTGTGGTAAAGATCGCATTCTTTTATTTTTCGTCATTGAGTCTGTGTCTTTACAGCAGGGATGTGGCAGGTACCATGCTAGACAGGGGGTGCAGAATGTTGATCAAGACATACAAAATGACGCTGTAGAATAAAATCATTTAACAGTGCTGGACACCAGATAGAGCCTAGAAATTTAGAGAACCTTCTGGTTCTGACTCCAGTTGGAACACTTAACGGCCAAGCCTACTGAAAATAAGGCATATTACACAGGGCGGGGTGGCCAGGAAATGAAAAAACCCAGCCTCCGAGGCTTTGAAGACAGAGAGATACAAGTGAGGGAGTTTTCTAACAAGGAAATGCCACCAAGAAGTGCTGCTCGCTTCCAGGCAGCAGTGAAGGTCTTGTCTTTATTCGCCGAGGTTACCCCTGGCTTTTCGTTTGGCTCAATGAAATGACACAGAGAAGGAGGCAGATTGGAAGGAGTTCCAAGAAGTTCACAAAAAATGACTCAGAGCAGGAGAGGGGCAGAGTAATGAGGCAAGATTGCAATAACTCCATGTATTTTTATCTAGTATTCAACTAAGTGCAATTGTGACATCTAAAAATAAGTGAGGCAGAAAAAGAAAAAAAATAATTATAGGGAAGATAATATATAATAATTAACTACTGTGAAAGACTACGCTTTAAATAATGGGATACAAGGAAAGCAGGAATAACTTGAGCTGATGATACAGACTCAATTTCCCACATCGAGGTGAGAGCAGCGTTATCATTTGAAATTCACAGCCCTCAAAAAAATAACACACAAAACATGTAATTATTATCTGCCAACAGTGTAGCCTGAAATGATGCAGTAGTGTTTCTCTGTTTCTAATTTACAAAGTTCTGCGTGTTCTTCAAGTTATCCACCCCATTCATTTCTCTTTAATTAAAGGACTCCGAAAATTCTTATAAATCTTGGGTGTGATGGTCTCTTCCTTACAGGCGCCGGCAAGTGACACAAAAAAATAATGCGGTTACAAAAAAATTAAAAGTAGAGATCTCTAAAGCAGATCTGCTTTGGTGGTTTCTTTATCATTCAACAAACAAGCCCCCAGGGGAAACAATGTATTTTATGTGTGAAGTATCATTTCTGATTTTAAAAACTAAACTTTACCGCGTGAGGAGAGTGGACACAGATCGGCTCATGTTCAAGTGGCAAAAGCCAATAGATTGTTGTTTTGTGGTAAATGGGCCAGGAAGGATCAACATTAGAAGGGACCACAGAAGGTATTTCACTCAGATATTCTCAACCTTACAAATAAATCCACTCCCAAATATTTTCCTATGTTCCTCCTGAGTCAACCCTTCCATCATATTTAAGGGTCTTTATTTAAGCTGATAATCCTTGTTGGTCCTCACCACAGGCACTGATCGTCCTTACGTGAAATAACCTTTCAGAAATACGTCTTTAGGGCTCCCGGACATGTTCAGCATACAAGGACCTCTTTGTTACCACGAGAAAGGAGTCTACTACCGGTTTGAGTTAAATATCAGGTCACTGTATTTGATTGACAACACAATTTCTCCGAAGTTTTGGAGCATGTTTGATTGTTTTTTTGTTCTTTACACCTCTGTCGTATTTTCTCCATTCTTTGAAAGGTCCTGGATCTAAGGCTGCATATTTCCTTGATTCCTGAAAACTGGAAAAGAAACCTTTTCCCCAAACCACAGTAAAACACAAATGCGAAGTCGCCTTTTGATGTTTTAAGCTTTCTACTTGCATTTACAAATAAAAGTATCTCTGCACAACTTATCAATTTGTTGAGAAAAAAACGTCTTTAAAACAGAATTGTTAGGTAGAGCAAAAATTAACCAAAGGTGACTCTACATTTATAATGTCATCAGAACGACACATCTCAGAGCCTCTTGGCAATTTCTGGAGTAACTTATTTTTGTCTGGTCAGAGGCGTTCCAGGGTCACGGATGGCCGTCTGGCCTTGTTTCAGTTGGGCATGGACGGTGAAGCCTTCATCTCCTAAGGTATGAAAGGCTGTTTTCTAAGGGGTGACTCTGGCTCTGAGGGTAACTTGAATACTGGGGTTGAGTCAATCGCTCTTCTGGCCCAGAGCCAACGTCACTGCTCTCACAGAGGTCCCTAGGAGCCCCGATGAAGCCCCGTACAGCCCTGAGCACTGTCCACGGACTCACGTAATCCTAAACTTCTATAGAAGTATACAGGAAGTTGGTAAACTATCTCTTCCACTTCAGGGAAGAAAATGAGGCTCAGAATCCTGAAATTAATGACTAAAGTCCTACAGCACGGTATGAATGATGTGTAATGTGTATTGCGCGCTTGATACACGTCAGTCACTAAATCAAGGGCTACCTGTGCCTGACGAGATTTAATCCTCACATCAGGCATATGAGGAAGACATTATTATTATTTTCTTATTTTACACAAAAGAACATTGAGGGAAAGATGAATGGTGTAATTCATTTCGGGTCACACACTTAGGATGTGGAAAGATGAGAACTCAGATGTCTGGACCTCCGAGAATATACTCTTAACCGCTGTTACATACTTGTCTGCAGCTGGTTCAACAAATAATTAAGAAATGTGGAAAGCACAAAGCAAAATGTCAAAGACTCAAATGTGAATAAATCTCTTGTCTTTGCTCTCCTGAAGGTCACAGTCTAGTACAGGGGTTGGCAAACACTTCCTGTCAAAGCCTAGATAATAAATATTTTAGGCTTAGCAGACCGTTTAATCTCCGTCACAACTATTCAGCGTTGCCACTGGGGCATGAATTCAGCCAGAGACAATATGTAAATGAATGGCTTTCGCTGTACACCAATAAAACTTTATTTACAAAAACAGGCACAGGGCCAATTTCATTTGTCTGTCTCTGATCAAGTGGAATAATCAACTACGTAAATGCATTACAATGTGACATATGTCCCATGAGTGTGATACACAAACCACTGCAGAGTCGCAGAAGTGATTCATCCCGCCTGAGGTTATTTAGGGAAGGAAGCGTTTCAGCGACATATTTAAGCGTTAGCAAATTAATTTGGCAAGAAGGTGAGAATACTCCAGGCAGAGAGGACATCGCAAGCAAAATATTAGAGGCAGGACATTTTAGAAACAGTAGGTATTTTAGCAAGACTGAAGTACGGGTGTATGCGAGTAATGACGGAAGAGAGAAACAGACGAGTAAATGGAGCAGAGGGGGCAGTTCACGACACGCATATGCTGTAGTGCTAAGGAGTTTGAATTTTATAGGATAGAAGATGAAGAGATATTGAAAACTCTTTAAAAGAGAAGTCACATCATTAGACTTATATTTTAAAAAACTGAGTAATTCTGCAGGAGGATTTTCTTCCAAGGAAAAAATGTGATAAAACATACTCAAAAGGCAACATCTTTGTACGGGCCAGATCCAAGTTTTAGAATTATAATTTAACTTCCAGAAATACACTAATCCGTTGTAGGCAGAAACAATAAAAAACAAATAAATAAAAGCACGATGTTGGCTTCTGTAACTTGTGGTGCTATTATACCTTTTTTTTTTTTTTAGAAAAATGCCCTGAAGCTACACTTTTTATTTAATTAATCTTTGCATCTTAAATCCATATATTGTTTTTATGTTGTTCATGAATAGGACATTTGTTTAATAAGTTTTCTCTGTTTCAGTCCAAGTGAAAATGTTTACTAGAAGTTTGTATTTACAAAAAGTCTCTCTTGTACCACCATTTAGAAATATATTTTACAATATTAATTTTGGCACATTATGCTTGTATTTTGTTCTAAGTCCACCTTAAATGTAATTCAAAATAGATCAAATGAAGGGTATGGACAAAATAGCAATGACATAGAAGTTAGGACATGTGAGAGCTCTTTAGACCCTGCCATCCCTCAGCTATCTCACCTTGACTTTACTAATTCTCGAACCAAAAAGCAGATTACATGCTATAACAATGCATCAGAGTGTTTCCAAAAGCAAAGATAGTTTCTGTGAATATGTGGTAATTGGCAAATTCAATCCTATTTTTCTGGCTTCAAATTATTAATTTTCCCGTTTTCTTTTCGCTAACAAGCAAATCCTTTCCAACTAGACAGACCCGCGCGCCCGCATGGGTGTGTGTGCGCGCGCACACACACACACACACACACACACACATTTTCCAAATGAAACATTAGAAATTAAAATGAGAACCCTCTATGAGTTGCTCTAATGGGTGGAAAAATTAATTGTCATTTGCAACAAACTTGTGGAAAGGTCAGTTGAACCTGTCAGAGTTATCTTAGAATCCCTATGACTCCCCAAACCATGGAAGAATACAAGAGTATTTTCAACAGAACTAATATAAAATCACAAGGGTTTTTAAAAAACCTACTAATTAAAACAACTGTCCCCTCTTATCATAAGCTATGACTTAAGTTAATCTCAATTTAAGCCCAACACTGTTTTAGAGCCCAGGTCTTGGCACTGACAAAAGGTGTCACTGCTTAAAAGTTAACAGTACAAATACTAATTAGATGTAGCATTTTTCGCAACAGGATTAGGATTCCTAATCTAAAGCATAAACAGGTTAATAACTGTTCTGAAAAAAATCTTTCCTCTCTCCCAGGGCAGGTATGGTGACTTGAGGAAAAATTCTCCATGAGCTTGTTAAAATGGTACAAAACCTTGATTGATTTTGTTAATGTTAAATCAAAACTGCATTCCAGAGATAAACGCTACTTTTTCATCATACATTATCGTTTTGATGGAGTCCTGAACTCAAATTGCTAATATTTCATCAAGGATGTGTGCAGCTATGTTTATAAGAGATAGGAGTCTGTAATTTTCTTTTCTTGTAATGTCTTTGATGTTAGAGGATTGCTGGCCTCATGAATCAAATTGGGAAGTGTTCCCTCCTCCTCTAACTCCTGAAGGAGAAGGGCGCCTGGGTGACTCAATCAGTTAAGTGTCTGACTTTGGCTCAGGTCATGATGGCTATGTTTGTGACTTCAAGCTCCGCATCAGGCTCTCTGTTGTCAGCACGGAACCTGCTTTGGATCCTCTGTCCCCTCCTTTCTCTGCCCCTCCCCTGCTCACGCACATCTTTAAAAAATAAAAAAAATAATTCCTGTAGAATTTGTACAATTGGGTGTTCTTTCCTGCTTCAATGTTTGATAGAATCCAACAAGTGAGACTCCTTCTGTTTTGAGTGTGCACATCTGTGCACATGTGTGTATCCGAAGGTTTTTTAGAACAAACTCAAATCACTTAATGTGTGTGTGCACGCACGTGTGTGTGTGTGTGTGTGTCTGTGTGTGTGTGTCTGTCTGTCTGATTTCATTTTGTGTCAGCTGGGTAAGTTCTGGCTTTTATGTTTTTACATATTTTGGGTTTTCAGATTTATTGGCATTAAAATGTTTGTAATGTTCACTTATCTTTTTAATATCTGTAGGATCAACAGCAATAGCTCTTCTCTTATCCATGACATTGAAAGTTTATGGTCTTTCTTTTGTGTGAAACCCTTCTCAAATGAGTTTCCATGAGAATGTTAAGGCCTGAAATACCCAATGAATGTAATGTATTAACTGATCTATATACTAGAATGACAGCAACTATGGACCATCTTTGGGACAATTAAAACAGTCCCTACATTGTCCGTACTGTTTAATTCTCTCATGGAAATTTGCTTGATAAAGTCTCCTCTAGGATACATTTCCCTTAACTTATCACAGTCTGTTCTTCACATAAAATACAAAGACACCAAAACAGTGGAGTCCCATTTGGCACCATCATTTGTGGACTGTCACATTTTTATTCCACTATGATCCTGATAAGATCATATTATCTTGTTTAAACACTTCTACTTCTTTGAAAAAATTAACAGAATAAAAATATTTTATATTTTCCCACATATTTACAATTTCTTTTCATTCCTACCTAGAGTTGTTAGCTTCCCGTCTTTGGTCACTTCCTTTTTATCCAGAAGAATCTACCATTTCTTGGGGTCCTGATCTAAGTGTTTTCATTTATCTGAAAAATGTCTTCATTTCACCTTGGTTTTTGAAGGAGGTCAGTGGTCTACGTAAAATTCCAATTGAATGTTATTTTCTTTAAGCATTTTTTAAATGTCACATTGCCTTCTGATTTCTTTTGTTGAGGAAATCAGTCATCATTTTATATTTTTGTTCCCCTTACGTAACGTGTCATTTTTCTTTTGCTGCTTTTAACAGTTCCTCGACATCTTCGGTTGTTAACATTTTGACTGTCATGTGTTCGGCTGAGCTTTTCTTTGCATTCATCCTGTTTGGTGTTTGCTAAGCATGATGGACCGATACATCTGTGGTTTTCACCAAACTTTGGAAACTTAGCCATTGCATTTCCCTCAAATACTTTTTGTCCCATTCTTTCCTCCTCTCCTGGGGCTCAAATTGCACATATGTTATATCACTTGATATGTCCCATGAATCACTGAGGTGCTGTTCAAATCTTTCATCTTGTTTCTCTCTGTTCTTCAGAATAGATATTTTCTTTGTTAGATCTACAAATTCACTGACCCATTCTTCTCCTACTATCAGGATATTCTTACAGCCATCCAGTCAATGTTCCATCTCACATGCTTGACTTTTAAGCTCTAGAATCATTTGATTCTACTTCAGAGTTTGTAATTCTCTGCTTAAGATGTTCTCATCTCTCATTATGGCTGTAATTCCCTTTAAGTTCTTGAAAATACATTTGTAGTATGTATTTTAAAGTTTTTACCTCTCAATTACAGTATTTGAGTTATCTTGTCATGAGTCATTACATACTCTATCTTTTCGGGATTTTGTGTCATATTTTCCTATTTCTACACATGTCTAATTTTTTTCTATTATATTGAAGATACTGTTCACGATATGTTAGAGACTCTGGAATCTGGTTCTCTTCCTTGAAGTGCTGATTTCTGTCTTAGCAAACAGTTAACTTGGCCTAACTTAAACTTCCACCACTGTCTCCCTGAGTTAAAATCTCTGCTTAGTTCTTTCAGGCTTTCTGCTGTGGCTGGCAACTTTGGTGGCATCTCCCCTATACATGCAAAGTTCAAGGGTAAGGACAAGGATTTGGGGGCTTCCCTTCCATAGGTTCCTTCTTTCTGGGATTTCTCACCTCCTGTCCTCGCAAGTAAGAATCCTCTAACTCCCATTTCACTGACTGTAAACCAGCAAGACTGTGGCTTTCTTCGCAAGGTCTTGGTCCGATATAAAACATAATTAGCAGAACCCATCATATTCAGAGCATTTCTTTTTTCAAAGACCATTTACTTACCTGTTTCTGACCACATTTGCTCATTCTCTAGTCCACTCAAATATTACTTTCTCATATTGGTTTAGAGTTATAATTGCTATCTGCTGAAGTATTAGTCTAAGACAAGCTACTTAGTCATTACTAGGAGTCATTCATATACCTTTTTTTAAAAAAAATGTTTTTGAGAGAGACAGAGAAAGCGCATGCATACACATGAATGGGGGCGGGGTAGAGAGAGAGAGGGACAGGCGATCTGAAGCGGGCTCTGCACTGACCGCAGCAAGCATGATGCGGGGCTCAAGCTCACGAACTGTGAGATCGTGACCTGAGCCAAAATCAGATGCTCAACCGACTGGGCCACCCAGGTGCCCCAACATAGACCCCATTTTTATGGCTAATAACATTATGCCTTACACACAGAAGTAATTCAGAGGATATTTTGTGGAGTGGATTTAGGTCTTCCTAGGACAGTCTTGTTTTTTTTTTTCCTCCAATTTTCTGATTTAAAAAAATAGGAGATTTCTATACCTTAAACCCTTGTGTTGCTCTTTATACTCTGATCTGTCCCATTTCTCTTGCCTGTATTCTTTTACTAACATTCACCTGCCATCCTTCCTCTCAACTCTTAGCTCGCCAACGTATCTTTCATAATGGCTAATTTACACGTCTAAAAAACGCAACCATGATGATTCCCAACCTCACCTCAAATAAAAAAACCTTTGTTAACGATCATAGCCAGAACAAAAAAGACACCTGATTTTTAAAGTTAGTAAGTCATGTATTGCCTCCCCAGTTCAGATTCCAAATGAACTTCTCTCTTTTATGCCTCACACACCCTGAATTCAAGCCACCCCGTCCTACCTCATTCAATATATCCTGTATCCTCCCCACCCTGCACCCTCCCTCATTATTTCCTACTAGCCAAATATGCTAATCTTCTCCAGTTAAAAATAACATTTCCCCTGTAAAGCCTTGGAATTAATCATACTAGGGACTGAATAAGCACTTTTGAGCCCTTACTAGGCTCCTTTATCATATTCATCTTCTGTCTTGTAGTTCAGCACAATTCTCCTCCCACCTTTATAAGCATCTTGTAGGAAGAAATTACATTTTATTAATCTGTGTTTCCAGGATAGAGCTACGTGGATGGTCCTGCCGATTCTCTGATGCCACTTCAAAGCGGCCCCCTTCACACAATCGGACCCCAGGGAGCGCCACCACAGAGCAGAAGACGAATACCCGCTTCTGCTCCAAGCGGGAGAACTCATTTGGTCCTTCACCGTGCGTGCTCAGCAAATGCCCGCTGAACACAATTACAATGACTCACGCCACGTTTTAATAAAAGTTAAAGGGACGTGATGACCCCTCTCCATGTCCCGCATCTATCATACTCTCAGGCCCCACATATCTAATAGATATCCTAGAAATTATTACTGCGCTCTTTACCATCTCCTGGTTTATCGAGTTGCCAACTTGAAATATGGACATTCAGACAGCAAAGTTTCACTGCCGGTTTGTCTCCCTTCCATCCCAAGCATCAGTATGGCTAAAAAAAAAAACAACAACAAACAAAAACCAAAGAGCTCGGTTTCCAGTCCGGATCTGGTCTTACCCAGACACACAGTTCCGAGTATGTTCCCAGCTGAAAGTAACCTCGTGTTGGGGGAAACTTTAAAAGCAGAAAAGGTGAGACGATGAAAGAAGTTAATGCTTCACTGAAAAAAATAAAAAGGCATCACCAAACCTGTTCATCTTTTTGCCACAAACAACAGACACCAGGAAAAACTAAAGCACGATTAGCAAAAGCAATCTAAATGCATTTCCCCAGCCTCCTCTGCGTGAGAAGCGGCCACGAGCCCAGTTCTTCCCCATAGACACCAATGACCCATCTTCCTGTTAAGAGGGAGAGCTGAGGCTGGTGTCCCTGTCCCTTTTCCTTTCATCTGTGAAGGCAGACAGAGGATCTGCAGCGCGGGAGCATCTACTCTACAAACAACACAACACCAAACAAATCCGACGAGTGTCAGCTTTTACGCGATTCAACAGTTGAACTAACTCCAATAGCCACTTCCCCCTGGAGCTTTCCGTTGCAGGAGAAAATTAAACCTCGATTTGCTTAGTCGATCGTATTCAGGTCTTCTGTCACTTGCAGCGATATCCATTTCTAAATGAACAAAAATGTGACCTAATAGGACCTGAGTTGTCTTGTGCCCCAAACACTGTCCTCAGCGCTTCAGTTCTGTTCATTTTCTTTAATCCTTCTGTTAATACATCATATCTCCGTCTTTTGGTTGGATAAATTGAGACTTAGGAAATGCAGCGACCAAGCGAGTAGTGAAGAGTATGGACTTGGATATCAAACACACCAACACTCAACCCCTGGAACTTGCCACTTCTTATCTAAGTGACAGTGAGCATGGCATCCCTTTAAACTTTAGCTTCTTAATCTGGAAAGCAAGTCCCTTTTTATAAGGTGGTTTTGGGGACGAAGGGAGATAATGTACATAAGGTGCCAAAGAAGGACATGACACCTAATTAGTGACGAAGAAATATTATCCGTTTTCATTATTTTTCCTACTCCTATTTCAAGTATTAGCTACCACGCGGCAGAGATAGGAAGTGATGCAGAGCTACTAATAATAAAAATGACAGTACCTATCAATAAATAATCAACGGCACAGGATTCAAACTCAAGCTTCTTTAACCCCTTTACATGGCTCTAACTTCTCCAAGATGCCACAGGGATCCAGCTTGCTCTCTGCCGTGGCATTTTATATTTCTATAGCCAAGATGTTTGGGAGCTCAGAATGTGGCAGAATGGCACCTTCGATATTTAAGTATGTGCATCCTTTGGTGTTTTCTGATGTCTTCCTCTTCAAAGAAATGTTTTAAAAATCAGAGCCAGCCTTAAACCCTGAAAATTACTTTGTATGCCTAGATGCATTAATGATACACGCATCTGCCTGCACAGGCAGGCCTATGCATAAGTATCCACCTTAACCCAGGGCAGCCCCGGGGAGGATGGTGAGAACTGCTAGGGAGGTCCAGGTGACAAATACCCTATGTCCAATGAGAATATGATCAAGCTGCTACCTGAGTCTACAATGATGGCAGGCGGCAGGAGGGATGACGGTGATGGCACATCTTACTTTTTTTTCTTCTTCATAAGGTAAAATGTGAGACACGTGCGGCTGGCTACACGTTTGCTCTTGAACCTATGAGGAGCGCATGTTCCAGTGTTTCACTCAGCGTGGAAACCACAACCAAGCTAGAGTCAACGAGAATTTCAAATAGGATTGGAAATCTGGTCCATAACACCACAGCCAAGGTGCTGTAACAAGTGTTTTTAGTGAATTAGAATATCTGGGCATCTCTTTCCCCTTAGATTTCTAAAAAGATGATTTATAGAGGAATAAATTAAATCGTATCAATAAATAGTGATGCTTCTCTGACCAATTAAAGTTGCCATCTGCTTAGCTTCTTTAGAGAATTCCCCCCAAAGAAGTCACCTTATGGTTGATTTATGCCATCACGGGAGCTTTGCACCAAAGAGAAACCACAAATTCCTTTTCTTCTGACTTAAGAAGTATCTTTCAGTGTGAAAGGCAAACTTCCTAAAGGCAGAACTGATGAAGTGGCACTTTTTTGAAACTCTGATTTGTAAGATCGCTAAGATCCAGTCCCTAGAAACGAGGCTTCACTTGGTCTCACATCTGTTGAAAATAAATGAACTGGAAATCTAACTACAGGTCACGAGACAGACCTCACTCACATGAATAAACATTGCTTGACAGAAGCCCCTAAGGAAGGCTACGAGGAGGAGTGGCACCCAACTCTGAAACCGAGCGGGGGGCTGGGTCTTGGCTTTGGAGCAGGTCAAGGCCGGGTTTCTGTTCTCAAGGCCACTGCTAGGCCATATGACCTCGGGCAAGTCCCTCGGCTTACAGGAAGCTCCGTGTTAAGTACACATGGCCGCCTACTCCCTGAGATCACAGAAATGGCTGAATGAGACCCCTCAGCACAGGGCTGGGCCCACAGCATGGGCTCCAAAATTACTCTCTGTGTGAGTAGAAGTAAACAAAAAAGCCTTGAGAACTATTACCTCATGTGTACAAAGCCTCTTGTAAATGTGGACTGCCAAAATATATGATGGTAAACATACAGTAAAACTCCCAGTAAAGACTGCCCGGCCTATTTGTATAAATGGATACACACAATTAAGCTTATGAGCATAAACGAGTCCGTTTCCTTCTCGGGAGTGCCTCACATGACGGGATGGACTGGCCTTTACTCTTGTCTATTATTCACAGTCTTAGTAAATTTACGCTCCCCCTCTATGAACATAAACAAATATTAAAAAAAAAAAAAAAAACAATTTCACAAGAGAAACCTTAGTCTTTTTCTCAGTTTACAATCACTGGGTCACAGAATAGAACTTAATGCTCAAAACAACCTGAAAAATAATTATGAGAGTAGCTAATATGTACGTACTGGTCACTGAGCAAATATTCTACCAGTTAGTAATCCCAAGTCCTACGAGTGCTTATTATAAATGAGCCCTTTCCAGGTGGGGAACCTGAGAAACAGAGGAGTTGAATGGTTTCCCAAAGTCGTATGACTATTTATCGGAGAAGCCAGCATTCCACTGGCTCTATGACAGCGCCCCGATAAGCGTTCGGCTGAAACCACTGACAGTAGGGGCCTCTCCTCCCTTTTCCTCGCGCTCTCCTGTCAAATCAGGTAAAGTTCTGAGGCGGAACTGGGCGCATGGAACCCGTCCGGTCGGCGGAGAGGACCGTCCTCGGTTCATCAGGGCCACGTCTAACACTGTCCCGCCACCCGTGGCAAGTTGGATCACTTCACCCAATTCTGAGGGAACTGCGAAGAAGCCCCTTGGGTCAGAGCTGGGACAGTTGGATCTAGGAAGTTTGTATCAGTAGTAAAAGCACCTATTTTGGTCTCCGGCTGTCTGACTTCCGTTTCTATCTTTCGACCAGCTCCAGACTCGGGAGGGGAAGAAATGAGGTGCCATTTACCCCTTCAGAATGCCAGCATGCTTCGGGAAGCAGTTAGCTGGGAGATTTCTTCAGTTTATAGATGAGATTCTGGAACATCTACCTGCCTATCCTCTCTGAAGTCAAAGCCCTCTGCCCTCAGAAATATGTAGCCTACCAGGTACTTACTATCCCCTCCATCCCACAAGGATTATCAACCAAGAAAATAGTATCAGAGGCTATATAATTCTGGGAGGAGATCTGAGAAGGTACTAGCTAACAACAGCAGGGGTGTCTTCTCAGCTGGATAGGAGGCAATAAAGCTCGGAGAGGAGAAAAAAAGGGATGAAAGCTGCTCCGGGTGCCTGTTTTATTTTATCTTAAGTTTATTTTGAGAGAGAGAGAAAGCACGGAGGAGGGGCAAAGAAGAGAAAATCCCTAGCAGGCTCCACACTGCCAGCGCGGAGCCGATGTGGGGCGCAATCCCAGGAACCCTGAGATCGTGACCGGAGCTGAAATCAAGAGTCAGACGCTTAACCGACTGAGCCGCCCAGGTGCCCGCGAGGTGCCTGTTTTAAAATGAGCAAACTCTGCTCAATCAATCGTAGCTTCATTACTTAATTTGCTGATTCACATTGGACACCTTAAAGTCTTGGGTGCTTAGTTTCCTCGCCTCAAAATTAACAGTGACACCGTCTATCTCTTAAAATTGTTTCAAATATTATTATTTGAAAATATTATTTTTCATATATGGTGAAGCCAACAGAGCAGGAGTGACCACCCCACAAAAAAGACTGTGTGTTGCTCACAGGTGCCAAGAGGAGGGGACACGCCATACCAGGGTGGGGGGCTGGGGGGGATGGAGGTGGGCTGGGGAGTGGAGGGGGGCACATGGAGAATACCAGAGTCCCCCAGGGAGTAGAGGCAATGAAGGAAAAATGCGGCGAGAGGCCTTAATGTGTTTTCTGCAGGGAGGAACAGGAAAGCAGGTTTAGGATCGGCTACTCAGAATAATTTCAGCGGCTTCTGAGGCACGGATGACTGGTACCTGGCCCTGGGCTAACTAAGGCAGGTGCACATTGGTCCAGGGTGTGAGAGCTCTGGCAGTTGGCTCTGGGCTGGTTGTCTGAAGGGAACACTCCTAGAGGGGTCCTACTCTCTCTAGGAATTGACTAGTCCTGTGAGGGGCAATCTCTCTAGGGTCAGCAAGGCCCCAGATGTGAAAGAACCAGAAACATGTCGCTAACACATTCCGTTCTTCAATCACTCTTGCCTTATCCATTTTAAATAAAAATACATCCCAGGGAAAGGAAACGCAATACGTAGATATTGTCAATAACAACTCAAAACCTCAAGGGAAAACAAATCATAGTGTTGTTTGAAATTTATCAATATCACCCTTATAAATACTGGCTTCTTCAATATTATGCTCCTTCTATACTTTCCTTCCCAAGAAGAGAATATGATAAGTTGACGCTATTTCAGCACCATGACTTTCTTTCATCTAGTCCCAGGTCATGTTTTTTTGTTTTTTCTCCTATAACTCTCATAATTAATTTCAAACGAAAGAGGGGAGGGGATAAAACATGCTTCGGCAGGATGATACGCTGGGTATGGGCAATATGGTTCCACGTGGACTTACATCCCCCTCATGGAGCTTACATCATGTAGACAGCAGGTGGTTTGGTTTTGCTGGATTCCAGCATCTGGATCAAACTTAAAATACTCTACATTAGACGCTTTGCCCATTTGACTCCAGAACACCAGATATACCTGACACGGGACATCTTTAGGGAAAAAGTCCAGAATAATTACACACACCGTTCTTTTTTAACTAAATATGAAGACGGATAAGCGGGTGTTTAATTTTCCATCCAGGAAATCACTTGAGAACATGAAAGCATAAAGACTTGAGAACACAGCAGTGCAAGACATTTAAAGATCCTCACGCTGTTGATTCTTCCAGCGTAGAATAACATGAAGCCTTAATGAAGGAAAAGAAAATAAAGTTCACTTATTCTGACATTATTGCCAACCTTATTTTGATAAATAAGTATTTTAAAAAGCCCACAAAATCTAAAGCCACTAATTCTGCTCTGTAAATGTAAGAGATGCCAGTAGAATTTGATTTTACTTTACCTTTTGGATTTGTTTCTCCAGTACGGATAAAGATAATTTTATATGTTGATTCATTCTGCCACTGATTTTCATTATGATTTAGAAGTATGATCTCTAATACATAAGTCCAACCTGAATTATGAATACAATTCACACTTCAAAACTCTGACATTCCTTTATTACAGTACGAACAGTGAATCTATTCATTTTCCCACATAAGAGGCAAAAATGTAGCTAAAAGTCAAATGCACACAATAATTACATGCTCACTATGAAGCAAATCATTGAATTAAGGCTCACGTTGCTCATGTTTGTTATTGATCTAGATGGTTTCCAGACAATGTCAAATGACAAGAGGCTCAATCAAACTTGGAAGTGATAATGTGCCAATCATCTATCTTTCGTAAGTATCAGCTGACTGACCAAATATTTAAAAACATTTCAGTTATTCAGAACTCGCTCCTGAATTAGATAACCATTTATGTGGATAATTTACTTGGAAAAATTTAGTTTCTTCTTGCCATTTAAGGTAGGTAGCCAATTCGTGTAGGGAGATACTAGAGGGGAGTTTTTTCAGGCTTAAGGGGATTAAGAAAAACTTCTCCATTTTTCTTCCTCTTTATATTTTATGGACTAACTGATCCTAGACTGGCTTTATTTAGCACATCTGAAGTGCCAGTTTTGGAAACCTGAATTCCTCAAAGTGTGGCCACTCACTTGGAACTCCAGAGTTGACATAAGGATTATTTTGAGCTCAAGACACTGGAGGAAATTCAACATATGGAGAAAGAAGTCTTTCCGGAGCGTCCCTTATCTGACTAAAAACAGACACTTCCAAGAAATGAGGATGGTCTTAAATTCCCTCTGTGGGAATTCTACTCCAAAGAGAGAAACCTAGAGTCAAACGGCCATAAGTCCCCTCTCTGGGGGGAGTTATATGACCCAGAAGAAAATGGAAAGACTACTCATATCTCTACAGTCAGACATTACCAAGAGCTTTCTTTTCTCCCATTTGTTCTCCAAAAAACCCATTTTTCCTAAAGACACCTCTTTGTTCTTCCCTTAGAAGCCATTCCTACCCAAGTTTGGTATATAAACCTTTGTATATAAGGTTATAAACCTTAAGTTTGGTATATAAACCTTTAACTTTAACCATTTAGCCACCGGCCGTATCTTCTGTTGGCTCTTGCGTGCACACAATTAAACCTTTTATTGAAGCAGGCTCCGCACTGACAGCAGAGAGCCCAAAGCGGGGCTCGAACTCATAAACTATGAGATCATGACCTGAGCCGACTGAACCACCCAGGCACCCCTCCTTCATCAGTTTAATTCACAGGTTGCAGATATAGAACCTAAGAGCCGATGTTCCTGTTCAACAAAAGAATCCTATTAAGGTAAAACATTGTGTAATTCCCGGACTATGCTGTTTTAGAGAGGGGAACAGACTACAGAATTAGAAGGACATCAGAGAGGGTACTACTGTAATAGATCTCAACTCATTCATAATATTGTTGGGGGGTCTCATTCTCCGAAACAAGCTTGGGATGGGCCCTGGACCCTATTCTCATTGTACTGTGGCCGATCACACTTCATTTTTAATTCCTTTTGTTTTTCCTTGGTAGATGATAGTGATCCAAACATTTGACACTAAAAATGTTCAAGACTTGAACTATGAAAGTGTTTTCCCCTCGGGTACTTATTCCCCAGATGTGTATTCTGCAGAGTGAATACCCCTATGTTCAACTTTAAAATAAAAGTAATTTCACCCTCTTCCCTTCTCCTTCCCACACAGAGATTTTCTGGTATTTAAAGTGCAGCTAACAACTTTTCACTCTCTTGGAATTTTCAGTGGCATCTGCATGAAAATTAAGAAATACTTTGGGAAAGTCATTTAATTCTGCAAATGCAAAGCTAATCTCCGCTCATCATCGAAGCAGTAAAACATAAGAGATTTCTATAAGGAAAATCGCGATTAAAAAAAAAAAAAAAACCTTACAGAAGTGAATTATAATGAAGCAAACAATCTTGGAAGCAATACGTCAGTGGTGGAGCGACCCAATTATTTATTTTTCCAGCCAGGAATTTACAGCCACATCAGCCACAGATGCCACCGTCCAGCTGACCAGCCTGTTTGCAGCGACTACTGCGACTTCGTAGCTTTTTTCTCCTTCCAAGACTTCTGGAACTTGGCAGAAGACAAAAAGCTTCTGGTTGAGAAAATCAAATTGGAAAAAGGGAGAGCATTTAGCTTTTGAAGAAATATGTGTGGCCTTTATTCACTTTCATCCTGCAGAAGACGGTGATATTCCCAGCCTTTTAAAATGAACCCCACACCATCTGGCTTTCACAAACAGTGCCTCGTACATCTTCACTTTCTTCAGTGGGGAAAGATTTCTGCTCTCCCAGGACTGAGCAAACAAACTGACTTCAGCATGGTGGTGATACAGCTGACACGGACTGCCTGTATTATTTGGCACTTTTTCATCATGAAATTAATTTTGCAAATGCATCTTCGCCTATTTGGACCGTAAGTACATAGAAAGGGCTTTTCTTATCTTGTCTCTACTAGTACTAAACATCTCAACAGTACCCAAGTGTGAACAAAGTCAAGATCGAGTCATCAAACAAGGAAAATGATTCGCATTCGTGGCGCTTATCCTGTATCTATCAGAATCACTTCACTGATAACGCTGGCTATCGCAATGGCTTTTTAACTATTTCTTTTTCTTCAATACATAAATGATGCAAGAGAGTTTTTTGTTGTTTCTTTTTTTTTTTTTTAAGAGTTGATCTGGAGCCTAGAGGTGGAAAGTGTATTCTGATATGACTGGGAATTAATTTTCATCCATGGTCATTTTAAAATAGTACTTCAGAAGAAGCCTAGTTTCCTCTTCCGTGTCTGTGATGATTCAGAACCACGTTCAACATTCTAAAACCTCCCCCAGATGCTTTTCCTAACCTTAGTCTGAAATGTTAGGATTTCTTTCGCTCTCCCTTCTATTCAGCATACTTTTTAAAAAACTAGCTAAATGGTTGAGATTTATATAAAATAGAGAAATTGAATTAATTTCAATTAACTATTTGAATTTCTGGACCATGTTCCTTGGACTGGGATTCTGCTTGGATAGTGACCCACATGGGGACCGTGTTAAACAAAAACACTTTATTCTGTCTTCTATCTTCCTTTATTCTTTCTTTCTGACTGTGACCATCACATCCCGTTTCTCTGTGACTCCAAACAAACTCTTTACTTTTTTCGAGAACTTATTCTTCAAGTTCTAGATGACTAAATGCGAAAGTTAATCATGTTTCCACTTTCCTGATACCCCCAAATTAACTCCCCCTCCAAATGATTATACATTTTAGTTATATGACTTTATATTATTTCGAAATTGTTTCAGCATTAATGTTGTGCTCTAAGCCCAGAATGTTACTCTAGGCTAGTCTGTTACATCTTTTATAAACTCAAAGACACATGATATACATTCTAATAGATATATCACTCATTGTGCTGCCATTTTCTCCTGCCGTTTTATGACCATAAGTTTAAGCTCTCTTCCTATCTCGTATTAGACAAGAGATCTCATTTTAAGTGCTATGTACGCCACAGCAATTTTATATCCTTGAAATAAAGCAAAACTTGAAAGCATACAGGAAAAAGCAAAGCTACAATTTTATGAGACAGAATACAGTCCTTTCAGAAACTTTTGAAATATGCACACAAAATATAAGCAACAATGAAATTTGGATAACATGATAAAAAACTGGAATTTCTTAATCCAGTGAAGAAATGGGCAGAAGACATGAATAGACACTTCTCTAAAGAAGACATCCAGATGGCCAACAGGCACATGAAAAGATGCTCAACGTCACTCCTCATCAGGGAAATACAAATCAATACCACACTCAGATACCAACTCACGACGGTCAGAGTGGCTAAAATGAACAAATCAGGAGACTAGAGATGCTGGAGAGGACATGAAGAAACGGGAACCCTCTTGCACTGTTGGTGGGAATGCAAATTGGTGCAGCCGCTCTGGAAAACAGTGTGGAGGTTCCTCAAAGAATAAAAAATAGATCTACCCTATGACCCAGCAATAGCACTGCTAGGAATTTACCCAAGGGATACAGGAGTGCTGATGCATAGAGGCACATGTACCCCAGTGTTTACAGCAGCACTTTCAACAATAGCCAAATATGGAAAGAGCCTAAATATCCATCAACTGATGAATGGATAAAGAAGATGTGGTTTATATATACAATGGAATACTGCTTGGCAATGAGAAAGAATGAAATCTGGCCTTTTGTAGCAACGTGGATGGAACTGGAGAGTGCTATGCTAAGTGAAATAAGTCCTACAGAGAAAAACAGATACCATATGTTTTCACTCTTATGTGGATCCTGAGAAACTTAACAGAGGACCAAGGGGGGAGAGGCAGGGGGGAAAAAGTTACAGAGAGGGAAGGAGGCAAACCATAGGAGACTCTTAAAAACTGAGAATAAACTGAGGGTTCATGGGGGGTGGAAGGGAGGAGAAAGTACATGATGGGCAGTGAGGAGGGCACCTGTTGGGATGAGCACTGGGTGTTGTATGGAAACCAATTTGACAATAAATTTCATATTTTAAAAAAAAAAGTGAAGTTGTGAAGAGGGTAAGAAATCAGGGGGTAAGAGCGGCCCAAACTCTCTGTAGCGCATGTGAGATGGAGACAAGGAGCAAAATTCATGCTTCAGCTTGGAAGAGAAATTTTTCATCACTTAGTCCTCACCTGTGGGCTATCTGGTGTTCCTAAAATCTAAGACAGCACAAGTGGTGTAACAGGGGATAGGAACACAAGTCAGATGGCCCAGTTCAGCCCCTCATTAGTTGGGTGATTTGGGGCAAGGCACTTACCCTCTGAGTCTCCTTTCCATCTTAGCATGGTTATAACTGTGGTGCCTACAACACAGAGTTATTATGAGGATTACATGAGATAACTATGTAAAGAGCTGATCGCAGTACATGGCTCAATAGATTCTAACCATTGTTAGTAGCACTAAGGGGAAAAGTTCAGAGAGCATCAACTAGAATGCTACATACACTCATTGACAAACTATCCCAGAATAGGCCTCCAAGCTCCATTTCACTGCTCTGACCTAAAGTGAGGCACCTAAAATTGTGTTACCAGAAATGTTCATCCCCTGCCAGGAGAAGCCCCCCAACACACCAAAAAAAACAACAACCCTGGAATTTCATATCTCAGTAACAGAAAATGCACATTTATCAAACACATATTTTTTTTAAATGACCAGGTACAGATCACGAAAGAATTCCCAACGATTTTAAAGAAGTGCCATTACGAAGACTATATTATCGATGATAGTATGATAAAATTTGAAATCAATGATAAAACATAGCTTAAAAGTCCCATGTATTCTGGGCAATAAAACTTTTTCATCTGTCAGTAAATTTGAAATTTTAGATTAAATGGATAATATTCATGATTAAAGAATGAATACTCACAATTTACCTGAGAAATAGAAAACTGGACCAGATCACAAAAAATCAAAACAGTGGCAAACGTTCTTTCCCAAAAGTCACCTCGCTTAAGGAATCTCACAGATGAATGTTAACAAGCTTCCAGAATCCATACAATGCCATAAAAATCTCTCCTGATCATTTTTTAATGGGAACGTCTCCTCCAAGAGTCAGCAATTTACCAATTTACTTTGGGGCCTAGAGTTAGAAAAGAGTCTCAAATTTTGAGACTACGCTTCTTCAGAAAGAAAACAGCCAGTTCATTTGCCTTTAGGAGAGATGCCCACCAATTTGAATACAGTTATCCAAGATGGCCAACCAACAGGCAAGTCTTTTCAAAAGTCAAGATTATAGGTCGCTGAAGACAACATCATACTATGGACGTTTGGTGTCTTTTCCTACTAGAAAACCAAGACATTAGAACCAACAGAAGAATTCCACTGGACACCACCAGCAAAAATAAACAAGAAGACGTAATTAAAAAAAAAAACAAAACGGGAGCAAAATTAATTTTAAAATATTGCGAAAACAAGCAGCATTGTGTAAAATATTTATGAAGTACATTCTGAAACTTTATTAAAGGACATAAAAGATACCTTAATAAATGCAAAAATATTCCATGTTTATGTGGGAAAGATTCTACACTATAAAGATAATATGTGGGTTAATTTCGAAAATCCAGTTAATCTAAAACTGAATGCAATTCCAAACAAAATCCAATCATGTCTCTGGGAACTTGACATATTGGGAGCACACTTTACTCTGAAGAATGACTGTATCAGTAAAGGTCTGAAAATAGCTTAAAAGTATGGAAATCAAATAAAGGGAACTCACAATGTCACAGTAATTAAAACAGCATACATTTGGCACCAGAAGAAAAAACAATAGATCAATGGCACTGAATCGCTTAGTGCATGACACCTTACTACATGACAAATGGTGCAGAGAAGTGAGTTCATCATTTGGGGAATAATTAAATCCCTCCTCACACAATACATAAGAATACATGTTAGGTAGATTAAATCTATTAGTGAAAAGGAAAACACAGGAGAAAAAAATGTATGATGGATGTATGATGTTAGGGTTAGAACAGATTTCTTAAACAAGTCTAAAGGGGAAAAAACCCATGAAGTGTAAAAGGAAAAGCTCATAGATTTGGCTGTGTTAAAATTAGCAACATTTAACAACGAACAATGACGCAGACGCAATCAATTTAAAATAGCAGGCCTTGAGAAGCCATTTGTAAGATGTATAACCAATAAGGAATAGACTACATAAAAATGTCCTAAAAAATCCATAACAAAAACCACAATATAGGAAAATGACCATACACTTCACAGGAAAAAAAAAAAAGTACACGTGGCAGACAGGCATAGAAAGAAATGTTTAAAACCTCAGTAGAAATCATTTAGGAAATGCTATTTTCTGGAAGCTATATTGATAAGATACTCTGTGAAGCACTATAGCAGGATTTTACAAAATTAAAAATGTGTGTATGTACACACTATGTGTGTTCCACCCTTAGTTCTAACAGCTAGAAGCCAGAGACAAACTAAATGTCCATCAGAGTGAAAGTGGAAATGAAATTTGCCAAATTCATGAAACAATACACCATCTACCAGGAAAAGCAATAAAATAAATCTACATTTGTTAATCATGGACAGATTTCCAACACATAACCTTGAGTAAAGCAAGCAACACTCAGAACGAGATCTAAACTAAAATACAATTTACGTATATTTTTTAAGGAACACAACACAACCTAATATGTAGACATTAGAGAGATATTAGACCATGAATTAGGGGAATAAGGCAGGGAGAGAAGAATGGAACTGGAAATGTGAGTAAATGTCAACAAGAAGAGGAGGAGGAGGAGGAGGAGAAGAAGAAAAACAAGGAGAAAGAGAAGAAGACGATGACGACGAAGAAGACAAAGATGATGATGACCGACACCAATAATGATCTTCTTCATCTAACTGAAGAGCACGCTGAATTGTGTGTACTGACATCCTCCACAGATAAAATAATTTTAAAAACAAACCAAAAGTAAAGTTTGAGTAGAAAAATGTTAAGTATGAGAGAATGGGGAAGAGAACTCTATTGTACAGAGAGGAAGACATCAAGGCATAATGAAGTCAAGTCCCTGAATTCAGAAGAAACTAAAACTAGTGATATGACTCTACCAGACAGCTGGGTGGGAAGGAGACAGGTGTATAACTGAGCTCAGGCATCACCTACCTCGGTTAATTTTCCATGGTTGCTGTCACAAATTACCTAAAATTTAGTGAATTAAGACAACACAAATTTATTGTATTACAGCTCTGTTGATCAGAAGCTCAAAATGGGTTTCACTGGGCTGAAATCAAGGTGCGGGCAAGGCTATGTTCCTTTTTGAAGGTTCTAGGGGAGGATCCATTTCTTTGCCTTTTCTAGCTTTTAGAGGCTGCCCACATGCCTTGGCCCATGACTCCCCTTCCTTCCATCTTCAAAGTTGATGTTGCATCTTCCTATTGGAGTTAGAGGCTCAGCATTTCTCACTGAGGTATCCACTAACCTAAGTGTTAAGGATAACGAAGGAGTAAGCGATGAAACAAGGCTAGCCTGGCCTCCCTATCTGTTTTATATAGTCTGTGTTACCTTTGAAATCATTGTCCACTAGGCCCAGGGGGCAGTTATTAAACAACAAAAACAGCTGGGAAATAGAGACCTAGCATTTGGCAGAGAATCAGCTTTGAGCCTTGGTTGCCTAGACCAGCATACTAGGAATGGGGGCACAATGTCAGCTAATAAATTTATCCCCTAAAGTGAATGCAGTTAAAGATGTTTGGTTAGTGGTTTTCCTTTTAATGTACTATTTAATATTTGCAGACTTTTTAATCTTGTCTACAGTTTATTAAATTCTTCCCATTAAATTCTATCCACATAGCTTACTACTTAAACGTATCATGCTCTGGAGTGCCACCTCTCCTTTCCTAGAACATGCGTTTTCCTGGCATTTAACAAACTGTGCAGGAACAGATTAAAAAAAATTTTTTTAATGCTATTAAGTTGGAGCAATGACCAGAAACAAGCCTGATGAAGTGACATGATGCTACACATTAAAAAAGAAATATGGCAGCCTGGGACACACTACCTTGACTAAGTGATCAAAGTTAACATCCCAGTGAGAATTCCTGCCGACATCATGCACTTCCTGATAACTTCACCTGGGTGATATTTTCCAAAAAACCCCTAACCCCAGACTAATCATGAGAAAAACATAAAATCCAAATTGAGCGATATTCTACAAAAGGCTGAACCAGTACTCTTCAAAACTGTCAAGGTCTTGAAAAGCAAGGGAGCAGTGAGAAACTAAGGAGACAGCACAACTCAATGCAATGTGACATCCTGATTGGGACTGCGGGACGGAAAGGGGGCATTAGTAGAAAAACAGATGAAATTCAAATAAAGTCTAGAATTTAGTTAACAATACTGTGCCAGTGTCAGTTCCTTAGTTTTGATGAATATATTTGGGTGATATAAGAGGCCAACACTAAGGGAAATTGGGTGAGGGGTATATGGAAACCTCCTCTACTCTATTTTCAACTTTTCTGTCAATCTACAGTTATTCCCAAATAAAATATTTTTTTTAAAAAGGAAATGTAAGGGGCGCCTGGGTGGCTCCGTCGATTAGGCATCCAACTTCAGCTCAGGTCATGATCTCACAGTTTGTGGGTTCAAGTCCCGCATTGGCCTCTATGCTGACAGCTCAGAGCCTGGAGCCTGCTTCAGATTCTGTGTCTCCCTCTCTCTCTGTTCCTCCCCTGCTCACACTCTGTCCCTCTCAAAAATAAATAAACATTTTTTAAAAAGGAAATCTAAAAAAAATTTTATTATTTTTAAAATTTTTAAAAAGGACATCTGACTTATGACATATGGATATGACCAACTATTGCAAGAAAGGATCTTAAGAGGGACGGACAGACGGATGGACAGAAGGAAGGAAGGAAGGAAGGAGAAAGGGAGGGAGGAAGACAATAAGTCAATATCAATCAACAATAGCCACAACCCCCACAATTTTGAGGGATTATTGCACTAAGTGCTTTATATACGGTATTTCCTTGTCACTTCAGCTTCAACTGACAGATATTACTAGAATCAACATTTTAGAGAGGAAGCAGTGAAGGCTAAGAGGTTACCTACTCTGCCCAAGATAATCCTGCTTGGAGGAACTGAAATTCAAATTCAGAAGGTTTGTCCACAAAACTCATCCTCTTTGGCACTAAGCTTGAACATTCTATGACCTCTTCCGACGCTTTCTGTCATTTTACACAAAAGCACATTCCAGTGAATTGAGTAAGGACTCAACCATGTCAGCCTACACATGGTCTTTGCTGAACAATTTAACAGAAAGTCACAATGAGGACTGTCCTCTATTTCCATGAGACACAGAGAAACAGGTAAGGTGCACATGGAGAGAAGTTCCTCTAGACATAAAAATACTCATCTGGCAAGAAGAGAGCCACTAAATTCACTTTGAAACAATCACTCACTGACTTTCTCATGATGCTCTGACCATGTACTGGTCTGCTTAAATACCTGTACAGTGTAATTGTTAGGCTTAACCCTCCCTTTGTCTCCATCCCCCAGAATGTAATGCCTAGGAGGTTCATGCTTTTTGTCTCTTCTGTTCACTGGCATTTTCCAAAGGCCTAACAGAGTATCTGGGACTTAGCAGATATTCAAACAAATACCCCAAGAAGGGAAGGAAAGTGTGAGAGGGATGGAGAGGGTGGGGAGGGAAGGAAAGACAATTTCTCGAAGCAGAGACAATTCTGACTTCAGCCATTTTTATGCACCATCGACGGAAAAGAAGTTGGGAAGAAGTTTGGAGCATTTGCTTAATTCCCCAAACTTTAGGTCTGTATTCGGTAAAGGAATGGATTTTAAGGAAAGCTGAAAAACAGCCCCCTTCTCCTGGGCTGGATTATCAATTTTAGAATATGAATTAGGTGGGCTTCACTCTCAGGGCAGGAAGCAAATTACCAAACTTTTTTCCAGATTCAAGACATCATTTGATTCGTATTTTTTAATCCATACAAACACTGACACTAATTTTAAACCACTATTTAAAAACGGAAGATAAAACCATGAAGAGCAGGAGTTTCAGCTGAAAAGCTCTGATGTGCTCTTCTCTTCCTGAACTTGCAAAGTACCTCACGGCCCAAATCAACTGGTATTCTTCCAGAAGAAGAAATATTTCTGAACTATTTTCTTTCGAGCCCGTTGGGTGACAAATGTGACAGTTTTTGCCAAATTTCTACTTGCTTTTGAGTTCCTCTCTGGTGTGTAAAAAGTTGATTTATCAACTCAAGCAAAATCTTTTGAGGGTTTTTATCTTTTATATGGTCATGAAAACACTGTAATCAGTTCTGAATTTCTGATTAGAGTTAAGGGCCTTTCATGGACTCCATTTATTGTAAATGGGGACAATATCAAAAGAAGCCAATTTTAATAAAAGCCTCCCTCCAAAAAGATATGAGAAGCTTCCTCCTTCTGCTGTGATAAATACTTCCAGGTGGTATTTGATGGACAATAAGAACCCGGTGCATCTGGCATTCATAGCAGAGTTTAGAATTAGAATTTTAGATCATGCTGGCAAGCCTGAGTAATTCTTTAATTCTTCAAATGGAACACAATTTGCTCAATCTTACACAGCATTCTCACTTTAATTAAAATATACTGTACAATATAGAAATATTACATCAACTTGCAAAACCCTTCTTGATGGAAGTTGGAGGGGGCATCAAACACTGCTATTTAATTATTTGTATTATACTTTGTCAAAAGAATCAAACATTGCCAGAGGGACCGTAACAGTTTCTCCCAGAGTTTATGGAAGCTAAGCATTACAAAAGGATGCTATAGTGCCACCGAGCAGATGTGAACAGTTTTCATTTCTATAGAAAAGCTTTAAAAATACAGAGATCTGCTTCTTGAGCGACTGGGTTTCCCCCAAACTTTCTCCTGTTCAAACGTTCTAAATGATATTTTCAGGAATAGCAGTGCAGAAAGGGCAACGCCTAATTTAAGGCCAGATGGGTACTCATTGCTTTACACTGATGATCAACTTCAAAATTCAATATCAAAAAAGGCATGTGGTGGTATAAGCAGTTAATCACAAGCCTTTGAAATGTCGCCTATATATCAGTCAGTGCTTCATCTAATCAAAGAGAAAAGTCCTGGGCGACAACGGGAGCTCTATCCAGACCCTCCCGCATCCCTGAAGAGCAAAATCAGACTGAGAATTTGTCTTCGGTGCCTGGACTACAAAAACCTGCGAACTCCTGCAAAGAGAATATAGTGCTTAGTCCTGCTAAATAAATTTCAGAAGTGGATTTTTAAATGCTGCAAAGCAATTTCTATTCAGGCTTAGAATAGAGAATGGCCTTGTGGACTTCTTGCTCAGAAAAGGTGCATATTTTGAGCTCTCAGACAAGCATAAGAAATTTTTCTCGGTTGGGTCTATAAAAATGCATTAAAGACACTCACATCTCTATTAGGAGAATTTTACCAAGTGACAGGAACATCCTCAAACTGGAGCTTTCATAGGCTTTTCACTTTTCTGAATTCATGAATGAATTACAGTCTGTATAACTAGCCGATTGTATAAATCTTCAAGACAATTGCCTCTGGAATTGGGCCCAGTACCATGACAACAAACTTCTTGGTTTTATCATTGAATTGTGCAAAATGTTCAGATTTTGCTCCTAAGCTGTTGCAACTCCATCCACTCTTTATTATATATACCCTAGAACTCAAGCTACAGGGAAGCAAAATATGAGAATTGCAAAAGAATTACTGTTCTCAATTAGTTACTAGCCTACATCGTAGACCATCACCATGTGACTTACAATAATGCCTTTTAGTGGGAGGAAGAGATTTCTTTGCCTCCTAAATGGCAGACTTGGTCATGTGACCTGGATTAGCCAATGGGAGGTAATGGACATCCAATTAGAAGACCTAAGAGTCATTGCTCCTTTGTCCATTGATACTTTTTCCTATGCCATGTCCCAAATAGTGGCAGCTCCTTTAACCTGGATCCTGAAAGGATAAAGACATACAGAGCAAAGACAGAGCTAAGCAGCCGACACTGCAGCTATAATGCAATGTGAACAAGACACACAAATCAAAGGTGTTAACTGGCTTCTCACTATGTTGATATTTACACTGATAGTGACAAATCAGTGATGGTAAAACTGTGGGAGTTTCAGCACCAATCAAGGCAGTGGCACCAAACAACAAAAGCAGTCATTATATTTTTCACTGCCACCCACTTGAAGCAAAATAAAGGAAATCCAGCTTCACTTAACAATGTCACCCATGAAGCAAAAAATCGTATTTAGTAAAATTAGATTGTATTAAATTTTAATACTTGAGTATTCAACTCTTTAATAATTCTGTGACAAAATAGAAATTATACATAAAATTTTGCTGCATGCACGATATGGCAATTGTCTCAAGAATCAAACCTGTGATCGCACTGATACTTTGCAAGGGTTTTAATGAAATAAGCTACAAAAAGTTAATTGTGGTGGCAGATTCCACGTTGCCATGGAATCTTCAACCCTCAAGAAACTACCGTTTGTCAAGCTTTGGTACAGGATTAAAGAAGAATGTCCACAATTATCTGAAAAAGCTATTAAAATACTTTACCCCTTTCAATTACGTATCTGTCCAAAGTTGGATTTTCTTCACATACTTCAGCCAGATTGAATTCAGAAGCAGACATGGAAATCATGCTATTTTCTACTGTTGTTGTCGTCATTAAAAAAAAAAAAAAAACCTGCACAAATGTAAAACAATGCCTGCGTTCTCATTATTTTTTAATTTTTGAAAATTGTTTATAAAATATACAATTTATGTTACCGAGTGAATGGGTTCATTTTGTTATTTTTAATCAACTACTGAATATATATTTTAAAAAATTATTAGCTTAAATTTCTAGTACAATAATCGGCACTGTATGTAACCCACATTAACAAAGACTCTTTGGGGGTCCTTGATAATTTTTAAAACCATAATGCTGTCCTGAGAACAAAAGTTTGAGATCTGCTGCTTAAGCATATTATCAATAATCTCATTTATCTTAATGAAATACACATTATAGCAGTTGCTTATTTTATTGTCATTTTTGAAAAGGAAAGAAGAAAAATCTATATTTTCTGAATCATAATCAATAGCATTCAAAAAGTTTTAATCTTTCAAAGGCTCTTATAGTAAACAGGAGGGTGTAGTGTATAACTAACAAGATATTGACATATATTCAGAAATCCTTTTTTTTTTCAGTAGCTGCTATTCAAAGATGAGGGAATTACCCCAGTTTTACTCCTTATTATATTGTTTATTATATGGGTTCCTTCTACTGAGACAGCAAGTCAGCAGAGATTTTTTAATTTTAACAATTAGAAATTATACATAATATACATATATATACACATATATATGCATCTGTGTATGTGTACATGTCTATATACATAGACATAAACCTGGATACAGGTATCACCTTGGACTCTAACAATAATTAATTGTGATTTTGCAGTTCCGTTCCCCACACCTGAGGGACACAGACTCCATTAGTTTCCTATTGATACGATAACAAATTAAAGCCACATAAATGTACTGCCTTCAAGTTCTGTAGGTCACAAGGCCAACACAGGTCTCATTGATTAAAATCAACATATTGGCAGGGCTGCATTTCCTTTCTAGAGGTTGTAGAGAAGAACTATTTCCTTGCTTTTTCCAGCTTCCAGAAACCTCCTTCAAAGCCAGCAATGTTACATATCTTGGTGTCTTTTTCTTGTGGCCACATATCCCTTTGATCACAGCTGGGAAAGTTTCAAAGGACCCTTGTGATTACTTTGGGGAATCCAGGATAATCTCCTCATCTCAAGATCCTTAACATAATTCGCATCTTCCGAATCTCTTTTGCCTTGAAAGATAACATATTCACAGGTTCCAGGAGTAAGTATGTGGTCTTCCTTAGCAGGGAGGGCATTATTTTCCCTACACACAGTCAAATAAAGCAAATGAGCTGTTTCTTTATAAATCCTATCTGTGCATTAACATATACATATATCACAACAGTCCTGCTGAATGGCAAATAGTGGTTTGTAGTAAATGACCCCTCACTGTATTGCAATAATCTAAGACTTTCATCATAAAAAAGCCACTGTGACTCTGAAAACCAACCGTACATTAGGGGAAAGCCAAATCATCTGATGATTAAAATCACTAGTTGCCTATATATGGAAAACTATTACATGACATCACATTCCTACTGGCCCCTCCCACTGCACTTCTGGAGCTTAGTAACCACTGAAAGAATTAGACTCCTGTTAACATGGAGACATCCTTTATTCTTAGGCCATGCTTTCCAAAAAAGTAAAATGCTACAAAATGATTAAAAAGTAAACACATGCATCCAACACACACATATACCACCCTCACCCCAGCATCTCCCCCCTGAAACACACATTCATTTGTCTGCAGCTCACTGGAATCCTTTCTGTTTTTGTGAGTAAAATTTGACTCTATAGGAATGTAAGTGTTTTGCACTGCAGCTGAAGATACATTCAACACTTGTTGTATGTTTGTAACCAAGGTGGTTGATTATGGCAAATATATTCCAAGACACTAACGGCTAGCGCAGGTCTGTCCTGGGCTGGGCCATGACTTGAAGTGCTGTGCAATGAGAGAGTCACCCATTTTCATATAATCATTTCCTGGCCTGAAGACTTCCAGTTTCTCTCAACTGAGTACAGACCAGCAATATTTGAGCAACAGGACAATAATACCAGTTATAGTGAAGGTGAAACCGGGAACGACCTGTAAGAGAAAACACAAGTTTGGTACCAACCTCGTGCAAGGTTAGTCTCTCCCCGCACACTGCTCTCTCCACAGCATCATTTGAGGTCAACAGTAAGACTTTGGCTGTGTACCTTCCCTCCCTTGCGGTGTGAGGGTGGAGGAGGAGCTTCTGGGGTGGATGTCAGGGTCCTGGCTGAGTATAATCGATCAGAGCCAAAAGTGCTGACCATCAAAACTATGCAATTTGCATCACCTAATGTGGAAGGACAAACAGAAGTTATTGCTATCGGGCTTTCTCTTCCTTCTGTGTGTCAAGTCTGAGACTCCAAAGGCTTCAAAGTCTCTCTAAGAATGTTGTGGACACTTATGTTCTTCTGACTGTGAGACTCTTACAGAATAGAACGGGCTTTCTCAGCGGGTGAGTTTTGTGTCACTGGAGATATTCAAAATGAAGCTGAAAGACCACTTTTCTGGATGTTCTTAGGGAGTTCCACATAAGACTTTTCTATACCATCCTGTTTTAACGAAAACTACTGTCTACAAGATAGTTTTAACAACAACAAATGCTATACAACTTAGGTTTAATTCAAGTGTGAAAGAAAAGTCTATTTTAAGAGAGTACCAAATCACGCTGACAAAAATTAACTCAGGATGAATCACAGACCTAAATGTTGGGAAAACTAATAAAGGAAAATCTCACTAAAATGCAGCTGGGGAGTTTGGCAGGGGGAGCTCTCGTGCCCTACTACCCATCAGAAATTGTAAATTCAACAGGAAGAGACAGAACTTGCCCACAGATACTCTTTTACTACCCCAGCTGGAAGAAGAAAGGCTTTCCTGCTCCCCTGGCAACAGCCCAGCCAATGACGGACAGTCACAACTCAGCCAATGAAAAGCCACCATACATCAAACTCCCAGTTTACTCCAATGGCCTTTTTGTTTACAAGAGCCTTCCCAACTGCCCCCTTTCAAGGAGTGGTACCCTCCTTTTGTGCTGCGGATTAGAGTATGGATTTGCCAGTTTGCTTGGCCTGGATTGCAATTTTCTTTCATCCCTAAATAAACCCATCTTTTGCTGGTAAAACAGCAGTTTTGTTTTTAACGTTAACCTTACAAAAGCAAATACTGTAACATTTAAAGAAGAAAACATAGGAGAAAATCTTTGTGACCTTAAAGTAGGCAAAGATTTCTCAAGGCAGAGCAAAAGTAAATACATAAAAGAACCAAAAAAGAAAAAGAAATGACCAATTGGATTTTAACAAAATTAAAGACCTTTACTCTTCCTAAGCCACTGTACAGAAAATAAAAAGACAAGACATAAAATGAGCAGAAATATTTACAATACATCTATCTAGCAAAGTTACCGCATCCAGATCATATAAAGAACTCACAAGTGAATAAAAAGACAAAAATACAAAATTGTCGTCACAAAACAGAATACCTTAGCAAAGTATTTAGTCCATAAAAAGATGGACAAGTTCATTAGTCATTAATGAGGGAAATATATAAATACATAAAATATGTAAATATATAAAACCACAATGAGATATTAGTAACGGCTTTTAAAAAATGGCTGAAATTGAAAAGCTGACAATCCGCGCGTTGGTAAGAATGTGGGAAAAAAGTACAATGAAGCCAAGAGTGTGGTTAGACCAGCGATTCATTCCATAAGAAGAGATTTTTAAAATGTAACATATGGGGAAAAGCCACGTTTCAGAAAATATATTCTAATATTAAAAATCCAGGAATAAACAGGGCTCCTGGATGGCTCAGTCGGTTAAGGCTCTGACATCAGCTGGGGTCATAATCTCATGGTTCATGAGTTTGAGCCCTGAGTCAGGCTTCTCACTGACGGTGCAGAGCCTGCTTGGGATTCTTTGTCTCTCTCTGTCCCTCCCCCACTCATGTTTGCTTGCTCGCTCGCTCGCTCTCTCTCTCTCTCTCTCTCAAAATAAATAAACTGAAAAAAAAAATCCAGGAATAAAAATTAGAGAATTTAAAACAGCATTCTTATCCTATTTTGGGTCCTAATCCCTCACTCCATTGTTTAGAATCCAATAAAAGTTACATACTCTTTTCTCTAAAAAGTACACAAATGCACAAAATATCCTTCTACCCTTCTTTCCTTTGGTTCAAATTTTATTACTTATTTAAATTCTGAATTTTTACAAAATGTTGGTAGTCTGAATAAGAAGGATTTTTTTTTTAATTTTTTTTTTCAACGTTTATTTATTTTTGGGACAGAGAGAGACAGAGCATGAACGGGGGAGGGGCAGAGAGAGAGGGAGACACAGAATCGGAAACAGGCTCCAGGCTCTGAGCCATCAGCCCAGAGCCTGACGTGGGGCTCGAACTCACGGACCGCGAGATCGTGACCTGGCTGAAGTCGGACGCTTAACCGACTGCGCCACCCAGGCGCCCCAAGAAGGATTTTTTTTTAATGTTAGTGTTTACTTATTTTTGAGAGAGAAAGAGAGACAGACCATGAGTGGGGAGGGGTAGAGAGAGAGGGAAACACAGAATCTGAAGCAGGCTGCAGGCTCTGTGCGGTCAGCACAGAGACCTATGCAGGGCTCGAACTCACGAACGGCAAGATCATGACCTGAGCTGAAGACCTGAGCCAAAGTCGGATGCTTAACCAACTGAGCCACTCTAGCACCCCTTGAAGAATGTTTTTTTAGGGGCACCTGGGTGGCTTATTTGGTTGAGCGTCCTACTCTTGATTTCCACTTAGGTCATGATCTCACAGTCCTGAGATCAAGCCCCACATCAGCCCTGAGCATGGAGCCTACTGGAGATTCTCACTCTCCCTCTGCCCTCTCTCCCGCTTGTGTTCTCCTCTCTAAATAAAAAATAAATACATAAAAATTGTTTCAAAAAGAATGTTTTTGGAATGAAGTTCCAACTAAGTATATAAATATATATTTTAATATACTGCCAGGTACCTGTCATCAATAATTTTCAGATATATTTGAATTTAACTAGGTAGGAAAATAGGTTTTTAAAGTTTGCCAAAGAAATTCCACTCCTAGGTATTCATTCAAGAGAAAGGAACACAAATGTCCATTAAAATGCACATATAATAATGTTCACATCATCTTTATAGGGATGTTTCCCTTTAAAGGGAAACAACACAAATATCTATCACCAGGTGAACTGATACGCAAAAGTGGTGCATCCATAGATGAGAGTATCGCTCAGCACTAAAACGGAACTCAGGATATGTGCCACAAAATGGACCAATCCCCAAAACATCATGCTGAGTGGAAGAAATCAGGTGCAAAACACTACCTACCATAAGAGTCCACTTAAATGAAGTTCTAGAACAAGCAAAATTCACCTATAGTAACACAAAACGGATCAGTGATTGCCTAGGCCTGGAAGTAAAGAGACAAAAAGAAGTTTGGGGAGGTGATGGAACACTCTATACCTTGATTATGGTGGTGGTTGTCTAGGTGTATCATTTGTCAAAACTCACCGAATTGTACACTTCTGGTATTTTATTATATAAGTAAAGTACGCCCTAAGGAATTTGATTAGAAAAAATTTATAAGGGAATTTACCTCACAAGCATGATTTCAAGGGAGACAACTCTAACTTATTTAACACACGTCATTATCTCACGTATCTTCTTAAACACACAGCAAATACACTGGGGCTTATTTTGTAATATAATGAAATCTGGTGCATTAATTATGTTCACTTCCTTACGTATGTGAGCAATCATAATATTTACCACATAGATTCACAGGTACGCTTTGCTCCTTTGGGCATCTACCAGACACATCTATATGTTGTTTTGGAACTGTGCTGTCTACAGAAAATAACACCATTTTGTATTTAGAAAAAAATGTCATCCTTAATCTTCTTGACAAAACTCAAAGCAGAAAAAAAATAGCAGGTAATTTTTAATCTCTAGCTTGCATCTGGAGAAACTGAATATAACATATTAATCTAGTGGGTGCCCTTAGGTCACTAATGAGTCAGAAATACAGTCAGAAACTTAATTTCCATTCTGCTGATTTTCAAACCATTATGTCTATTTCCCAAAGACTTAATAAGATATCAACAAAGTCACTTGTAGGTATTAACATTTCCTCAATACTTCTATGCTGTTTCCTCTAGGGATAAACAGGTATGTCTATATCTATTTAATAATAACGACTCTTAACTGCACAAAAGAAATGGCCCTGATATCACTATTTCCAAGCTCAAAAAACATGCTGACATTTATTTCACATTCCACATGTGTGGGAAGGTCGATCCTATCAATCAATACAGTCCCAAACCAGGATTTAAATTGATACGCCATCTTATATTCTTATTAAGAGCTAGACAGCCTTGAAGTTTCAATGCCCTCATTAGAGGCACGTATTTTTATTTTTATTGTTAAATTTAAGCAATGTGACAAGAAATAACCCCATAAAACAGTAAACCTCTGAATTATGGCAATTATCCCTATATCAGTTTGCTAGGGCTCCCATAACAAAGTACCACTACCTGGGCAGCTTAAACGATAGAAATGTATGGTCTTCATTCTAGAGGCTGGAAGTCCAAGATCAAGGTGTTGTCAGATTGGTTCCTTTTGAGGGCTGTGAGAAAGAAGCTGTTCCCTAGATTTGGGGGATTTGCCAGCAATCTTTGGCATGTCTTGGCTTGTGGAAGCATCACCCCTATGTCACATGGCATTGTCTCCTGGTGTGTTGTGCCCATGTCCAAACTTCCCCTTTTTATGAAGGCACCAATCATGTTGGAGTGGGTGCCCCCCTTACTCCAGTATCACATCTGAAGTCATTATATCTACAATGATGCTATTTCCAAACAAGATCACATTGTAAAGTACTGGAGGCTAGGACTTCAACATTTAGATTTAGGGGGAGACACAATTCCGTCCAAAACAGCCCCAGTTATCTTTCCAGTTCCCCCTGAGTACAGCCTCATTTACACATATTTTAGACATCTTTCCACATGCCCCTTTTGAAAACAGAACAGATGGTTCCAAGCTCCTGAAACGCTGCTTATCTACCTGCTCCCCATCCTGGGCCCCGCAAAGGGTCCTAACTTTGAGCGGAACTGAGATTGGGATCCCTGCAGTGCTGCAAACCTGGAGACTTCTGTTCAAGGCCACAGAGGGCATTACAAGGTGGCTGGACTCGGCCGCTGACACCTTACTAGTCCCAGCTTCCCACCTTCACCTGAACCCCTCCAGGGCAGCAAGGGGCTCCCCCTCTCCCCACAGGAAAGAGCAAGAATGAGGCCAGAGACGTGCAGAGAGGCCCAGGGTCCAGGAGCCAGACGCAGACATGGGGCTAAGGCCCCTGCCCCACACACCTCCCACCCCCTTGCCGAGGGACAAACACCCAGGTCTTATGAGATCTGCCTGCGTTGCCCTTTCTGCTCTCATCTCTCACTTCTTCCCAACCTCAGACTCAGCATGGTGTCCTTCCTCCCTAGGCCCTCACACAGACATCCCCTTTCTACACGTCATCACTGCCACTGTGACACCCACCCTTACTCTTAGCTCAGACGTCCCTCCCTAACTCCGATTACACCCCAGACTTAACCAGTTCATAACATGCCTGCCGTGTAGCCACCCGATCACCTGTCTGACACTCACCTGTGCAGAAGCTCCGCGCAGCCTCCACTCCCCCAGCTCCAGCACCTGCCACTGGTCCGGGCCTGCTGACTGCCCAGTAACTATCTGTCGGTGCACAGACGAATGCACAGTATTTGCAGACGGCCTTGACTGTGTGGTTTAAGAGCACTCGGGAGAGTCCTGTCTTGTTTTGTTTTACTCAACGTCCTATCTTCCCAGCATTCTGTTTAAACGCCCTGTTTGGTGAAGCCTTTCCTCACGGGTAAATAACAGCCCGTATCTGGTCCCAGAATGTCAGAATCGGGAGCCGCCATGGAGACCACGTGGTGTCGACCCCTCTCATTTTTAACCTGCCCAAGTCCTGCCAGCTCTTCAGTGACAGAGTGATGCTCCAAGCTGTCTCGCCTCTCAGGTCTATTCAGCTGACATCTAACTCCGGTTCCAGACTCCGGGACCACGCACACACTTCCTGAGCCCACACTGTGCTCCGTGAGGTCCAGGCCAGAGCCCCACTGGTGGCCCCTGCTGATTTTATTGTGTACCCCACCAACTAGACTTCTTTAAAATAAACTACTCAAAAGGGCTGCCCAGACACACACTCTAAAAACATTCAAATAACGCAATTCAGGCTGTTTCCCCAGCCCTCAGTCCTCTTACTTCCAGTGCCTTAGGCTCCCTTTAAAAGCATCTATTTTGCTGTGATTCCTACAGGAACTTTTCCATCTCTGGACTGCAGAAATAGCCCCATGTGCATGGTTATATCAATGTGCAATCAATCATAGCCTGTTCTTTCCAAAATAGTTTTCTTTTTAAAGACCCAAAGCCATTTTGTGTATTTTTTCCCAGACTTAAGTTTTGAATTGCTGTTTCAAACCGAAGGGTCACTTGGGAAGAAAATTAACACTCTTTCTGATTGCAGATCAAGATCTTCTTTTTTTCCATTATAATTGCTATTGTTTTATCCTGAATACAAAAGTCTGCTAGGGCTCTAGAATTATAAAACAAAAACAGTTTGGCAATGATTTTTGTAGAAATTGCTGATACACAGGATACAGAAGCAACATCTGAGAAAACGGCTCTTCAAAAAGCAAAATCTGAATGAGACCCTACCATAAAATATGGTTGTGACCAGAAATACATTATGCTTGTGTAATACGGTGATCAAAACAATTCTGCATCTCCGTGCAATAGAAATGAAGGCCTAACATTTAAAAGCAATATAAATCAATAAAAATATTACTGATGGTCCTTGGTAGGGGTACCTGTGAAAATGTAGCATCTATAACTTGAAATTCTGGGCTTTGCAGTGTTTACAGTTGCACTTCTGTGGCTTGATTTCAACTTAAAAAAAGGGGGGGAGGGGATCAGTAGGTATTTGAGCCATTCCAGCATGAAGAATGATCTGTTACCTACTAAATCAGAGTAGAGAATCCATGAGTACAGGGCAAGGTTGGCAAAAGAGAAGCATGGTCAGCTAACACTGCTTCTCACCCGAGACTGAACAGAAAGTCAATCTGTGGGTGAATGTGCTGGAATCACTGAATCACTGTTACATTTAAGTGTTCATGTTTGTGTTAAGGGATTTCATGCATATTGGCCTCTTCTTTGAGTTTACAAATTCTAATCTTAATTTTTACCTTTATTTTCTTCCTAGTAAACTCAAAATATCCTTGAAATGTACTCAAATACCTACACTACAATATAGTCCCCACTCACTTTTGTACGTTGTCATTAATACATAATCTTTCCAATTCTCACATATTCTTGATTATCATTGAAAGACAACAGTTTTAACCCACCAAAAGAGCATAAATAATTAAGGCTAGTTGTTTCACTCCATCTCATGAAGCCAACTGTAAATCCAGCAAATTTTTGGTTCCTTTATATTTTGTACAACAAAGAGATATTCTTTAAGACATTTCTAAGACAAATCACCTGCATCCACAGTAAATGAAAATTCAAAGTTCCTCATCTGAAGTTTACGAAGCTTAGAGGCCAAGTTAGGGCATGGAAGCTGCTAACTCACAGTTGATCGATCCAGGGCCACAGAAAATATTCTGAGAAATAAAATTTGGTGACGTAAACTGTAAGTTATCTTGTCACATTAGCAGTGCTAAAACTTGTTACCTTCTGATGATTCCATACTCTGCAACACAAACCCAAATCACTCTTTTTTTTTTAATTTTTTTTTCAACGTTTATTTATTTTTGGGACAGAGAGAGACAGAGAATGAACGGGCGAGGGGCAGAGAGAGAGGGAAACACGGAATCGGAAACAGGCTCCAGGCTCTGAGCCATCAACCCAGAGCCCGATGCGGGGCTCGAACTCACGGACCGCGAGATCGTGACCTGGCTGAAGTCGGATGCTTAACCGACTGCGCCACCCAGGCGCCCCAAACCCAAATCACTCTTTAGAGGCTCCAAACCCTATTTTCAACTCCCTCGGATACAGGCACCCAGTACATCTGATACCACTCTGGAGCTTACAAGTCTTCTCTACCCTTCCTGTATTCTCCCTTGGTGTTTACACCCCCACCCACTGGAACGACCAAGCCCAAAGCCCAGGAGTCCTGTTATCTGTCTCTGTCCCACCACAGACAATCCATCACTGCATCCTCACCACTCTGTCTACAAACAGATCTTGAGATCTGTCCAGTGGAGTCCTGGCAAAACGGCTCACCGTGCAGAACATAAACCACAGCCTGAAGCACTAGAAAACATTTTGACAAACCTAAATTTAGGGAATCGACAAACCTAATGGGCGAGCAGTCAGGAGAAAGTAAAGAAACTAAAATACAGAATCTGAGAGATTCAGGATACCTTGCTTTGCGCCTAGATGTTCATCTTGGGTCACCACTTAAATAAATTCCAGGGAAAATGAAGGCAAATCTGTCAGGAAGTGTTTCTTTTCTATACAAGTTCACCCTCTGTTCACATGAAACAAAATGCCTTCACTTAAATTAGCTTTGTAAAAATGTAAATATGTCTGTTGACATGGTTTCCCCTACGACGTCACCACAAGTGTCAAAAACTGTCATGATTTTTGTCTTTGGGATTTCTTATAACTTCCCCTTGTAACTTCTTAGGCTCAACAACAGAAAGGTTATCATCACCTCAACCCCCACCCGTATACCTTTCTAGTCATTACTTTACCAAAGGAACTCATGATCTTGAAATCTCACCTAACAGATTGGATGTGCCTGATTTTAGACTTCTATAAATAGAATTGCAAGGTTATGTGTTCCTTTTTTGTCCAACTTCTCTCACTCACCACAATGTATATTGAATCCAGCCATGCTGTACCGTGAAGTAGTCAGTTCTTTCTTACTTTTGTGTAGTATCCCGTTGAATAAATATACCACAACTGATCCATTATACTAGGATAGACATTCAGGCTGTTTTCAGTTTGGGGGTATCACAAATAATATTTCTTTTTTTTAAATATCTATTTATTTTTGAGAGAGAGAGAGAGAGACAGACAGACAGTGTGAGCAGAGGAGGGGCAGGGAAAGAGGGAAACACAGAATCCGAAGCAGGCTCCAGGCTCTGAGCTGTCACCACAGAGCCTGACAGCTCTGGGCTCGTGGGCTTGAACCCACGAACCGCGAAACCATGACTTCGGCCAAAGTTGGATACTCCACCGACTGAGCCACCCAGGTTCCCCTATCACAAATAATATTTCTACACACATTCTTCTCCATGTCTTTTGGTGAAGATGTGTACATGCTTCTGGAGTGCAGATGCTAGGCCATTATGCAAGTATTTCTCATTAATACATAATGTCAGTTTTCCAGAGAGATTGTACCACTCTCCGCCTGACAGGTCTATGAGAATTCCAGTCCAGCCATTTCCTCCCCAGCATCTGAAGATTCTCAATCTTTTTCATTCTAGCCATTCAAGTGAGCATACAATGCTATCGTGTTATTTTTTTTCTCCTGGTAATTTTTTTTTAATTCCAGTATAATTATCATACAGTGTTCTATTAGTCTCAAGTGTACAATATAGTGATTCAACAATTCTATACATTACTCAGTGCTCGTCATGATAAGTGTACTGTTAATCCCTTTTACCTAGTTCATCCATCCCCTCACCCCCTCCCCTCTGATAACCACCAGTGTGTTCTCTATAGTTAAGAGTCTGCTTTTTGGTTTGTCTGTTGTTTTCTTTGTTCATTTGTTCTGTTTCTCAAATTCCACATATGGATGAAATCCTATTTGGCTTTTTCTGATTGACTTTTTTCACTTAACATTACACCCTCTAGCTCCATGCTGGTGCAAATGACAAGATTTCATTCTTTTGTGGGTAATATTTCATTATATATATATCACATATCTATACACCATATATATATATATATATATATGTATACACACACACACACACACACATACACCATATATACCACATCTTTATCCATTCATCTATTGATGGTCACTTGGGTTGCTTCCATAATTTGGCTATTGAAAATAATGCTACAATAAACAGACGGTGCATGTATCTTTTCAAATTAATGTTTTCATCTTCTTTGGGAAAATACCCAGTAGTGGAATTACTGGATCATATGGTAACTCTATTTTTAACTTTTTGAAGACCCGCCCCCCCCACCCCCAGAATACGGTTTTCCACAGTGGCTGCACGAGTTTGCATTCCCACCAAGAGTGCACAAGGGTTCCCTTTACTCCACATCCTCACCAACACGTATTGTTTCCTGTGTTTTTGATACTAGGCTACCATGTTATCTATCTATCCATTTATTGTCTTCTCAGAAAACAGTGAACACATTTTCACACCTTTATTGGCCATTTGAATAGTCTACTTATAAAGCGCTCACTTAAGGTTTCTTGCACATATTTAAAGGATTCTCCTTTTTAATACTGCTTTATAGGAATTCTTCAGAGTTTGAAAATAATATCGCAGATGTCTCCTCCTACTTCGTAGCTTGCCTTTTCACGTTCTCAGGGAAATCTTCTGATGAATGGAAGTTCTTAATGTAGTTCAACTGGTCAACTTTTTCCCTTAAAGTTAGTGCTTTTCATGTCCTATTATATTAGATTTTTGCCTATCCCAAGGTCACAAAAATATTTTCCTGGGCTTTCTTTTATAAGTTTCATTGTTGTGTCTTTCAAAAGGGCCACATTTTATGTGTAGGTTTAGTTGTGAAGCAGACATTTTCATAATAAGAAGCCCTAATAAATGCTAAAACTTTAGTCATTGTATGAAAAGTCATGAAGCAGAGACAAAAGCAGATATATATTCTTTCTCTTGCTTTCCTTTATCCTGGGTAAAAGAAAGAGAAGCTTCACTTGAACATATTCAAATGGTGTGATTCCAAAGTCCTTACTGATGTTTCTTTCCCACAGAAACTTTCTGGATATCTCCACGCCCTGGTTCCCAGAGGCTCCGAGGCTTGGCTTTCCCGGGAAGCTTCTGATCTATGAGGTGCCAAAGGTGAGAAAAGATAAGACCAAGAATGACTGGGGCATCCAGGTCCTTGCTGAAAAAAAATACAGAGCACTCTCTGGCGAACTGAGTGATGCGATTTCCTACAAACTGCTGAGACATTCTCTTTACCTCTTTAAAGAAAGGGTATAAAGTCTCTTAAAGGCGAACCAGTTACATTATAACCAGAACACCCTGCTGTCCCTGCCTATTTTTTGCAACACAGACACTTTAAACAAATACAGGTAAAATGTGTGTGCGCCCTTGTAGGTTACTTGGACTGCTGAAAAAACAGTCCCCAAAATAAACTATGGAGAGGATTTTTAAATGAAAGCAGGAAAAACAGTGAGAAGGTAGTCCTTGGCACGTCTTAGAATTCTTACAAACTTTGTTCATGGTATACTGAATTTTTTCCCTACAAGTGTGACTTGCCATGATTTTGCAGTTGGTTCCTTTCAGATAAGGGTGCTCCTTAGAATTTTCTTTTTTGCAAACGCATTTCAAAAAATGTTTATTTCTATGCTCTGAAAGTTGGTAATGTGGCTAAACTAGTCATCTATTTGTGTTTGTAAGAAATGGTGTGAGATTCTTATATAAAAGTGTGGAAGGGTAATTATTTGTCAGCAACAACATGAATACACTTAGTCATTTTTGATCAATGGCAGTGTCCTGCCTAGCCAGGGAGAGTCACAGGGAAATGCACGTGGCTGGACCCTCCCATGTACTGTGGCATGCCCAGTGACATAATGCCCGCTAATCACAGCGTTTTGGGGAAGTAACTGTTGACAGGCAGTCATACTAAAATCACTAAACCAAACATATTTTGGTATCTTGGTGATGATGATGAAAGGGGAAAAGTCCCCTGAAAATGAGGAAAAGTGATGAGTTCTACAATAAAAGTGAAACCATGCCTGATAATCCCCCTGATGTTCTATCTCTGAAGCATTAAAGCAGCATTAACAGGAGGGAAAACCAGGCTAAGTCAATCATCAAAACATAAACAGACCTGTAATTTATGGCCCTTTGTTCTGCATGTTTCCAACTCCTCTGTTAAGCATTTTGCTCAGTTGAGAAAAGAATTCAGTAGTAACACTTGGCATGGTCTTGACTCCTGTCCAGAAGTGTTCTCTCGAGAACATTCGGCACCAACCACAAAGGCAGCCTGGCCAGCTCTGTGGGCAGTCCTCAGATGCCAGGATCACGGGACAATCCCACCTGCTCTTTTGGTCCAACCACTGTACCTTTTTACTTTATTATCATTTTTTATTATTTATTTATTTGGGGGGGGGGAGCTGGGAAGGGGCAGAGAGGGGAGGTGGCACAAAGGATCCAAAGCAGCCTCTGAGCTGACAGCAGAGAGGCCCCTGCAGGGCTTGAACTCGCGAACCATGAGATCATGACCTGAGCTGAGGTTGGATGCTCAACTGATGAAGCCACCCAGGCGCCCTGTGCCTTTTTACTTTAAAACTCACACAGTAGGAAATGGTGGCACCTGCTGTGATGGTTGCTGCCTGAGCACAAGACAGGCTGTCAGGTAAACACTGGGTTCTGAGTATCTTTAATAAAAATGTTTACCTACCCGCTCATTTGTAATACTGACATGAAACAAGGAGGAGAAAATCCAGAAGCAAAGGTAAGACTGTCTCTATGGTTTTAAACCATCTCTCATACCAATTTTAACCATATTCTTTACAGGTCCTCTAAATGAAGCATGCCTCTAAAGAAATAATGCTGGTTTCCAAAGACAGGTTTAAAACAGCATTTACTTTCCTGATCTTCAGAATTCCAAACGTGGATTGTGATTATAAAATGGTTAGCTATAATTTTATAGGCATTCATTAAATTATTTGGTTATTATGGTTCTCCCTATCCCCATACACTGTAAACTCTCCAGTGGCAAGGACTGTATGTAATTTTCCTCAGCATTATGTCCCCAGATCTAGTATGATATTAGCAAGATGAGGGTTATTATTCCCATTTGACGGGTTAAAAACCACTGAGGCTCAAATTCGTTAACTTTAGTAGCCAGCCACGGCAAAACGTGGACAGGAACACAGTCATTTTGATTCCAAATGAAAGCGCACTCTCATGTTTTACTGCTTTCCCATTTCATTTCAAAACCCCATGCCTCTCTTATCTCCCATCCCACTCATTAATCATGCCTATGGATCATCGTTATCCATTAATTAGAAGTGCACATTAAACCCTGACATTCATATAAATCCATCAACTCATTTTTTTCCCAAATACCAAGGACCAAGTATATGCTAATTGAAGTTCCTGTTCCAGTTAAGGTGTTTTATAATACTATTTCTCATGTGTAGGAGAAGCTGCTGAGCACAATTACTGATATTTAGGGGGTTTTGTTTGTTTTATCGAATTGGCTTTTCTCTTTAGCTTCAATCCCAAATATAGTTAAAAGGCAACGATTTAAAACTCTAAAGAAACACTCTAATTCTTTCCTCTGCCGCCAGACTGATCACAAGGGAGCAGATACTACCTTTGAAAAGAAAGTAGGGAGGCTCATAAAATCACCGAGGCCCAGAAGGAAGCCTCTTGCTTCCCTGGGACAGCTCACACGGTGCCAGATGGAGCCGGCCTGTTTGTCTGTCCCCACAGGCTCTCACGGAGAGAGACTAGAGAAGAATTATTGTGTTTTTTATCATTGTTGCCCATCTAGGACGACTGCATCTGTGGGTTTCATAGAACGAAGGCAACACAGCATCCTCATTCGTAAGATGAGGGCCATTGGTCAATATGGGGAACATGCTTCTTGACCTGGGCCCTCATTCCTGGCAGGCCCTGGGGTCAGTCCACCATCTGGGCCAGCCACCATCACGAGCCCTATTTCAACACGTCTCTCACTGCCTTCGAAAGTATGTCCCAGTTTTCAACCCTGTGCCTTACCCCAGCACAAATCACCTTTGGCTTTTGCCACTTTTCTACACCGTGGGAGGTTCCCTGTTCTTCCCAACTTTTCTACCAAGAAGAGGTAAAATAATAATCCACATATTTTTGAGTCCCTCAGCCAGAGCAGTATTTAATACCTATTGGAAATAATTTCTCGAATAAGTGCAACATGTTAAGGCTTCAGACACTGAACGAGATTCACTAAAATTTTGTGAAGCTCCAAACATCCTCATTCCCACTGGGCCAGATGGCCTCATGTTGTCAACCAGGGCGTGATTCATGCAACTGAGGGGAAATCAGGAGCACAGGGCAGTTCTAGCCTGAAACTTTCAGGCTCTGTCCTACCTCTCATCGAATTGGTGACTCATCGGGGAAATGAACACAGCCACAACTTAAAGCGTGCTCTAACAATGACTTTAAAACATGAGGAATCTCTTCTTGTCTAGGTATTCAAAGCTGACCAGGTGCTGTACATATAGACTATCTCCTTGGCCACAGGCCAGGCAAGTATGGGATTGCCAAGGGCCAACCCCACACATTTCACAGGGAAGAATGGAAATAAACAAATCCAGGGGTTGGCAAGTTCAGGGTGGGTGGGTTACCGTGGAGTAGGCATAGACCAATCTCTGAACCTCGATGCTGTTCCTGATTTTTAGGGACTATATTGACCTGTCAAATTTGTTAGATTGCATCCAGATGGTATAACTGAGTCCAGACGACCTCTTTTTTTTTTTTTTTTTTCTGCTAATTCGGGTCAGAACTTTCCAAAGCAGCTGCAGCTCTCCTTCCTCCTGCTGGTGCCTGACCACTCAGAGTCTTTTGAACCTTCCATGCTCAGTGTCACCCCAGGGTCAAGTGTGTGTGCACAGGCTCAAGGCCTAGCAACAACAGTCCTTTATTATACCGTATTTGCTTTCCGAATTAACAACAGGGACACTACGTGTGCCCTGCGGTAGTTTCACAGTAGGGTTAACGACACAAGCTCTTCACCAGAACTGGAGGGAATTCTTCGTTCTACCTCTTGACTTTTAGGTGACTTTAGGCAAGTAAATGAATCTTCCTAAACCTCAGTTTCCTTATCTGGAAAGTGAAAGTCACACCTTGCTCATGAGATGATTCCCAGGACACATTCATTTAAAAAAGTGCATGGGGCACCTGGGTGGCTCAATTGAGCGTCCGACTCTTGAGTTCAGCTCACGTTATGATCCCAGGGTAGTGGCCTCTGCACTGGGCATGGGGCCTGCTTGGGATTCTTTCTCTTTCCCTCTCTCCCTCCCTGGCTCAGGCTCGCTCTCTCTCTCTCTCTCTCTCTCTCTCTCTCTCTCTCTCTCTCCCCCAAATAAAAAGAAACGCAAGTTCCTGAGCATACTCCAGACTACCTGAACCAAAATCACTGGGTGTTAAAAGAAGGGTACCTACATGTTCACAACACCCATCAGTCAATTCTTACACACAGACACATCTGAAATACACTGCAAACCCTGTGCAGTGATTTTTAGAAGTCGCAGGGTATAGCTGGAAACAGAGTATCTCTGGAAGTTTTCCCTGGCCCCTGCTTCAAAACGCAAATGATCACTCCCATTTCTTAGACCACTGGATACCCCTTGCTCTGTCCTGCTTTCTGTTTGAAACCCCTTGCTCTGTCCTGCTTTCTGTTTGAAACCCCTTGCTCTGTCCTGCTTTCTGTTTGAAACCCCTTGCTCTGTCCTGCTTTCTGTTTGAAACCCAAGACTCTGGATTCCTTCCCTTGGGGTAAAAACAAAGTAGCCACTAACTAGTGGCTATTAAGGACATAGTAACATTTTGATGCTATTTCTGTATGCCGTGGAGTTTTAGGATGTATACAACTTGTATACAACCATGTGCTTCATGACCTCTGTAATTACCCCTCTCCCCACCAGCTGTGGGATCTGGGAAACTGCTCATGAGCAAGGCAGAGGCTGGTCCTCCTCAGGATGTGCTCAAAGCCCCGTGGAGCGGAGAGGCCTGGCCCGGTGACAGTGGTCCTGTGCTCACATCTAGGTCCCAGCCTGTCTGACTAATATCAAGGAACTAAGGCCACTTGAGGATGAAAGGCAATGCTTCTGGAATGGGCGCAGGGGTGAGGGGTGGAGAGATGAGCATCTCAGGCAGCAGGAGGGATGCCCTGGCTTTCTCCCCTTCACGGATACTAAAGCTGAGCCCTAATTATGAAAAAGGATGGAATGGGACAGTAAGAAGAAAATCTTGACCCTGCTCTCGCCAGAGGAGACCGCAGAGCGAGCACCGAGCGCCTCTCCTTTACAAATGCAGCAGCAGCACCTTGAGAAGCAGATGGCCAAGGCTTTGGGGGCAAAGAAGAAAAAAGCATGAGGGATGGGTAGAGAAGGGAGGCAGAGGAGCTGAGAAATTTCCACAGGGATTGTGAGTTCCTTTGCATGTTAAAGCCAAAATTAAACACCTCGTAAAAGGAGTTAAAAAACAAAACAATAATTATTATTTCGCAGTTTTGTTTTAAAGAAAAGAAGTTCTATAAACATGGTGAAATGTGTTTATATCAAGTCAGCTTAAAGGACTTTTTAAACACGATCTAATCTCTCCACTCCTATAAGAATATTTATTTATGGTTTTATCTTACCTTAATAAAAATTCAATGCAAGGTCGTTTTATACATACACGCACATACGTATATTATTTTTGGAAATACAGTCTTGATTTTCAAACAGTCGTGGTTTTCAAAGATAAGATAAAATTGCAATCACAAAAAAGCATTATTAGTTTAGCTTTTCCAAATCAGATGGAAGCATCATGTCTTATTAACCTAAAAACAAGCATCCTTCACACGACAGCAATACTGATACTTCTCTACTGGGAAGGTTCCCGTTTATTTTATCACTGCATCGCTCAGAGTGGAGCAGACGTCAGTTCTTTCCAGAATGCTTTTCTTTCCCTTCCTTGTCCTTTCCTTTTAACTTCGATAATCATCTTCTTTGACACAATGAAGTATCAAAAGGCAGTCAAATCTATTGAAATGTTTCTTTTTGGCTTTCACCTTTAGTAACAGGCTCAGAAATGTCTTTCCCGCCCCACCAAACCCAGCCAACAGGATCTCATTTCAGAATGAGATCTTCTCCTTCAGTGTTTTTCCCTTCATTTCACACTGCCTTCCACAAAAGGCTCCCTTTGAGACAGTGTTTCATTGCCGTGTGAATCTGTAAAACCGGCTGCTTTGGAAAACACTTCTGACTCCACTTACCCTCCAGTTTTAGCAGACCTTGGAAAGGTTAGCATGTTATGGCAAATAGTCAGCCAGCCAACAGGTGTCTATTGAGCAGCTACCCACCAGAAAACACCAGGCAGGGGAGAGGGGGACAGGGAAAGGACAGCTGACCCAATCTCTATAGTGTGAATGTCAACTTTAAATGGGTAAACAAAGCAAATGCTCATGAAGTTCTTTGAAAATATATTTATTGTGGGTTGAATTGTGTTCCCTTAAAAGTTATTTTCAATTCCTAACCCCTGCTATCTGTAGATGTGACCTTATTTGGAAATAGGGTCTTAGATATAATCAAATTAAGATAAAATCATACTGGATTAGGACGGGTCCTAGATCCAACGGCTGATGTGTGTGTCAGAGAAAGGAAAGGGAGATTTGGACTGAGGCATACAGAGGAGACACACAGAGGGAAGAAAGAGAGATGGGAGGGATGCCGTCTCAAACCCAGGAATGCCTGGAGCCCCAGAAGTTGGAAGAGGCGAGCAAGGATTCTCCCCCAGGGCCTCAGAGGGAACGTGGCTAATGCTGACACCTTGATTTCAGACTTCAGGCCTCCAGAACTGTGAGATTATAAATTTCTCCTGTTTTAAGACGCCTACTTTGTGTTACTTTGTTATGGTAGCCCTAGGAAACTAATACAACATTCATTGCTCCTATTGGACAATTTGCCAAGGATTTTAAGTTTTTCTAAGGATGCATCTGAGTGCTCCAGGCTCAGCTACTACCGGAATTTAGAGGACTCCCATGTCAAGATGACAAAGCAGATTCATACTTCATGAGCCTCGCTCCAGACTCTTAAGAAAGATCAGATATAAAAATAGAAAATCACACAAGACATGCATGATCCAAAATATAAAATGAATAGCTCTCTGAATGAGAAATAACCAAATATCCAAAACTGCTAGGGTTTTTGAAGATCTTAGCTTGCTGGTCTCCTGGAGTGAAAGCGGCTGGAGGGGTCAGTGGGGCCAGCCCTGTTCCTTATGAGATGGGTCAAAGGATCCAGGCACACAGCCAGAGACCAGAGCTGGTAAAGGTCATCCTTTTACCCCAGTGCGGTTGGCAGAATAATGGCCTCCCAAAGATGTCCACATCCTAATTCCTAGAACCTATGGATATGTTACATTAGGTGGCTAAGGGGAAATAAAGATGCAGACAGAATTAAGGCTACTAATCAAATGACATTAAAATGTGGAGACTGATCTAAACAATTTCAGTGGGCCCAATGTAATCAGAAGGGTTCTTAAATATGGACTGGAGAGGCACAAGAGTCAGTGTGAGAGGTTCGAGATGTGACATGGACCTGCTTGGCCATGGTTGACTTTGATTGTGGGAGGGGTCACAAACAAGGAATGGGGAAAGCCCATAGACGCTGGAAAAGCAAGAAAAGGGGCTCTCCCCTAGGTCCTCCAGAAAGAAATGCAGCCTTGTGGACACCTTGATTTTAGCCCAGTGAGACCCATGTGGGCCTTCTAACTTCCAGAACTAGAAAACAATAAATTTGTGTTGTCTAGGCCACTATGTCTGTGTGAATTTCTTACAGCAGTGATATGATACGACAAACCCAGCACTTGTGAAAGGGGACCAGAGCTCCTGGTGAGAGGCAAGGCCAAGGAGGAGGGTCGCTGGTGAAATGGGGGCAAAGTCACTGCCCAGCTCTGAGGATGAACGGTCATGACTCCAATGGTTTCTGAAGCAGTAACTCCACACAGCCATCAAAATAACTGGATTTGGAAATGGGGCCTGAAAGTTGTCTGGTGGAGTGGAATGCAAAACCCACAGATAGACAGGCAAGTGGCAAAAAGACAGGGCTTAAAAGAGAGAGAAAAGAGCCAAACCAAATGGAGAAATCTCTATAAAAAATATGCTTCCAAACCCAGATTCTAAAACCACATGAAGAAATGTAACTCGAAGAGAGACAGCCAACACAACCAGAGCTCTTAAGAGGAATTTACTATTGACGATACTCATTTTATAGAATGTCAGACAATAACTTCTAAGTGAGTATTGATGAAAAAAATAAATAAAAATAAAGTTGAGTATTGATGTTTACAGTAGTGCTTTCAACAATAGCCAAATCATGGAAAGAGCCCAAATGTCCATCAACAGATGAATGGATAAAGAAGATGTGGTTTATATATACAATGGAATACTATTTGGCAGTGAGAAAGAATGAAATCCTGCCATTTGCAACAACATGGATGGACCTGGAGGAGATTACGCTAAGTGAGATAAGTCAGTCCGAGAATGACAGATACCGTATGTTTTCACTCACATGTGGAACTTGAAAATTTAACAAAAGACCATGGGGGAAGGGAGGGGAAAAAAACAGTTTCAAACAGAGAGGGAGGCAAACCCGTAAGAGACTTAAATACAGAGAACAAACTGAGGGTTGATAGGGTGGGGGAGAGAGGAGAAAATAGGTTATGGGCATAAAGAAGGGTACTTGTTGGGATGACCCCTGGGTGTTTTATGTAAGCAGTGAATCATGGGAATCCACTCCCAAAGCCAAGAGTACACCATATACAATGTATGTTAGCTGATTTGACAATAAATTGTATTTTTTAAGTAATAGTAAAAAAATAAATAAGTATTGAAATAGTTCAAAGTATTAAAAATAGCTCCAAGTACTTTTTTTTTTTTAAAGATACTTGCTATGGACTGAATGCTTGTCCTCCCCTACCCCCATCCAAAACTCATATATTGCAACTCTAATCTCCAATGTGATAGCATTTGAAGATGAGGCCTTTGGGAGGTAATTAAGGTCATTCCAGCTCTCATAATGCAACTAGTTAAGAAGAGACAGGAGAAAGCTTGCTTCCTCTTTCTCTGCACACCATCATGTTAGGATACAAGAAGGTCAACCAGGAAGTGGGCCTTCACAAGACACCAGACCTGCCAGCACCTTGATATTGGACTTCCAAGCCTCAAGAACCGTGAGAAATAAATGTTTGTTGCTTACCCACCTAATCTATGGTAATTTGTTACAGCAGCCCCAAAATGACTACAACCATACTAGGGGCACAAGCAACCAAGAATAAAATAACAGTCATTAACATGAAACATGCAATATAGAAGATAAACTCAACTATGGTCAGTTGAAAACCAACTCTCAAAATGGAATCCATTACAAAACAGAGAAGGGAGCACAGAGAGATGCAACCTTGTAATGTAAAGCAATCCCTAGAATGAATATGTCTGTATATATATACATACATATATCCTGATACAAGAATATATTGTTTGCTCAAAGGAGACATGAGATTTGGGAGGTTGCAATCATGATGGATCCAAAATCAGAGATTCCCTAACTGTGACATATGGCAAAGGAGAGTGGGGAATTTACAAAGTAAAAAGACAAGGGAAGTCTCCTATTCCCCCTACCTTCTGCAATTCATCCCTTCCCTCAGACAGTGAGCCAGTAGCTGCCTAACTCCTGACCATAGGGCAAGGGTGGGGGTGAGAAATTAAGATCAAAAAGACCAAAAGCACTAGGAAACCCAAAGGTAGAAAAATAAACAGTATTCCAAAAATAGCAGCCAGCCACACTAGCAATAGCAAAAACAGAGATTCATTTAAAAAGATCACTCTTGTGGTTCCATATGAATTTTAGGATTGCTTGTTCTAATTTCGAGAAGAATGCTGGTGCAATTTTGATTGGGATTGCATTGAATGTGTAGATAGCTTTGGGTAGTATTGACATTTTGACAATATTTATTCTTCCAATCCATGAGCATGGAATGTTTTTCCATTTCTTTATATCTTCTTCAATTTCCTTCATAAGCTTTCTATAGTTTTCAGCATACAGATCCTTTACATCTTTGGTTAGATTTATTCCTAGGTATTTTATGCTTCTTGGTGCAATTGTGAATGGGATCATTTTCTTTATTTGTCTTTCTGTTGCTTCCTTGTTAGTGTATAAGAATGCAACTGATTTCTGTACATTGATTTTGTATCCTGCAACTTTGCTGAATTCATGTATCAGTTCTAGCAGACTTTTGCTGGAGTCTATCGGATTTTCCATGTATAATATCATGTCATCTGCAAAAAGCGAAAGCTTGACTTCATCTTTGCCGATTTTGATGCCTTTGATTTCCTTTTGTTGTCTGATTGCTGATGCTAGAACTTCCAGCACTATGTTAAACAACAGCGGTGAGAGTGGGCATCCCTGTCGTGTTCCTGATCTCAGGGAAAAAGCTCTCAGTTTTTCCCCGTTGAGGATGATGTTAGCTGTGGGCTTTTCATAAATGGCTTTTATGATCTTTAAGTATGTTCCTTCTATCCCGACTTTCTCAAGGGTTTTTATTAAGAAAGGGTGCTGGATTTTGTCAAAGGCCTTTTCGGCATCGATTGACAGGATCATATGGTTCTTCTCTTTTTTTTTGTTAATGTGATGTATCACGTTGATTGATTTGCGAATGTTGAACCAGCCCTGCATCCCAGGAATGAATCCCACTTGATCATGGTGAATAATTCTTTTTATATGCTGTTGAATTCGATTTGCTAGTATCTTATTGAGAATTTCTGCATCCATATTCATCAGGGATATGGGCCTGTAGTTCTCTTTTTTTACTGGGTCTCTATCTGGTTTAGGAATCAAAGTAATACTGGCTTCATAGAATGAGTCTGGAAGTTTTCCTTCCCTTTCTATTTCTTGGAATAGCTTGAGAAGGATAGGTATTATCTCTGCTTTAAACGTCTGGTAGAAAGGCCCCGAATAGCCAAAGGAATTTTGAAGAAGAAGACCAAAGCAGGAGGCATCACAATCCCAGACTTTAGCCTCTACTACAAAGCTGTCATCATCAAGACAGCATGGTATTGGCACAAAAACAGACACACAGACCAATGGAATAGAATAGAAACCCCAGAACTAGACCCACAAACGTATGGCCAACTCATCTTTGACAAAGCAGGAAAGAACATCCAATGGAAAAAAGACAGCCTCTTTAACAAATGGTGCTGGGAGAACTGGACAGCAACATGCAGAAGGTTGAAACTAGACCACTTTCTCACACCATTTACAAAAATAAACTCAAAATGGATAAAGGACCTAAATGTGAGACAGGAAACCATCAAAACCTTAGAGGAGAAAGCAGGAAAAGACCTCTCTGACCTCAGCCGTAGCAATCTCTTACTCGACACATCCCCAAAGGCAAGGGAATTAAAAGCAAAAGTGAATTACTGGGACCTTATGAAGATAAAAAGCTTCTGCACAGCAAAGGAAACAACCAACAAAACTAAAAGGCAACCAACGGAATGGGAAAAGATATTTGCAAATGACATATCGGACAAAGGGCTAGTATCTAAAATCTATAAAGAGCTCACCAAACTCCACACCCGAAAAACAAATAACCCAGTGAAGAAATGGGCAGAAAACATGAATAGACACTTCTCTAAAGAAGACATCCAGGGGCGCCTGGGTGGCGCAGTCGGTTAAGCGTCCGACTTCAGCCAGGTCACGATCTCGCGGTCCGTGAGTTCGAGCCCCGCGTCAGGCTCCGGGCTGATGGCTCGGAGCCTGGAGCCTGTTTCCGATTCTGTGTCTCCCTCTCACTCTGCCCCTCCCCCGTTCATGCTCTGTCTCTCTCTGTCCCAAAAATAAATAAACATTGAAAAAAAAATTTAAAAAAAAAAATAAATAAATAAAAAAAAAGAAGACATCCAGATGGCCAACAGGCACATGAAAAGATGCTCAGCGTCGCTCCTTATCAGGGAAATACAAATCAAAACCACACTCAGGTATCACCTCACGCCAGTCAGAGTGGCCAAAATGAACAAATCAGGAGACTATAGATGCTGGAGAGGATGTGGAGAAACGGGAACCCTCTTGCACTGTTGGTGGGAATGCAAATTGGTGCAGCCGCTCTGGAAAGCAGTGTGGAGGTTCCTCAGAAAATTAAAAATAGACCTACCCTATGACCCAGCAATAGCACTGCTAGGAATTTACCCAAGGGATACAGGAGTACTGATGCATAGGAGCACTTGTACCCCAATGTTCATAGCAGCACTCTCAACAATAGCCAAATTATGGAAAGAGCCTAAATGTCCATCAACTGATGAATGGATAAAGAAATTGTGGTATATATACACAATGGAATACTATGTGGCAATGAGAAAAAATGAAATATGGCCTTTTGTAGCAACGTGGATGGAACTGGAGAGTGTAATGCTAAGTGAAATAAGCCATACAGAGAAAGACAGATACCATATGGTTTCACTCTTATGTGGATCCTGAGAAACTTAACAGGAACCCATGGGGGAGGGGAAGGAAAAAAAAAAAAAAAAAGAGGTTAGAGTGGGAGAGAGCCAAAGCATAAGAGACTGTTAAAAACTGAGAACAAACTGGGGCGCCTGGGTGGCGCAGTCGGTTAAGCGTCCGACTTCAGCCAGGTCACGATCTCGCGGTCCGTGAGTTCGAGCCCCGCGTCGGGCTCTGGGCTGATGGCTCGGAGCCTGGAGCCTGTTTCCGATTCTGTGTCTCCCTCTCTCTCTGCCCCTCCCCTGTTCATGCTCTGTCTCTCTCTGTCCCCCCCAAAAAAAAAAATAAACGTTAAAAAAAAAAAAAACTGAGAACAAACTGAGGGTTGATGGGGGGTGGGAGGGAGGGGAGGGTGGGTGATGGGTATTGAGGAGGGCACCTTTTGGGATGAGCACTGGGTGTTGTATGGAAACCAATTTGTCAATAAATTTCATATATATAAAAAAAATAAATAAATAAAAATAAAAATTAAAAAAAATAAAAAGATCACTCTTTTTGGAGACAGCTAATTATGTCACAACTTCTCTTGAGAACCCAATAAACACATGATCTTGAAGAGAATTTTGCTGGCTGGGTTCTGCAGCCTAATACAGTGCATCCAGAGTTCTCACACGCCTCTCAAGAGAACACCCTGGCCACACTCAGATAAATGAACTGTCTAATTCTGGCTCTGCCACCAGCTAATGTGGTTTCTCTGGATTAACAATGCCACATCTAAAAATGTTAGGATAAGATTATGTGTTCCTTCGCATCTCTTTCAGTTGTATAATTTTTATTATTCGGCTTCACACTGATATTAAAATATTCTCAATCCCCAGTCTTCTCATGTATGATTTATAAGACTGCGGGTTGAAAAAAAAGGATATAGGAATATTCCCCAAAAATCACAATAAACCACAATTAAAATAAAGGATTATTAATGTTCTCACCATATCACACACTGCATTCTCACATTACACAGCAGAAGTGTTAAGTTATTAATGACTGAGTCCCACACACCTGTAAGAGATTTTCCAAAACTGCGAAAATGTATTCCGAGCTGTATCTTATGAATTACATAAAGGAATAAGAAAAGGAATAAGTAAAGTTTGGGTTAAGTTTTAAATATTGTTCCATTGTTTCTCCTTAATCAATATAAATTGAAAACAGATTCATCTAATTCACTTCAAGCACCTCGTAATGGATTTGGAAAGCCAATTCCAAGTCTCTCAGGCATTGAGCAAAAAATAAAGCATGAATGGTCTTCCATCAATGAGATGAAGCATAAAATAAAACTGTGGCTCCCTATAAAAACTGAACTCATGCCCAGTTCTAAGGACATGTAGACTTCAGAGACCACATGTGGTCAAGGCACAAGAGAGTGCAGGAGAAAATTCAGGAAATGTCTTCTACTGTTTCAAGAAAATGAGGAGTAAAATGATATAAGATAACTAAGAACAAAATCAGTTAGTACTGGCAAGGCAAGTGTTGTCTTAAATACAGACTAAATGATGGGCATGTGGATTTTCTTACATCTAGTACTAAAATCACATACTTTTGTAGACATTAAAATTTAAATTCATAGCCGAAAATAGATTTTCCAGTTATTATTACCTAACAAGTCACCCCAAAGAATGGATTAAAATAACAATTGATGTTGCTCATGAATCTGGTATTGACTGGAATCATCTAGAAAGTTGCTGCTCGGGTTCCTTTCAGGGCCATATGCCAATGACTAGGGTTCTACAGTAGGCTTCTTCTGTCTGGTGCCTGGGCTAGGAAAATTTAAAGAGCTGAAGGCAGGACTGTCTGCAGCTTGGTGGGCATCTCTATCTGTCTTTATGTAGTCGCTCCCCGTGGTCTTTCCACATGGCAGTCTCAGGGTTGCCAGACTTCTAAGATGATGGCCAAAAGCTTCCTGGGAGGAGTGTCACAACAAAAAAAAACTAACAGAAGCATCATGGCCATCCCTAACCCAGTCTTGAAGGTCATGCATAATCACTCCTGCCAAATTATATTCATGGAGGCAGTCACAAAGTCCCATCAAGGTTCGAGGCCATAGGGATTTTCCCTTCTTGCAGAAGTACAGCAAAGTTCTGGAAGATCATGTGGTTTGGGAAAATACCGTTTTGCAGCCATTTTGGGAAAACACAATCTACCAAAAGCTGGTTGGAATAAAAGGACTTCAGTGATTTTAAGAAATAATTTGCAATGTATTGAGAGAAAATAGAGACTTTGGGGCACTGGATTAGTTTTCTTTTGCTGTGGGCCTCACAGAACTGCCACAAGTATAGTGACTTAAAACAACACAGGTTTGTTACACTGTGGTTCTGTCGTTCAGAAATCTGGTATGAGTCTCAGGGCTGAAATCAAGGTGTCATCAGAGCTGTGTTCCCTTCTGGAAGCTCTAGGAGAGGATCAGTCCTTTTGTTCATGCAGATTGTTGTCAGAATTCGATCCTTTACAATTGTAGGACTGAGGGCCCCGTTTACTGGCTGGCTGCCAGCAGAGGTCTATTCTCAGGTCTCAAGGCCACCTGCTCTTTTTGCCTCATGGCCCATCCTCCATCCTCAAAGCCAGAAAAAGTTTCTCACGTCCACTCTCTCATCTCACTCTTCCTCCCGATCTTCCACCATATCTCTCTGACCAACCCTCAGTGGAGAAACTCTGCTTTCCAGGGCTCACATGATTCAACTGAGCTCACTTGAATATGCTGGGTAATCTCCTGACCTCAAGAGGTTTCATCTGAGTCCCATGTGTAGAGCTCTTTGCCATGTAAGGTAACATATTTGGGGAACTAGGACTTGGGTATCTCTGGAAGCCTTAATCCTGCCCACTGTAGACATGATGTGTTTGATTAAATAGAGACCATGGCAGCATAATTAAAGAAAATCCATGTGAAAATGCAATAATTCTGGGGCCTCTGTGATGTGACTCCACATACACTAAGCAAACTTACTTAGCCAAGTGATTTCCCTTCTCACACATGGTCAGTGGTGTAAGATTACAACGTGCATGCCCTTAGGTTTTCTCAGTGGGGAGAAAGGCTTTCTCACTTAATTTAATTAACTCTATTTTTATATGCAATTATAATAAAGGTCACTTGCTTTCTAAGTCCAAACAAATCCAGCAGTAACAAATTAGAAGGGGCAAATTCCAATCAACAACAAGTGACATCTGGCAAGAAAGAAGAACTCATCAAAAATTCTAATAAGTAAATACAATCTCTCTCACACACACGCCCATACACACACGGCCGTCTATCTAAAGTCATGTGTTATCAGGACAGACATTGCCACTCAGTGAAGATCACCAGGTCGTTGAGAATTGACTAAGTTATATTCAACCTATTACTTTTACGAGTTTATCTTACGGAAATATTTGCCATCCTAAGAAAACGCTAAGATGGTCTCACAACAAGACTGGGTAGACACGCAGTGCGGTGGACGTGCTTGGAGTCTGGCGGCCCTCTGCACGCCTGCTGAGAAGGAAATGGACCGTGAGAGCACGCTCCCCGGATGTGTGTATTTGCACCGTGGGTGTGTGGCCCTGGCTGGGCAAGTCGGCATCTCTGCCCGCGGGGCAGGCCTTCGGGCGCAGAGAGAAGCAGGCAAGCCCTTGGGACAAGCGCGCGAGGAGCCCATTTCCGGGTTCCAACCCCCACCCACTCCAGAGACCCAGGAGCATTTTCTGCCTGGGAGTCCCCCACTGTCTTTCCAGTTGGTTCACTTAATTACTTATTCTGGCCTAACCCGGTCCCAATGAATTTCTCTTCGTGTGACCAACAATTCATCACTAAGACAAATGGGCAAAATCTCAGTCATCTGAAAAACAATCCAGCTGTCAAAAGGATCGATTCCCCAAATGCTCCAGATGGCTGTCAAGTTTTGTATTTTGTGTGGTTTACCAAAGTGCTTTTTGTTCAATAGGAGTGTGTGTGTTTCAATAAACTATCCAAGCTTTGATGAGAATACGGTTTCCCACCTCAATAGTTAGCTTTTAATAAAACAGATGTCTGCAATTTTCTTTCAGATATGACCCAATAATGGAATTTAACCAAAATGAGTTGAAATATAGTGTTTTTCAAATAATGCCCTTATAATCGGTTTTAATACATCTCAACACATGCCTTTCTGAAGTTAAGAAATTAAATCAACGTAGAAATTATAGGTTTCAAAGAAAGCCCCTGTCATTTTTTTTCTACTAAGAAATCTTTATTTTTAGAAAAATAAATCACATTAGCATTATAGACAACAGGACTTATTCTTAGAAAAAAGTCATTAGCTAGATTAGAATTTGAGGATTTTGAGGTTCAATGATTTATATCAATCAGGGGCAAGGGAACATGGAGCCCACCCCGGGTAATTCAATAGAAGGAATTTATTATGAGGCACCAGAACAACAGTATTGTTAGATCTGAAGAGGCAAATGGGGAACAGAGGCCAGCCGGGGATTTGAGAAGTAGCAGCTGGGGTACTACACGTGACAAATCTAGGTAGGAAAACCACGGCCAGAATCTCCAGGCAGGAGGTGGAATTGTAAAGGACATGCAAACTACAGCTGAAGACTCTACAGAAGTACAAAGTATTGTGTCCAGTGACTGGCCTTAACTGGTGGCCAGTGGGGAAGGGAGCCCAGGCTTTAACTGGTGGCCAGTGGGGAAGGGAGCCCAGGCAAGGTAAATCACAGGAGTGGAATCCCTGCAAACAGAGCAGATCAGAGCTGGAAAAGATTCCCAGTACAGACAGGTAAATAACCGTCACAACAACTGTGCAGATTTCTACACCTTAACACACACACACACACACACACACACACACACACACACACACTGTAGGGGTGTCTGGGTGGCTCAGTTGGTTAAGCATCCGATTCTTGGCTTGAGCTCAGGTCATGAGCTCACAGTTAATGGGATCCAGCCCAGTATCAGGCTCTGCACTGATGGCACAGAGGCTGCTTAGGATTCTCTGTCTCCCTCTCTCTCTCTGCCCCTCCTCTGCACTCCTTCTTTCTCCCTCTCTCTCTCAAAATGAAATAAACATGAAAAAAACCACATTATAGTATGTGGAGTGAAAGAGGTAGCTGCCTCCAGCAAAGAACACTATTCCAGCTAAAATCCACATAACTATCCCCAATGACCGTGCTATGATGTAAACACAGAAACCTAAAATACACAAAATAATCCAGAAGTCAAATAGACAACTCGGCAAAGACTGTGCCTTACTGCCCCCTGACCTACAGGAATGTGCAGGGCATACGGTAAAGGTGCATGCATGTATTAGCATATAAACATACTAATAATCTGTGCCGTAAGCAAATAATACTGTCGTTACTATTACTGTCCATAATTATCAAATATTAACAATCATAGCTGATTTTATGAAATATGGTACAAAACATTACGGTTGCCTTCCAAAAGCCACTCCACCTCTCTTTCACTCCTTCACAGCTTTATGATTTGAATGGGTATGACTGAAGCCCTATCTGCAGAAGAGTCATGATGTTTAAACCATTCAGGGAAATTCCATAAATCTGACAGTGGTTCAGAGATAGCCACCAACCCAGCAGAAGCTAATCAGCATATGATACCCCCTTGGCTACAGAACTTGCACAGGGATTGTTCATCCAAAATTTTATTCAAGCATTGTGGAAGTGAAGCTGTGCCTCCTTTCTCTTAGAGGTGAATGAGCAAGTAAGAGATCTCAATTCCTTATTACAACTATCCTGTGTCCGTGAAAGAACTCGGCATGGAGACAAAGCCTGACCTCTTTGGTACACAGAAGATGTCAAAAACAAGTAGACCACAGAAGAATGAAGTCATCCCTGGTCAAACCATACCTGAATCCCATTTGCTTCTGAATACTTCAGATACGTGAGTCAATAAATACCTAGACTCTTTAAACCAGTTAAAGCTTATTTTGTCGTTGTTAGCAACCAAAGCCAAATCCTAGAGACACTGCCACATACATACATGAGCTATTTCCCTTAATTCTGCCCAAACCCAGGAGAGGTTTTATTATTGCCTCCATTTTACATTTGAGGAAAATGAGAAAGGCAAATTTCCTAAATTACTGTAGTTTGTAAAGAGTGAAGAAACTTTGGATCTGATCCGTCTTACAAGCCCATGCTCTCAGCCATGGCACCACACATTCCCACACCCACCTTTCTGCTCCAAAACATGTCTCTAATGGTAGTTCTGTAGGCCTTCAACTATAGGATGATTTTTTTATATTTTATTTTATTTATTTATGTTTTTAATTCCAGTACAGTTAACATCCTGTGTTATATTAGCCCCAGGTGTACAATATAATGATTCAACACTTCTATCCATTACTCAGTGCTCATCAAGATAAATATATTCTTCTTTTCACAGGTATGATTCTGCTTTTTGTTTTTTTATTCATTTGTTTTGTTTTTCATTTATTTATTATTATTTTATTTTTCATTCCAGTATAATCAACATACCGTATTATATTAGTTTCAGGCTTACACAGGAAAAAAAAATTGAATAAGTGACTTTATAAAACCCAAAACAGAAAACATGAGGAGAGTTTAGATAATGCTAAAATATATACAACCAAACCAAGTTAAACTAAAAATACAATCAAATTTAGCATTTTTTTTTTTTTGTCAAAACAAATCATTCAGGGACATTAGGTATCCATGGACCATCTTGACCACATGGATTAAAATGTCAAATCTTAAGAAATACTTTTAAAGAAAGCTAAATAAAAATGGATCTCACAAGGGCATCCTATTTTGTTTTTCAAACTGGGGAAAAGTGTTGGCTGTAATTCAACACTGTGAACATCACAAAATTTAGGGTTCTCTTAAGACTGTGATTCCCTGGCTTGCACTGATGCCTTTCTAAATAGATTTCAGCATATGTATTTGAAAGTCATTCCTACGTAACATAAAAGATTTTAAACAAAAGTGCCTTGTGTATTATTTATACATATACATATGCAAAATTCTATATGTACATGCATAAGATCACGTATGTAAGTATATATACGTATAACTCGTATATGTATGAATTTGTATCTATCTATCTACAACTTTATCCTTATCCAATAGGTGTATATAAGTTACACTATTCTTGTAGCGTTCTTTCTCACAAACAAGCAAGTAAATATAATACCCGCTCACTCAGGTTTTACACTGTCCCCCTACAGAAGCATGTGCTGCCAAGTGAGTACGAGATGGGCTAGATTTCTTCACACTCCAAAAAAGCCCTCTCCCCTCAACACTTAAATTCCACAGGGACCCTAAGGATTCAGAACATGCTGTAACAGCGATTCGCTTCATCATCCACTACAGAACTGAATTACCCCACGCTAATTCTTCTTGATGCTGGGAACCGGCAAATACACTGGAGAAAACCAGGTCTTTGGTATGTTTCCAATTAACAAATGTGTATCTCCCCCCTGGAAAAGGTCCCTGCCTGAGAAACCAATTAGTAGCTATTCTTGGCAGAATTTAATATTTTTCTTTTGGCCTATTGTGGACATTTTGACTCCAGGGCATGCCCATTTTCCCTAAAGAGAAATGACAAGGTCTACACTGAATCTTTCAAAAAGAGCAAAAGGTAGATGCTCTTGGAAACCGGGCTCTTAAAACAGAGGAAGCTAAGACAGTATGTTGTATATTGATATTTCTCTTGTTTAAAGAAGCAGTAGCATTTAAACGCACTAAATCCACTCGATACTACATAAGCAAGTGTTCCGCCCAAGGGGATTTGGACCTGTTCAAATCCGGGAACTTGCCCGTTCCAGGAGAACGATGACATCCTAAGAGCCAGGCCTTCCTTACACTAAGCGGCCCAAAAGCCCTTCCCATAGGTATTCATGCACTTCTGGAGGAGATTTTCTGTTTAGCAAACATATCCCTCAGACAGAAGTGAATCTTCAAAGAAATCTGATATCAAATAGACAAGTTTTGAGAAAATTTCCAGGGAGAGGGTCAGGAAAAGCCTGGAGCGTATAATTACCAAAACAAGAAAATGGCTCGGGCTGCAAATAGAGGCTGGGATTCTAAACAGAAGGATCCTGGACCCGAGTCAGGCAGACCTGGTTTGATACCTGGGTTTGCCACCTGCCCACTGCGTGACATTCACCAAGTCTTTCCACAGGTCTCTCTATGCTTTGGTTTTCTCAGTTTTGTCTTTTAAGTCAGAATAATACCTACTTCAAGGGATGATTGTGATAAAGCTCCTGGCTCTTCTAAATTCTCAGTCAACTGTTCTGGCCACCACTGAACCGTCAACCACACACTTCTAAACACACCTTCACAGCAGATCCCCATCAACCTGCCAACAGAGAGCTGCGTTCTCAAGACCCCAGGTACAAAGCCTCGTTTTCTTCGACCCTTCCTGAGGCCAGCGGAACTCTAAGAATGGCCCCTACAATTCCACACCCTGAACCCCGGATCCTGTGGATCTGATGAGATACCCTTCCCAACTTCATTCTCATCTCACATGGCACAGTGACTGTGTTGTGCCAGATGACAGAGTTGACCTTAAATCAGGGAGATGACCTGGGTGGCCATCACACGGGTCTCTGAAAGCAAACAGCTGTCACAGCAGGTAGGAGAAGGGCATGTTGGAGGGATCTACAAGGTGAGAAGGGCTGGACATACTGTCGCTAGTTTGAGGACTGAGAGACCACGCAAGAAGGAATGTGATGGTCTTAAGGAGCTGGGAGAGAGGCCTGCAGCCTCTAGCCACTGGGTGACAAATGGGACCTCGGTCCTACAAGTACAAGAAATGAAGCTCTACCAAAGCCTGAATGACCTTGGAAGTGGATTCTTCCTCAGAGACCCCAGGAAGGCAGGAGGCCCGGCTGACCCAGGTATTTCGCCCTGCGGGACTCAAGAAGAGGACCAGCCACGCCATAACAGTCTTCGGACCTGCACAGCCGTGGACACAAGAACTTCATGTGGCTTTAAGTCACTGAAGTTTTGGTGATTTGTTACACAGCAGTAGACAACAACTGTTTCACTTCCACAGAGACAGAGAGAGTAAAGAAACAGCAACCAAGAGACAGACAGACACTGCAAATGGAGCAAAATCAACCGTCAGCAATCCGTGAATCGAGGTAAAGGGTGTAAGAGTTTTGTACGTTGTGCGTAACTTCTCAGCAAATTTGAAAATACAGCCAGAACAAGTTACACATAATTAAAGCACAGGGTGAAATAAAAGCCTCTGACACCTGCGTAACTGCCAGTAGATAATGCAAATCCATAAACCTTTGTGTAAGTTTACAGGAGCCTTGGGTTGTCTGGCACTGGTGATCCTCAGTGAGGAGACAAAAGCATCCAGTGCCGGTGATAAAACAATCTCAGGTCTATTTCAGACAGTATGAGGTCAAAAGAGGTTTCTCTTTTTAATTTTGGCATTATCACCTTTAAAAAAATGATCTCCACCAGAATCTATTTACAGGAGGTTCACAGATGTGATGGGGTCATAAATCTGAGGATACAGTTCTGTCCCAAAGCTGAGTATCGGCATATCACAACATGCATGATCATTCCCTTGGCAGTTTCTCAAAACACACTCATGTGACAAAGAGATTTTTCACAAAGGAACCCTTCTGACGCCAGCTTGTTGTGTTTACAAGGCAGTCTTAAAAATTAGTAGGGGCGTGATCATGTCAATACCTGTTCCATCAGTGGCTTTCAGGGGTCCTTCTACACAAAGTAAAACAAACATGGATAAACAGAGTCTATCTGTTATTGATTTCTCCTCTTCACACTTACTAACAAACATATTTCAGAGTCTAGAAATAAGTCAAACATTGCTCAACTTATGTTTTAAAATATCCTCCAGGTCCACTTTCTGTACTTCCTCTGTCAATCCTCTCAGTTGTGCATTTTTCATTAAGCTTCTTGGATTAACTTTCATCCCTATCCCTCCTGTCAATAGTACCCTAAGATATTTTGACATTGATTATCAACATCAATTTCAGTTTGATGCCATCTGTTATGCACTGTGGGACTTCAGCATGCCTTTTCTTTCTTTCCCTTTTTTTCCCCTAAGCTAATTTGAATTCCTGTATCTCCTGACACGTAGGAACAGTCTGATGCTACAAAACATTTTGAGAAAGAAGAAAATCAGACATTTTGCCCCTCTTCTGTCCACAGGAAACCATCTCTCTTGCTCTGAGTAACTTGGCAGTGGTCAAAGGGCTAAAGTCAGGACTCACTGAATCACCCTCCCACCCCACTCCTCCCAAGGAAGCCCTTTCGTTTCTGGACAATGAGAGTAATTTCTTCCATGATGCTTCCCTGCATGGGTGCAAATTTGCATCTGTGGAATTTTGGCCCATTGTTCTTTGTTTGGCCCTTTATGTCCGTATGGGTTAAAACGATGCTGTCTTCCAGATAACTGCTTTCCTAACCTGTGAAGACATCCCACTCCTTCCCAGTGCCCAGCCCCTCCCTCTTCCAAGAGGAGCACACCAGAGCTTTCAGGAGGGGAGCACCTCACACCCTGGCACCCTCCCCTGGACCAGCTCCCTCTGATGAGCATCGTGATGAGAGGGCAGCCTGCGCAACCCCTCTGTCATCTCGAACTGATGTGTTATACTAGAAATGACTGCGGTTCTTAAAAGAGCTGTGCTATTTTATTACAACTAATAGGTCTTGACGTCTTCTATGCTTTCAAATCCCCAGAGAGCCCAAGACCCTGACAATTTGCTGCGATCCTACTACCTGAAGCAAAATAAATCAGGGTATAAAGCTTTACAAAGAACGAGCGCTAATACCACCCCAAATTAACCCAACTGAGTGAAAACATAAAGCTGCAGTTCCTCACGTTAAACCCCAGTCTTGTGATTCTAGACTTCTCTATCTTTTGAACACATTAAAATGTTTTATGTAGAGGAACAGCGGTATCTTAATGTTTAATCCTCTCCTACATGAAATTTGAGGGAGCAAAAAATATGTATATTTCACATTGGTCCAGGAACCTTTTTATATTTTAGTCACCTAAAGGCAAAGAGCCACACTTCCAGTTGCTTACACAGAAAACATGACAGCAGCACTCATGGAGCAGAACTGGAATTTTTTTGACTTGCTCTGAACTGCTTTTGCATTTGGGAGAAGCGAAGAATTTTGATTTAGACGCCATGGTCCTTCCTCACATGCTGAATAAGGATGTTCATATATTTTGCAAAATAAGACCAACGGTCGCCCTCAAACCTGTATTTAAAATTGTGATATGGTAGAGAAATATAAAAATAAAAGTACCTACCAAATACAAATGTTCTTTTACTATCAAATTAAAACTGCTTAAAACCTGCTTATAAACTCTGTTCGTTTCCAGAGATTGCTGCTTTCTGCCTAATGTCTCTCTGGAGTTGTGACCAGCTGTTCTTGTTACTTAAACGTTTGATAGGAAAACACCTGGAAACAAATGGTTTCCACAGGGAAATGTGTTGTGCATTTGCCAAAAAAGAAAGGGAGACACGAAAATGGCTACAAGTAAATAATTTTGCTACCCCATTAAAAAAATAATAATAAACCATAAGGTACAGATTTCATATATGTAGGAAGCCTAACTTTTATGTAAGCCTGACTCTTTAACAAGAATACAATAGTCAGGTTTACTGTTTTTATTAAATCCAATATGAATGGTATGGTTGACTTGAGCTGTTTGTTTTTTAATCCAACCCTCAAATCTAAAAGTATATATAGGGTTAATGAATTAAATCTGCAATAGTTAGTATGCACCTCTAAAAACTATGTTTTGGATAATTTATAAAAAATTTTCTGCTTTGAACTTAGCCCGAATCTCTGATAACAAGATTCTAACCCATTCCCTTTACATTCCTTCTTGAGTCACCAAGTTCGAACACAGAACATAAAGGGCTAAATTATGAGGCAAAATAAGTCGATGAACCCTAGGATTTCATGACTTGTTCCAAGCATGGCAAGTAGCATCTTAAATAGGTGTCCATATGAACCAGCATCCAATGATTTTACGTTACACACACACACACACACACACACACACACACAGATTGTATGACCTATAGAAAACGTCAGGAAGTAGACATAGCAGATTTCTAACAGTAGTTTCTTCTAGGGCTGGAACTGGAAGTTGAGAGGGACAGAATTCACAATTTTGCTCCTTTGGAATATGTACCACATTTAAAACAAACAAAACACTAAACAAAAGGAAGACAACTGATTTTGCTAGTGGTAGCCATGCAATGAAATGCCTGTAGGTAACAATCATGCCCCTGTGCTTGGGCCTCACATTCCGCGTATCCACACCAACTGTTTTCTCATGTGTCATCACTTGAGCGCCCTACGACAGCTCTCTAGTGCTGGTAGGACAGATACTCTCATTTTCATTTTACCAATTAGTACAATGGGGATCAGACAAAGTAGTCTTGAACGATTTCATACAGGGACGTAATAGCTAGGAATTGGACCCAGACCTTCAAGCAAAGCCAAATGCACAGTTGTTTCTTCTAAATCCTGCCTCTAAAACAAAACTGCCAGCCTTGCTGGAAACATTTCATTGAGAAAATGCTCAGTGAGTGCTGAAAGTGTACCAGGAAGCAAAATGAAGTCAACAGGTGTTTCAAAAATCTTCTCTGGGGAAGCGCCACTCATGAAAAGAGATAAATCTTAATAATCATTTGTAGAGTTGGATTAAAGGTGACTAAGCAAGTTTTACAACCTCAGTGTATTTTGAGCAGGCAGTCACTGCTGCCAACTATAGTCCTTCCATAATCTTCAGTGATGTATTATTATTATTATTATTATTATTATTTGCATCTTACCTTCTTGTTTTAGGTTAGGAATGTTTTAAATGAGTTTACTTGTTTTTCCAATTTATGCCTTTTTTCCTCAGCATCGCTTGCCCTTTGGTGTTCCATCAGGCTTTCAATCACACAAAGATTCATTATGACTTCACAGCATACTTATTCACTGTGCTATTTGTGCGGTCTGTGACTATTCTGAAATATTCATGATACATTGATTGTTTTACCTGGATAACAGATCTCAGCAACAGCATATTCTGATTAGGGTGTCACTCAATTTTATAATACACCAACTAGATCTTGAGCACCAACTAGAGCTGACCATGGTGACATGGGTATAAGATGCCATCAAGAGTCCGCCTTCAGTGAAACAAGGCAAACAATAACACAGAAATCAAATAATTATTTATTTAAAAGTCTCAATGGAGTAGGTGCCAAATGACTTACCATAATAATGAAACGACTACATATCAGTGACACACTGTTTTGATACTTTACCACAGGCCAAAACAAAACAAAACAAAACAAAAAACACAACATCAACAAAGCAAGGGAAAAATCAAGTTGTGTGTCTCCTCTGTCCAGGTACTGTGAATGGAGCATGAGAAACAAAGGCATACAATCTGTGTGTTCAAGGAACGAAGAGCCAAATCCAGGCCAAATGCACAAAAAGAGAGCAAAGTGATTGATCTGATGGGAAGGAATAAGAATGGTTTGGATGTGGAGTTAAGTAGTTTTCAGATAGTTTCCTGGAGGAAATGGCATTTGATCCGAAATTATAAGGCGGGGGGGGGGGGGGGTGAGGTTAGACAAATAGCAATGGTAAATAGCATCATGCACAAATAAACAAATGTTCCTCTAGAAATGTTCTAGACATTTTTGCTCCCAAAATCAAGTCAAGAATGTATATTTCCTTAGACTTCAACACACACACACACACACACACACACACACACACACACGCATGCACACACACACACACACACACACACACACGCACCAAAACTGGGTACTTTTTAAAAATACAAGTTGACATGTGAAAATGTGATCTTGTTTTGGGTTTTAATAAGCAAATACAGAACTCATAACTTTAGTGATTACATTACCTGAGGAAGGTCAGAAGACAACTAAAGCCATAATCACAAGGTAAGCAGATTATACCCCTGTGGAGGCTGGCAGCCAAGGAGCAATAGATTTGAGAATGTTCTTTCTACATCCGATATCTTACACAAGTCTATGGCTTAAAGTTATCTAGCAAAGTTTAGCAAAATGGATCCAATAATGAGCAATCCCTAAAAAATAAAAGATTTTTAGTGGCAAGCTTAATTCAAAAAAGCACATTTTATATTTTAGAACCTTTAAAAATTTTATTTCAGGCTGAAGATATTCTTTTCTTGTTTATATATAAAATTCTAATTTATCTGTACCACTTGAAGAATTAGATTTCCATAAAGCCATATTTAATAAGACCACATTTTTTCACAGTCATGGGAGTATTAAACATCATTTCACAACAGAGGATTTGAAAATTATTTATTCACCTTATTATCACTTTAATCTTCCCGAAGTTCGTTAGTCATATTACATGAACTAAGAAATTAGACTTTATCAATATAACCATTTCTTGGTTTAATTCAATTATCACCAGAATAATATTTATTGTTTACTAGAATGATTTTAATGCTGCTTTTTAAAAGTTTTTAGTTCTACTTTGATGTTGCAAAATTATAAAAAAGGATATTGTAAAAGTTGATAACCAATAGGTAAATTCAGGATATGGTAAAGCCTTCATGTCAAAGCAGTGGAGAAAATACAAATTACTTTTTTAAAATGGTATTTAGATCATTGCTTAGTGGTACAGGAAAAGGTAAAATGAAATTTTAGAAGAATGAATAAATTTCTATAAACTAGTATTAGGGAAAGCTTTTCTTAAATATGACTCAAAATCTAGAAACAATATATGATCAATAAACTTGACCATGTAAAAAAATATGTAGTGAAAATTCCAGAGCAAATAAACATACAAATGATAAACTAGGACAACATTTACAATTTATATCTTTACTATAAAAAATCACCTAAAAATGGAGAACATGAAAAGACAAAAATGGGCAAGAGCCATGTACAGGGAGTTAAAGAAAAATAAATGCAAACTGCTCTTCACTTAAAAAATAAAGATATTCAACCTTCCTCACAACAAGATAAACAAAGATCAAAAATACTCAGGGGCAGGGGGCACCTGGGTGGCTCAGTCAGCTGAGCATCCTACTTTGACTCAGGTCATGATCTCATGGTTCATGGGTTTGGACCCCGCATCAGGCTCTGTGTTGACAGATCAGAGTCTGGAGCCTGCTTTGGATTCTGTGTCTCCCTCTCTCTCTCTGCCCCTCCCTGACTCATGCTCTGTCTCTCTCTGCCTCTCAAAAACAAAGAAACGTAATTTTAAAAATTTAAAAAAATACTCAGAGGGGCATCTGGGTGGCTCAGCCGGTTAAGTATCAAACTCTTGATTTCAGCTCAGGTCATGATCTCACACCCATGTCAGGCTCTACCGTGACAGCACAGAGCCTGCCTGGGATTCTCTCTCTCCCCCCCTCTCTTTGCCCCTCCCCTGTTCACATGTGCATGTGTACACACTCTCTCAAAAAAAAATCAACACAAAAATACTCAGAGGTATCATTTTGAGGAAATAATCTAGAGGACATGGCTGCCAGTTGACCCAAGAGCTGGACCTAGGCAATCAGAGCTTCATTGACCCCCTCCACTGTCCTTGGAATGTACATTCCATCCACTAATCCTACAGTGGAAATTTGTTTCAAGGAGACAGCCTTTAGAAAATAAGGTGTTGTTGACAACATATGGACAGTATACATTATGGAACCCAGTTAAGGTCTCTATATAAGCTTTTAAGATTCCCACAGGCAGATGTGGAGATCTGCTCTTCTTGTAGCTGCCCAAGAAAAGGCTTGTAAGTAGACTGATTTCCTTGCTTATTAAAACCTGTCACCTGACAATCTGGAGTGTTCTCTTTCTTCAGGCTCTCCTTACCCTCCATGTACCACAGCCAGTTTGCAAACAATATATTTATCACCTATTTTATTGTAAAGAGGTTGACCATTTACTTGGTTTACAAGACTTGAATAAATAAGCCACTTTCCATACGTTGTTTCTAGGAAGGATAAATGGCACAACACCCTTATAGAGGAGAATCTAGCAGTATAGAATTCATTTGCAAAATGTTTAATTTGGGGGTCTGACTTCAATAGTGGGACAAAATTAACTCTATACTAAATGCTGCCATGGTTCCACAGAATAAAACTTAAGAGCAAAACTGAACAGGATCAAACTGTTTGCAAGTAAATTAATCCATAAGAGTCAAAAGCAACGTGAAATAGATAAACCTAACTACTACTGTGATTGCTTAACAACTCAGGAAGTATTTACTTCAAGTGAATTTAAAACATAGCAATTTGACTAGTGGGTAATATCCTCAAAACAGAAGCAAAGTTGAGAACTCTTAAACTGTGTCAGGTAATATTGCTTGCAATGATATAGATAATGCCAGTCTGAAACTATAATATACACACACAAACAAGTGTGTGCGTGCGTGCACACACACACACACACACACACACACACACAGTAGAATAAAGGAAATGAGGGATTATTTTAATAAATATTTCATTGTAAAAGATATAAAAGTATTAAATCCAAGAATTAAAACTCTAGAATTGTACCTTTAAATCAGAAATATGAGCACATAATAATAGATTTTCTCTGGAAAAAGAAAAAAATACATTCCTAGTTACGTCCATTGAAAAGCCCTGGAAATAATTACCCAGGTAAGAAGTGGGGAGCCCTCAGAATGCAGACTTTTAATCTAAATATCATTTCCCACTAAAATGAGTAACGATGCTTAGAATAAATAGCTGAAAATTCACTACAGATTGAAGATGGGTAAGCTTTGAGAATGATTCTATGTAACACCAACAGCTGATTGTACACAGAAGGGGAAGAAGAACAAGAAAAATAAATTGACTCCAAGTGGCAAATCTAAGAAGATGATTATATCATTAACATACAGGTAATTTAGCAGAAAGAACTAAAGTTGAGTTATGTAAGACTCAAAAGTCGTGTAGTATCTTCTTCCCATAGATGCTGCTGACTTCCTGCGTACATATATGTACCATACATAACCTCTTTGTCCCTCCCACGTTACGCTCCCCTTCTTCTGCATTAGTTGGTGCTGTTTCCCTTACGTGAAAGGCCATTTTCTCATCTTTATTCGGATCCACCATTTCATAAGAGTGTCTTGCATGGTTGATTCCAACCACTGTTGTTCCCCTCTTCCCTAACTCCCAAAGAGTTGCTTTCTTTGGACACGGTATCATATTGTTCGGCCATAGATATGTAATCTATTCTCTTTCATGCAATGATATTAACGGCATGTGTATTTCTTCAGATCCTTACTTTTAAGACTTTTTTCTTCCCTACTTTTATCAAGTCCAACCAACACCCTAGAGTTATGCTTGACTGTTTGCCTGGACCAGCAGCCAATTCACTGCGAACAGACGTTTGACTACAATCATGCGAGACCAAGACCAAGGTAAAGAAAGGAAGGATGTGCGCATCAAGACACTTATACTCAGGAACCGTTCAAGAGCTAACTCTGCACTGAAAATAGTTTAATACTACTGAAAACGTAGGGATAAAGATGTGGAATGGTGAGAAGCAAGATTGGAGAAGTAGGCAGGCTCCATTATGGAAAAGCTCTGCATGTCCTGGAATGGAATCGGATTCTATCCTCAAAGTAAAATGGAGCCAAAATGCAGTGTAGGCCAGGGGAGGAACATGATCGCAGATGGGCATGTTAGAATGACCTCGTATCAGCCTGGAGAATGGGCTAGAAAGTGCATGGCAACAGGTCAGGCCAAGACAGACTAATGTTTAGGTTGTTTCATCCATGGCAGCAGCAGTAAGAATACAAGGGAGGATTACCCAAGAGATCAAAGGTGAGAGATAAAGGGGATGAGGAAGGAATTAAGGGTGGTAATCAAGAGGGCCACCATGTTTCTTGTTGGTTTCATGGGATAATGGAAATGCCATCCACCAAGATGCATCTTTTTCAAGGTTTTTGAGAATGAGTAGGGTCATGAAGAATGAGTATCCATCTCTTAAAAAATGAGCATGGGCTTTGAGCATGGGCTTTGCATGTGGAAATGAGGAGGATGGCATAGAGTTGAAGATAACAGTCCCTAGACAGGTTCAAAATAATAGAAGAATAGCTCTTTGCTGAGGACTTTGATATGTGGTCACATTTGGGAACATCACAAACCTTGTACTTCATCTGCTCTGGACAACACATTTAAAATCCCTAACACCCAGAATACTCCACTGAGAATACAAGAGTTGACAAGATGCTCCCAGCCTTCCTCCCCACCCCCCACCATTCACCCTGTAGGCTGCTGCCTGCCTCTTCCTAAGTCCTTACTCACTTAGAAAGTCAGAACTGGCACCTTATCAAGACAGCTACAAGAATGAGCCCCATCAAACTCCACTGACTACTAGGCAACTGGTATGGGGACTGAGAAATACAAAGAGAGAAACAGCAGCACTTGTACAAACAAAAATATATGGCCCCTAGAAACTACAGAAATAGAAGAACTTTTGAAGATTAACACAATCCCCTGCAAAGAAATGTTCTTATGATTAGTCATGTTAAATTGCCAAGGTACATTATCAGCAGGAGCCCACAGCTGCCCCATCTCGGCGCTGGGGAATGTTATTTTTACTCTTACAGTTACAGCAAGACTCTAATTACCAAAACTGCCGATGTCACCTTAATTACAGTTTTATTTAATGATCACATTGGGCACTGCTATATAATGTGGAGTTTTTTAAAAGTAAAATATGGCAGAGAAATGAAGCTCTTATCTCCCAACCTGTTACCATTCAGCTCATCGGGGGACATAAACTTAAGAGAAGTCGGCAAAGGGCTCCAATTCAGAGGTAATGTTGAAATTTCAACTTGGCATTTGGTGTTACACAGGTTAAAAAAGGGGGGAAAAAGCACATTTAAAAAATGCAAGTTCATACTTTCCCAGTCAGGCATTATTGAAAAAAAAAATCATGGATACTTATATTTCTCAGCACATAGAACTGTATTAGAGACACAACCAAATTATGCGGGAAAGTTCTTATGTGTGCTAACGACTTACACAGTTCCTGAATGCCCACCGTATGACCGTACTAGCTTGTAATTTATTAGTGGCGGTAACTGACAAAGACATACATTAACTGCACGTAAACAGCTGGGCGCTAAACAATCTCTGAAATGGTGTGACTTGTGATTAATACCTAGTCAAAAAAAGTTAATCAAAAAAGATTTCCTACTGTATCGCAAATTGTAAAAGGTTCGCTATGGAATCCACCTTAGAAAATACTTCTTTGATCTTCATTCATGGCAATAAGAGTGAGGCTCACGAGGTCAGGGCTTTCCCAAGCTGTGCAATAAATTAGTGACATTATAATCCAGGGGGTCTGAGACTCAGTGCTGCCAAGGGTCAAATCTTGAGTAGCTTTCGGAAGAAGAAAATGGAAAAGTGTGTGTGTGTGTGTGTGTGTGTGTGTGTATGCTTGTGTGTGACAGAGTTGGCAAATACAGGGATATCGATTTGCAAATACTACCTCTAAGATGCCCAAAGACAGAGGCACAAGTACATGTCTTCATTTATGTGACTAGGGGAGAATGGCAGAGAGGATGGGAGAAAACTTAGATAATCATGACAAGGAGGGAAGAGAACCACATTCAAGGACCTGAAATTCAAGACACAATTGGAAGTCATTTCACAATTATTGCCCCCACAAAAGTGCTTTATACAATCAAAACTTAATTTGTTGACAAATCTTGCTTCTAGGGGCACCTGGGTGGCTCAGCTGGTTAAGGGCACCTGGGTGGCTCAGCTGGTTAAGCATCTGACTTTCACTTAGGTCATGACCTCATGGTTCTTGGGTTCAAGCCCCGTACTGCTTGGGACTCTCTCTCCCTCTCTCTGCCCCGCCCCCATGTGCTTTCTTTCTTTCTCTCAAAATAAATAAACTGAAAAAAGACTTTAAAAAAATCTTGCTTCTACAAGTAGGACAGATTAAAGGTGGGAGAAGCTAGGGCAGCAAGAAAGCCAGAAATAGGGCTGGTACTGTTAATTGGGAAGCAACTAGATGTATGACTGGAAAACAGAAGGAAAACAGGAATCATACAGGATGTTAGAATAAATCAGTAAGACATAGAGATTTTATTCTACTCTAGGACAAAGAAATACTTTTATTTTTTATTTTTTTACACTTTTATTTATTTCTGAGAGAGGGAGGGACACAGCGTGAGTGGGGGAGGGGCAGAGAGAGAAGCAGACTCCAGGCTCTGAACTCTCAGCACAGAGCCTGACGCAAGGCTCGAACTCACAAACCGCGAGATCATGACCTGAGCCGAAGTCGGATGCTTAACCGTGTGAGTCACCCAGGTGCCCTGAAATATTTTTAAAATCTAAGAATGTAAGTTTGTGAGTAGAATAAAACATTGGTAGTGGAAATTTGAATTTTGGATGAAGAAATAAACATATCTTTAATGTACTTTATTTTAGATGGCAATCGATCTCTCAGGTGGGGAGTATCATGTAAAGAAGGAGACACAAGGGGGGGCCTAGGTGGCTCAGTTGGTTAAGTGGCTGACTTCAGTCAGGTCACGATCTCGTGGTTTGTGGGTTTGAGCCCCACGTCAGGCTCTGTGCTGACAGCTCAGAGCCTGGAGCCTGCTTTGGATTCTGTGTCCCCCTCTCTCTCTGCCCTTCCCCTGCTCACACTCTCTCTCAAAAATAAACAAACATTAAAGAAGGAGACACAATAACATTAACGGTCATAGTCGGATACAGAAATGTAAGAGACAGCCATATACCGAATAAAAAATTTTCTCTTCAAAAGCCTAAATTCCTATACCCAGTAAAAATATAGATTGTCAAAGCTTAACTTGGTCAAACAGAGAAAATGTATTTTGGTCAAAATAGAATTCATTTTACACAGGCAGCTTTTAAAATTGGAAAATAATACAAGCCTTTCCTACACTAATCTGATACTAAGGAATCATCCTGAAGATTATCAAAAATCGCCGGTAGCTCCATGAGGCTAATGTTACTCTTTATGGGGCATAAAGCTGCCTTAACATCAGGCTTATTGCACAAGGCAGCTTGAAGAGACATATTTGCCCTGCTTAAGCCTTTAAAACTTGTAAAAATAGCAAGCGCATCTCATCTGGCTCTACTGAAATAACATCCCTGAAAAAGAAAAGCATTTCAACGAGCCTGAAAAACAAATGCCTCCCCAGAGATCTGGCCTCTCTTTGCGGAGAAGACTTTTTGTCAAAGCTCTTGGGGAGTTTTATGTAGAACCAGATGGGGCAAATTTTTCCTTTTATTGTCTTCACCTCTAATTGATGGGTATCCAGAGAGAGCCTGACTCATAAAGTGCATGAAACCATGTTCATCCACACTCCCTTAAATTCTTTCAAGAGGTTTATTTTCCGGAAGTCTGCCCCATTGACAAGAGTGGAATCAATGCAATTAAAATGAACAAATCACTTCGCAAATCACTACCTCTAATTTCTACAATGAGCGTCCTCTGGAAATCCACGAAGGCTTTTGCTGCTGTCTACTTTTCTCCATGGAATTCAAATCGTTGCAATTTCGTGGAAGTTTAGATGGGCTGGAGAGAAACCCAGCCTTGAGGATCAATGAGTGAAATTATTCTTTAAATCCAACCTTCGTCCCCAAATCCTACCCTTGGGACAAACTATGCCTACTTCAGAGTACTCTATTACTGGACAGAGTTGCGTGGCTTGCAGGGCCCCACAATTTCATTGTTTAACTCAACTTGTAAAGGATGTGTAAATAGTTCTCAAGGAACCTTCCAACACAGAAACAGGCACAGACAGTAAATTCAGTCTGTGCCCAGCTCGTCTCCCCATGGCACTTGATAACTGCAGTACATGCTGAAGGCGTCCCAGTGCTCTTCGGCCCCACGTGGAAGACTCAACAAAAGTCCCAGAAAAGCAAGGGAGGAACGAAGTTGGTGGATAAATATTCCATCTTCACTGTCCCTTGGGGAGATAACTCTGAGGCCTGACATGGATTCTCGGTGTTTACCAACATCATTCAGCCTCCACAGCCTGGTGGCAAACTGCTCCATAAACACAACCTCTATTGGATTCTTTTCTTTCCCTGTCTCACTTCTCACACCCCTATCAAAGGTTCCTGGAATCACCTCCCAAGTAAACACTCACACTTGGAAGTCTGCTCTGTTGTGAACTAAAATAGGTTATTATGACAGAAGTCCATGGCGGGTTAAGTGAGGAACAGATAAGGAAATGCAGAGCGTGGCTTACCCATGTCACTCCCCAGGTCATGGAATCCTAAATAGGTAAGAAGCATTACAGAATGTAATAGCAGGTGACTACGTCCGCTTGCCAATTAACTTTCCCCCTTATCGCCAAAGAGAATTCTGATGGGCATAGCTATGAATTTCCTCTATCCAGTCCTTCCTTTTGTCCAGGTGTCATAGGTAACCAAAAGCAGGCCATGGGTGTGTTCTCATACAAATCAAAGCCAAGCCAAGTGTTGTGCTCAAGAGTATCTTACAAGAGATCATTTCTTTGGGATACGGTGTAAGCTTCATGTCTGACCCTCAAATCATCGTTATCTTCTGGAATCTCCTTATTTACCAAGGCTGATAGAAACTCATTTGTAAATAAGAGAACTTGAAATTTGAAAACTTAACATTAGTTGACATTTCATATTTGCAAAAATCAAGAGAACTTATGAAAAATTTTCTTGGGTATTAGGTAAGTGTAAAGGGTATTTTATTAGACTACACTTTATAAGTATCAAAGTAAACGCGTTCAAGTCTATAAACTTCATCAGAACGTAACATGAAGTTAGAAACACATCCAAACCAAAGTCTTCCTTAGACACGTGAGTTTTTCGAGCATTGCTTTCTGTCACCACCAGGAGATTCACTGTTTATCAAGAAAATTAGAGTGCCTTTTAGCTGCTCATTGATGAAATTCATAGAGTGGGTAATTTCAGTCCTAATGCCTGATTATGTGCTCATCTCTGGACAACAGACTTGGATGCTCCTAGCTATGGCTTCTTCCCCCAATTCTTTCCCCTCTGGCTGAACTTCCCAATCAAAGTGAAATTTATCTGCTTAATTTAAAACCTGCTTTGCTAAATTCACTTATCGTTGTCTGGCTGATTTCTTTCCAAGTGGCAGATATTCGGGTGTAAATATTTTCTATTCCACGTGTAATATGTAGCCCAGGGTAACTTTCATCAGGGATGGCATGAAGCTAGGTGGGATGATGGACTGTTTTCCTTCATATTACCTTCCTCCAGGTAAACTACTGTGTAGATTAGTAACCGGGTTTCCTTGATTTATCTTTGAAGGTTACTCCATATTCTTTTACAGTACTTTTCTATGAATTATGCATGCTGTTAAGGTCCAACACCCAGCAAAGGCTGTGGACTATAATTTCTCTTCTTGTAATTTACGTTACACCACCATAAATGACTTAAGCTTCTAAATTTTTCATTCAAGTGATACAGCTTGATACTCAAATGGGAGATTTTGAAGCCACCTGATCATACTGCGATTTAGTACTGTTAATTTTGTTTCAAAATTTATATTTCCACATGTTTTAATTATAACTCTTTAATACAAACGGAAACACATAAAACCGACAGTGACCCCAAAATGTAAAATATCTAAAATATGTGCATTACCCATTTGTTTTCTATTTGAAGCACTAGGTGAGACTCAAAAATAGAAGAGATGTGACTGCAAAAAGAAAAAGGGATAAAAAGCCCCTAGATGTTAGAGATGTTAGTTTTAATTATCGTTAAGTTGCCCCATTTCATTTATCCAGCACATCTAACTACCCTTTTAACTTTTATCTCCCTTATTGCTTCACTGAATTTTGTTGTAGTCTCTGTTCTTTTCCATGTCCTGCTTCTGTCCATGTAATTTTCTCTTTTAGTTATTACAGTCCTAACCTACAAGAACAGGAAGGCCTTGGAGACCCCAATCCAGTGGTTCTCAAAGTGCAATCTTCTGACCAGAAAGCGTTATTAGCGCCACCTGTCCCCATCCGAGACCTACTGAATCAGAAACTCTCAGGGTAAGACCCAACCATCTGTTGGAGTCTGTCCTTCAGGGGATTCTCATTTTGTCAAGTGTGAGGCATCCCCAGATAACCTCCTTGCCACTCCCTAATGCCCTCTCTGCTCATCTTTTACACCAGCCACCACCTGCTGGACAGCTGCTTTTTACACGTGTCATCTGGCAACACCTTCACACAGTAGCCTGATTCATTTTTCACCGTGCCCCTGGACTCCAGCCATCTCAGATTCCTACAACCTAGTATGTGGTTGAAGAGATGGTTAACATCTCACTGGGAAGCTGTTGACCAGTGGGGATGGGAACTGACAGATGAATGTTTCCACATCTACCCTGAGGCGCCTTATAACTGGCTCTCCATAAAGTAGGCAGCTCAAGGAGACCTTTAACTAGACCACCCTCTCCTGTCCATCATCCTTCTTTCCTGAGATCGCTTCATAAAAGAAACTGCCTGCATACAAGTAGGGTGGAGGAAATCTAAGAAATAAATTCTTTTTATTTAATATTATTTTTTTTTTTTTTGAGAGAGAGAGAGAGAGAGAGAGACAGACAGACAGACAGACAGACAGGGAGAGCACAAGCCAGGTAGGGGAAGAGAGAGGGAGAGCCTAGCATGGATCCTGATACAGGACTCGATCTCATCCCCATGAGATCATGACCTCAGCCGAAATCAAGTCAGACACTTAACCCACTGAGCCACCCATGCATCCCAGAAATAAATTATTTTATTTTAAAGATGAAACAACTGAATACCATTGGTATTCCTATTTAGATGAGCCTACCAAGAAGAACTAGAAAAGTCCTCTGGAGAGAGGAAAGGGAATCTATGGTTTCCATTACAAATTGCAGGGATTTGGATCGGTTACATTTTTGCTGTTTTGTTGTTGTTGTTGTTTTTCCTTATCTCAAAAAAGAGCAAGATTTAAAGTAAGTGCTGTGTCCTTCAATAAAGTAGATAGAGAAGGAGCTACAGTTCCAAGTATACCTAGTCTGTAGCAATTACTGGAATATTTTTGTTTTTATATACATAAAAAAAGTGAATTTTTCCACATTTCAACTGAGAGTAGGGAGTTTTAGTAATGCTTTGGGGAACTCCGGTAAAAACTGAACTTGACTAGGAGCAGAAAAAGCTTATGCAAACCTTGCGATTAACTTCAAGCATCACAAAATGACCTCATCTAACTGTGTTTTATGGCTTATTTTCTAACATCTGTAGTGTGATTATAAAAATAAGCTTCTTAGAGAAGGAAATACTTTTTTTCTGAAAATTATTTTGCCCTCAGTTATGAATATCACTTCAAAATTCATACTTACATTCTGTTCTATAAAGTTATTTTTTTTTAATTTTTTTTTCAACGTTTATTTATTTTTGGGACAGAGAGAGACAGAGCATGAACGTGGGAGGGGCAGAGAGAGAGGGAGACACAGAATCGGAAACAGGCTCCAGGCTCTGAGCCATCAGCCCAGAGCCTGACATATAAAGTTATTTTTTTAATACTGTTCTTCAACACACACATAATGCAAATGTTTTCAAATCGTCACAATGAGACACACTACACCCAAATCCATAAGATAGTTCCGCTATGGGTAGTATCGGTTATCCTGCTTTATGTTTTTCCTTTTTCATACTTACATGTATTTTAAAACTATCTCTCAAAGAATCATATTTACATGACATGTTTGGCCCAGCAGTATATTTGAGTGAAACGCTGACATAAGATGCATTATTTTAGTCATTCGCTTGTATGCGAAGATAGGGTTTGGAACAAAGAGTAATTTTATTTAAATAAATTATACATAAGTTATGCATATCCAATAAGGCCAAATTTTCAATGTTTTTCATGGAAAATATTCTACCATTTACAGTATATTCCTTAAGTTAGTAGAATTAAAGGATCTGAATTGCAATTTTAAAGTTGCAGAAAAAGACGATCATGTGAGGGCTTAATTTCTTCTCTAGTTATTTTCTTCTCTTAGAGGACTTCACAATTAATTTTTAATTCAGTGATATTCTTGGGGGGGGCATCATCCAAAAATTACAGAATGTCCTTTCTTTGTTATATAGCCATTAAGTAAATATTTGGATCTTTGAGCCTCTACCATAAGTTGGGAATCACTACTGACACTTAAGAAATAAATGAGGCTGGTTATAGAAGGCTTTATGCAGATAGGATTAACAAATGACTTTCTCATTTTCCAGGCTAGAGAAACTCTCTTCAAGTCCAGGTGGAGGTGGAGGTATCACTCATGTTTACTTTATAGAAGTCAATTTGATACAGAAGCCAAACTGACATCGAAGTCACACACGTGCGCCCACACACACATACACACACACACACACACACCTGTAAATATGTGTCCTTTATTACTTACAAAAAGCTATTTATGAAAGGTTACTCCCATTACAAGACAAGTTGAATTCCTGTGTCGCCACAGACAATATTATAAAGTAAATTCCGTCATCTTGACAAACGCTGTACTTTAACACTTTAATGAAAGTGTAGGCTTGGTACATCTATACATTGGATACAACTAGAGCTGCCAAAAGGGACTCTTGGTTCATGCAACAAAACAGTTGAATTTTAAATGTATTTTGCTAAGTGAAAGAAATCAAACCCAAAGGGCTACATACCATAAGCCACCATTCATCTGACATTCTAGAAAACCCCAACTCTAGGGCAGATAAACAGATTCAGATCTGTGCCCGCCAAGGGCTGGTTGTTAAGAGGAGGGGGGTTGTCTACAACGTACTGACACAAGGGGACTTCAGGATAACAAAACTGTTCTGTATGCTACTTGGATGGTAAGATACACAACCTATGCATTTCCACATCACCAGGAATGAACTTAACCACATACAAACATTTATTTTTAAACAGCTTTGTTGACATGTAATTGATATACAAAAGAAATGCGTGTACTGAACGTGTACAGTGTGGTAAATCTGGATACATGCAAACACCCATGGCACCATTACCACAATCAAGGAAACAGACATATCAAACACCTACCCAACTTTAAAAACCCAACCTGCATATCAGGAGATCCCAGGAGGGGAGGCAGATGATGACAAATGAATCTAACTACAGGCGGTAAGCAGATTTCTAAAGGGGTCCCTGTGTTTCCTCCACCACCCCTGGGACTGTGAAGACGAGAAGATCGTGCACCCATGACCATGTGATGTTACATTTCAAACGGAACTTTTCAGATACAATTAAAATTACCAATCAATTGGCTTTCAATTAATCAAAAGAGATTTTCCAGATGGATCTAATAGCATGAGCAGTTTAAAAGCTGAGAGTTTTCTCCAGCTGGTAACAGAAGTGGGATCGTAGGCAGGATTCACTGCCGACTTTGAAGCAACAGGGTCACTGCTGGCTTTGAAGTTTGAGGGGGCTACATGCAAGGACTGGAGAGTAACTTCTGGAAGCTGAGGATGACTGACAGCCAGCAAGGAAATGAAGACCTCGCTCTTACCGCCTCAAGCAACCTGCATCTGCCAACCACCTAAATGAGCCTGCGAGCAGGTCCTCCCACAGGGCTTCCACACAAAAGCCCAGCACAACTGACGTCTTGATGTCTGCCTTGTGTGACCTTAAGCAAAGAGCCTGGAAGAGCCACCCAGGCTTCTGGCCTATCCAACTGTGAGCTAATAAAGAGATATTCTTTTCAGCTGCTAGGTTGTGGTAAATTAACACAGCACTGGAAAACTAATACACTGCATTACAAATGTATGGCGTATCCTCACTGGAGGTGGTGGGGAGAAAATGAGCTGACCTACATAACTTTGGAAAACAGTGTTCTGACTGGATATTGAAGATTAAAGACAAAAGATCTGCACATAAACACTGTACTCTAATGGGTAGTTTTGTTTCTCACAGGAGTAGAGGCTAGCAATTCTGAAGCTACTTTATATGCATACCAGGATTAAACAAGTAAATAATTTGTACATCGTGGGAGCCAGGTTTCTCATTATCCCAGAAAGAAGTTACAAAAAAGCAAGGAAAAGCAAGGGGAGAAGGCTAGAATGTGGATTAGGGTGTATATATAAATATAAACTCACGTTTATAGGCAGATACAGAAATAAAAAACTCACGTTTATAGGCAGATGTATACATCAGTTAGTATACAAACATTTCCTAGCTCTGGGGGCCTACGATCGGTGATGCCCCAGTAGCAGCATTGAACACACCTAGTACCGAAATCTTAATTTCTAAATACCATTCCAATAAAAGAAACCAGAAACCAGGGATCCTTGGAGAAATGGCTGATTTTGAACTGGGGCAGGAAATATCCACTGTGAGCCTGGAACATCTCACTGTCCTTAAACAATACAAGAACCAAAAAAATACAGAAAAGATGTTCACGAGGAACAGGAGTCAATGGAAAGAGCCCACAATGGCCAGAGCTGGAAGAACTTTGGCAGTAAAATAAATTATCGATGTTATTGGACTATAACCCAAGTAATGAAATAAATATCCATGGGTCTGTGCTGAGAGTAATAAATGACTGAATAAATAAGTTGCGGGGGGAGAGAACATTTTTCCTCACAGAAGAATTTCGGATCATAAATGAAGAAGGAATTCAAACTGTGTTCATAAGGTTAATGAGGCTGAAACCAGCAAAAAGTTTAAAGCTTATTTTTCAGAGAACTGTTTCCCCCTAATCAGCTACTGTGTCTTTCCAGACCCTACTATCAAACTCACCAGCTGTCTCTGGAGAAGAGACCTCAAGGGCAACCCATAGGGGTCCAGCTTTTGAAGGAGCAAAGCCCTGCAATCCCTGCCCAACACAAGGAGACCAAGACCCCATCCAGTTTATACCAGCTTCGGAGCATGCCCATGGCCCCTTCTCCTTGTCCTAAGATAACCTGATGTCAGGGGCTGAATTCTGCCTCATTCCGACGTTAAGTCTCCACCCAAAGTGAACACGGGCTGTATGCCACACACGTTTGCTCAATGCACATGTTCCATCTTTCCTCATGGACAGTCATAAGTTCTCCTGCCCTTTCCATCAATAGGCATGTCATCTCAACCCCTAGGATTCCAACCAACTTGTTCTCTCCCACTTCGGGGAGGTGGACTGGGGGCATGTCTTCCTGTCTACCTTGTTTGGCCACCTTTCGAATAAACTTTCATTGCTGCAAACCTATGTCTCAGTTTTTGGCTCTGCTGCACAATGGGCAGATGGCCTGGGTTCAGTTACAGAATGAAGGAAATGAAAAATCACCTTCAGGACACCACAACAGTAACTGCCGCAGGCAAAAATCCAGGGAAGAACGCTAAAATTAGTGGGCAGAACTCGTGGGATAGGCAAGACTGAAAGCACGGTCTCCAAGCAGCTCCAACAAAAATTTGTTAATTACTGGAGTCGTTTTAACCTGAATCGACAACATTTTTGATACTCCTCCCGGAGGAGGTCTACCTCAGTCATGTTCCCTTTGACTGTGGGCTGGACTTCGTGAACGGCTCCTAACACACCGATGATGGGAAGGGAAAAAAATCCTAACTTTAGAGGGGAGAACACTGACAGCACCACTTTAGCCAGGTGACCAAAGTAATTTTATTTGTTTCTCTTACATGGATCTCAAAAGACTCTAGCTTCAATTTTTACAGTGGCCTATCCTTTAATGAAAACAAAATAACAAACAACATTCTGGCTATTCTACTTTTGGACATATTGACTGTGATGCTTAATGTGCCAACTTGCCTAGGCTGAGATGCCCAGAGAGCCGGTAAAACGCTGTTTTTCTCATTTGTGAGTGTGTTTCTAGAAGAGATTAGCATCTGATTCCCTAGACTGAGTGAAGAGATCCGCGCTCATCAACATGGGTGGCCATCAGGAAATCCACAGACAGCAGCAATGGAACAAATAGGCGAGGGGAGGGCAAATTCTCTCCCTTCTTAAGCTGGGACGGCCATGTGCTCCCACCCTCGGACATCAGAGCTCCTGTTCTCAGGCCTTTGAACTTCAGGACTTGAGGCAGCACCTCCCCTGGCTCTCAGGCCTTCAGACTCAGACTGAACCAGCTCTCCTGGTTCTCCAGTTTGCAGGGGGCAGACTGTGGGACTTCCCCAACTCCTGTAGTAAGTCTCCTCTTACATATGTCTCTAGAGAATTGGTTCTGCTTCCCTTGGAGAACCCGAATACATTTATTTGCACATTCCACCTTCCATACACATGGTCTTCTTTTTCATACAACCATATAAATTTAGATCCTCAAGAAACAGATCCACAGCCTGACTCTGGAGTCAGAGACATCCTGCAATTATTGTGGAAGCATATGTGGACAGGCATGTTTTTACCGATGAGAATTTTCATTCCATCCAGATCCAGTCATCCGACACCTCAAAACGTTTAAAAAACAAACAGTAGTCCTGAGGACAGCCATTTTTAGCTTCACTTATCTCTACAGAGCAACCTACTGCTTTCACAAAGAAAAGACTTGATGCTTATGTGAAATAATTGATAAACAAAGGAAAGGTATAAAATATTTTAATTACTTGGCCCTTTACTAAAGAAAAAAAAACATTGTATCTGGATTCGAGAAATCTGAGCTTCAAGTTAAGCCAAAGTAAGAGCCACTGTCATTCACAGACGATGAATTTACAGTTCAACGAAGAATCTTCTTACACACTGTTTCATCTTCATAAATAGAGTGGCCATGTGTCCCGGTTTATCCCCGCTGTCCCAGCATATTCTTTCCTCCTGGCATGTTTGGCATTCGTCCTGGATTTTTCATATTTTAATAAGGTATTATTGTAGTACTTACACTCACATAAGCTAAGCTGGATTTGACAGAGCTGCACGGTGTCCTTTCAGCTTCTGCCAGAGCCTACGAATGAAACGTCTGAGTCATAGGTGCAGGGAAACAGAGAGCTTATGGAAACACGTGGTGAAATCTGCACGTTAACTGGCTATAACCTCTCTCTTTTCCAAGCACTTTACGGACACAAGGTAATTAACACCTCCCTCTCAAGGACAGCATGCAGGGCGCTTGCTGATAAAATTAAGTGCTCTATGACAGGAGCAGCTAGGGACAGTGACCCCGTCAGGTCTCGGGCAGTGATAGGCGTAAAGGAGGATACGAGGCTCCTGCCGGTCACCTAGCGCACCAGAGTGCTGTGTGGTGGTTTGCTGTGCGGCTTGTGGGGAGCTCAACGCTGCTCGGCAGACGGGGGCAGAGGGGAGTGTGGGAAATTATGGGCTAGACCATTACAAGTTAGGTCCGTGAAATAAGTGTGCAAAGACACAACAGTCCGAAACGCTTGCTAAAGAGGTTTTGTCACGTATTGTGTGTGTCAATCTTTTTCGTGTCATTTATGCATTTTAGTGCTTTTTTGCTTTCTTTTGAAACCTTAAGACTTGAAAGAGCTCAAAAAGGCATATTAATTTTTTTTTAAATCATAAACTTTGAGGTCGAATGTATACAGTGTTTACATCTCACCAGCCCCAGGAACACCAGAAGACATCAGCATCTATTTGCTAAAGAAGCATCAGCACCCATTTCAAAGTGGGTTGCTGTGCTAAGAAGATAAACCCAAAGTCTAGATCCTCGTCCACCTCCAGAAAGCGCTCAAGTGATCTTCATTTAGATCAAGTGATTGTCCTCCTAAATTAATCTTGCATATGTGTGATCCCAAATATTTTATGTACACGTAAAAAGTAAAACGGTGGCCGTTAATACGTTAGCTCCATTTGCAAAATAACAACGAAAACAACTCCTCAAAAATGAAATGATACCATTTTGTATCAAGACTATCACATACTTTAAACACAAAATTATCTGTTAATATATTTCAATAAGCATTCTGTTTTTCCATCCAGTTACTGGAGTTAAATTTATGTTCTGAGAAGTTTAGCTGGTAAAAGGTAAAACATCTGTTGTTATTGCAGATGCTGTTATAAATTCAGTAAAGTCCTATTTTGAGGAAAGTATTATTTGATTTTGTAGCGATAACTCTAATAGAAATTTTGGTGGAACACAGCATCTTGGTAAAAGCCATGTTCTTAATAAATTAAGAAATCTATAGATTAGAAATGTATTTAAATGTGGCATTTATCACACATCCTATCAACCATTTCATCGCTGCACTTAAATTAGACAGGTAGAGCCTATCAAATGAGCAACCTAATGAACTGCAGCTTTGGAAGCTTAGGAGACGTTTAGGAACTTGCAATTATTGACGTAAAGTTTGCAAAGAGAATGATAATGATATTTACTCTTGTAAAATAATGAGAAATACCCAAACTTACAGATGAGAGCTAACCTGGCATACAAAATTTAGTTTTGTACTTCTATAACAATATTTTAGAGTATCCCAAAGTTCCCATGTACACTTGGAAAAATATATCTTGGAACCACACTAAGAAAACCTACAATTTGGTGAAACATCAAAATTTGATGAAACGTTCAAAATAATCATTAACGGAAACAATTTGTTGAACTTCTGCTTATATACATATTTAACAAAGAAAATACTCTATATGCAGGCAAAAAGCCAGTCCTTACGAAAATATTGGGGCTAGAACATTTATATGTCTCAGTGTGAAACAAACAGACCTGAGGGTCTTCTCCATTCAGACTTCGCCCTGACTTTACCTGACAACTATGTACTTTACCTGACAACTGTATTTTCTCAGATTCAACAATATTATGATTTATGGAAAAGAGTCCCTTGAACATGCAAATACTTTCATATTTATTAACCATCAAATGCAATTTTGAAGAACAAAGCACTTTTACTTTTAAAAATTAAGATAATTTTTAGAAATAAGAAAACAGAAAATACCGGATACACATTATTAAAGACAGAGCTAAAAGGCAGACTAAAATACATAATTATGAACAAGAAACACTCTCTCATATCCCCTTAATAAATAGCAAGGTTTTTGTTTAATGTACATAAATATATTATTATTAGCTTTATAGAAATTGTTTTATTTAAAGAAATAGTTTTGGAATAACGCTGTACTATCAATCCGCCAATATATAAGGACCCAAATATATATACTTAACTATTAAATTATTAAATTTAGATACAAATCAGACCCAAACAGTACAAAATTTAGACAGTTAAAACTATCAGCAAGAGAAATTAAGAAAAAAACTAGATAAATTTAACTATTTTAAATTTTTATTTGACTCTCAAAAGTGCTATCCAAAATGTCTGGAGGATCAATTATAAGAAGAATAGTAACTCTACAGGATACAAATAATACAGACTACATTTGTGTGACTAATTTACTCTTACCAAATAAATAGAAGACCCAAACTTACTGACAGGTGAGAGCTAAAATGGCACACAAGATGGAATTTTTTCTTCTGTAACTGTTTCAGAGCATCCCAAGCCTCACAGCTCAAAGGCACAGAGCTAGATACTAGAAGGTCAGGGACTTGAGCCAAGGCTACAGGGAAACATCTAGTGAGAAGTTACGATCTAAAGAACAGCATACCATATGCGAGAAACAGTGATCATATTCTCAATATGCTTCATCAATTCAGAACGCAGAAAGGAAAAAAAAAAAAACAATTAAATAACACAGAAGTCTTTAAGAGGTCCAAAATATCACTTTTAAATCAAAGAATCCAAAACAAGGACACACAAAATAACATACTGCTGATTAGACAAGCCTTGAGAAAGGTAACTGTCTGGGAGAACTCTGAACCATTCCTTCTTGCAAAGGAAGAGGCAGAACTCCTTTCCAGACATCTGGGCTGGGGGGGCCGCAGTTTGGTGAGTAACTGAGCGTGAGGCAAAAAGCAAGCCCGGCACAGTATCTGTAGAAATGTGAACATTCCTGACGACCAGAAGACCAGAAGTTACGATCACCAAGCAGAATGCTAGATTTTAAAGGCTGTATTAGAAAAGCTAGATAAAATGCAAGTAGTAGAACTTCTTGAACAGAAAAGAAAAGAAAAAAGGATGTAATGAAGAATGAAGTTAGCCTATAGTTAAGAGCATCAACTTGACAGTCACTTATTTGTTCACACATTCCACAAACATTCACTGAATGTGAACAATATACCAGAAACAGCTCTATGCAGTGAGGAGAGAACAATAAACGAAACAGGCTCTGACTGAGGTGTTGATGGCTGTGATGGTTTTCCTGTTGGGTCCCCCTGGCTAGGGTGTAGTCTCCAGTTATTCAATCAAATACAAATCTAGGTGAAGGTATTTTTGTAGATGTCATTAAAGCCCATAATCTGTTGCTTTTAAGTAAAGGAGATGATTCTAGATAATCTGAGTGGGCCACATTTAATCAGGTGAAGGACCTTAAGAGTAAAACATGAGGCTTTCCTGAAGAAGAAAAAAGCAGTCCCAAATGGTAGAATATTTCAATAAGATTTGGTCCATTCATACAAAGGAAACTTATCAAGACGTTAGAAAATGTTTGACAGGAAAATTAAACAATTATATAAAATATTATATATATATACATATATACACATATTATATAAAGGCTGTGTATATATACATACATATATAAGATATATATATATGATATAAAGACTATATATTTATTATATAAAGGCTGAAATATTTACTATTAAGTCCAATTCAGAATACTTGGGACAATAATTCAGTGCTCCAACTTCTGTGTAAATAGAGCTGGATTTAAATCCTGGGTCAATCACATGTCACCAGTACAACTTTGGTCCATTTATTTAAACTTCCTAATCCTCCAATCCCACCTCTCCAGGTTAGTATTCTGAGTAAAAAGGTGGAAAGTGCTAAACAGTCAGCAACAATATGGAATAAATCTAGTTATCTTTTGTAAATGTACATTTGATGTGTTTGTTCATACATATATATGAAAAATACACACTATATATAATATAGCAATATATACATATATAATACATATATACACACAGAGAGCAAGGTGTATATGTATTATTTAACTAAAACACATAGAAGTATTTTCACTTTACACTGAATACCAAATGTCAATCTCTGGTTGGGTTTGTGAGTTCATTTCATTCGGTCCAGAAGTATTTATCAAAGTGCCTTTACGGTCCAGGCACAAAATGCCAAGTGCAGGGGAGACAGCAGTAAATGTAACAGCTTTTCTTGTTTTCTTTATTTTCCAAGTTTTTGCCTATGAGTTTGAGTTACTTTTCAAATATACATAAAATTATTTTTAAGACTAAAACAACTTCCTAGTTATTACAGAAGAGTATGGTAGTGCATGGAAAAGAAACACCAAAATGTAACTACAAAGGCACCCAGCTCTACCCAGGATGAGACAAAGCCACCCTGAGCCTGCTCTCAAAACAACTGGTACGATTTTCTCTGCTCTCATCAGTTAGGCCTCAAACTTCTCTCTCTTCGACATCTCTTAGGTGAGTCCTGCTATTATTTCAGCGAGGTCTCAGGATGGCACCTGCTTTTATAATAGCCTCCAGAGTTTTGTGGACAGATTTCCTCTGGCCACAAGGCTTCCTGGAAATGTTTTCCAGCAGGATTTGCCTTTACACAAGCTTATCTCATCTGTGCTAAAGAGGGAATGTGTGTATTTGGCTCAATTACCCATTCTACTACCTTCTGTTTCCTGGCTGAAAGAGAATTACAAGATAGATGATCTGTCTGGCTCTCTGATCACAGGCACCCTCTGTGTCCTCAATTTCTGTCTCTGTAAAAGGAGCACAATAATGGCCACCCTGCTCATCCCCCCTCCCCCAATAAAATACATTAGCAGTTAATAAGTGGGCTTAGAAACGCAAACATACCATCCTGATATAAAAGAGTGTTATAAATTGTGTTAAGTGACTACGAGCACAGCTCCTGAAAGGCCTTTTCCTTTGGGGCCATTGTTTCCGTATGTTACAAAAAGAAGGATAATACCTGGACCAGTTTCACACAGCTATTACAAATGTTATATATTTGTATAAGTAGCATCTAAAAAGTTATTTATTTGTATATGCGGCACCTAAAATGTTATTTTAAGCTACAAGGTAATTACCCTCCAAAAAAAATGTCAGGTTAGCACTTATCAACAGTAATTTGAAATACGCGGGATGTCAGGGTGAACCATGTACTTCCATCCTTACAGATAAAATATACTACCTGAGCTCAAAAGCATTTATTCAAATGCCTCTCCTGAGAGGTTAACAGGGCTGCTGCTGCCAGAACATTCGGTGCACTAGATGCAGACCCAAGGAGTTTGTGGCTCTGTTGGAAGATTAAGGACTCTCGGCTCCCCATGTTACTGCCAGCTCCCAGCGTCCTCATCAATCTCTCCAGCTGGCTGTGGGGGTACTGCTTTCTCACTGCAGTTTTATAAACAGGAGTAGTGAGCTATTGTTGCCACATACACTCATGCCTGACTACAAAAAAAAATAAATACTTTAACTCAAACTTCTGAGAATAGAAAATTGGCTAAATGCCAAGAAATAAAGAAATTAGGTCACTGGGAACCCAGAGAAATGAGTTCTCTCTTTCTCTCTCTCTCTCTCTCTCTCTCTCTCTCTCTCTCTCTCTCTCTCTCACACACACACACACACACACACACACACACACACACACAAGCATCATTTCCCCAAGCTCCAGATGCTGACTCTCCATAGTGACATCATGTGGACACTGAAGGGATGTGGCAGAGACGAACACAAAGATAATTCATCAATATGCATTATTTATGGTTTAAGGTTAGTTGTTGATTCCATTTATGCTTTATTTCTCTTGTTTTCCTTTTGTGTATACAGTTCATGCCAGAATTAATCATTCCTTTCCCCCACAGTCTCGCAGCAGGGTGTTTGTTCCTCACTCGGTCTTGTGCTGTCACCAGTTTCTATCAGCTATTCTCCATCTGTTCCCCTCCCCAGCTGCACCCCACACCTCCTGCACAATATCCCACAAAAGACACACCCCAAGGGAAGACCCCCATAATGCACTGTACCTACTTCAAAAGCACGGTGTTATCTGGATAACCTTGAATCCACCCTGACTTTTTTTTTTCCAAAAATAAGTCTTAAGAAACAACAAGTATTGGTGAGGATGTAGAGAAAAAGGAACCCTGGTGCACTGCTGGTGGGAACGCAAATTGGTAGAGCCACTGTGGAACCCTATGTATGGAGGTTCCTCAAAAAATTAAAAATAGAACGACCCTCTGACCCAGGAATTGCACTACTGGGTATTCACCCCCCCCAAAAATGCAAAAACGCTATGTTTACTGCAACATTGTTTACAATAACCAAGATATAGAAGCAGCCGAGCGACCACCGATAGATGAATGGATAAAGAGGATGTGGTATGTATATACAATGGAATATTCAGCCATCAAGGAGAATAAAATCTTGGCCAACATGGCGGAGAAGCAGGGAGAATCCATGCATCCGGCGTCTCTCAAACAAACAAGTGTGGAAGCCAAATGACTTTGAACACCAGAGCCTGGCAGGAAAAGAGACTGCATCTACTAGGAAGAAAATGGGAAAGCCGAAAAAGAGATAGGTGGGTAATGACAAACTAGGAGAGAGAAAAAAAAGACTGCGTGGGCACAGAGGGGAGGGACCCCCTTCTGCGGAGAGACAAAGGGAAGAGAAAGAGCGGCTAGGAAAGGGCAGGACCATAGCTGGACAGGAGAAACACCTCGGACTGAGACTGAGAGGGATCCCATCTCTAACTGCGGGGCTTTCCTCGGACAGCGGCCGGCTCCGTGTTCGTGCACCTGGGAGAAAGGGAGCCAGCCCTGGGTGCGGTGGTAGGTCAGGGGCTCAGTCCGCAGCTGGAGAAAGTGGATCCCTCCCTGGAGGGCTGTGCGATAGCACAGAACCTGCCTGCGTCCGCCACCCCCGGGCACTGTGGCTGGGCCCAGGGCGCAGTCCCCAGGAGGCAAGGCGGCCGTTTCCCTGGAGTGCTGTGGGAAAAGACAAAGCCTGCCTGCATCCGCCACCCTGGGGGGCTCTCGGCAAGGGCAGCAGCTCTCAGTCCGCAAAGGAGAAGTCGGTCGTCCCTGAAGTGCGGCGGCACAGACAAAGCCAAAGCCAGCCGGGACCACACATCACCGCACTGAGAGGCGCTTCCCCAGCACCAGAGCGCAAGAAGCGGGACTTTGAATCCTAGCCAAGTGCAGGGTAAGGGGAGTTGGAGCAAGAAAGACCGCCTGCGGCACAGTGAGGACGACTCAAACGGAGTCCACCGGGTCCGGCTCTATGGAGAAGAGACTGGGAGATCACCATCGCCCCCACCCCCACCACCAAGGCGGGGCCTCAGGGATCACTCCCCAGGCCCTTAGTGGAGGCGGGTTCAGAATACGCCAAACCACGCCCCCTCGCACTGGGTAACTGCGTATCCACCTGATTCACACAGACCCTGCGGGCAGCTCCTCCCGACAAGCTCTGCAGCATTACCTGGATTAACTCTAGGTCAATTCTGGATATATAAATATATTCTCCCCGCCCCCCATTTCCCCTCCTTATCTCTCTTCCCTCCTGTAGGCTGGTTAGTCGGTTACTGGTCTGTCTAAACAGACATACTTAATCCATCATCTTGATACATGTTCTACACCTCCTTCTTTACACTTCTTTCTCTCTCTTTGGAATAATCAAGCCATATAGTTTCTCTGGATAATTTTATCTTCGTTTCGTCTTCCCCGCCTCGTTCCTTATTTTCCTTTCTCTCTCTCTGGATTAAGCCTTTTAGTCTCTCTGCCTAATCAAGGTTTACTTTTTCTCCCTGCCCCTGCCCCCCACTCCTGTCATTTCTCTCTTTGTATGTGCTCTTCCATCAGCACCGTCTCCACCCTCTTCTTTATTTGTACTAGGTGTTTTTGCATTTTTTGTTTTTAGTTTTTTGTTTTTGTTTGTTTGTTACTTGTTTTTGTGCTTGCATGTTTTCATGTCCTGGTGGCCTGTTTTCCTCTCCAGAGCTACTCCAAGGAACAAATCAAAGCAAATGGTAGGGTAATAAAATTACCAAAGTCACAACAACAGACAGCAAGTAACAATCCCCCAAAAAAACCACTTCCAGAAGGGCCAGGCCCTGCACAGCGTATGACCCTGCTTTAATATAGCAGAGCTCGCAGGTGCAAAGCACACAAGCTTTTAAAACGCATAAGGGACAGAAAACTAGCCAAAATGACAAAACGGAAGAATTCTGCTCAAAAGACATTCCAGGAAATAGTGACAGCTAATGAACTGATCAAAATCCATTTAAGCAATATAACAGAACAAGAATTTAAAATAATAGTCATAAAATTAATCACTGGGCTTGATAAAAGCATAGAGGATGTAGAGAATCTATTTCTACAGAGATCAAGGGACTAAAAACTAGTCATGATGAATTAAAAAATGCTATAAATGAGGTGCAAAATAAAATGGAAGCGGCCACAGTGTGGACTGAAGAGGCAGAGGAGAGAATAGGTGAACTAGAAGATAAAATTATGGAAAAACAGGAAGCTGAGAAAAAGAGAGATAAAAAAATCCTCGAGTATTAGGGGAGAAATAGAGAACTAAGTGATGCAATCAAACGGAACAATATCCATATAATAGGTTTTCCAGAAGAGGAAGAAAGAGAGAAAGGGGCTGAAGGTGTACTTGAACAAATCATAGCTGAGAACTTCCTTGATCTGGGGAAGGTAACAGGCATTGAAATCCAAGAGGCACAGAGAACTCCCTTCAGACATAACTTGAATCGATCTTCTGCACGACATATCATAGTAAAACTGGCAAAATACAAGGATAAAGAGAAAATTCTGAAAGCAGCTAGGGATAAACACGCTCTAACTTATAAAGGGAGACCCATATGGCAGGCCAGAAAGGAATGGCAGGAAATCTTCAATGTGATGCAAAGAAAAAATATGCAGCCGAGAATCCTTTATCCAGCAAATCTGTCATTCAGAATAGAAAAAGAGATAAAGATCTTCCCAAAAAAACAAAAACTGAAGGAAATCATCACCAATAAACCAGCCCTACAAGAGATCCTAAGGGGGATTCTGTGAGTGAAATGTTCCAAGGACCACAAAGTACCAGAAACATCACTACAAGCATGAAACCTACAGACATCACAATGACTCTAAACCCATATCTTTCAATAGTAACACTGAATGTAAATGGACTACATGCTCTCACCAAAATACATAGGGTATGAGAATGGATAAAAAAACAAGACCCATCTGTTTGCTGTCTACAAGAGACTCCTTTTAGACCTGAAGAGACCTTCATATTGAAAGTGAGGGGATGGAGAACTTTCTATCATGCTATTGGAAGTCAAAATAAAGCTGGAGTAGCCATACTTATATCAGACAAACTAGACTTTAAACTAAAGGCTGTAACAAGAGATGAAGAAGGGCATTATATAATAATCACAGGGTCTATCCATCAGGAAGAGCTAACAATTATAAATGTCTATGCGCCGAACACGGGAGCCCCCAAATACATAAAACAATTAATCACAAACATAAACAACCTTATTGACAAGAATGTGGTAATTGAAGGGGACTTTAACACTCCACTTACAACAATGGATATATCATCTAGACACAGGATCAATAAAAAAACAATGAATGATACATTGGATCAGATGGACTTGACAGATATATTTAGAACTCTGCACCCCAAAGCAACAGAATATACTTTCTTCTCGAGTGCACATGGAACATTCTCCAAGATAGATCACATACTGCGTCACAAAACAGCCCTTTGTAAGTATAAAAGAACTGAGATCATACCATGCACTTTCAGACCACAATGCTATGAAACTTGAAATCAATCACAGGAAAAAGTCTGGAAAACCTCCAAAAGCATGGAGGTTAAAGAACACCCTACTTAAGAATGAATGGGTCAACCAGGCAATTAGAGAAGAAATTTAAAAAAATATGGAAACAAACGAAAATGAAAATACAACAATCCAAACGCTTTGGGATGCAGCGAAGGCAATCCTGAGAGGAAAATACATTGCAATCCAGGCCTATCTCAAGAAACAAGAAAAATCCCAAATACAAAATCTAACAGCACACCTAAAGGAAATGGAAGCAGAACAGCAAAGACACCCCAAACCCAGCAGAAAAAGAGAAATAATACAGATCAGAGCAGAAATAAATAATTTAGAATCTAAAAAAACCATAGAGCAGATCAATGAAACCAAGAGTTGGTTTTTTGAAAAAATAAACAAAATAAGGGGCGCCTGGGTGGCTCAGTCAGTTAAGTGTCAGACTTCGGCTCAGGTCATGAACTCATGGTTTGTGGGTTCAAGCCCCGTGTCGAGCTCTGTGCTGACAGCTTGGAGCCTGCTTCGGGTTATGCATCTCCCTCTCTCTCTCTGCCCCTCCCCTGCTGATGCTCTGTCTCCCTCTGTCTCTCAAAAGTACATATTTTTTTAAAAATTTTAAATAATAAATAAATAAATAAATAAATAACAAAATTGATAAACCTCTAGCCAGGCTTCTCAAAAAGAAAAGGGAGATGACCCAAATAAATAAAATCATGAATGAAAATGGAATTATTGCAACCAATCCCTCAGAAATACAAGTAATTATCAGGGAATACTATGAAAAATGATATGTCAACAAATTAGACAATCTGGAAGAAATGGACAAATTCCTAAGCACCCACACACTTCCAAAACTCAAACAGGAAGAAATCAAAAACTTGAACAGACCCATAACCAGTGAAGAAATTGAATCAGTTATCAAAAAATCTCCCAACAAAGAAGAGTCCAGGACCAGATGGCTTCCCTGGGGAATTCTACCAGACATTTAAAGCGGAGATAATACCTATCCTTCTCAAGCTGTTCCAAAAAATAGAAAGGGAAGGAAAACTTCCAGACTCATTCCAAGAAGCCAGCATTACGTTGACTCCTAAACCAGAGACCCAGCAAAAAAAGAGAACTACAGGCCAATATCCCTGATGAATATGGATGCAAAAATTCTCAACAAGATACTAGCAAATCGAATTCAACATTATATAAAAAGAAGTATTCACCATGATCAGTTGGGATTCATTCCTGGGCTGCAGGGCTGGTTCAATATTCACAAATCAATCAATGTGATACAACATATTAATAAAAGAAAAGATAAGAACCATCCTGTCAATCGATGCAGAAAAAGCATTTGACAAAATTCAGCATCCTCTCTTAATAAAAACCCTCGAGAAAGTCGGGATAGAAGGAACGTACCTCAACATCATAAAAGCCATTTATGAAAAGCCCACAGCTAGTATCATCCTCAATGGGGAAAAACTGAGAGCTTTCCCCTGGAGATCAGGAACACGACAGGGATGTCCACTCTCACTGATGTTGTTTAACATAGTGTTGGAAGTTCTAGCATCAGCAGACGACAAAAGGAAATCAAAAGCATCAAAATCGGCAAAGATGAAGTCAAGCTTTCACTTTTTGCAGATGACGTGATATTATACATGCAAAGCCTGACAGACTCCACCAAAAGTCTGCTAGAACTGATACACGAATTCAGCAAAGTTGCAGGATACAAAATTAATGTACAGAAATTAGTTGCATTCTTATATACTAACAATGAAGCAACAGAAAGACAAAGAAACTGATCCCATTCACAATTGCACCAAGAATCATAAAATACCTAGGAATAAACCTAATCAAAGATGTAAAAGATCTATATGCTGAAAACTATAGAAAGCTTATGAAGGAAATTGAAAAAGATACAAAGAAATGGAAAAACATTCCATGCTCATGGAATGGAAGAATAAATATTGTTAAAATGTCAATACTACTCAAAACAATCTACACATTCAATGCAATCCAAATCAAAATTGTACCAGTATTCTTCTCAAACCCAGAACAAGCAATCCTAAAATTTGTATGGAACCACAAAAGGCCCTGAATAGCCAAAGTACTTTTGAAGGAGAAGACCAAAGCGGGAGGCATCACAATCCCAGACTTTAGCCTCTACTACAAAGCTGCAGTCATCAAGACAGCATGGTTATTGGCACAAAAACAGACACTTAGACCAATGGAATAGAATAGAGACTGCAGAATTGGACCCACAAAAGTATGGCCAACTAATCTTTGATAAACACTGGAAAAAAGACAGTCTCTTTATCTTTAACAAATGGTGCTGGGAGAACTGGACAGCAACCGGCAGGAGAATGAAACTAGACCACTTTCTTACACCATTCACAAAAATAAACTCCAAATGAATGAATGTGAGACAGGAAACCATCAAAACCCTAGAGGAGAAAGCAGGAAAAAAACCTCTCTGACCTCAGCCACAGCAATTTCCTACTTGACACATCTCCAAAGGCAAGGGAATTAAAAGTAAAAATGAACTACTGGGACCTCATCAAGATAAAAAGCTTCTGCACTGCAAAGGAAACAATCGACAAAACTAAAAGGCAACTGACAGAACGGGAAAAGATATTTGCAAATGACCTATCGGATAAAGGGCTAGATCCAAAATCTATAAAGAACTCACCAAACTCCACACCCAAAAAACAAATAATCCAGTGAAGAAATGGGCAGAAGACATGAATGGACACTTCTCTAAAGAAGACATCCAGATGGCCAACAGGCACATGAAAAGATGCTCAACGTCGCTCCTCATCAGGGAAATACAAATCAATACCACACTCAGATACCACCTCACGCCGGTCAGAGTGGCCAAAATGAACAAAACAGGAGACTAGAGATGCTGGAGAGGACATGAAGAAACGGGAACCCTCTTGCACTGTTGGTGGGAATGCAAATTGGTACAGCCGCTCTGGAAAACAGTGTGGAGGTTCCTCAGAAAATTAAAAATAGATCTACCCTATGACCCAGAAATAGCACTGCTAGGAATTTACCCAAGGGATACAGAAGTGCTGATGCAGAGGGGCACTTGTACCCCAATGTTCATAGCAGCACTTTCAACAATAGCCAAATTATGGAAAGAGCCTAAATGTCCATCAACTGACGAATGGATAAAGAAGATATGGTTTATATATACAATGGACTACTACTTGGCAATGAGAAAGAATGAAATCTGGCCTTTTGTAGCAATGTGGATGGAACCGGAGAGTGTTATGCTAAGTGAAATAAGTCAGGCAGAGAAAGACAGATACCATACGTTTTCATTCATATGTGGATCCTGAGAAACTTAACAGAAGACCAGGGGGGAGGTGAAGGGAGAAAAACAAAAGTTACAGAGAGGAAAGGAGGCAAACCATAGGAGACTCTTAAAAACTGAGAATAAACTGAGGGTTGAGGGGGGATGGGAGGGGAAAGTGGGTGATGGCACCTGTTGGGATGAGCACTGGGTGGTGTATGGAAACCAATTTGACAATAAATTTCATATTAAAAAAAATTAAATAAAAAATAAACCATTCCCTTACAAAGAGAAAAAAAAAAGCATAAAATTTTGCCATTTGCAGTAATGCCGATGAAGCTAGAGACTATAATGCTAAACAAAATAAGTCAGAGAAAAGACAAATATATTATTTCACTCACATGTGGAATTTAAGAAAGAAAACAAATGAGCAAAGGAAAAAAGAGAGAGAGACGAAGGCAAACCAGAAACAGACCCTTAATTACAGAGAACAAACTGATGGTGACCAGGGGGAAGGGAGGGGTGGAGGAAATGGGGGACAGGGATAAAAGAGTGCACTTATGATGAAAAAATAAAATAAAATGATTTTTAAAAGTTAAGAATTCAAAAATTTCAAAGCTAGGGGCGCATGGGTGGCGCAGTCGGTTAAGCGTCCGACTTCAGCCAGGTCACGATCTCGTGGTCCGGGAGTTCGAGCCCCGCGTCAGGCTCTGGGCTGATGGCTCAGAGCCTGGAGCCTGTTTCCGATTCTGTGTCTCCCTCTCTCTCTGACCCTCCCCCGTTCATGCTCTGTCTCTCTCTGTCCCAAAAATAAATAAACGTTGAAAAAAAAATTAAAAAAAAAAATTTCAAAGCTAAAAAAAATAATAAAAATAGCCTAAAGTCATAAAAATAATCAATGGCGGGGAGGCTTTTCTAGATCTCTGTTTCAAAGGAAGGAATCCAACTCATACTTGCTTATGAACAGAACAACAAAAAAGTAACGTAATGGCTCCGGGTCCCTGAAAAGTCCAGAGGTGGACCCGTCTTTGGCACAGTGTGCACAGTGCCATCAGGACCGGTCTGTGCTCTCCCGTGTCAGCTTCCTTCTCCAGCATGATCTCCTCAGGCAGCACTCCTGGCGGATCCTGTAGACACATACCCAATTAGCAACCGCAGAAGTGAACCCAGTGACTTGAGTAAAATCCCGGGATCAGCTCTATTGGCTGGGTTTGGGTCATACGTCCTTCCTGGACCTATTGCTGCAGCCAGGACGTTTTGGTGCTTGAGGGCCAGGCCTGAATCACATGACTCACTCCCCCTGGAGACAGGAGACAGAGTCATCTCCGTCCAAGCCGCTTTTACTGAGGGACCTGGGCACTGCCCCAAATAAATCTAGACGCAATTATCAGAAGAAGGGGTGGGTCCTGGGCTTGACAACCAAATCTGCAGTCCTGTTTACCAGGGGGAAGGTTACAGCTGCCAGGTTTGATCACAGGGCCACACCTGGAGGGCATGAACGGTAAGGCCCATTGAGGCACACTTCCCCAAAGCAGTAGGCACTGGGTAGACACTTGCATTCACGGGTGGTCTTGGTGGGGGGCAGATGCAAGAATAAATAAAAATAGCATAGTGGATAAGCAGATGGGCTCTGAAGTTAGAGACCTAGATTTGAATCTACCTGGATTTACTGTTTACTATTTTTTTCTGACTCTCAGTTTCTTTTGAAAACTAGGTTAATACAGGAGTAGTGTCTACATCCCAAAATTCTTGTGAGAATTAAATGGAATAACCTGCATAAAGGATTTAGCTGTGTTCTTAGAACACAGTAAGTGTTCAATGAATGTCTGCTATTATTATAGTGGTCTGGGGGCTTTGTTTCAAGCACAAAACATTCACTAAGACAGAACGTATCCTGGGTCATAAAAGACACTGCGACAAACCCAAAAGAACTGAAATCATACAAAGTATTTTCTCTGACCATAAATGAATTAATCTAGGAACTGAGAGAAATATAAACAGAAGAGTATACAAATTTGGAAATTAAAGAACATATATACAGCTAATCCATAAGTGAAAGGGCAAATCTCCAGAATCTTAGAAAACATTTCAAACTGAATGAAAATGAAAATACAGGATACCTAAATTTGTGGCATGCAGCTAAAGCAGTCTTTGGAGGGAAATTTTATGCATTAAATGTTCTCATTAAAAAAAGGTACCAAACCAATAATCCAAGAAATTAAAAAAAGGAGAACAAAACAGAACTGAAACAAATAAAAAACATGGAAATTTTAAAGATGAGAGCAGAAACAAAATTAACAGATAAATAAAATGAAAAGCTCGTTCTTTAAATAGATCAATAAAATCGAGAGAGCTCCTGCAATAAGACTGACGGGGAGAGAGAGGGTGAAGATGAATTATCAATATCAGGAAAAAAAATTAACAATTTTTGAGATATTAAAATAATCAATTAAAAACTGAAAATTATCAATGTTGGGAAGGACAAAGTCTTTTTTGCTCTAGTTTTTTAATGTCTATTTTGAAAGAGAGAGAGATAAAGAGCAAGCAGGAGAGGGACAGAGAGAGAGAGAGAGAGAGAGAGAGAGAGAGAGAAAGAGAAACACAAGCAGGCTTCATACTGTCAGCACAGAGCCCAACTGGGGGCTCAATCCCACAAACCATGAGATCATGACCTGAGCTGAGATCAAAAGTCGGACACTTAACCAACAAACCAATTAAAGTTTCTTTTAATTGAATTCACATTTAAATCAAGAAAACTGGGGCGCCTGGCCGGCTCAGTCAGCAGAGCATGCAACTCTCTATCTCAGGGTCATGAGTTCAAGCCCCACATGAGCGTGGTGCCTAGTTAAAAAAAAATTTTTTTAAAGAATACTTAATCAATCAATCAATCAATCAATCAACCAATCATGAAAACTCCAGGCCCAGGTGGTTTCACTGGCAAATTTTACCAAATATCAAAGAAGAAACAGGATGAATTCTACACAACTTTTTCTACGAAAATAAGAGACGAGGTACTTCCAAAGCCATTTCATCATGTGGACGTTACAAGTATTAGCTTCATACGGAACCAGTACAAAAAAAAGAAAACTAGAGACCAATACTGTTCATGAGCACAGGTGCAAGATTCCTCAAAAAGTTATCAAATAAAAGCCATATATACATGTCAGGACAAAGACCAAGATGACCGGTACAGACAGGGTAATAATGAATTACATCCCTGATACATAACTTATTTTATTTCACTCTTGCAATAAGCAGGTGAGGTAGCCCTTCTTACAGCCATTTAAAAGACAAGAAAACTCGAATACTTGTCACTTAAGTGATGTGTGTCACACAGTGTGGCCTAGGACTGGGTTGGGGATCCCAGGACCCACAGATTCTTGTCTGCATCACATCACAGTTTTGCTATAACCACACAGCTTTCGGTCATCTGGCAGTGATCCACAGGGCGCTGGAGCAGGAAGGGAGGAGGGTTTCCTACACGACAGGCTCCTGAGCGACCGCTTCGTGGCCTCAGACCAGAAGAGCCACACAGATGTGTTAGAGGAATCGCTGCTTACTCTTCTGGGACAATTTGGCATTGGTGCACACACAATGGTCCCGGGGGGGCCTGAAAGAGTTAATGCACACACACCCCACCCTCCATGAGTTTGAAAAAAGGGCAAACACGCATTAATTGTCTTTTGCGTCTGAAATTCATTATTTAAATCTGAAGTAGATTCATTATAAAAACTGTTTTATTAAAGTATAACATTAGGGCTACCAGCTCTAATTTTCCTTGATAGGTCTTGACGTGAATTTTGGAATCACAAGATGTAAAGTAATAAAGAAAACATCATATGGTCTTCCAGGAAAAAAAGGTGATGCAATGTTGGGGCTAATTTTGTGATATCCATCTTTAACAGTGTTGGAGCTACTCACTCTGTAAAGAACTCCATGGGACTTTTTTTTTTCCCTCTTGATGTGGACCGTTTCATTCTGTGCTCCTTTTTCCAACTCAGTGTATTTTATAATGATATCCATCATGTCTGTTTGTCAGTTTATGGCAGCTTAAAAAATTGCCTCAAGGCCAGTAATGAGAAGAAATCTTTCCAACTTCCTCTAGATTGTTTTATGTGCTTCACAGTTTTCTGCACCAAATAATAAAAAAAATAACGTGGCTTTTGAAACTGTCCTGTACTTGCCTTGGTTTCTTCTCCTTTTAATCTTTTATGGTTTATTTCCATTTGTTTCACTATGTTTATTCTACTATGCTTTTGTTCATAATTAACAAGATATAAAAGATCTGAATATATTCTCAAAATGGAAAGTTTTCTAAAGACCTTATTTCAGCGGCCTTTAATCCAACGTGAAGACAATTATCTGGAATTTTATAAATATATACATCTATATATATTATATATATACATATATATATCAGAGAGATATATATTTATTTATAAACTTATAAAATAAGTATATATACACACATATAAATATTATAAATATCTCCTTAACAAGACAGTCCACATTTTAAGAGCTGATGAAATAGAGAAACCAATACAAGCTAGAGAAGAGTAGCTGAGTTCTCCACTTGATCTTAGCCAAAAGGCCGAGAAGCGATTGAGTAGCTGAGTTCTCAAGATACGGCTGGATGGGGCGCCTGGGTGGCTCAGTCAGTTGAGCGTCCAGCTTCGGCTCAGGTCATGATCTTGCGGTTTGTGAGTTTGAGCCCCGCATCAGGCTCTGTGCTGACAGCTAGGAGCCTGGAGCCTGTTTCAGATTCTGTGTCTCCCTGTCTCTCTGCTCCTCCCCCGCTTGTGTGCTCGCTCACTCTCTCTCTCTCTCTCTCTCTCTCTCTCTCAAAAATAAACATCAAGATACTGCTGGCTAACTCCAATATGGAAAGAAACTTACAGGTTCCTTAGCTGGATTATACTAGCACCTGGAAGTGGCAATGGGTCTTGGAAGGATCAGTCGTTTCTGGCGTCGTTAGAAACATGCTGGTGATGATCAGGAGAACTTGAAGGATTTTCCAGGATGGCATGTCTTTTTTTTCTATTTTTCATCTTAAATCCCTGCCTATCTAACATATCAAGTTGTGCAATAATTCCATGCTTGGATTACCATTTAGCTGTGCCTGGCATTTCCCAAAACATTATTTCCACGGCCATTCTGTCACAAAAAGCACTAAGCTACCGTATGGAGTCAGGGGGCAGGTATGTAATAAATTATTCCGAGACATATATTTCCTAAAGAATATGCCCAGGTACTTTGGGAGAGAAGATGGCGGAGCAGCATGGAGCCCCTCAGCTTGTCTTGTCCCTGAAACGCAGTTAGGTCAGCACCAAACCATTTTGCACACTTAGGAAACTGATCCAAGGACTAACACAACAGTCTGAATAACTTGAGCCACAGAACTTGGCAGGTACAGGGTGCAGAGAGGTGAACTGGGGGAGAGAAAACCCGCGGAGGGTAGGGAGCTGTTTTTGTGAAGAGAAGACAGAGAAAGGGGGAGAGTGTGGTGCATCAGGAGTGCAGGAAAAACACTCCAAAAGTAGCTGGAGAGAACAAGAGAGAAAGAGTGAAAACACTCGCAGGAGATTGAACAAGAAATCTGCTCCCCAAAACCCTGATGGGAAGAAAGCAAAGGGTTTCAATATTACCAGGATTCTATAAACACTGGAGAACAGAGTCTGAAGTTCCAGAGCTGAGTGCCTGGTGGTGCTCTGGGGAGGAAGCAATCAACGCCCAGGAGCAGGCAGTGGGGTCTGAGGGGTCCATGTGCCCACAGGAAAAGCAGTTCCCTTGCTAAAAGTGCATTTGGAAGAGGCCATATGGCCTCCCCACAGGCCAAGGTCGCAGCGGACCGCAGAGAACAGCCACCTGTGCTGATGTTGGGACAAAGACGCCAGAGTGCGGTATAACCTGGTGCTGTTTATGTGTTGTGTTTTGCCACAATCTCGGAACCTCTGATGCTGTGCGATCACACGACACTTTCTGGGGCAAGCCGGCAGCTGGCCACAATCACTGAACCTCTACCACAGCATGATCACACAAACTTTTTCTGGGGCAAGCCAGCACCCGACTATTGCTCAGAGAGACCCACCCCCAGAGTGTCAGCCTAGGTCCAAAGCTGCAGAGGTCTCTGAAGTGTGCAGTTTTGAAACAAAACCCCATCTGAGCTAAAACTCTGGAGGGAGGTGCCACCTGGCAGGCAGACAGCTTGGACATATACAGGGTAGAGGCAGGGAGTGGACAGAAGCCTGAGACAAAGGAGGGGTGCTCGATCATGAGTCAGTGAGAGCACAAAGTGCCCGTGCCAGAGACTAGGGAGCTGGGTGAAGCCATTTCCCCCTCTCCTGTGCACACACATGCACACCACACTGATCAACCCCAGTAAGCTAAGCAGCACCGCCTGGGGGAGAATGGAGCCATTACACCAAGACCCGCCCAACTGTTCCCTCCAAGCACATTCCCTAGAAAACCAGCATGAGTTCCTCCACCTGCTTAGGAAAAGAACTATAGAGTGCTTCAAAGTTTGACTTCTGGGGGAAACTGGATATAAATTCATTCAGGTTTCATTCTGTTTTCTGGTTCATTTATAAGTTCATTTTTTTTGCTTCTGTTTTTGTTTAAATTGTTTTTGTTGTTTTTCTTTTCCTTTCTTTTCTTTTTCTTGGATACAGTGAAAATTTTATTTTTCTTTTTATTATTTTTAAGTTGTTATTTTTACTTTGTTTTTTAAATTCTTTTCTTCTATTTCATTTTATTCTATTACATAACTTTTTAAAAAATTGTCCTTACCTTTCGTTTTTCTTTTCTTTCCCCTTTTTCTCTATTCTATCAAGCTTCTTCCAACAAGCAGACCAAAACACACCTAGGATCTAGCTTCATTTTATTTTTTGCTTTTTTTTTAAATTTTAATTTTTTAGTTTTATTTTTTTCTTCCTCCAGAATGACCAAACAAAGGAACTCACCCCAAAAGAAAGAACAGGAAGAAATGACAGCCGGGAGCCATCAACACAGATATAAGCAAGATGTATGAACTAGAATTTAGAACTATGACAATGACAATACTAGCTGGGGTTGAAAAAAGCACAGAATCCCTTTCTGCAGAGATAAAATAAGTAAAATCTAGTCAGGATGAAATTAAAATGTTATAACCAGAAGTCAATGGCAAGGATGGACAAAGCAGAGCAGCAAATATAGAAGACAAAATTACGGAGAATAATGAAGCAGAAAAAACGAGGGAAACAAAGACAAACGAGCATGATACAAGAGTTAGATAACTCAGTGACCTATTAAAAAGGAATAATATGTGAATCCTAGGAGTTCCAGAAGATGAAGAGAGAAAAAAAGGGACAGGTTTATTGTAACAGAAAGCTTTCCTAATCTGGGGAAGGATGGAGATATCAAAATCTATAAGTACATACAACTCCCATTAGATTCAACAAAAACTAACCATCACCAACGCATATCATAGTCAAATTCACAAAATACTCAGCCAAGGAGAAAATCATGAAAGCAGCAAGGGAAAAAAAGTCCTTAACCTACAAGGGAAGACAGATTAGGTTTGCGGCAGACCTATCCACAGAAACCTGGCAGGCCAGAAAGGGTGGCAGGATACAGTCAACATGCTGAATTGAAAAAATATGCAGCCAAGAATTCTTTATACAGCAAGGCTGTCATTCAAAATACAGGAGAGATAAAGAGTTTCCCAGAAGAACAAAAACTAAAGGAGTTCATGACCACTAAACCAGCCCTGCAAGAAATTTTAAGGGGGACTCTTTAAGGTGGACAAAGATGAAACAAAACAAAAAAGACAAAAAGCAACAAACACTAGAGAATATCACAAGAAACACCAACTCTACAGGCAACACAATGGCACTAAATTCATATCTTTCAGTATGCACTCTAAAATTTTGTAATGTTTATTTATTTTTGAGAGAGAGAGAGAGAACATAGTGTAAGTGGGGAAGGGGCAGAGAGAGGAGAAACAGAATCTGAGGCAGGATCCAGGCTGTGAGCTGTCAGCATGAAGCCAAACGTGGGGCTTGAACCCACAAACTACAAGATCATGACCTGAGCCAAAGTTGGACACTTAACTGACTGAACCACCCAGGCACTCCAGTACTCACTCTAATGTCAATGGACTAAATGCTCCACTCAAAAGACACAGGGCATTGGAATGGATAAGAAAACAAGACCCATCTGTATGTTGCTTACAAGAGACCCATTTTAGACTTGAAAGTAAGGGGATGGAGTAAGGGGATGGAGAACCATCTATCATGCTAATGGTCATCAAAAGAAAGTTGGAGTAGCCATATTTATATCAGAAAAACTAGATTTTAAAATAAAGACTGTAACAAGATATAACAAGAGATTAAGGGCATTATATCTTAATTTAGGGGTTTATCCACCAAAATCTAACAATTGTAAATATTTATGCCCCCAATGTGAAACACCCAAATGTATAAATCAATTAATGACAAACATAAAGAAGCTCATTGATAATAATACCATAACAGTAGGGGACTTCAATACCTCACTTACAGCAATGGACAGATCATCTGAGCAGAAAATCAATGAAGAAACACTTTTGAATGACACACTGGACCAGATGGACTTAACAGATAAATTCAAGACATTTCACATTCTTCTCAAGTGCATAAGGAACATTCCCCAGAATAGATCACATCCTGGGACACAAATCAACCCTCAACAAGTACAAAAAGATTGAGATCATACCTTGCATATTTTCAGACCACAACGCTATGAAACTCGAAATCAATCACAAGAAAATATTTGGAGAGACCATGAATACTTGGAGATTAAAGAACATCCTACTAAAGAAAGAATGGGTTAACCAAGAAATTAAAGAAGAAATTAAAAAGTACATGGAAGCCAATGAAAATGAAAACAGAACCCAAAACCTCTGGGATGCAGCAAAGGTGGTCATAAGAGGGAAGTATATAGCCTTCCTAAATCAGAAAGAAAGGTCTCAGATACCTTTCTTACACCTAACTGTAAAAGAGCTGGAAAAAGAATAGCAAATAAAGCCCAAAAACAGCCAAAGAAAGGAAATAATAAAGATTAGAGCAGAAATCAATGATACCAAAATCAAAAAAACAGTAAAACAGATCACTGAAACCAGGAGCTAGTTCTTTGAAAGAATTAAAAAGAGTGATAAACCCCTAGCCAGAGTGATCCAAGAAAAAAAAAAAAAAAGGAAAGGAAAGGACCCAAATAAATAAAATCATGAATGAGGAGAGATCACAACCAACAATGCAGAAATACAAACAATAGTAAGATTATATTATGAGCAAATATATGCCAACAAATTAGGCACTCTGGAAGAAATGGAAAAGTTCCTAGAAACATATAAACTACCAAAACTGAAACAGGAAGAAATAGAAAATTTGAACAGTATAGAAATTGAATAACCAGTAAAGAAATTGAATCAGTAATCAAAAATCTCCCAACAAACAAGAGTCTAGGGATGGATGGCTTTCCAAGGGAATTCTAACAAACATTTAAAGAAGAGTTAATGCCGATTCTTTTGAAGCTGTTCCAAAAAATAGAAATGGGAGGAAAACTTCCAAACTCATTCTATAAGGCCACCATTACCTTGATTCCAAAACCAGACAGAGCCCCACTAAAAAGGAAACTATAGACTAATTTCCCTGATAAGAAAGGATGCAAAAATTCTCAACAACATAGTAGCAAACTGGATACAACAATACACGAAAAGAATTGTTTACCACGATCAAGTAGAATTTATTCCTGAGATGCAGGGCTGGTTCATCATCTGCAAATCAAACAATGTGACACATCACATTAATAAAAGAAAGGATAAGAACCACATGATCCTCTCGGTAATGCAGAGAAAGCATTTAACAAAGTACAGCATCCATTCTTGATGAAAACCCACAAGAAAGCAGGGATAGGAGGATCATACTTCAAGATCACAAAATCCATATATCAAAGACCCACCACTAATAGCATCCTCAATGGAGAAAACTGGCAGCTTTCCCCCTAAGGTCAGGAACATGACAAGGATATCCACTCTCACCATTGTTAGTGAACAGAGTGTTAGAGGTCCTGGCCTCAGCACTCAGACAACACAAAAAAATAAAAAGCATCCAAATTGGCAAGGAAGAAGTCAAACTTTCACTCTTCATAGAAGACATGATATTCTATGTGGGAAACCCAAAAGACCCCACCAAAAAACTGCTAGAACTGATCCATGAATTGAGAAAGGTCACAGAATATAAAATCAATGTATAGAAATCAGTTGCATTTCTATACACCAAGAATGAAGCAACAGAAAGAGAAATCAAGGAATTGATCCCATTTACAATTGCACCAAAATCCATAAGATATCTAGGAGTAAACCTAACCAAAGAGGTGAAAAATCTATACAGTGGAAGTTATAGAAAGCTTATGAAAGAAACTGAGGAAGACCAAAACAATGGAAAAACATTCCATGCTCACGGATCGGAAGAACAAATACTGTTAAAATGTTGATACTACCCAAAGCAATCTACATACTCAATGCAATCCTTATCAAAATAACACCAGCACTTTTCACAGAGCTAGAACAAACAATCTTTAAACTTGTATGGAACCAGAAAAGACCATGAATAGCCAAAGCAATCCTGAAAAAGAAAAGAAAAGCTGGAGGCATCACAACTCTGGACTTCAAGCTGAATGACAAAGCTGTAATCATTAAGACAGTATGGTACTGGCACAAAAACAGAAACTTAGATCAATGGAAAAGAATAGAGAATCCAGAAATAGACCCACAAACATATGGCCAAGCAATCTTTGACAAAGCAGGAAAGAATATCCAATGGAATAAAGACAGTCTCCTCAGCAAATAGTGTTGGGAAAATTGGACAGCAACACGCAGGAGAATGAACCTAGACCAATTTCTCACACCATATACAAAAATAAACTCAAAAGTAAATGAAAGACCAAAACAAGACAGGAAGCCATCAAAATCCTAGAGGAGAAAATAGGCAACAACCTCTCTGACCTTGGCTGCAGCAACTTCTTATGTGACATGTCTCCAGAGGCAGGGGAAACAAAAGCAAAAAAGAAATATGGGGACCTCAAGATAAAAAGCTTCTCCACAGCGAAGGAAACAAGCAGCAAAACTAAAAGGAAACCGACAGAATGGGAGAAGATATCTGCAGATGACATATCAGATAAAGGGTTAGTTCCCAAAATCTATAAAGAACTTATCAAACTCAACACCCAAAAAACAAATAATCCAGTGAAGAAATGGGCAAAAGACATGAATAGACACTTTTCCAAAGAAGACATCCAGATGGCTAACAGACACATGAGAAGAGGTTCAACATCACTCATCATCAGGGAAATACAAATCAAAACCACACTGAGATATCACCTCACACATGTCAGGATGGCTAACGTGAACAACTCAGGCAACAAGAGATGTTGACAAGGATGCAGAGAAAGAGGAACCCTTTTGCACTGCTGGTGAGAATGCAAACTGGTACAGCCACTCTGGAAACCAGTGTGGAAGTTCCTCAAAAAATTAAAAATAGAACTACCCTCTGACCCAGCAATTACACTACCAGCTAGTTATGCAAAGAATACCAGAGTGCTATTTTGAAGGGGCACATGCACTCCAATGTTTATAGCAGCACTATCGACAATAGCCAAAGTATGGAAAGAGCCCAAATGTCCACTGACTGATGAATGGATAAAGAACTTTTGGTATATGTGTGTGTGTGTGTGTGCATACATACAATGGAATATACATACAATGGAATACTGCTCAGTGATCAAAAAGAATGAGACTTTGCCATTTGCAACAATGTGGATAGAATTAGAGCGTATTATGCTAAGTGAAATAAGTCATTCAGAGAAAGACAAATATTATATGATTTCCTTCATATGTGGAATTTAAGATACAAAACAGATGAACATAAGGGGAAGGAAGGAAAAATAATACAAAAACAGAGAGGGAGACGAACCATAAGAGACTCTTAAATATAGAGAACAAACTGAGGGTTGCTAGAGGGGAGGTAGGTTGGGGGGGTGGGCTAAATGGGTGATGGGCATTAATGAGGGCATGTGTTGGAATGAGCACCAGGTATTATATGGAAGAGATGAATCACTACATTCTATTCCTGAAATCATTATTATACTACACGTTAACTAACTTGGATTTAAATAATAATAAAAAAAAGAATATTCCCAGATCTTCCCTTCTCTGAGAATTATCTGTAGTTAGCATGTTTCACCAGCTATTGATTCTCAGTTACCTAATACTTAACGGAGGATATCTGGAAATTCAGTGTTTCATAACTGAAAATGGTATATAAACAAAATTTATTTTTATTTGCTTTGACTTCAATCCATATTTACTTGAAGGAATGAATGGAATGGTAGACGGATGGATGGATGAATAAACACAGGGACACATGGATGGATGAAACAGGTTTGACTGCTGTTCCTGTAAAATATGTGTATTATATATTCTGTCTTAGTTCAGGTTACTACAACAAATGTTCATAGACAGGGTGTCTTAAACAACAAACATTTCTCATACTTCTGAAGAGAGGGAAGTCCAAGATCAAGGTGCCAGTGTATCCAGTGTCGGTGAGGGTCCCAATCCTGCTTTGTAGATGGCCATCTTCCCACTGTATCCTCACATGGGAGAAAGAGAACTGGCCATCTCTCTGGCCTCTTATTATATGGCACTAATACAGCATTCATGAGGGCTCCACCTTCATGACCTAATGACCTCCCAAAGGTCCTATCACCTAATACATATTGGAATTAGGGTTTCAACACATGAATTCTGAGGGGACAAAATAGAGACCATTACTATATATAATGTAACATAATAACATACATACATAAGGCCTTTTACTCTGCTCTCAAACATTTTGGGAAAACTGAGGCTATTTAGCAATTCAGGCATCCACTCATCATATTTCATTACAGATGACCCCTGAAGACACGGAAGTTAGGTTCCGGACTCCCCTGTACAGCTGAAAATCCACATATAAATTTTGACTCCCCAAAACCTTTACTTACTGCTGACCAACAGCCTTACCCATAACATAGATAGCTGATTAACATGTATTTTGTATACGTATTATATACTATATTCTTATAACAAAATAATCTGAAAAAAGATGTTATTAAGAAAGTCATAGGAACAAAAATATTTACAATACTGCATTGTAAAAAATCCATGTATGAATCCAAGTTCAAACTCACTGCTGTTCAAGGGCCAGCCATACTCCTTGGCCTCTCTCCTATTCCTCCATTTTCCTTCATCTCGATTATCCACACAAATGCAAAAATGACTATTTGTGTATTTCATCTTAGTAAAAAGGAAATATGCTTTTCCTTTTCCTTTGCAAATGAAAGTTCTCTGTGTGAGGCTTGATAGGTATTAATTGAGGAAATGTCTCATAGAGGGGAGGTCAGGACCACTGGATTCCTAAAGGTGAAGCAGATTATTTTTCTTTAAGTGCTTAGGCTTTATGCCCTGAGGCTCCAAAAGTGAAACTTGTGAGTTCTTCTCACAGTGAAGTAAAGAATTCTTCATCTGTGTATTAACTCACGTGCAATAAAACTCTAGTGAAATTTTAGGTTAAGGTGTCACCTCCTAAAGGTATTTACATTTTAGACTGTCTCTAGATAAAAGCAGCAACACTCCTTTGGGATAATAATAATAACACAATAATAATTACAGCTATCATTGAGAATCAGTTATATATATCATTGTCTGCTAGGAACTGAATGTTCGTGTCCCTTCCAAATTCACATACTGTTACCCTAGCCCACAATGTGATATTTGGAGGTGGGGCCATTGGAGGTAATTATGGTTAGATTAGGTCATGAGGGTAAACCCTCATGATGGGATTAATGCCCTTCCCTCTCCCTCCCTTCCCTCTGCCCCTTCTTTAATCCCCCCAGTCTACAGTAATTTGTTACAGCAAAACCCAAACTAAGACACTATCCTAACCAGCTTAATTCTCCAAAGAAATAGGTAAGGAAACCAAGCCACAGACAACATAACTCAGTTGTGCAAAGTCAAAGAGCTATTAAGTAGAAGAGCCCAGATTCAGAGGCAGGCATATGTTTACCACCATGATAAACAGTGGGAAAGGGAGCATGTGGGCCCTTGGGCTGTGTTTTGTGGACACTGACGTGGAGAGGTGCATGTAGAAGGCTCTTTGGAGAATGCTCTTGGAACAACATGTGTAAGGGAGCATGGAAAGGACTGAGAACAGGGAGACACTGAACAGCTAGGCAGTCAGACCAGAGCCCTAGCCTATGCAGTGGGTAGCACCAGAGTCAGGATGACCCTTTGAGGATGTCCTGAACTGAGGGAATGACTCCAGGATTACTACCTTCCATCCTCCACTGACCCATCACGGGGTGTGGGCTGTCTCCAGCGATGGGGTACGCTCCCAAGTGGGGCAGCACCTTTCGGCTGAAGCAGTGCTTAACAAGAGACACAGCCAAGAGCCATCAGCAGCCAACACTCCCAGCAGGTAGGAGTAGTAAGTCCTTGGGTGGTGAAAGAGTAATTTTAGGGGTACACCACAACATCACCCCTACCTGGTGTGGGTCATCAAGTGGAAAATTAATCAAATCAAAGAGACGAAGGAAGGAGTTCTTCCAGAAGTACCCACAGATCTTATATCTAAAGGAAGAGAGAGATTTAACTAGGCAAGAAGAGTGATGAGGCTTACTAAGGAGAGGAAACATCATGTGCAAATAACTTGTGAACTGATCAAGAGGCTTTAAATTGAGGAATTTAAAAAGCCAGTGTGAGTGACACAGAAAGCAAAGTGGTATCTGATAGAATGGGACCAGATTATGCAGAGCCTTCAGGCAAAGATAAGGATGTCACCTTTATTCAAAGAACAATGGGAAACTTTTGAACCATTTTAAGTACGGGCTGACAAAAAGACTGTTTCAAAAGATTACTCTGACTCCAGGAGGGAGACCAAATGAGAGGTGGGTAGGGATGATCTGGGGAAAGAGGCCTAAGACTGCTGCTGCCATCAGGCCAGAGAAGATGTCTGCTTCTGCACGGGTGGGGTGACAGGAGAGATGACACACATACATTTGGGAGATAATCCGAAAGTACAGTGTGGAGCACTGAGTGACTGGATATGAGGGTACAGGAGAAGAAGGTGTTGATGATGACGCCCAGGAGCCTAATCTGTGCAACTGGCTGGAAGGACAGGCCTTTTACCGAGAGAGAGAGAGCACTGGAAAGAGTGCACTTCACTTAATCGGTGAAGACTGAGAGTTCCAGTGTGGGCAGGGGGATTTACATTCCCTGGAAGAGGAGTGGGCAATTGGATATGTAGCTCAGAATTGCACAGAAGGCAAATTCCAGGTAAAGTTCCAGGTAAAGACTTAAGTACTCTGTGTGCAGTTTATCAAAGTCACAGGCACAATGGAGACCAAAGAGGAAGTGTGCAGAGTGAGAAGAAAAGAGGCCCAAGTAGGAGTCATGAGGACTATTTGAAGACCCATACCCAAGGTAAGGCAGTGCTTTAGGGAGAGAGTGTGTCAAAACTGTTGAGAAGTCAAGTGAGATGGAACTCAGAATGGCCACTGCACTCTGCTACACTGGTATCACTGGGAATCTCAGGTAGCAGCGCTTTGATGCCATAATCAGCATAGAAGATATGTTGGACGAGGTCGAGCACTCAGTGCTTCCAGAGGAAGTGGAAGCCCTGAATTCAAACTACTCTTTCGAGATGAGTGGATCAAAACATGGCAAAACTCTAGAAAAGAGTAGAATTGAAGAGGAATGCTCCATTTTTGTTTTAAAATCTGGGCATGTTTAGACACCAGTGGGAAGGGTCCAACTGAGTGGCAGGAGTTGGATATATGAACAAGAACAGGAATAGTAGGTTACCTCATAGCACAAGGGGAGGGATTGGTGTCAGATGTGTAAACGGGTGGTCAAGTCCCTTAGCCTAACAAGACAGAGAACAAAAGAAGCACAATTGAAAGTAAGTTTGAATATTTGGGGTCCATGGGTATGTGAGCTCCCATCCCACTTGATTTTCTTTGGGAAGGAAAGTGGAGGTGAGGTTGACACCGTGAATGTTTATTTAACTTAACTGGATTGGACTGGACTGGATTGAGAAAGGGACTCAAATAACATCAAAAGAATAAATGACAACACTAAAAATGTGGGGAAGCACCCAGAAAAGAACCAAGTGAATTGCACCCAACAGAATGATCAACTGTGAATTGTCTTTTCTACACCTGTTCAGAGCTTCTTGGCATTACATTTAACGAACCAGAGGCCCACTGTCCGAGTGCATACCTATAGTAAGACTAAAATCTTACATCATCTTCCCCAACTGTCGCAACTTCTACTAAAAAACTAAATCAGCATTTCTTAGAGTAGCTAGTTTTGAAACACATAGGACGAATTGTTCTCTAGAGCCTGTTTAAGAATTTGGAAAAAATATAAGGCAATTTAAAAAGCAATAAGCTATTTTACGCAGCAGTCTGGCCATCTAAAAATGCATCCTGCTCTAGCTTTCAACTCTGTCTCCTGCCTCTTGGATTTTCATCACTACGAAATAACATTGCGAGGATTCTCTCCAAATGAATATGTTACTAGCAGTGTCCACAGTGGGAAAGAACAAATCGGAAAATACATATCAGCCTCTCTGTATACTTCCCGATGGCTAATCAGTTTAATTAGCACAATTAAAACCACCTACCCTTATCCAAGAACTTAACACAAAAAAGCATGCAATGAGTGTAAGCTTTTAAGAAGAAATAAAATTTACAAAATGTACCAATACTTGCAAACCAACTGTTAGCGTTATAAATTTCATCTGGTATTTAATCTGGCATTAATTTCATTTTATGATAACTACAATCATATTGTTTCTCAGTAATAACATTTCCAATTAAATACTGATTCATAATTTTAGACGGTTATAAATTTAAATTCTGAAAAGTCAAAAATAATGATTGCTATTTTCAGGTTTCTATGGAAATTTTGAAAAATTAAAAAAAAAACCTTGGAATTAACTTTTTTTCATCCAGAGTGAGCCTAAATACTGTTTAAATAAAATATCTAAGATGCATTCACTAAACACTGTGTTGTAAATATTTTGGTTCCCAGGGGAAAAAATGTAGATTATAACGTTAAACTGCATAAAAATAATGGGTTGAGCACACAGAAAAACTTGGATGCCTTCCCAAATTCCATAAAAATGAGAGTAAAGACATTTTTAGATGTTGAAACATAAGAACAAAGGAAAAAGAACAACCATATTTTGGAAGCTGAGAAACAGAACAAGTGTTCACTGACTTGGCAGACTTGAAAAAGCCGAATCGTAAATCGGGAAATGGATGGGAAGAGGATTTATACCCAGAATATGAAGAGGATTTATACCCAGAATCCCCCAACTGCCAGGCCATGAACATGAAAGTATGGGGCTGAGGGTAGGAATATGGTCTGAAATTCTGTTAAAGAAGGAGACAGATGCCCAGATCCTCACCACACATTTACAGAGAGACTGGCATTTTACACTCTCTGAGAAGAACGAGAGGCTACACAGGAAGAGGAAGACTTAAAATTAAAACTATCATTCTCCTGAGAGAGCTCAGAGAAAACAACAGAGCCAGGATGGTATGAGAAAGGAAACATTCGTATGTGGAAGCCTCCCTGCCAAAAAAAAAAAAAAAAAAGCTTATGTGATTTAAAAATGTGATGGAAAAATTGAGTTTTCTACTGAGAAATGAAAAACTCAATAGAAAACTTGGAAATTTAGTTGAGGTTATCTTCCAGAAATGAGAGCAATAGGGAAATATTGAGAAAAATAATTAGAAAAGCAGAGGAAGAGTCCAGGAGGCTTAACATGCAAACAGGAGTGCCAGAAAGAGGGAGACCAGAGATAAGGTAACTTGTTCACGTCTAAACACAAGAAAAACTCCTAGAACTGAGAGGCATGTGTTGCCAAATTAAAAGCGCGTAACACGGGGCACCGGGTGGCTCAGCTGGTTAAGCGTCCAACTCTTGATTTCAGCTCAGGTCATTATTTCACAGTTTGTGGTTTCAAAACCTCATACAGGGCTCTGTGCTACAGCGCGGAGCCTGCTTGGGATTCTCATTCTCCCTCTGTCCCTCCTCCTCTGTCTCTCTCTCTCTCTCTCAAAAATAAACTTAAAAAAAAAAAAAAAAACTATGTAAGTTCCATAACATGAGAATACAGACCCAGACCAAGGCATGTTACTGCAAAATTTCAGAACACTGAGACAGAAAAAAAGGGAAGAATCTACATGTTTTCAGAAAGGAAAAACAAACAAAAACAAAGACATACTGGTTTTCCAAAATAACACTAGGCACGTATAAAGTTTCAAGAATGCAAACAAATTCCAACCTGTTATAACACTGGAAGATAAAAGCACCAAAACAATGCCTTCAAAATTATCAGATAAATTCCCTCTTATTTTTATGCCCAACTTGCTATGAGTTAATTTTAAAAGCAGAATACAGAAGGGGCTACCTGCGTAGCCCAGTTGGTTGAGTGTCTGACTTTGGTTCAGGTCATGATCTCCCAGTTCAGGAGTTCAAGCCCCATATCAGCTCGCTGCTGTCAGCCTGTCAGCGCAGGACCGGCTTCAGATCCTCTGACCCCCTCTCTCTGCCCCTCTCTTGCTTGCACTCTCCCAAAACATAAATAAAATGTTTTTTAAGTAGAATACAGGCATTTTTCAGTCTACATGGTCTCAAAACTTTTACTTTCCATATCTTTTTCACAAGCCTGTTAAAGGCTACTCTAAAGTCTTAGGATAACCTACTTGCCCTGGTTTGCCCACAATTTTCCCAAGGTTAGCACTTACAGTGACGCATCTCTGAAAATCCCTCATTCCCAGACAACTCAGGGCAGTTGGTAATCCTACTCCAGATTCATGATGAAAGAGATTAAAAGCAATTCTCAAAAAAGATCACATTTATCCTTTAGCTTTCCTGCCCATCCCCAACAAAACCCAAGTTTTTAAAGAAAAAAAAAGCAATAAAAAAGGTAAAACCTCACAATGTCCTACAGCCAATAAAAAAATACTGGACAGGAAAAGAGAAGGGAAATGTGATCCATACCAAAATGTGATCCAGAGTAACAGATCAGAAATGACTAAAATGACAGAGAACGTTAAAACACCTTATATAAGTATCTTAAATAGGATTGAGGATTTAAAGAGAAACATAAAAATAATGAAAAAGGAAATATGTGAATTAAACACGCAACTAAGGAGGAATTTTTAGAGATGAATAATGCTCCACCCAATGTATTTTATAGCAGATTAGACACCTGAGGGAAAAAAGATCAGTGAACTTGAAGCTATAGCAACAGAAGCTATCCAAAGCCTTAAAAAGTTCTTGCAGCTTTCCCTGGCGCTCTCGGGAACCCAAGCCATCATATAAGAAGTCAAGATGTTCTGCTGGGACATCAAATGAAGAAACCACATACAGATGCTCCATGCAGAGGAAAAGCTGACACACTATATGAAGGTGGTAAGAAGTCTAGTAATCCTAGCATCTCAGTCAACCCTCCAGCGAATCCAGTCTCAGCTGCCATGTGACCACAACAACATGGGAAATCTCAAGGCTGAACCCAATCAACCCATACAACTGGGAGAGATAATAACACAGTTACTGTTTTAAGCCACTTAGAAAAATGGGAGAAATGTACAGATCAACAAGAATTTCCCAACTTTTTTAGAGACATTCAGATAGTAAAATACAGACAGCCACAGTTTACAACTATTTGTCATTGAGACATGTGACCATTATGTGCAGCCCTACTTTTTAAAAGTTTGCACTCAGTCCAACCAATCCTGTCTTAAATTTTTTTTTTCAACGTTTATTTATTTTTGGGACAGAGAGAGACAGAGCATGAACGGGGGAGGGGCAGAGAGAGAGGGAGACACACAGAATCAGAAACAGGCTCCAGGCTCTGAGCCATCAGCCCAGAGCCTGACGCGGGGCTCGAACTCCCGGACCGCGAGATCGTGACCTGGCTGAAGTCGGACGCTTAACCGATTGCGCCACCCAGGCGCCCCGCAACCAATCCTGTCTTACCATTAAGCTAACCTCAACCTTCCCTATCACCCCCAACCTTCTCTCTGAAACACACTTCCCAACGCTTTTAGAATCAAAATAACTTCTTCCAGTGTTTCCACCAGTGATCACTGAATTGCTACCTCTAGAAACAAAGAATGTGTGTTTGATAGGCTGGGGCAGGGGGTGGAGGGGGATTCCATTTGCAGCGCCCAGATGCTGGAGAGACACAGGGGAAGGCAGACACCCTGTCACAGCCTAGGTGTAGGAGGGAGGAAAGTATACTGTTTCAGGGTTGGGAAGTAAGAAGGGTAAACATCAGGCTGGATACTAATGACGCACAGATGAGCGCCTAGAAAAGATCGCAGCTAGGTGACCTGGAATACGGAACGCTTTGTCCTTGAATATAGAATGGAAAACCTACAATACGACATCTCTATATTTCAGTTACATTTTGAGTTAAATTGGCTTTTGGAGGCCCAACCACCATTTTTAGCATCTGTTTTAGGAAAATGTGTTTCACATTAAAGCAATCAATTAATGATCCGATTCTTTGAAAGCTCACATTTATAACATCACAAAGCTCAGTCATTCATCAGCCAGATTGCAAAAGTTCACTCCCACACATAACCAGTTTTTCATAAATCAGGGCTAAATCATACTGGTAAAGATGGCTCATAACTCTTCGTCTCTCTCCCTGCTTAGTACCTTCTTGTTGCCACTGTTCTAATATATGGCTATTGCTTTTCTCACTCATGGCTTATCTCCTTGTATAGGTTATAAGTACAGTGATAGCCAAGCATCATGACTCATACTCCTCCAGATGCTTTTAGGATGGGCCTGGCACTTCACAGGCTATCCCTACATTCAGAGCTGAATTTCTGTTTGGATTTATTTCACCAATTCATATCATACAGTGGTGCAAACCAGAACTCCTCGTGGTTTCTCCTCAAAATGCTCAGGCATGGACACCACACGTGTAAGACAGCTCACTTCTGAGTGCGCCAGCATGCACCGTAGCCTCAGAAAGGCAAGGAAACCTGGGATGCCCCAACTCCAGAACTTGTCCCGGCCATAAACCAGGATACCTGGGACCACACTGGAACGACACTGCTGCAACTCTATCAGAGCCCTTTCACAAGCCGGAAAGACTTTAAAGCCAAATAAATCACAGCAGAGGGTGATGGTAGGTCTGGAAATTTCAATTAATCTGGTACGACAACCTAGGAGGTATCTAAAGAAAGAGGTAGATAAGAATTACTGCCATCTTTTAGGGCAGGCTCTGAGATGTCTCCCTGTTTCAAGAACCCAGAAGCTGGTGGCAGAAAGTACTAAGGATGCAAACAGAGCCTGAGAGTCAATTGTCACAACTGGGACAGGAAGAGCCCTGGAGAACCTGGACACGTAGGAACTTCCAGGCACTGTGGGTGAGACGTCCTCTGGGCAGAGCTCCTTTTTTTCAGAAGTTCTACTGGAACACCAGGAGAGAAGAGAGACAGCTCCACCAATCCTCGCTTCATCTGTCCTCGTATCTTTGATTTTTAGTGCTCAGCAAGTCACGGTCATCTGTGCTTCGCTCACCACTTCCTGCTCTCAATCCTGTTTTTGTTTTATTTTACCCACTGGATACCCACCACTAGTTTTTGCTTCCCACTAACCGCCATTTCCAGCTATTGACTGAGTACGATACTGCAGATAAGGGAAAGGAGGATGCTCCAGCAGGGACATTACAGCGTGCAGCTGCCAAGAGCAGCAGAGGACGAGGAGCCTGGCAATCGTACCTCTTGAGAAATTCATCAGATAAGATGAAGAGATCTACAGATTTACAGCTTCATGGTTATCTTTAAAGGATATACCACATATTTAAAACTCAAAATGCATGCTTCATTGCATGAACCTTGCCCTGAATCAAAAGTTAAGACACTATAAACATACAAAATCAAGGCTAGGATAGAGTTGCATGCCAAAAATTAAGAGTAAGAGGATGAAAATCTTTATAAATGGTCCTTGGTATTTGGAGGGGTGGTAGAATGATCCAGTATCTACTCACTGGGTGTGGGAATGGCGGGTTATGGCACAGGGTGTTCTCTGAATAGAGTTTATAAAAATGCATTAGATAGGAACAATTAGAAACATCAACATGATTGATTATGTCTGAGCTGGGAACATTTGTGAAGATTTAGGGATATTCCATATATATCCAGAAGAGTTGCCAAGAATATAACTGAAAGCTCAAGTCTTGAGTCCTGTGAAGAGTATTACGTGAAACTTAATTCCAACTAGAAGCTACTGCATCTAGAACATGTATTTTTTCACTCAGGACCAATTCTGTAACAGAGACACTGACTCCCAGAGAGTGTTTACCAAAAAAAAGATGATGGTCCCTTTCCAGACTTTCTTCATCAACCATTCTTTGCTCATCCTTCGCCACATCCCTCATTCTCTCACTCTGCCCATGTATGAATTTACTGAGATAGGGATGCCCAATTGATTAGAAATGTCTCCAGGTCACTTGGAAACAAAGGGGCTCAGAGCACTGCTGGAAGGGGAGCTAAGAAACTCATAAATCACCTGGGTAGCACAGGATCAGTGCTACAACTCAAGTGCATAATCTACCGGAACACAGAAGGAAGAGGTAACTTCCTGCTGGTGGAGCAGGGAGGGCTCTGGGCACTTCCTCTGAACCTTGACCACCCGGAAGGATATCAACAGGTAGAGCTAAGCATCAAAAATCATTAAGGACAGTGGTGCCTGATGCTCAGTGAAGCGTCCAACTCTTGATTTCGGCTCAGGTCACGATCTCACAGTTCGTGGGTTTGAGACTCGTGTTGGGCTTTGTGCTCACAGGGCAGAGCCTGCTTGGGATTCTCTTTCTCTCCTCTCTCTGCCCCTCCCATGCCCTCTCTCTCTCTCTCTCAAAATAAGTAAACTTTAAAAATATTAACCGCTAATTTTTGGATGGTTGAAGAACGAGATACAGTCTATCAGGAGAAGATAAAATTAATGGAAAACCTAAGAACTGCTTTCAATATCTGAAGGATTGCCAGGTTGAGAAGGATAAATATTATATTGAGGTCTTCCAGAGAGAAAAACCAGGAGGTACCAAGGGAAGAATTCAAGGAAACACACTTGAGCTCCACAAAATAAATGCATTTCTAACAATTTAGGAATGAAGGACATTTGGTTAAAAACTCCATCTTCTCCTTCAAAAATCAACATGGAGCAGAGAGACCAACATAAAAAGCTTATTTTCCCTTCAACAGCCACCTTGCCTAGAAAATTCCTGGAAAACAAAACGCTAAATCTGTTTTTGTAAACATGTTCATTATAAATGGTAAAAAACAAATATCCCACTAAAATACAGAAGGATAGTCTATGGTAGTGGTCCCCCCCCCCCTCAATAAGCAAGTGAGTCTTGTAGAAGAGAAACTCAGCCAAAAGTTATCTGGAGAAGCACTGAGCAATTATGAAATCCCACAGCATAGCAGTGACAGGAAAACTGAATTCAGATGAGTAACAAATATGTCATCAACCACTTTGATGACAAATTCAATGTAAATACATTAAGCAGCATCAAAGAGCCCAAAGGAAGAAGTTGACACATCTTGATGTCCTTGCTGGCACATACATTCTTCGCAACTCCCTAAAGACCTGTTTCTCCACAACCAGGTTAAGTATCGTCGACAGGTATATTTCATAAGTATGGGAAAGGCACTGAGATTTACAAAAACACAGTGGATCTTATTCCTTGTGTCACAGTGGAGCTGTGATATATTCCAAGGGCAGACACTCACTCTAATCATTTGAAACAAAGGGACAGACTCATTCATCCAACTAATCAATATGAATTCCCTGGTCCTGAAAAGAAGTATAAATCAGCAGCTGCTCCATGGTCAGTTTTCTCATCTACCCCTCCTCCTTGCCAAAGGAAGGGGAAAAGTGGAACATGTGTCAGCGGGAAAATGACTCGGGCTTTTATATCGACAGACATAGCCATTGGGCTGCAAATTCTCCATGGCAGCTGTGCTCAGATCAATGATGTTGAAGGTAAGGAAGGGGAGTTTGTGGGACTTGGGTATTTATTACTTTTTGCCTAATCACAGTTTGTGTATTGCAGAAGACGCTGTTGTTTGTTAGGGAACATGGAAGAAAAGAAAAAGCATGCCAAATTTGCCTCTGCCCATCTAGCAAGAATGCACATTCGCTTAAAAGAAGTACTTATCTTGTTCCGTTTCAAGTTGACCGGTGACTGTATTTTTGATGAACACCAAATAGATATCAGACCCAGTACTGAGTTTCTGGTCTCTTCCTCATTATAACTGCTCTTGATCCGTCAGAGTCAGCAGCTTTGGCTGCAGAAGAGGAGACCATGGCTTGACACTCTGCCTCCCTCCGGCTTCCTTCCGGTGTGTGCACACTCATACACCATGCATCCTTAGCGGCCTGTCTACTCCTCAGTCCTAGCACTGCCCCATGGAATAGATTTGAAGACATAAATATTTCCTTTTCTAGCTCACCAGCCCATGGGCCTTGTAAATGCAGGAACAGCCTTCTTACATCATTGTGATGGCCCCTGAGATATGCTGGCCAGATCACTGCAAGGGAAGGCTGGCTCACCGCCCCAGCCGCTGGGGGTGCTGGGGGCCTCAGCTGCAGAGCTGCCTTACCCAAGGTCCTGCCCCTTGCTGGGTGGCCTATAAAGAGGCAGGAGTTTAAAGCTCTGGCCCTCTAGGCCCAACTTGGGGCAATTCTGAATGGTCATTTGAGCCCCACAGCCCCACACGGGCTCAGGCAAGAGTGATGTTGGGCCTGCAGCTCAAACTCTCCAACTCCTCATTTCCCATCCTTCAACAAGCGTTGGCCCCAAGGTTTCTCCTTATTAAGCATTCTGCTTACTAATCTCGGTCAGAGTCTGCTTCCCAAAGAACTCAACCTGAGACGACTCCTGTATTTTCTCATCCTTTAACTGCCACTGGTCTATGTTTCCTAAACTGAGGGAACATTTTTATAGAAATATTTCATGGCAAAATGACAGAACAACATAAACTCATCTAGGGCCTGACCGCACACAGCATTTTTTCAATACAAACTGAAACACTCGGGTGAGGGATCAGTTCACTAGGGAAGAATTAAGTGATCCTTACCCTTAAATGTATCCTCTGGGATCTCACGGGGAGAGCATTATTACATGTGAGGGCAGCTCTAATTACAAGAAATAATTGCAGGTGGATACAAGGCAGTTCCCCACTTCAGATGATAAATTATACTGAGAGACAAGGACACCCTGTGCGAACCACTAATGCTTTCATCTCCATGACACTGCAAGGAAATGTCAAGTCCAAAAAATTAAACCCAAGGAAAAGCACATCTGACAAATACCCACTCACAGGAGCTAGTTACTCCATCTGCAACGAGTTGCAATTTAATACCCATAGATCCACTTATTTGTGAATAGTAAGTAAAAATCTCTAAGATCAGAGAGTAAGTTGTAGGAGGGATAAAACAGAGAATGCGCCTTTCCTAAACGCTATATAACTTGAGGGCATATTCCAGATCTAAGCCTTACTTGGTAAAGTCCGCTTTCTTGAAGTCCTTGTGACTGATGAATACTCACTGTTAGGTATTTTTAATTCTGCTGGTCTTCAAGACACTTTGGAATCACCTGGAGAGCTTTAGCAATACCGATGCCAGCATCCCCTCTTGAAGACTGTGATTTAACTGGGCAGGACAGGGGCCTGAGAATCAGGATTTGTCAAAGCTGTCCCGGCCATCCTAACGTACAACCAAGGCTCGAGAACCATCTCTCTGTGGGCACTGAAGACGCTACTGCTCACCCTTTCCCCTAAATCTCACTGATTCAGGTAATGCACGCTGTCGTGCTCCTCCTCACTCGGGCATTCCTTTGCAATTATTTCTAAAACGCTGTTACAAGTGGCTTACACCTCCTCCCAGCTACCAAGCAGCGTCTGACCTTTTACCTTCTCTGGTTCCAGGGATGTCCCCCCTACACCAGTGTCCTATAGTCCTGGAGAGGGCTCCTGCTGCATGGGTTCCCTCCCAGGAAAGTCATATTCTGCCAAGTGCCACTGTCCCCAAGGCCCCCACTGTGGTGCAAAACCTCACATGAATTGTCAGCGTAGTCTCCAAGTCCTGGTACATAATATCCCACACAGATCTTGTCTGAAAACAGTCTTGTGAGTCCATGAGACAAACTGGTATTCAAATATTCAGAACAAATCCCATGACATTCCCAAATCCCTCCTCATTATCCTGCAAACCTATCTGAAAGGAGAGCCTGTATTTCACTATAAATTTCCTCTCCGTGTTGACGAATCCCCAGTTAACTCCCGTCTTCTCAACTTCTCGTTTCTTTTTATGCTTCCCACCTATTTTATGGGCACACATACCCCTTATTTTCTAATCTCAAGAGCAATTCTGCCTTTATAAGTTTATCCTACAGAAATGCACATGCTTTTGCATAATGTCATATATTCAACGATGCCCACATATGTTACTGGCACTAGCAGATAATTAGCGAATACCTAAGTGTCTTTCGATAAAGTAGTGGGCAAGAACTCCATGGTGTCCCCATCCTATGCAATATTAATGATACTAAAAGGAAGGAGGTGTATCCTTCCAAGTTAAAATTTTTTTAACTTGGTGAGATCTTCAATGGTGGGGGTGGTGGTGGGGGTCAGAAGACAATGGGTGATGAGGAGATCACCTCCGAACCTTGTTGCTGCATTTTAATTATTTTTATTATAATATATAATGTTACTATAATAAATCTTTTTTTAAATTTTTTTTAATGTTTATTTATTTCTGAGACAGAGAGAGACAGAGCATGAGTGGGGGAGGGGCAGAGAGAGAGGGAGACACAGAATCCGAAGCAGGCTCCAGGCTCTGAGCTGTCAGCACAGAGTCTGACGCAGGACTCAAACTCACAAACCACGAGATCATGACCTGTGCCGAAGTCGGTCGCTCAACCGACTGAGCCACCCAGGCACCCCTATTACTTTAATAAATCTACTGTCACATGACCAAAGGTGGATCCAGGTTTTAAGAAACATGAAGCTTATATAACGCAGGGTCCTCTCTTTAAGAACAGAAAATTATTGGGGCGCCTGGGTGGCGCAGTCGGTTAAGCGTCCGACTTCAGCCAGGTCACGATCTCGCGGTCCGTGAGTTCGAGCCCCGCGTCGGGCTCCGGGCTGATGGCTCGGAGCCTGGAGCCTGTTTCCGATTCTGTGTCTCCCTCTCTCTCTGCCCCTCGCCCGTTCATGCTCTGTCTCTCTCTGTCCCAAAAATGAATAAACGTTGAAAAAAAAAAATTAAAAAAAAAAAAGAACAGAAAATTATTGATATAAAATTATGTCAGAATAGAAAATCACAAATATCAAAAAATGATAAAATATTCACAAAACTATAATATTTTATTATTTGTCTGACACACCTTCAATAGTAATTTTCCAGATAATAGCATCTGGCTCTCGATATTTCATGCCTTTCTCCCACCATTTAGAGTGCCCAAAGCACTCTAAATGTGGTTACATGACCAGAGACTTTCTGGTCCCTTGCTTTCAGGTCAGCACAGTGGGCGCTAAGAATATTCCTGGAAGACAGTCCTATACCGGTTTGACTAGCAATAATTTATCTCTACATGGAAGTGACTGCAAATGCACAAAATATAATATTAACCCTTAATCAAATATATCTCTGAATCAATTTCTCTTTAGTTGGATTCCCCAAATCCCTGTGACCTTTCCAACACTCTCTGCCAAGAAAAGAAGTGTGACATTGAGTGAGATCAGCCTTTGGGCGTCTGTGATCAAGAATAATTCTGAGAAGATTATCACGACGGGGGAGACTGTCAGGAATATATGTGAAAGACTGAAATGAAGAAATATGGTAAGAGGACATTTTGCCCAGTATACCCTTCCAAGCTGAGTGTGAAAATAAACCATATATACTGGTTGCATCACAAATCCCTTCTAGTAGTTTAGCGGCTGGGATATTTCAAGATACCACAAATCCAACCATCTCCCCTCTATTAAGATCTGATGGCATTACCCTCTCCCTAAAAACTGTGAAAGGTATTAACTGCTCTAGAATCAAGTCCTGATTCCAAAACTTGACACTCAAGGCTTTTGTAATTGGTCCTGCTCCAAATTTCCTATCTCACATTTACCCCCAGGGTATCCCCACACCAGCCATACCCACCTACCTGAGACATTATTCTCCAGACAAGATACCCTTCCATATCCCACTGACTTTCTAGAATATTTATCCTTTCCTATTCCTTCCTTTGGTAAAAACCTTACTTATCCTCTAAGACTCAGATAAAATTCTGCCTTCCAGGTAAAGCACAGCACATTCTATCTCCTTGGAATTCACTGCTTCCTCTTTAGTCTCCCAAGGCATTTTGCATAGGATTCTATTATTACACATAGCATAACACATAACATAGTCAGGCTTGGAGTTATAATTGTACCCATGTGGACTTTATGGGCCCCAAGTGGATCTTACTGATCTCTGATCTGCATGCATGGAGCAAGAGATCAATAAATCTTCGTAGACTTGAATTAGGCTGGATAATTGCAAAATTATGTCACTGAAAGTCAGTCTTGTTAGAAAGTCTGTGAATTACCAAGGGTGGCCTTTACTGAAGGTTGTAGAAGAGGATTACTAAGCAGCTATTGTACCCTAGTGTTAAAAGATATTTCTTTGGGGGAAAAAAAAGTTAAAATCATGACTGTCATACAAATATTAAGTGAACGCTTGAGATTTTAACTCATTAATTAATGAGGGAACCAGTAAAAAGTTAAAATTTGCTCAAAGAATTCTGCGAAGACATACCTGTACAGGCAATCAGGAATACTGAAGTGAATTTACAAGTAGATATAACACCAGTGAATAGCCACAAGGCAACAGTCAACTGTATGGCACCAGACACAGTTTATTTACATTTTTATAGACAATAATCGTTTGCATTACTATCAGCTTTCTACAATTTACAGAGTTGTAAAATAGCTCAAAGCCAGCGAAAGACACAGATAACCTGGAATAGTGTACCAGAAAGGACATCCATTTGTCATTTTTGCTCATTTCAAAGCCTGTCACATTTCCTAACAACCTCCCTCCCATGATCATAATAATTTAAAAGATTATTCTTGATCACAGAAAAGGCAGGTCTCATTAGGATTGGCCTAGCAGCTCCCTACATTTTAATTGCCTCTTTACTTGTCCATCACCTCCATTAAAATGTCAACTTCCCAAGGAAAAAGACCAAACCAGTCTTTGTTTTCAATGTTAATTCTGACTCCAATAAATTAATATTTTCTTTGTTTTATGATAATATTTTGGTCAAGTAAAGCCATCATAATGTGTTTTTCCTCTCAGATAGAATATTTGTGAACTGTGGAAGCTAACAATATTTCTTTCCCAAGTATGTCTTTATCTTGAAAAATGAGGTCTTCAATAGTAGCAAGTAATGACCTAGTTTGCTGTATTGTTTAATATCAATGCGCTCAAACACTAAAGAGCATATAACAGTTCTGATATGCTTGTTGAAAGAAATATCACACAAGTAAATCCAGCTTTAATATTTGGTGTAAAAGAATTCCAACCATAGTAATAATACTGTTTCCTATTCCTATTTACAAAAAAAACCAACACAGAGACCCAATTAAAAGATGCTCACTGTTTCTATAAAAGATTCAACTTACAAATGGATTCTTTACTTGAAAAAAACATTGTTATGTGTAATTACAACAGAAAACATTGAAAATCTTTTAAATTCCCAACCAAAGGGATATAGTTTTGGAAAAAGGTGATTCATTAATAACATGTATTGTCATGCACTTATTTTTAAATGATCATTTTGAAAACTATGCTTCCAAAAGAAAAAATATATGATCCATTAAAATGAAATAGAACATAAAAGATTTATACCTGCTGAAAAATATATAATCATTGGAACAAGGCTTGAACAGTAATGATGCATATTGAAAAGAATTGAATTATAGGACACATTTTCTATTTTTGACACTTCCTTTGTGTTGTTACATCAATGTGTTAGACATTTTTAAAAAAGGAAGGAAGAAAGAAATGGTGTTTTATAAAATCTCTTCAGTAGCCTGTGATTTGGATCCTTGTAATAGAGTAAAGTAAAGGGTTTCATTATGCTTTGTTTTGCTAACAGACATCTGATGTCCTTCTCCTGGTGTGATTTTCATTATAGCTATTTTCAAAGTGCTTGAATTGGGATTAGTTACTTAGTAAGAGGCTTCTTGTTCTTTTAGTCGCTAACACAATTTTTGTATGGCCTGAAATGCAGAATTCCTCACTTTTGTTGAGTCCTTTAAGGGCTGGGACACCATGACCTTGAAAAGTCCACAGGAGGAAGACAAACTATAATGATATCACCATTCAAACAAGAGGCTTTGGATCATCAGCCCTCTAAGAGGGCACAAGACCCAAAACAGACTGGCGTGATGAGCCACGCTGGCTTTTAGGAGTGACACACTAGGCTGGAGTCGGGCTCACTGGATTTACTCACGGAAGTTGGCAGGTGCACGAAACAAGCTCTGAGGCAGTGTTGTGTCCTTATTAAAATCAGCTTATGGAAAACATACCACTAGTCAAAAGATTTTTTGCGACAAAAAGAATACCCCAAAAGAGATTTATATTCTGTGAAATGTATAAACACCCATTCCAAGCATCCATAACACACTCTGGGAGAAGCAAGTAGCTATGATGTAATAAATAACAGTTCATATTTATAAATTCCCCTAGTGGTTTATAAATGCAAATGTTCATTCTCTCACCTGCTCTCATGTTCCAGATAAAAAACTAAACCAGGGGTGCCTGGATATCTCAGTCGGTTAAGCATCCAACTCTTGATTTGGGCTCAGGTCGTGATTTCACGGATCTTGGGATCAAGCCCCAACTCAGGCTCCATGCTGAGTGTGGACCTGCTTGAGATTCTCACTCTTCCTCTCTCTCTGCCCCTCTCCCTGCCCTGCTTGCACATGTACTCACACAACCGTGCATGTGTGCGTGCTCTCTCTCTCAAAAGAAACAAATAGGCATTAAAAAAAAAAGCTGAAACAAACTTTGTCTTAAGGGAGGAGCTTACATACTGGGATGCTTTTGAATATGCCATCTTTACTTCTACAAATGCAATAAATACTATATGAATATTATGTGCATAAAATATCATATTAATTGGGTCTGGAGACCCATGATTGGGGAGGAAGCCTGTATTCACTCCTTAGAAGCATATGGATGTTCTCAACCAAACTTTGGTTCAGATACCAAGACTGATGATGCCACATACTCCCCAACATGGGATGGACAGAGTTACTGTTCACAAAATGAAGCTTTCTGTAGAGAGCTGGGTCAGCTCCCAAACATGGCTAAGAGTGCCTTGAGAACACCGAGAATAAAGAATGGCTTGGGGTTGGTTATGGGACGGTGTGAGGGTTCCTCCTACCTGTGGGACAGGGCTTACATTGTTTGAACTTCATGCTGAGGAGGAAGAACCGGGGCTTTCCTACCACCCTTCCCAGATGTGGGGCAAAGGAAGAAGAAGATGGGGATTAAAAGCTGACAGCAGTCAAATATCAAAAATGGAGTCAGACTGTTTATTATAGGAAGATAAAGAAGTAGGAATTCAAAATAAGTATATATTCCCTTACCATTCCTATTAAAAACTCTTGCCCCCCCAAACTGTTCCCTCCAAAGACTTACACTCTAATTATAAATTTGAATTTATAATCTACTATGAAAACAATAAGCAAGCCAAAAATTAAAATTAGAGAGAGAGAGCAAGAGTCAATATATGCATAGTTGTGGAATGAGAGCCGATGAGAGGAAAGCAGGAGTAGGACTGGAGAAGGCAAGGCTAGAAGCATTTTGTAAGGGAGAAGTGGAAGGTGCTAAGAAAGATAAGGCATTTCTGACGAAGGAAATAGGAGGTGCGAGGGCATGAAGAAAGAGACCGTGACCCACGAAGACGACTTTTAAGAGATCGAGCATGGCTATCGTGTAAAAGAGTACTATGAAAAGAGGCTGGAAGTTTCCATCAGAGTAGGTCAGGAATAACCTTGAGAATAATAATCTAGAAAGAAAAGTGTGTCATTAAAGGGTTTTATATTTAAAAAGCAACGAGATCACAAATGCATTTTAGAGAAACCACCTGGCAGCCTACTGAGGGATGAGTGAGACGGAGACCAGACCGGAAGCAAGGATATTTATGTGAAGATTTTGCACTCATGCAAAAATAAGCTGAGAAAATGAGCGAGAGTAGTCCATGGTGGGGAAGTGAGAGAGGGGCATGAGAGATTTCAAAGACTCAGCTGCCTCAGGGCTTGGTGGGTGACTGCATGGAGGGCTATGAAGGGTTGTGGGGGGGGGGGCTACAGAGCGAAGTGCAGAGACAATCAGGAGCGACTCTCAGCCTTATGACTTGGACGTGTTGGCAGAAAAAAATGTTTTTAAGAAGTTGAGTATGAGTTGTCTGTGTGACTTCCAGGTGATATCCAAACAGCACGAAAGGTAATGAGAGTGGAAATGGTGACACCAAATCTGGGAGAAGAAAAGATGAAGCCCCTTCCCCTTCTAAAAGTACAAAAAGGTATACCTAACATCTCATGACACCTCACAAGGTAGAAACGTCGTTCTTCAGGACAGTGCTACACTCAAGAAGAGCCTTTGCATGAGGGGAAAAAAGGTGGGAGACAAGCACATCCAATTATATTTCATAAAAGTTTATTTTAGGAACCAGCTTATCTTCCTGACTTTCCTGAAAAAAAATTTTCACATACTTTTAGTGAGGTCATCACTGGTAGCATATAGAAAATCATGTCAGGAAAAGTCAGAAAATAAAAGTCTGAGCCAGGCACAATTATTACTTGTTGCTAAGTTGAAAAAGCAGCACAGATGCAAAGTTGTAAGTGTGAACAGTATCAAAGGGCACATGAGGAAAGATAGGTCACCCCCCAATCCAGAAGCCCAAGTCTCCTCTCAAGAGGCAACAACGATTGCCAGCTTCTTACGCATTTTCCCAGGTATCTGAACCATTTCACTGTGAGCATAGCAACCGACTTTCTACCTAATCTTTCAAAAGGATTTACTATCAAGAAGTCTATTTTCCAGTTTCAAGACCCACAGAGTCAGAACTGCCCCATAAGTAAATTAAGCAGCTGAGGAATAATAGATCAAAGTAACCAATGACTCTTAGACCCAGTTGAGTCAGTTTGGATAGGTTGAACGATTTATTATCTGCTTTTTTCTCCTGCAAGGTTTCAGTGTCTTTCACCAGGACTGTGGCTCCAACTGACCACCAGTCTCCCCACGGAGCTCTGGAAATGGTCTCCCCTTGGAACCAACCATCAATAGCACTACGTAACTGGGAATAATCTGGCAAGAGGGATGCTTAAGTAGAACATCTCCTCCTTAAATTGGGGTTAAGAGTTGGAGGAGAGGAAATGCTTTGGGAGACACTTTTAGTTTCTTCTATTTCAGAAACAAGAGTCAAGGGAGTAAATCATGGCCACAAAATACTTCAATCCTGAAATGTCTTATTAAGTTGTTATCCTACGATCCTTTTAGATAGTAGATGCCTGGATAAAGCAAAAAAAAAAAAAAAAACAAAAAAAAAACAAAAACGTTTAAATAACTTTTTTTCTGATTATAAGAGGTATTGATACATATAACAGAAAATGTGAAAACTCCAGGAAAACTGAACATTAAAAGAATCATCATGTCCCCATCCAAAGATAACAATTGGTATGATCTGTCTAGCTACATTCCATCTGTACACATTTCAGTTGTGCTTACAATCTTTTTGGAGTTTTCCCCCTAATATACTAACTTTCCTTCCAACTCAAATCCAAAGAGGTAACTCACTTAAATGGGCTCTTTGTGTCTCTGTCCCCAAGCAGGGCACCAGCTGTGCGGCAGGTGTGGGAATGAGCGAGTTCCACTGCAGCAGGTGTCTACACAGCCCTTCCTGGTGCCCGCTATCTCCTCCAGCGCTGCCCTGAGCAACAGAAACTATTCTAACAACCCGCTCCACGGAAGGCAGAGATGAAGCCAAAATGATCTGCACCTGTGAGAAAGGTCTGCCGTTTCTTTTAGGAATCTCTTTAAATAATGGTTAAAAGAGACCTGCTTGGGACTATTGTTGGTTCAGCTTTAGCGCTGGGAGAAAGCTCGAAGGTAGCTAGAGAAGATAATCTGTGCCTATTTGTTTAATGCCAGGCTGGCTCCAACTTCCTTAGCATCCAGACTGTTCTCCCATAGTTAGGAAAACAAAAACAAAAAAGGCTATAGGGAGAGGGGAAGAGCACACGGAGGCTGATGTGGTCAGAAATCTTCCAGGCACAATATTTTATTCTACATATTTACACAGAATAAATATCTACATACTCTATATTTATATTCTATAACTTAAAGCTTCTTTTATTTCCTTTAAAATTTTTTAATGTTTCTTTATTGTTGACAGAGACAGAATGTGAGCGGGGGAGGGGCAGAGTGAGAGAGAGACACAGAATCTGAAGCAGGCTCCAGGCTCCGAACTGTCAGCACAGAGCCCGATGCGGGCTCAAACCCACAAACTGCAAGATCATGACCTGAGTTGAAGTCGGATGCTCAACCAACTGAGCCACCCAGGCGCCCCTTAAAGCTACTTTAGGCTCTGAGCTGTCAGCACAGAGCCCGATGCAGGCTCGAACCCAAAAACTGCGAGATCGTGACCTGAGCTGAAGTCGGATGCTCAACCGACTGAGCCACCCAGGCGCCCCTGACAGTGAGACTCTAAAGAAAGACCAAGATTGGGGGAAAATTAGAAGCCTAATAGAGTAACAATGTAGAGTCCACCTATGAAATGGAAGAGCCATTTAAAACCTTTAAAAAAAAAACTACTATAAGCGTAACACCTGGACCATTACACCTACTCCCTTAACCAGGTAATTAGAATAGGGTGCCAGGTCTTTCTGATCAGACACAACTCTCCACACATAAATCCTTTGAGCAATGGGCACTTTAACCTCGGTTCTTCATGGAACCCTAGGTATCTCCTAGAACATATATTCTGCATTCCAAGAGACCATCATGACCCAATAAGGAAGGCAAACAACTGAAATCCAATGGATTCACTTTGTTGTCAACTAAATGCAACAGACAGCCGATTCAAATTTGAACTTCCGATTACCATATCCCTAGGGATTTTCCAATTTGGCTCCTGTTAATCCACGTCTTCCTTACTTGCATCCCCCTTGCTCCTTCTGATGAATAAGTACATTAAAAAAAACTAACACAGAGACATTTAAAAAAAATTACATAGGTGGGGTACCTGGGTGGCTCATTCGGGTAAGTGTCCAAGTCTTGATTTCAGCACAGGTCATGATCTTGAGTCCCGTGCTGGGCTCCATGCGGGGAGTGGAATCTGTTTTTTTTATTTATTTTTAATTTTTTTTTTCAACGTTTTTTTATTTATTTTTGGCACAGAGGGAGACAGAGCATGAACGGAAGAGGGGCAGAGAGAGAGGGAGACACAGAATCGGAAACAGGCTCCAGGCTCCGAGCCATCAGCCCAGAGCCTGACGCGGGGCTCGAACTCACGGACCGCGAGGTCGTGACCTGGCTGAAGTCGGACGCTTAACCGACTGCGCCACCCAGGTGCCCCGAGAGGAATCTGTTTAAGCTTCTCTCTCTCCCTTTACCCTCTGTCCCTCTCCTGCTCATGCATGTGTGCGCTCTCTCTCTCTCTCTCTCTCAAAAATTAAATAGTTAAAAAGTCAAGCAACAGAAAAATGTATGTAGTACAAGGTAAGTATCACTTGCTGTCCAGATCCCCAGTCCCTCAGGCCTGCTTTATAGCAACCACTGCCACCGTATTTGAATCTCCTTCTGGAAACGGTCCCAGATACACATGCACACAGGTGTGTTTATACAAACATGTAGTTTTTTTTTTTCCACAAAATGGGAGCCTACTATACATAACATGTTTTTTCTCTGTCCACATAGTACAGTTAGTACAAAGATCTAAGAGAAGGATACCATCATAGGTGCCTCTATTATACTCTCACACGCAACCTATGGATTATTCAAGCTTGTCAAGACCATTTTCACTTTAAAAAAATCATAAAAATGCCACTTATATCCTCATCCACATGTTGAAGAACAGACCAAGGAGAGACAGACACCCGATAGTACTCCACTGCTGATTCACCCCTCCCTGGCACAAATTAATTCTCAAGGGCCTATGAACCCACTTAAGAGAATTGCTATCCTGCCCACATTTTTTCATCTCAGCACTGAGGTGTAAGTCAGAAGCACCTGAAATTTGAACATATGCAGAGTCATTTCATCAGTTATCTGGAGTTGTTATTTTTGTTGATTTTCCCTCTATCCCTTCAGGCTTAGAGGAAAAAAAGACCTTATTAACTTATGCTTTCTTGTACACAAAATGCTATGGGCAGCAAGTCTTTACTTAATGGGAACACTGAGAATAGCAACAAAACAAAAATAGTGATAAAAGCTAAAAACAACAAGCCAGGGCAGCCAGATGATCATGGACACAGATTCTGATTTCTCTCCAGTGGACTTCCAAAATGCTTCAAGTTCAAAGACCCATCACGGCATGACATATCTGTGTGGGACAGAAAAGGCCATTCCTGTGAGTTAGAACAGCACAGTGATCAGATGCATCTCTGCAGGGATTTCCGTCCATCTACCCATCTAGACCACTTCAACCTCTCCTACATCTAGAGATCTAGCTTTCCTGTGTGAGAACTCTTGGATACAAAGCATAATGAACACGTTCGATGGGCCACAGCACTTTTCGCTGCTCCACAAATTATCTGGGGAGTATGCACCATATGTTTTCCCTTTCTCTAAGCTTCTACTTTTGGTTCCTCCTGAAGGCATATCTCATTTACTGTTGTTGGCATATGTGTCTGTGCTTTTCAGTAAGTGAATAACCCATTGAAAACAACTGCATGAACCATCATCCCATGCTTTATGCTGAGTTGTATATACTATAACCACTGGAAAGCAGCAATATTTAGTCTAGGGACAACTTCACATGATACATACTTCCTTTGAAAGAAAGTATACTCAGACCATTTGGGGGAAGATATGAATACAAAACTCAGCCACATGTGGTATCAAAACTAAAAACAGAGTTTATCACAGATGAGACACATATTCAGTCATTGACGAAACCGTAAGGTTTCATTTATAAAATGCAGAAATAAGAAAAATATGTCATAATGTAATTCCAGATGTATCTACAGTTGCAGGTACATTTCCATTTTTGTTAAATGTTTATATTTAAACTTTTGTGAGGATATCATGTCTGAAATGAGTATTGTTGCCTTATATTGACATTACACTCCCTCTTTCATCCTTGTAACAGTTCATGCCTTCCAGATACATCTGCTGAGATGCTGCCTAAAGGAAGTAAATACTGCCAGTGTTTTCACATGTGCACATAAAAATACATTTAATTCATATTTTAGATAAGAAAAACATATCAAATACAATTCAATATCACACTTACATCTGTAATGTCTAATTATTCTAAAAACTAAGTTGAGACTTCTCATTATGTGGATCTCTGATTGCAAACCAATATATATATTTTATGTGTGTTCACTTTTGCTAACTAGATAATTAACATCTCTTCCTTTGATCAACTTTTCATGCCCTCCAAAAGGTAATATCTATGTAACTTCAAACATTTGGTAACTTGTTTTATAAAACTTCTCATCCACTTATGCCTATGTTCATCAATAATGTTATGATACTCATAATCCATCTACTGAGTGCCTACCATGTCCCATTTAGTCCTTATAACAATCTTGCAAGGTAGATATTATTACCAAGGGAGGAAACGGACACCCAGGGATCTGATATGTCAAGTATTTATATGGCACGTGAGATTCAAACCTGTTGTAGACGAGCTGTTTTTATGGGGTGAAGACTGAAGACATGACCACAGCCTTTCACCACTGCCACAAGCAATAGCAGAAGAATTGGGGAGGATGCTCCATCTTGGTTCTGTCATGATAGTCCCAGAGAAAGAATACGGTAGACCCCCTGGAAGCATGTGCTCACCGCAGGCCCATTCATTTTGGCCCTATGCATATACTATTACTGTTGGCCACACTAAAACCATCTACTCACTTTGCAGTCAATGGACAGAAAACCGAGCGGAAGCCCCCACCAGCATTCTATGGAATGGGTGGTAGAGGTGAAGAAGTTCCCCACAGAAAGATAAGTGATCTTACCAGAGGAAGAAGGGCAGTGCCACATTAAGAACACACACACACAGCACAACACAACTTCAAATTCCTTTAACACACCTACCGTTGAGAAGTAGGTCTAAACCCCCTGAACCTGAACGTGGTTCATGCCAGCTTGACTAATCGAGTATGGTGGAAGTGACACTGTCCAGCTTCCAGGCCAAAGAAGTAAGAAACCGACAGCTACTGTATCTCTTGAGATGCTCACCCTTGGAAACCGGCCACAAGGCTACAGCTAAGTTTGTGGGGAAGGCCATGCGGAAAAGAAGCGAGGTCAAAGGCCCCTATCCCCAGCAGAGCTCGCAGCCAATAGCCAGGACCAAACTGCCAATCAGGTATGGGAGCCATCATCTAAGTGTATCCTCGATCCCTCAGCCAAGCCTGCCCAGTGATGCTGCATGAAGCAGAGATAAGAGCCCTGCTGAAATTGCATATCTGTGATCTAACTACTAGGGGCACTGCCATTAAGCACTGCGGGTACCAGTTATATAAAAGTGAAACAACCAGTCACCAAATTGTCACTCTTTCCTTTGCATTAAACACACAAACTTTGCTCAGTATCTTTTCCACAGTCTTCTGAGTACCCACCACTATACCAAGCATATTGTAGCTGTGCTGTAACTATTCATGAAATAACTGAATTACACATTCCCAACGTATTATCATCTCTTTGTAATGGGATAAATGGTACCAAGAACTTAAGTGAACTGCACAAGTGGTTCTCAGGCGGAACTGGAAGATTTTCATATTTAAGTCAAACGCATTATCTATTATGACCCTCAGAACAGTCTCTCTGTGTTAAGTAAAATCCATCTCTTCTTCTCATGGAACAATATGACAGGTGGAGTCGAATGTTTTCTAAGCTTTAAAAATAAGCATGCTAAAATATCTGGAAACATAGGCTATAAACCAGTAGCACTAGGTAATCTTGGAGAGCAAGTCTTGGGGTTTGAGGAAGCAACTGATATCTACTTTCTGTACCACTTTCACTTCCTACAAATGAACATGTATTAATTTTATACTTTTAAATGACAGTAAATTAGATCTAGTAAGGAAATCTAACAAAATGTTAGCAGTATTGTGATTATGGGATTATAAGGGTTTCACACTGACATTTAATATCTAACTCATTACTGATAATGAACATATATTCCCCTGTAGTTCTCAAAGAATTTCAAATTTTTATCCATGAAGATCCCAAATTTTATGTAACAGAAAAAAATCGCTGTACATTATCTGGATATGTCATGCAAAATCAACTGTAACACATACCAAGCTCAGATTCACATATGAGAACAACCCATGTCCACATGCACCAAGAACCATTATGGGGAAGCTTTGCTCTAGGACATAGCACCAGTAAGAATATAGCAAATCACTCCCTTGATTAAACCTTTTTATTCTTGAAGCTTTTATCTTGCTACGGCAGCATTTTCAGGAAAGGAGCCTGAAACATGCCCTTTCTCAGTGTCATGGTTAAGTGGAAAGATGGTGAAGAGCTCATCTGTGTGTGCCTCTGAGGCCCGAGCATGACTAAGGGACACTAAATCTCTGATATTTCCAAAGCTTTCACACTTGTGTAACAGCTAGAAACTCTGGTTAATACTATACCTCAGATTCTCTTCAGTTATAACTGAAAATTTTCTCTGGACACAAAATTTCAAGGTACTCACACTACAGTTCCAGATTTTCTATTTCTATCAGTGGACTGAGTTAATTTTCAGTCCATACTATGAGTTATCAAAGACCAAGCATTTTATTCATTCATTTATATATTCAATCTATGGCTGAAGAGCAGGTTTAAGTGGAAGATACATAACAGGTAGTTCTGTTATCAAATGTCCAAAAGGATGATGGCCAACAGGCACATGAAAAGATGCTCAACGTCGCTCCTCATCAGGGAAATACAAATCAATACCACACTCAGATACCACCTCACGCCAGTCAGAGTGGCCAAAATGAACAAAACAGGAGACTATAGATGCTGGAGAGGATGTGGAGAAACGGGAACCTTCTTGCACTGTTGGTGGGAATGCAAACTGGTGCAACCACTCTGGAAAACAGTGTGGAGGTTTCTCAAAAAATTAAAAATAGATCTACCCTATGACCCAGCAGTAGCACTGCTAGGAACTTACCCAAGGGATACAGGAGTGCTGATGCATAGGGGCACTTGGACCCCAATGTTTATAGCAGCACTCTCAACAATAGCCAAATTATGGAAAGAGCCTAAATGTCCATCAACTGATAAGTGGATAAAGAAATTATGGTTTACATACACAATGGAGTACTACGTGGCAATGAGAAAGAATGAAATATGGCCCTTTGTAGCAATGTGGATGGAACTAGAGAGTGTTATGCTAAGTGAAATAAGCCATACAGGGGTGCCTGGGTGGCTCAGTCGGTTAAGCGGCCGACTTCGGCTCAGGTCATGATCTCGTGGTCCGTGAGTTCGAGCCCCGCGTCGGGCTCTGTGCTGACAGCTCAGAGCCTGGAGCCTGTTTCAGATTCTGTGTCTCCCTCTCTCTGACCCTCCCCTGTTCATGCTCTGTCTCTCCCTATCTCAAAAATAAAGAAAACGTTAAAAAAATTAAAAAAATTAAAAAAATTAAAAAAAAAGAAAGAAGCCATACAGAGAAAGACAGATACCATATGTGTTCACTCACGTGGATCCTGAGAAACTTAACAGGAACCCATGGGGGAGGGGAAGGAAAAAAAGAGAGGTTAGAGTAGGAGAGAGCCAAAGCATAAGAGACTCTTAAAAACTGAGAATAAACTGAGGGTTGATGGGGGGCGGGAGGGAGGGAAAGTGGGTGATGGGCATTGAGGAGGGCACCTGTTGGGATGAGCACTGGGTGCTGTATGGAAACCAATTTGACAATAAATTTCATATATTAAAAAAAAATGTCCAAAAGCACGACCTCTTGTCCGCTATCGGCTATGTTAGCTGCCTATCCAACTATGATCCCTGCTCTCCATAAAATGAACTCATAGAAACAAAGAGCAGAATGGTGGTTGCCAGGGTCTGGGGAAGTAGGGAAAGTGGAAGAATGGTGGTTAAAGGATACAAACTTTCAATTATAAGATGAATAAGTTCTGAAAAATATAACGTAAAGCATGGTGACTACAGTTAATAAAGACATATGCGATACCTGTAATTTGCTAAGAGTATAGATCTAAAGTGTTCTCAACACATACACACACACACACACACACACACACAACTATATGAAGTGATGGGTTTATTAGCTTGATTGTGATGATCATTTCACAATGTATACATATATCAAACTCATACCGCATATCTTATATATATACAATTTTTACCTGTCAATCATACCTCAATAAAGCTGGGGGGGGGGGAATGGGCAGAAGTCTTAATGGACACCTCACCAGAGAAGAAATCCACATGGCAAATAAGCATGTGAAAAGATGCTCCACACATCATTTGTCATCAGCAAAATGGGAATGAAAACAAGATACCACTGCAGATCTATCAGGATGGCTAAAATCCAGAACACAAAACCAACTGTTTGCGAGGGTGTGGAGCAACCGGAACTCTCGTCCACTGCTAGCAGGAATGTAAAACAGTACAGACACTTTAGAAGACAATTGATAGCTTCCTAGAAAACTAAACATACCTCTACCATACAATCCAGAAATCATACTCCTTAGTATTTACCCAAAGCAGTTAAAAACTTTTGTCCACACAAAAGTCTACACACATACATTTGCGGCGGTTTCATTCACAAATGCCAAAACCTGGAAGCAACCAAGATGTCTTTCAGTAGGTCAATGAGCAAATAAATTGTGATACATCCAGACAATGGAATATTATTCAATGCTAAAAAAAAATGATCTAAGAAGCCATAAGAAGACATGGAAGAAACAAATGCATATTACTATAGGAAAGAAGAAAATGTGAAAAGGATACATACAGTATGATTCCAAATATATGACTAAATCGGGAATTAAGGGGAAGGGAGGGATGAATAAGTGGAGCACAGAAGGTCTTCCTGGCAGTGAAACTATTCTATATGATACTATAGTAGTAGATACACGTCATTAAACGTTATACATTATACATATACCCACAATGTGTAACATCAAGACTGGAAGCCTAATGTAAACTATCGACTTCAGATGATGATATATCAATGCAGCCTCATGGACAATGCATGGACTGATGGACCACTCGGGTATATGATGTTGATAGCTGGGGTCGTTGTAGGGTGGGGGGACAGGGATACATGTATGGTAACTCTCTACTTTCTGCTAAATTTTTCCTTGAACCTAAAATTGCTCTTAAAAATAAGGCTTATTAATTAAAAACACAAAGTCAAGGAAAGATGTTAAGAATTATCATCTTTGGGCTATGAAAACATGGTTTTCTTTTCCATACTTTTCTATATTGTCCAATTAACCACTATTAGAATTTTGTTGAATGATTTTATTTTCAGGTCAGAAAAAAAATGTGTATTTACTGATTATAGCTGAAGATTTTCCTCCTTCTCTTGACTCCCAAGACTGCTACTCTGATTTTGCATAAACTCACACCTGCACTACCGGCAAGAGTACCCAAGTTCCCCATCATCCCATTTACGCTCAGGTTCATCATATATGTATACGTATATATACAGATATATATACACATACGTACGTATACATATACACACATATATACACATACATGTATATACATACATACATACACATACGCATATATATATATATACACACATACACATATATACACGTATACATACACGTACACATTACTCTTCCTTAGGTACCATTTCACCATGCCATTAGCTTTTCCTAAGTCTCAGGTGTATCCACTGTCCTCTTCTAACTCCCTCCAATCTATCCAGGGCTGCTGCACCCTCCCTGCCCACATACACACTTCTCCATTCATTTCTTCCAATGTTCCAAGCCATGGTGATTGTTTTTATTCTATTACTTTCCATAAAAAGCATAGGCCAGGGCTTTAGGAAATTGACTATAAACCAAGATGCACCATATACTGGCTTCAAGGTCTGTGGTACAAAGGAGAATCTCCTAAATCAGATTTTAAACTCTGTCATCTAAGGAATCAATGCATTACCTTTGCCTTTCGTGTTATCAACTCCACTTATAATGGATCCAATGACAGGATATATGGAACCCACTTTAAAATACTTCAGTAAAAATACATGAGGGGATTTCAAAAAAAAAAAAAAAAAGATGCAAGGTTAATCCTTGCTGAATATGGATGTTGATTGTATGGGGATTTTTGAAAATACTATTTTCCTAGTTGGTGTGAGTTCCGAAAAAGGAACTGTGAAGAGTTTAAGACTACTAAATGCTATTTCTGAAACTTAAAATTATCACTCTGTAAATCATGTCTTGAACTCCGCCAAACTATTTATACAACCAAATACACCTCTTTTATACATACATGCTTTCATTTTTAATATACCATTTAACTTATACAAAAGTTCCTATTGACTCTCCATCATAAAAGTGTGTCCATATATATAAATTATGCAAAGATTAAACAATCTAAAAATTAATTTGGAAAATAAAGTGCCTGGTTTGTGACACCATTTTTCACTGTCCAAAGAAATGTGAGGACCAGGACCCCCCTTCTCTTCATTTTGCATCATTTACATATAATGACCTCAATCTGGGTCACAAAATGGTAATATTATTGCAGTTAGTATGATTAATTCATTTATTTGTTTATTTAGTTTGTAAATCATTTTAATCAAATAGAAATGTCAAGAAAGTTGAGCCTTTGCGTTTAAAGTTTTTTAAAAATTAGGGGCGCCTGGGTGGCGCAGTCGGTTAAGCGTCCGACTTCAGCCAGGTCACGATCTCGCGGTCCGTGAGTTCGAGCCCCGCGTCAGGCTCCGGGCTGATGGCTCGGAGCCTGGAGCCTGTTTCCGATTCTGTGTCTCCCTCTCTCTCTGCCCCTCCCCCATTCATGCTCTGTCTCTCTCTGTCCCAAAAATAAATAAAAACGTTGAAAAAAAAAATTTTTTTTTAAAAATAAAAATTAAGTGGGGCGACTGGGTGGCGCAGTCGGTTAAGCATCCGACTTCAGCCAGGTCACGATCTCGCGGTCTGTGAGTTCGAGCCCCGCGTCAGGCTCTGGGCTGATGGCTCGGAGCCTGGAGCCTGTTTCCCATTCTGTGTCTCCTTCTCTCTCTGCCCCTCCCCCGTTCATGCTCTGTCTCTCTCTGTCCCAAAAATAAATAAACGTTGAAAAAAAAAAAAATTTTATAAAAAAAAAATAAAAATTAAGTAAGGTAGAAAGATCATTTTAATCATGACAAAAACATGCTAGTTTCGGAAAGCACTTTTTCATATTAAAATCACAAACCATTAAAAAACCCTGAACCCTTCCCCCAACAAGCCCTCTTTAGTTGCGAAACATGGAAGCTTGTGAAAGTGCCACATCCCTATTTAGCAATTAGAAAATTTTAGTCTTCCCAAGTCTCAGTAGCGGCCTCCACATCTCCTCATTCATCAACCAACAGCACAAGTACAAGGGGAAAATAGCACGCAGCCACTCGCCAAGTAATGTGGCCACACGTGTCTTCAACAGGCAGGAATGCCTACCGCCCTCCTGACTTGTCATAATCTCTGCTCTTGTCCTGCTTCCCAAACACCTGATAATGGGGTCTCTAGCCTGGAGACGGTGCACAGGGGCTTATCTTTCCAAACCTCATTTTCTTCACTTATTATGTTGAGCTAATAACAGCATGTACCCCATAGAGCTGTGGTTATTAGGTGAGATAATGCATGTGGAGTGGTCACAGTGCCAGGCATAAAAAAAAAAGTCTCAAAATGTGAAAATAATAATAAAACTTCAAAGAACAGTTATGGAATTATTTTTTCTTTTGTTTATTTTCATCACCTGAGGTTTTGGGGATAGTTCTAGAAAAACAGGATTCTGTGGGTAGAATTCTCCTCACCTTGGATGGCCCCAAACCACCTGCTTTAGTCTGGGCTCTGACTCCATCAACTTGCTTGAATGAGAATCTGGTAAGAGGCAATCCCAGGAGCAAATTATGGTGCCCAATTTAAGAAAAAGAATATAAGATGACAAATACGGAACTGTGGACAAATGCGTGTGCTTATTTAGAATGAGAAATTACAGAGAAATTATCTATACAAATCTGAAAAACACCACTGTTATTACAAAATGCAGACACATGACACTTGTATTAATTGGGTGCCTAAAACGCATCCAGAAAATATTTTTTGGCTTGTTTCTCTTTTTGTAACCTGTATACTCTGATTGCTTTCTTACATGGCAACAATTTTGTAATTTCACTTTCTCTAGAGAGAATAGAATGTTAATTTAGTCTTTCCTCTAGCACGGCTGACTGAATTTTTTTTTTTTAGTTTTGATAGTTTGTATTCATAAGACATGCGACTTCACTTATAGATGTACCTTCTGTTTGCAGCACTACTACAGAAGAGTGCCTTACAAACACAGAAATTCTGATAAATTCTGGTTCACACTGTTTCCATAAAAAATGTAGAGTACATTTATAATTTTATACGCCGCATTATATTCCTGAGAAAAATGAGAGATTAGAGAAACATGCCTGAGGTTACACAGCTGGCAGACTGCTGAGCTGGGGCTCCATTTCTGACAGCTGGCATTCATTATTACTCACATTTTTACCCAGCACTCCACATTACGCCTTCCAAACTAACACCCACACCCCTGACATCTTGATCAACCGTGAAGAGGGGAAGGGAGAGGACGGGAGACAAACTAGCATTTACTCAATAGTTGCTGTGTGTCAGGCTCGTAGGTTCGGCAATTTCCTTATCTCATTTACTCCTCAAAGAAACCCTGAAAGGTCAGTGTCATTTCCACCAACTTACAAATGAAGAAACTGATACTGAGAAGTTCAAGGTTACCACATTAATAGACAGGCAACTATATGGCTCTTAAATCCATGTTCTTTCCACCATACAAATCTGATTCCTTTAAAAGGGAAGGGAGGGGCGCCTGGGTGGCGCAGTCGGTTAAGCGTCCGACTTCAGCCAGGTCACGATCTCGCGGTCCGGGAGTTCGAGCCCCGCGTCGGGCTCTGGGCTGATGGCTCAGAGCCTGGAGCCTGTTTCCGATTCTGTGTGTCTCCCTCTCTCTCTGCCCCTCCCCCGTTCATGCTCTGTCTCTCTCTGTCGCAAAAATAAATAAACGTTGAAAAAAAAAATTTAAAAAAAAAAAAAAAAAGGGAAGGGAAAGGGTGCCTGGGTGGCTTGGTCTGTTAAGCGTCCGACTCTGACTCTTGATTTCAGCTCAGGTCACGATCTCACAGTTCATGAGTTCAAGCCAGCATTGGGTTCCGTGCTGACAGAATCCCTGTTTGAGACTCTCTTTGTGCCCCTCTCCTACTCTCTCTCTCTCTTCATGCCTGCCTCCCTCTCTCTTTCTCTCTCTCTCTCAAAAATAAATAAACTTTAAAACAGAAGAGAAACATGTAAAGTGTCTGGGATAAAACTGTAAAATTCAACTCCAAGGTAACATATTTTATGTAACAAATACTCTTGTTAGTTCCCTGTCCTTTCTTGGGTTGTAAATGGGATGGATCGACAAAAGCACTCCCTACTTGTCACTCTAAACACTCCTTGATGATGGCTAACCTTATGCAGACCCACAGTGGCTAATGGACACTTGAAAACTCACGTGGGTGAGGAAGGGAAAGAAAGCACTGGAAATATATAGTTGCATATTTTAGTGTTTACAGCATACATGTATTTTTGCCTCATCCCTACAATGTTTATTGCCCCCAAAACATTTCCAGATTCCTCAAAATTATTTGGTTTCTTTTTTTTCACCTGGCAACTTTTTATCCCTAAAAACACTAGTACACTATTCGGCCACACTTGTCCACAATACTAACAAAACCAAGTTTCTCCTTGTGATTACTTTGTTGTTTTTGTGAGGCGGGTTGATTTTGCGTGCAATTTATTATGGTGGGAGAAGGGACTGCCTTCTTTCTTTTTACTTTTTAGGGTTTTTTTTATTGTGGTAAAATATACATAAAATTTATTTCATTTTTAAGTGCAGACTACAGTGGCATGAGGTACCTTTACATGTTGTGCAAACATCATCACCTTCCATCTCCAGAACTTTTTCATCTTCCCAAACTGAAACTGTGTAGCCATGAAACAATAACTCCCCATTCCTTCCTTCCTTCCTCCAGCCTCTAACCAACCACCACCACTCTTATTTTCTGTTTCTAGGAGTCTCAGTAAGTGGAAGCATACAATATTTGTCCTTTTGTGTCTAGCTTATTTCACTTAGCATAATGTTCTCAAGGTTCATCTACATTATAGCATGTGTCAAAACTTCATGCCCTTTAAAGGATGGATACACGTGCACACGTGCACACACACACACCACATTTTGTTTTATCAATTCATCTGTCAACAAACATTTCAGTAATGTTTTCACCTTTTGGCTATAGCGAATAATGCTGCTGTGAACACTGGTGTACAAATATCTGTTCTCTCACGTAAGATGAGGAAGTTAGCACTATAAAAAGTGTTAATTTGAAATCTGCTCTGGTGATCCTGAGGTCTCCCCCCCGCCAACCCCCACCACGGTTGGGTCTGAGGCAGGAGCTGGGAGGGAACTCCTCTGTGGTTCTGCCACAGCCACTGCTTGTCAGAGGTAAAGCCTCATGTGAAAACTGTGCCATGCACTACTCAGGGTTTCTCCACCACAGTCATCATAGGCTTTTATGAATAAGGTATAAAAGTCCTTGTGTGGACATACATCTTCTCTAGGGTAGATTCCTACAGATGAAATGACTGGACCATCTTGTAATTTCCATGTGAAGATTCTAAGAGTCTGTCAGGTGTTTACTAAGTAGGTGTAATTTTTTTTTTTCAGCAAAGGTGGGAAGATATCAGCCATTATTTATTCAAATACGTGTTTGACTCGTTTCTCTCTCTCCTTTTTCTCTTTCTGGAATTCCCCTTATGCATACACTGGTTGCCTGATGATGCCATGCCTCACAGGTCTCGTGCATTTTTTTCTTTCCTTTATTCAGATTGGATGAATTCTATTTTTTTAAGGAGCTTTTTATTTTTTATTTTTATTTTTTTTCTGAAGAAATCACATTTATTTATTATACTATGGGATCAGTAGATTTTTTTCCTGTATCTTTTTTTTAATATGAAATTTATTGTCAAGTTGGTTTCCATACAACACCCAGTGCTCATCCCAAAAGGTGCCCTCCTCCATACCCATCATCCACCCTCCCTTCCCTCCCACCCCCCATCAGCCCTCAGTTTGTTCTCAGGTTTTTTTTTTTTTTTTAATTTTTTTTTTCAACGTTTATTTATTTTTGGGACAGAGAGAGACAGAGCATGAACGGGGGAGGGGCAGAGAGAGAGGGAGACACAGAATCGGAAGCAGGCTCCAGGCTCTGAGCCATCAGCCCAGAGTCTGACGCGGGGCTCGAACTCACGGACCGCGAGATCGTGACCTGGCTGAAGTCGGACGCCTAACCGACTGCGCCACCCAGGCGCCCCTTGTTCTCAGTTTTTAAGAGTCTCTTATGCTTTGGCTCCCTCCCTCTCTAACCTCTTTTTCTTTTCTTCTCCTCCCCCACGGACTTCTGTTAAGTTTCTCAGAATCCACATATGAGTGAAAACATATGGTATCTGTCTTTCTCCGTATGACTTATTTCACTTAGCATAACACTCTCTAGTTCCATCCACATTGCTACAAAGGGCCATATTTCATTCTTTCTCATTGCCACGTAGTATTCCATTGTGTATATAAACCAGAATTTCTTTATCCATTCATCAGTTGATGGACATTTAGGCTCTTTCCATAATTTGGCTATTGTTGAGAGTGCTGCTATAAACATTGCGGTCCAAGTGCCCCTATGCATCAGCACTCCTGTATCCCTTGGGTAAATTCCTAGCAGTGCTATTGCTGGGCCATAGGGTAGATCTATTTTTAATTTTTTGAGAAACCTCCACACTGTTTTCCAGAGTGGCTGCACCAGTTTGCATTCCCAACAACAGTGCAAGAGGGTTCCCGTTTCTCCACATCCTCTCCAGCATCTATAGTCTCCTGATTTGTTCGTTTTAGCCACTCTGACTGGCATGAGGTGGTAACTCAGTGTGGTATTGATTTGTATTTCCCTGATGAGGAGCGACGTTGAGCATCTTTTCATGTGCCTGTTGGCCATCCGGATGTCTTCTTTAGAGAAGTGTCTATTCATGTTTTCTTCCCATTTCTTCACTGGATTATTTGTTTTTCGGGTGTGGAGTTTGGTGAGCTCTTTATAGATTTTGGATACTAGCCCTTTGTCCAATATGTCATTTGCAAATATCTTTTCCCATAAGGAGCTCTTTTTTAAAGTTTATTTAGTTATCTTGAGAGAGCACGCAAGCAGGAGAGGGGCAGAGAGAGAGAGAGAGAGGATCGCAAGCAGACTCTGTGCTGTCAGCGCAAAGCCCAATGTGGGGCTTGAGCCCACGAACCATGACATCATGACCTGAGCTGAAATCTAGAGTCAGACACTCAACTGACTGAGCCACCAGGCACCCTTTGGATGAATTCTATTGCTGTATCTTCACGTTTTCTTATTCTTTCTTCTGCTGTCTTGGGTCTGCTGTCGAGCACCTTCTGTGAATTTTTCATTTAGTTACTGTATTTTTCAATTTCAGAATATCCATTTGGTTCCTTTTCAAATAACTTCTGTCTTCTCATTAGGATCATTTATCAGATGAATCAGTGTCCTCATACTTTACTTTATGTACTAAATCATGCTTCCATTAGTTCTATGAGCTTATTTATAATAGCTACTTTGAAGTCTGGCTTCTAAGTCCAATGTCAGGATCCCTCAAAAACAGGCTCTACTGACTAATTGTCTTCCCTGTGTATAGGTCACACTTTCCTATTTATTTGTACATGTCACAAATTTTGTTGAGAACTGTAACTTTTAGATAATATTGTATAACAAATCTGGATTATGATGTCCTGATATGGATTTTTTTGTTCTTGTTTGTTGTTTGTCTTTGTTTAGGATTAACCCCATAGAGTCTGTCTGACCTGCAGTGTGTGGACAATGTTCTCTGCTCAATGTTTTTTTTTTTTTTTTTAATATTGGTTTTAGTTTTTATTCTTAATGGCTTTCCAGAGGTGTCTGGGTCAGCAGTGCTTAGGAGTCAGCCAATGATTCATTACAGGTTGTGCTCAAACACATGGAGCCAGTAAAAGCTTCTACTCTTTGCCAATGCATCTGTACCTGGGTTGAGAAATATAGTAATAATTCAAGTAATTTATAAGTACTGAGCCTTACTATATCACCTTTGCACACGCGCAAGGCATTGGGTTCAGCCAGAAACAAGTAAAATGCTAGGACCCTCCCTGGTGAACCCTAAGCATACACAGCCTTATGCATATACACAACTGTATAAACTTCGAGGAACACGTGGAGCTTATCGTTGTCCACAGGGCCCTTTCACTTCCACATTTCCCTCTTAAATTTCTGGCTCATCCACTTCCCACTGCCTTCCCCATCCAGGATTACAACATCGGACTACCTGTTGCATTGGCCTTCCTTGTTCATTTCTGTTTCCAACAATGCCCGAGGACATTCCCTTTCTCCAAGGTGCACTCCAATTTAAGCCAACCCTCTCTGATAGCAAATCTTCTTCATCTGCCCACAGAGTATCATCCCCGTCCACAGAGGATCACCCTTCCTTCAAGGCAGCTGAAGTCCTCTCGATTCTGGATTGGCTAGAGAAAAACATTATCCATTCCTCATGTCTGCTCATCTTTATAAACTGGAGAAATGCATAACAGAGCAGGCATCTGTTGCCATAGTTCATTAAGTGCTCTCTCTGTTAGCAGCCACTTACAGGAAGGAAGAGGAAAAGGAAATATTCAACCAAGTATTTTTTCACTCCCCTGCATTTTATTCCCTCATTAGATTTTACCTCAGAACCAAAACAAAAACAAAATAAGCGAGCAAAGAAAAAAGCTTCCTGCCACATTACTGTTTTCTCCAGTTTGGATGCAAACACAGGATTATCCTTTTCTTGGTTGATGGTCCTCAAAAGCAGCACTCTGAACCTAGTTCTCATTTCATCTATCTGCTCAAACACCTTATTAGGAGAGGAAAATAATAGGTGGCGTTTCTTCCAATAATAACTACCTGATACCCTACTAGTCTCCCAGGCTAGCCATCTGTACTCAAGTGGACGTTCAAAGATTGTTTTCTACAGTGATAGCTACATTCCCAGTAACCTTCTAATTGAAAACTGCAGGGATGCTCAATGATGCTGCTCTTTGAAATTGTGCTGCCTCAACTGGGTTTTTATCAATCTCAAGGGTAGATGTTCTCAGTGGGAGGGGAGTCTCACTAGCCTTCACTTTATAAACATGAATATAAGTCCAGAACCAAGAAAATATGTAAGCTACTTTCCTGGAAATCATACATCAGCTCAGTCAATGCTCTGTTCTTCCCTGAAGACTAATTTTCCCTTAGAATCCAGAGCAAGCCAAGGACAGCTTTCTTGTATCCATCATTCCTTCATACATATCCATGTTGGGCTTCTAACTGAAGGAGGGTGACAACGGAGAATGGGCCATCAGACAGAGGTGCAGAGGAGAGAAAGGGGAAAAAAACAAACTTTAAAAAAATTTTTTTTTAACGTTTATTTATTTTTGAGACAGAGAGAGACAGAGCATGAACGGGGGAGGGTCAGAGAGAGGGAGACACAGAATCTGAAACAGGCTCCAGGCTCTGAGCTGTCAGCACAGAGCCCGACGCGGGGCTTGAACTCACGGACCGCGAGATCATGACCTGAGCCGAAGTCGGCCGCTCAACCGACTGAGCCACCCAGGCGCCCCGAAAAAAACAAACTTTAAAGAGGAAAGAGGATTGCCTGAGGGGAAAAAAACCAGGAAATACCTAAATAGTTGGGTAAAAGTGTTGGTTTCTCTCCAACAAAGGTTTTCTTGAAGGAGAGGCAAGAATCGAAATTCTAGCTTGGTCAATTACCAGATGTATTTCTCGGTTAATTTCTTTAAATTTTTTGAATTTCAGTTTATAATTCTGTGAAGTATGGATATGGATCGTGCCATTCCTCTTCCTCTACCCAGCACTTGTCATGAAATTGGAAAATATCTTCCATTATATTTATGACGACAAGGAGGAAGGGAGGAAACAAGCATTCTGTGTCTGCTTAAAAAACTTGGATGTATTTTGGTATGCATTCTTTAAGTCGCTTCCAGACATTTCCAACCAGAGGTTTTCTACAAACTCTGTGCTAAAGATCTTCAGCTAAACTGAGTGGAGTGTATTTGTAGGTTTTGGTTTTAAAAAGCAGATTTGGGGGGAGTAACATCAGCAAGATGGTGGAACAGGAAGCCCTACACTCTCCTTTATCCAGAAACACGGATTTAACAGCAACAAACCAACAAAATACCTCAGTGTGAAATGCAGAAACTAATTAAAAGGCTCCTGCACCATAGGTGAGCATGAAGCCGACCACATCAAAACCCAGCAGGTAGGTAATTCACAACACTCTCCTTCCACTCTCTCGTCAGGGTCCTGTAGGGATAAACATACAGACAAATAGAGAAGCCTGTGGTGTTGTAGGGTAGATGAGTAAATCCTTCATCAGTATGTACAGAGTATTTTTTAAAAGCATAAGAAGTCATTATAAATCTACGTTAATATATATGCAATATAGAAAGAAGTAATTTGTGTCACCAATAACATAACACACAAAAATTTATTCCAAATGGATTAAAAACCTAAATGTAAGTCCTGAAACTATTAAATTCCTAAAAGAAAAACATAGGAAAAGAGCTTCGGGACATTGAATTGGGTAATGACTTCTTGGATATGATACCAAAAGCACAAGCAACAAAAGAAAAACTAGACAAATTGGACTACACCAAATTCAGAAACTTCTTCATATCAAAATAAGCAATTAACAGTGTTATGAGAGAAAATAATTGCTAGCCATATATTTGATAGAGGTTAATATACTGAATATGTAAGGAGCTTCTACAACTCAACAACAAAACTTAATAACCTAATTAAAAATGGGCAAAGAACTTGAACAGATATTTCTCCAAAGACAAGCAAATGATCAATAAACACATGACAAGATGCTCAATGTAACTAATACTAGGGAATGTAAATCAAAACCACAATGACATCCATCATGAGTGCCAGTCTCTAAAAAGCAGAAAAAAAGTATTTGCCAGGATGCAGAGAAGTTAGAACCCTTGTACACTGTCAGTGGGAATGCAGAATGGTGGGCCATTATGGAAAATATGAAGGTGCCTCAGAAAATTAAAACTGGAATTACCATCTGACCCAGCAATCCTACCTCTTAGTATATGCCCAAATGAACTCAAAGCAGAATCTTGAAGAGGTATCTATACAGCCGTATTCATCACAGTATTATGCACAATAGCCAAGAGGTGGCAGCAACCCAAATATCCACAGACAGGTAAACAAAGAACATGTGGTTTTTACATACAAGCGAGTACCATGCAGCCTTAAAAAGGAAGGAAATCTGGTCAGACTTGAACATGGATTAACCTTGAGAACATTTAGGCTAAATGAAGTAAGTCAAGGGCACAAGGACAAATACTATATAATTCTATGCATGTGAACACCTGAAATAGTCAAAACCACAGAAAAAGAAAATTGAAAGGTGGTTACCAAGGCCTGAGGAGAGAGGGAATGGGAGGTAGCGTTCAGTGGACATTAAGTTTCAATGTGGAAAAATGAAAAAGTTCTAAAGATTTTTTGTGACTATGATGTGAATCTACATACACTTAACACGACTGAACTACACACTTAAAAATAGTTCACGACTGAACTACACACTTAAAAATGGCTCAGATGGTAAATTTAATGTTATGTTTTTACAATAACTAAAAATTTTAAATTTTTTGAAGTTAGATTGGTTAAATTTTCATTTGAACTAACTTGTTTTTCATTGGGTAATGTTTATGAAAAAAAACTTTAGTTCAATAAAAAAAAGTATTTAGATTCCATTTGCAGTTCAGCAAAATAGGCCATTCCAAGTCAGACTCTAGAGTCAGTCTGACTTGGATGGAAGACGGTCAATCCAACTTAAGCCAGCCTATGGCTATTCTGTAGGTTCCTTCTGCTGACTTCAAGCACAATGGGGCTAAAAAACACTATTGATCACGGCCCTGATTTCCTAAAAATGTCAGGGACATTTTACACTTTTTCTCTAAGGCATTAAATATCAGGCCTGCCATTAAACAGATTGTGATAACAGACACAATAAAGCCAACTGCAAAGTTAACATTAAAGAATATTTCTCCAAAGGTCATGCTGCAGCTGTAGAATATCATAATGACCCTCTTCTTTGAGGGCTACTAAGTTTTTGGGTTTTTTTTTTTTCTTTTACAAAAGATGTCCTCAGCCCAGCTTTGCAGCTTCTATAATAGCAAACAATTCAGAGATGATTCCTGCTTGGTCTAACCCTTCCTGAAAATCATTTCACACAAGCACAAGCCTCATAAAAAATAAATAAATAAAACTCTCTCCCTGCTCCTTCTTACTAAGACACACTTCAGGACTCACCTAGCACACCCTCCCTCATTGCATGAAGTCAATAAACCTACTTTTCTGGACAAAAGGTTTGCCCCCTGTGGTCACTGGCTGTTGGAATGTTTCATCTTACTTGCAGGAAAAGGACGTTTCCGACATATCCAAAACCAGCAGGCTTATGTAGGGGGCTTTGTTCTTCTCCCAAACTAAAGATAAATCTGAGATTTGCAAAGACCATTCCCGTCTCCTGTCCTGGCTCACCATCAGTCAGTGCACCGTCATCAGGAGAACGGCTGGAAGCTGAGAAAGCCAGTTTTTCTAACCTTCCCCTGACAACAGTTATGTGTCTCTGAGGTCCTTTAAACTGAACATCTCCTTCTCTGCACCCACGCACAGCTGGCCAGAAGGGTACCTCGGAGTTTGGATCCGACACTCATCCTCCAATGCTGGTTCAAGACAGAATTAATCATTCAAGGTCTTGCAAAAATATATCTTCAAACACACCTTCTTTGATTACCTTGAAACTATGCAACCTCTTCACAGACAATCTCTAACACACCTCTTACTCATTTTTCTTCTTAGCACTTAATACTTCCTATATTTTGTTCATTACTTTATCAAATTCTTTTCTTAAGTTTCATGGTTTTTTTTTAAATTTTATAATCATGACTCTTTTCTCCAATGTTTATCATAAATATTTCTTGTTCGTATTGCATTAGCTGCTGCTCAAAAAAAAAAAAAAAGATTAAAATAAGTAACTGATAGACTCTACTTTTGCTTTTTGGTTTTGGGGACTTTCTTGGCAGGTACAAATGTAGTTATAAAATCTGTAAGGAACTTTAGTGATCAAAAAATGTTTCTCTTTATTTTGCAGAGACAAAACTGGGTATGAAGGCAATTTGGAAATGCCCTGATTTACTGGTGACTGAATGCCAGGTGATACTTGATTGGAAAAGGGAAGAGAGTAATGAAGTATGTTTTGAGCACTATACACATTTAGCATTTTGCCTTTTTATATTAATGAATATTTTTATTTTTAAATTTTTTAATGTTTGTTTTTGAGAGAGAGAGAGACAGATTGCCAGCAGGAGAGGGGCAGAGAGAGATGGAGACACAGAATCTGAAGCAGGCTCCAGGCTCTGAGCTGTCAGCACAGAGCCCGATGCAGGACTCGAACTCTCGAGCCATGAGATCATCACCCGAGCTGAAGTTGGACGCTTAGCCGACTTAGCCAACAAGGAACCCTTATGTTAATATTTTTTAAATTAAAAAAATATATACTTTATACTTGTTTAAACACGTTTTAATTGAAGAACCATGAATAGTCCACTCATGTCAACAAACGGCAATATTATTTAAGCTTTCACTGTGACACTTCCTGATGCCATCTTCCTCTTATCTTGTGAAAGAAAGGGTGAAGGACTATTCTGAATTTTGTTTTCACCATTCCTCTGTTTATATTTGTAGTTCTGTCACTTATGTGTTCTTGAATTCACATCAGTGATTTCTTACTGTATGGATTCATTAACAACTTGCTTTTTTCAGCTTTTGAGATTCATCATTTTCATGTTAATTCATAATGCTACATTAATTTTCACTCCTGTATAATACTCAAGTGTGTAACAATGTCATACTTTATCCATTTGCCTACCCTGTGGGTATGTTAAACTTAGCTATTTGGGCTGAGAGCGAAGGTGACCTGAGTCAACAAAATGTAACTATTTGCTCCAGGAGAGGCCCACGCAAAAGGACTGCAGCCTAACAGTAACATATTAATTATATTAATAATAACAATATTTCACTATTATCTTTAGGAAATTCTTGCAATTCATTCTATCCAGGCAAACAGTTTGCATATCTAGAAAAACAATTATTTTATAAGGACAAGGCTTTGCTCATCTGGATACATGGTGAGCTTATCAGAACACAGGGATTAAAAAAAAAAAAAAACAACTGTACTAGCCCAAAGGCAGGCAGAAAGGGGGAGAGAAAGGATCCAAGAACAGATGGAACTAACAGAAAACTTGTAGCAAGACGGGAAATTTAAATCCCCCCCATACTAATAGTAACATTAACTGTTAATTGTCTAAGCACTGCAAGCAAAAGACAGAGATGGTCAAACAGGAGAAAAAGCAAGAACTATTTGTCATCCACAAAATACCACCTTTCAGTATAAAGAACAGATAAAAGTAAAAAGATGGAACAAGATGCAGTATGAAAACGCCAATCCAAAGAAAGCTAGCTAAATTAATAGGAGACAAAATTCTCTGGTGCCTTTCCGTTGTAGGGGAACAGGTGAAGAAGCCGGGAAAAAAAAACAAGGAATCGTGAGGATGGCCCCGCACAGCAAAAACGGCCTTGCAGGCCCCGTCTATACTTACCTTGAGAGGGACACAGCGGCCTCAGGCCTCGGGACCCAGACCTTCTAACAGAGCCGGACTGAAGTCTACAATTTCGACTGCGGCTGCAACTCTGCGGCCTTGCCACGACCCTGTTGTCGAGCCAGATGCTGCCTGCACGAGCGCGAGGCTATCCTGGAGCACACTCCGCACCAGCCCGGAGGAGATTGCTGGCAGCTGCAGGCCCACGAGAGCAGCGGGGAGCCGGTTGTGAGCAACAGGGCTGCTGCGCGGCCTGCGACACAGGAGCAGGTGCCGGCTTCCCTGATGGGAGGTAGCCTTTGTCCAACCCCTTCCTGCAGAAGCCCGCCTGCAGGAGCTGCCCAGATGATGCTCAACCCCCACGCAAGGACAAGAACAATGCGTTTCCCAACTTCAGAGCCCCGTCACTGCTCCGCCAAAGACCTCAGCCCTCGAGCCTGAGAAGCTTCCGCAGACGGAGGAGTAAAGGAGGAAAACCACTGCGCATGTCAGACCTGACGCGCATGCTCCGCACGCCGCTCGATGGCTCCAAGCACCACGCAGGGCTCACTGAGCTGTGAGAGCTGCGCATGCGCCGGTGGCCCATCAGCGCTTGAGAGCCTTAACGCGGGACGGCGTGCTCCGACGTCATGCAGAATGCAGTGGGCCTAGGGTTCACCCTGGAGCGCGGGCGGAAGCTGATTCGGAAGGACACGTGGACGCCGGAAATGAGGGGAAGCCTGCAGACCCGCCGCCACGTAGTGGTGCAATGGATGGCACAGTGACTCCTCGGGCTCCGGAGTCAAGGTGCTGGCGCAGAAGCCGTGGCCGGCGGCCGGGGAGGCGGGCCTGAGTGGGCAGGAAAAGGAATAAACCATCTTGAATGCGGGGGGGGGGACTGTGGAACCAGATTGCGTGAGTACAGATCCTCCCTCACTGCCAGCTGGCTTGAGTAAGTTACCTTAACCGCTTTACGCCTCGCTTTGTCTGTCTTTAAACTGGGGACATTAATGGTCCTCCTCAGAGGGCCAATGGGAAGATTCAGTGAGTGAATACGAGAAGTGATCAGTACTAATTCCAGTTTTTAATGGTAAATGGTCTTAATATTATACCCTTCAAAATATTGTTTGCTCTTTTCAGTAAATAGCATTTGTTTAAGTGGTTTCCTTCTACTCTCCCTGTAGTTATTCACAGTAGCTCTATAATTTATTAAATAGCTTTCAACATCTATTGTTACCCTTTAGTTTGTTGTAATGAAATACGTTGATAAAGTTCCTGTTTCTGAAGTTCTTACATTACTGAAATTAATCCCATTTGTTTATATCATAATTTTATAAATGAGTAGCTGGATTCAGACTTCTAATAATTTATTTGGAATAGTTGCTTCTATGTTTGTAATTGGAATTCATCTTATTTTCTCTTGTGTGCTATCTTTACAATACTTGATAACTATGAATTAGGGATCTTTAATCTTTCTCTGTGGACTACAATTGTTTAGAATAACGTAGGAATTACATCATGTGTGAATTTAGATTAAACTCGGCAGTAAAACCACCTAAATTTGCCACCAGATTTGGCTAGGATTATTGGACTATTCAAATTATCTTTTTTTTTATTTTTGAGAAAGAGAGAGAGTGAGAGGTGAGAGAGAGAGAGAGAGAGAGAGAGACAGAGAGAGAGAGAATCTCAAGCAGGCTCCACACTGGGAGTGGATTGACATGGCATGCAATCCCACAATCTTTGGATCATGACTTTAACCAAACCTGAAGTCAGGAGTCCAGTGCTCAACTGACTGAGGAACCCAAGAACCCCTGGACTGTTCAAATTTTCTGTCCCATTTTGGGTCAAATGAGGCATTTTATGTTTTGGTAACAAGTTACCTGTTTCTCTTTGGTTGTCCGTATTTATTATGGTAAGTTTGTACCAATGCTTTAATATACATCTTTAAGCTTTACTGTATTTGAAGACTGTATCTCATTATTAACCTTGTATATTCATTTTCTATGTATGTCTGTTAGGATTGCCAGGGATTTCCCTTTTTATTGTATTCTTAAAGAACAAAATGTGTATTTTGTATCATGCAACATAGAACGTGTAGCGTATTACAACAAGTTAAGGAACAGTATCTTAAACAAAAGTTCACTCTCCTTTCATGGAAAAGAGATCCATTGTGTCAGCACCTTGGTATCATCAAGGACCCAGACTTGTCTTCATGCTCGCATTCCCAACACCTGGCTTCCATCCTTATGATACTTATTATTCACGATAACTGTTGGAGCTCTAATGATCAGAGTCACGTTTCTGGACATTAGTAAGTAGAAGACAGGCAGATAAGAGGATCACTTTGCCAATGATTCAGCCCCCTTTCTTCGCCTTCCCAGAAGTTGCTGACGATACTTTTGTGTATATGTCTGCCAGAACTTCTTCATAGAGCCACAGCATGATGCAAGGAGTGCTAGGAATACAGCCTTTGTAGATTTTCATAAAAAAAAAAAAAAAAAAAACAAAAAAAAAACAAAAAAACAAAGTTCTATCCCTGCATGAGAGGACAGGAATGAATATTGAGTAGAACTGGAAGTGTGTTACAGTGTCACATATACTACCAAACATTTCTGCTTTCACTTCTACTAAAACTTTTCATATCTTTGATCTGAGTTCATTTATCTTCCTCGTTTTTATTGGTTGATTTTGATACTCACCTTTTAAATCCTGAGGTCAAATAGTTTTTAGGGTTTTTGTCTTTTTAAAACAATATGTGAGGAAACATTTGGGAATATAAATTTGAAATCCTGTTTTCTGCTGCTTCATTTGCTAGATCTTAACCCTTACCTGTGGGTTAAATGTTCAGGGAAGCGTCCACAGACAGCTGGAACTAAGAGCATTAGATTTTAGGGCTTATGTTCTTAGAACAAATATTCCCTGAGCTTGGTGGTTATGGGACATATTAAATCTCTCAAGCACACAGTCTTTCATATCATAATTTATTTAACAAATTGCCTATTGCCAGACATTTAGTGGTCTCCAATTCAAGATGTAAGCATCACTGTATTTGCCATCCTTATGACAGATCTTGTTGTGTAATTATTTCTGTAAGATTAATTTCTAGAAGGGGAATTGGGTGTAGAAAATAAAAATCTGATACCTATCAGAAAACACCTTCTCTGTTTGATTGTCATCTGTTCTCCAAAGTTTTCCATAAAATATAAAATTGCTTTCTCTCCCACGCTTCTGGTGAGAGCGTAACCTGCTAACACTGGTTTAGATAGCAGTGTGGTAGCATCAGCCAAAATTTAAATAGGCATAGCCACTGGTGCAGCAAATCCTCTTCCCAGAGTCTTACTGAATTGCTTTTTTATGTACATAAATATACAATGTATGTGGTGAATCAGAAATATAGCCTAATAAGTAAACAATCACTATGAAGATACATGCATGTGCTTTGATTCCATTTTGTGAAATGAAACTGTATGTGTATGTCTAAGCCTTTTGTTAGGGCTCAAATGCAAGGTAAAGGAATGAGAAGGATATTGAACAAAGGCCATGGTTACTTCTGAGGAGCTGGACGGCCCCCGAGAGGGAGAATGTGGTACAGAGAAAGGTCCATGTTTAAGTTGATACCCTTTTGTATTACATTTATTTTTTTCACTAAGGAGGTATTTTCATTTTATTATTAGAGAAAATAAGGTACTTATTAAAATTAAATTAGAGTGCTGGTATATACTTCTCAAGTTATCAATACTGTCATTCCACGATTTATGTATATTGGTTAGATTTTTATATGACTGCTTAATTTGTATTTCAGTGTCTCACCGTCATTGTCAAGGAGTTATGTTCTTTCTCTCTTTCTACTCTACTAGGACATAAGTTGGATGCCGCCACCCCAGGTGTCATAAAAAAAAAAAAATCCAATGAAAGAAGAAGGTGTACTTTCACAGTGTCTCCACAAAAACAAACAACAACAACAAAATTAGCAAACCACCCAGAACTCTTCTCATCCATACCCATAAACACACATCACCTGGTCATAATTTTTTCCATGTCCCTTCCTAAACCAGCCCTTGACCAAGGGAATTAGTATCATGACAGGCTTAAGGAAGAACCTCACCATAAAAGGAAAAAAAGCTATGGGGGGTAATGGCTATTAAATAAGACACCAGCAAGTCTGGTATCATGGTAAAAGGGATCCCTCCTCCCCCATAATAAGTGCCTTCCCCTTTTCGATCTTTTTAAATTAATGATTCTAAAGTTTGGACCTCAAATCTTACAAGTGTACTTCCACCAGAAAGTCCAGTTGTCATGCGTCAGCCAGTGTGAGTTGTAGTTGTGAGCAGTTCATGCTGAAAGCACTTGTGTCTGTCAAGGGTCTAGGAAGATTCCTTCTACTCTGCATGTATCCACAGATTATGAAGTTCCAAAGGGAATTAATAGATTATCACACTTAGTCTCAAAGAGTGTAAGATTTGATAAATCACAAAATAAATACATAGTTTTAGGAATGTATCAACAGCTTGGACCCACAGCCCTTTGCTCCCAGAAAAGGAACCATCCAAATGCAATAGTTACCATGCATTGGGCTGGATGCAGAAAGTGCATTTAGACCAATAGAACTAATTCCATGGGCAAGGTTGACCAAATATTCCTTCCCCCATCGTAGGTTGGGCTTCCCACAGTCAGAGAAAACTTGACACAAACACAACTATGCCTCGAATAAGGAGACCATCCTAATTTCTTCACCAAGCCACACAACTGGGTCATATTTCAGCAAAAAAAAAATGTTAATGAGTTGCTAAAGACCAAGCATGGGCAAGTGTGAGAGTATAGAACCTCCTGAGGTTCTCAGACACAAAGAGGTTTTGTACCAACTCACAGGTTATTCTTCGTGGACATCACTGGGTGCTTACAAGAAAGATGGAGGATGGGGTGGTACAAAAGGCATAAATCCCTACCCATTTCCTTTTCCCCTATGGGACAAACGTAACCATAGAAACAAAAAAATGTACACCTAGCTCTGCTATTAAAGGTTACCATGGCAACAACAAAATGCACACATAGCTCAACTACCGTTAAGGTTTTCTCTTTATCTTTGGTGTTTGGCAGTTTAAATGTAATGTACCTGAGTGTGGTGTTCTCTGTAGCTCTTTGGCTTAGTGTTAATTGAAGTTCTTGGTCAATGGAGTAGTGTCTGTCATCAGGTTTGGAAGTCTTGGCTCTCTTATTTATTGAAATATAATTTCTGTACATCTTCTCTCTGGTTTTCCAATGACACATATTTTAGACTTGTTGCCAGTGTCCTACATTTCCTTTTTGTTTATTTCTGGGTTTTTTTGTTGTTTTTCTTCATTCTTCGTGCTTCATGTACATTGACCTCTGCTTTGATATTTCTTCAGATTTATTAATCCTGTCTTCTGTTGTGTTCATTTTACTGTTAAATCCATTCAAAGAGTTCCTTACTTCAAATACTGTATTTTATCATTTCTAGGACATTGATTATTTTTATAGATCACAATTTTCAATTGAAATATTCAATGTTACATTCATTTTATTTTTTATACATTACCCACTTTTTTAAAGCCCTTGCCTGCCAACTTGGGATCACCTCTAGGTCTGTTTCTATTGACTATTCTATTTATAATTGGACACTTCTTACCATGTGTGGTTACTTTTTTATTGCATGCTGGACACTGTGAATGAGACTGCATATTATGTTATCTTCTCCTAAAGAGTGTTGGCTTTTGTCCTAAGCGCAGTTAAAATACCAGCAGATCACTTTGTTTCTGGTGAGGCCCACTTTTAGGTTTTGTTAGGTTGGATGTACAACAGTTTTGTCCTAACGCATAATGTTTTTGCCCACGTGGCATTGACTTTATGGGATCTCAACTGAATGTCCTGGTTGATCATGTATTTTAAAAATAGTAATCATAATAGTCTTTCTTTATCTGGCCCCTATAAACTATAAACAGTTAAATTTTGTATTCATTATGTAAATGAACTTGAAGCATACACGATTGTTGGTAGGGGAACAATGCTGTTTAACTTGACCACTGCCGTTTAATTGATAATAACCATTGCATAAGGATAAAATAAATAACTCTTGACTTTAATGAGCATCTCATGTGAGACTAAAACTCAGTCTGAGGGACACCTGGGTGGGTCTGTCAGTTAAGTGTCTTGTCTCTTGATTTCAGCTCAGGTTCTCATCTCACGGTTTGTGGGATTGATCTCCATGTCGGGTCGTGCACTGACAGCACAGAGTCTGCTTGAGATTCTCTCTCTCCCTGTCTTTATGCCCCTCCCCGACTCGTGCAGGCACTCTCTCTCTCAAAATAAATACGTAAATTTAAAAATTTTTAAAAACTCTGAGTTCTGAAGTTAAGGCTTTAAAATTAAAACTAAACATATATTGGTTAGGAGAGTTTAGGTACGTGAAGATATAGATGTCAGCAAGTCCGAGCATTTCTTAGTTCCATGACTGAAAACATGTCCCTGACCTTCACTGCCAGACAGGTCCTGCATTATCCCCATTATCCCCACTCAAGTCTGACACCAGTGAAAGAACATGAGAATGCAAAGTGGGCCCTCTCTAGGATGGCAATGTACGTATACGAAGAATAATCAACTAAGAGCATGGGATTTAGAGCTCCAGGTTTTCCAGAAATATCTTGGGAAAAAATAAATATCTTGATTTCCTCTTTCCTACTTTATTTTGATACTTCTGGAAACTGTATCTCTATAGGTTACTATCAGTTTTGTTTCCCTGAGGAATCAGAGCTGCTCAAGTAAACATGATAAATGATATTTTTTAAAATGTAGGACAAGAAAAAGGAAAATACTGGTGGTCTGTCTAGAACTAAAATTCATTTTACCTTACAGGTCTTCTAATTCCTGGCAATTATCCTTGAAGTTCAAGTTAGCCAGCAATTACTGAGTTTGGGAAACATGGAGAAGAATGATACCGATTTTTAACTTACTAGCAACTGTCTCTTTCAGTTGGGTAAGCACATATTTCACATCTTAATCATGTTGGACATCGCTTGATGAATGGGATGTATGAGACTTACTCCTAATATATGCTAAATGACAGAAGGTTGAAATCCATCAGAAGATTTACCAAGTGCTTCTTTGTATGAGATAAGAATCTGATTTGGCCCTTGGCATTCAAAAGTTTTAAGCTGTGGCAGGCAACCTGCTTAGAATATTAAATAAATGTTGATCATATACAGGGCTGAGTAAAGCAGAAGTTAAGCATTTAATTTGATAACACAGAATAAAGAAAATGTTTGTTTTTTTGGTAGTGTTACTCTCAGTTATTAATTGACTGCCAACCACATTCCAGACAGCAGATGACAAGGATCACGAAAACAAGGACCAGGAAACACTGTATAGCTCACAGCACATAAAATGTTGCTTGATTAATGAATGTTTGTTGAATCGGTAACAACCTGCTTGCCTTTTCCTACACATTATATCATTTTATCTCCAGAATTTCCCTGAAATGGATGTTTTATGCCCATTTCTTAAATGTTGAAATTGAGGCTTAAAGTAGGTAATGGCCTTCCTTGGCCCAGGTACCAAAGCCGTGGGTGATCATGCGGAGCTCTCCGTACCTGTGCTGTGCTCGCTCACTCTTCTGGCTCAGCAGGATGTAGTCATTCAGGCTGAGGAGTGAGGAAGGGGTACAAGTTGGAACTGGTAAGTAAAGTAAATGTACCCTCTGAGAGGTGAGGTGAGGGTTTGTGAAACTTGTTGGATTCCAGTAGTAGGAACAACAGAAAGACAAGTAACCATGGCAACTATGTGCAGAGGCTGCCACTTGAGGAAGATGTGGAGGCAGAAAGGGGGCTCATTGAAGAAAACCTGGGTAGGAGATGGAGAGTGTGATATTGTGATGGAAAGTAAGAAATATATTTGGTTATCAGCCTATTCCTGGCTCACAGCTGTTAAAACCCTTGGAATTTCTTGTGCAGAGGGTGACAGAGGTGTCTTTCATTTTGTTACCAAGGTGACTTTTGGAATGTCCTTAGGTAAACTGAGGATGGGGAGCTGGTTGCCAGGAGAACCAACCACATGATTTGAGGGTTGAAACTTTCAGGACCTGGCGCCCCCGACCTCCAAAGCGAAGAGAGGGGCCAGGGTTTGAATCAATCGCCATTGGCCAGCGATTTTAATCTGTCATGCCTATGGAATGAAGCCTCCATAAAAACCCAGCACAACAGGGTTCACATTGCTTCCAGGGGGGTGAATACGTGGAGGTGCTGGGAGGGTTGCGCCCCTGGAAAGGGCATTGCAGCGCCCTACCCGGTTCCCACCCCTCACCCTCTGCGTGTCTTCTGTCTGGCTATTCCTTATTAGCTCTATATTTTTATAATAAACCAGTAATCCAGGAAGTAAAATGTTTCTCCTGAGTTCTTTGAGCCACTCTAACAAATTAATCAACTGTAGAGGCTCTTGGGAACTTCCAGTGTATAGCCAATCAGTGAGAAGTGCAAATAATAGCCTGGGCTTGCAACTGGCATCTAAATGGGGCTGGGGTGGGGGCTGGGGTGGGGGCTGGGGACAGTCTTGTAGGACTGAGCCTCTAACCTGTGGAATCTGATGCCGTCTCCAGGTGGATGGTGTCGGAATTGAGTTCAGTTGTAGGACAATCTGCTGGTATCCTGAGAATTGCTTGTTGGTGTGGGAAGCGCCCCCCCCCGCCCCCACCACATACACACATTGGAATTGGTACTAGAACCTATTTAGAGAGAAAGCTTAATCATCCGAGGTGTCTGGGCAGAGGGCCTTGAGGCAAAAAGTGGCATCCTGAGAACTTGCTGTGAGTCTGTGTTAAAAAAGTTACTAAGCCAGTTATGAATGGAAAATGCAGCTCTTTAAGACAGATGTGTGATTACCTAAATTTCACGGCTGCTTGCTGGTGGGCCCAACCCCAGATCTGGCCAAGTCATCTTTCCTTTGCCTTAAAAAAAAATGAAGGGGCGCCTGGGTGGCGCAGTCGGTTAAGCGTCCGACTTCAGCCAGGTCACGATCTCGCGGTCTGTGAGTTCGAGCCCCGCGTCGGGCTCTGGGCTGATGGCTCAGAGCCTGGAGCCTGTTTCCGATTCTGTGTCTCCCTCTCTCTCTGCCCCTCCCCCGTTCATGCTCTGTCTCTCTCTGTCCCAAAAATAAATAAACGTTGAAAAAAAAAATTAAAAAAAAAAAAAAAATGAAATGTGATGCCATGAGGTAGGGTCTGTATTCTTGAGACTGCCTACTATTCCCTGTTGACTCCTTAAACTGCCTCTCTATCCCTTTAACCACCCAGTCTCAGGAATGCACATGGGCCTGCTCCTTCCATATGGGGGCCCCAAACCTCAGTTCCCAAAGGAACAAAAATTAGGCCAGCATGGAATAATTTTGTATTGGCTTGTTGGTGGATTTCTTTGGGTTCATCCTTGTTTTTTAGTAACTTCTTTCAACATGGCTTATAATTATGCAACTACAGTACCTGCTAGAATCACTCAGCCTTCCAAACCCAAACACGTTCATCTTTATCCAAATGTAATTTATCTGAAATGCCATGTTGGTGTGAGAGTTATGCATTACTACATAGGCTTCTATTTTCTTCTTAAATAATGAAATACCCTAATGGAAAATATTCCCTCTAAATAAATTTTAATGAGCACTTATTTGCCCAAATTGTTCTTTCTCTGAATGGCAAAAATTTAATATGAACTGGAATTATCAGGGGCTTTTTGTTATAATGGGCTTTGGGAATAAGTCATGCAAAGATGACTTATTTTCCTATATCTTCGAAACTGTGAGTGCTGCCTTAACAACTTCCTGTCAAATGCAAAGTGAGTGTCAGTGTCTTACCTTGCGTCTATACAGGAAAATGTCACATCAGAAATCATGCCAAGGTGTAAGATAATACAGGAGATTGAAGTGAACAAGAAACCTAATTGCTGTTGAAGGGCATATATACCAGACTTTGCTGCTAAGAAAAAAAAAAATGCTTGTGTCTGCCACATTTTTTAATTCTCTGCATTGAATAGTTTTTCTGAGGAGAGAAAGCAAATGGGAAATATTACCCTGTACCCTGGCAGGCTACAGAGCACGGGCCTCATTGTGCTCACCAAGAATTAGAGCAGGGACAGATGTAGAACTTGGAGAAGTGCCTTCCAGAAAAGAACTCAAGCCTCAGCAAGAATTATGAGTCAGTGGAGTGGGGAGCCAGATCTGAGGGTGCCCCCATAGACTCGAGAATGCACACCATTAATTGCTTCTCTAGACTTTTCGCTCCATCTGAAATACTGCCAAAGGGAGCCAGTGCCATTTGTGAGTCATTTTTTATAATAGAAATGACATTGAAAGGGGTCATTTGGTTCAGTTTAAATTTTTGTATTGCATACCTTCTAGAAGCTTCATAGTATCAAAAACCAAACACAAAAGGGAGTTTCCATTTTCCAGGAGCTCAGCACTGGGATGGGGAGCTCACAGCTAAGTCAAAAACACTTTCAGTGAATGTCCATCCACTTCCTTTTTTTAAACCAGAAAAGTGCCGGCTCAGTAAGCACCTCCAAGGGGGCAAAAAGGCTACAAAGTTAATGTTCCTGGGATGCTTGTTGGCTTGATGGGAGAGCACAGGCTTCAGATGCTGATGACTGCACCACCCACCTGCTGAGTGGCCTTGACAAGTTCAATGAAAACCCTAAAAACTGCTTCCTTCTCAGAAAACTGGAAAAAGAACACCCATCTTGTAAAGCAGTTGTGAGATGCTCACATATGGTAGACATTCAAGGCATGTTCTCTTGAGCGATCTCCTATCCCCTTTGGCCCTCATTGCCTATGACCCCCACAGCTAGCAATTTTGTCCAGGAAGGGCTCTATCCACATCTGTACAAAGGATGAGAATATGTTATCTCAAAGAAGGTTTGGGAAGTGGAATTACTTCGTCTGTAGAGAAGGTAGGAAAAATATTAAATGTGATTAAGATTATTTTATAATCAGTAATGGTAATATGCTTCCTCATAATTTAGGTATCCTCATAATCATTTCTATAAAAAGCAGAAAAATAACATAAGATTTAAAAGTTACAAAGTACTTTATAATTTGACTCTCAGAAAATCTGCTATTATCAGCATGAGAAGAAATTTTACTACCAATTTTGATGATGAGGACCTGAGACTGAGGATTTCAGAGGCCCCCAGTCTCATGTTTGCAAAGCATTCTGTACTTCTTGTACCTGCACATGGATCTCCTGCAAATACTAATTCAGGATATTTTGCCTGATGTCTGTTGTCCTGATCAGAGTATGACACTCCTCACATAGCCTGTCCCGGTCACCGCTGAATTGCCAAGCTTCTAGCACAGAACATAGCCCAAGAAGGAATTTGGGGATTCAGAGGAAAGGTTCACAGAGCAATGTTGTGGCAGGGGGGAGAGCCATATATTAGTAATGAAAATAAATAGGCTCTTTTCAGAAGCAGGGCAGCTGACTGGTAGCATATGTTGGGAAGGTGGAGAAGGACTGTCTCCCAGGCCTAGCTCACCACCCCTCTAGGTGCGCACAGAGGTAGATGCTGCTTGCAGGGGTGACGCAGCCTCTCCAGTAAGCTTCCGAGTCTGTATCGAGGGACTGAGTGGTCGGTTGCCTCTGCGTGGCCAAGGGTGCTCTGAACGGGAGCCTTCCCCCATGCCAAAGGGGACCTGGGACAGTGCTTGGTTTCCACCCACTCAGGAGTGCAGAGATGAGAGAAACGGGCAGTGTCTCCTTCTGGGGAAAGAGTATTTTTGAGTGCCTAACATTTACTCCTAGTTTATTCCCACGTGGTAAGATACGCACACACACAAACACACACACGCCAGCTTGTTGGGGATGTATCAGGCAGCAAGATCCCTGTAAGGAAGAACCCTGGTAAGTGCTGGCAATGATCCCTTCTGAAGTTTCACTCCTCTGGCCTCACATTCTGGCTCTTTCCTTTATAATGAAAAGAATCCCTAAATCAATCATTTTTCTCATCTGCAGAGTGAGTTTGTAATACTCACTTCATCACATTGTTTCGATGTCCCAAGGATTAAACAAGAACATAGGAGTTAGATACCCGGTACACTCACATGCTCAGTAAATGGCAGGGATTGGCATTGTCCTTCGGTTCTGAGGGAGAGGAGGACAATAACACTGTTGCTTTTATCAGCCGTGCATTTTCTCAGCATTCAGTCACACCTCCTTGTGTCCACACCACACCCCAGTGAGGGAGACAGTCTCATCCCCGTCTCGCAGGTGAGGAGTCTGGCTCCTGAAGCTGGTGTGACTTTCCCAGAGCTACATAGCGTGTAAATGGCAGAATGTTTGATCATTCTAGAGCCAGAGTGGCCTCGCTGAAGGTGGGCTTGGCTGTTCTTTTACTCAGGGAAAGAACAATCAATACCTCTGCAGGAACACTGCTGGAGAGAATCCTGACATGAGCACAAAGTTTCTGGGAAAAAGAAATTGGCAAACCTCCCTGTCAACAATCAGAAGGTGATCAGCAGAGAAAAGTACTCTGAGAGAGCACTGTTCTTTAATCTTCTTTGAAACAAAGCTGATTTCCCTAGACAAATGGATCGCTAAATTCATATAATTATCTTTGCACATACTCCTGTCATCTTCAGTATTTGTAGACAGCACGTTTTATTTTTTTAAGTAAAGGAAAAACAAATGCCATTATTCATATGTTCACAGGTGGAAAAATCTCTCTCTCCTTGCTTTTCTCATGCAGTTATCAGCACGTTATGATGAATTCAGGGAGTTGGTCAACAAATGTATCCATGAAAAAACTAGGAAAAGAAATTTTGACTGCTTCTTGCTGCTTGTTACTGTGAAAAAGATAATCGATTGCTTCCTGATTCTTAGGAAAAGGAAACAAAAATTCACTCCCTCAACGGAAGAGGAACCCATCGTTCTAGCCACATGTACCTGATGAACGGGAACATGAAGTCATGGGGCAGACACACATCAGCATCGCTGGTCCCCTGCCTTCACACGTACCACCCAGACAACCATCTCCTCTTCTCAGGGCCCATCTAGGTCCTACATCCCCAAAGAGGGGAAAGCTAAGCCTTCCCTTGGGACTGCTCAGGTGTGTGTTGGGGTGGAGGGAACCAAGCATGAGCTGGCCACGTGGCAGCGTCCTAGGTTTCATGTCACCATGCCTGCCCATCACAGACCGGGCTGAGAATTCACATTTATTCCCCTGTGTTCTACTTATTGTATTGTATCCCTTTCCACACACCCTTCCAAGCCCCAAGCTGGTAAACACCCTTCTTCCAAACCCACGGAAGTCTTCGACACACTTCCGGCTATATTTGGAGCTGTCCAGCAGGCCAAAGCAAGTTTTTGTATATTTTGAGAAATTAACCTATTGGAATCCTCAGTCCTGGGAATCCAGCAGGAGTCAGAGTAGCTGATCAAAGCTCTCCATCCATAGAGACCTGGGGAACTGGGTCCTGCCTCAGCTAGGTCACAAGGCCAGTGAGAAAGGACTTGTATAAAGCAATTCTGGCAGCCCAGGAAAATGACTAGAAACCGCAATCTACCCACAGGCCTCAGTGAAGCAAAGGGCAAAACTAGGTTAAAAAACAAATCGTACGGTGCAATCTCGCTAAAACTGCAAACTGTATACATGTCATATTCATATTTTTGAAAAATATCAGAAGGAAACATCAGAATTCAACATTTTGAGCCTTTCTTTCCCCGGCTTCTAGGAATACAGGTGATTTTTATTTACTTGTGTTTTGATGCAGACCTATTTTTCCCCACATTTTCTCCATTAATCATGTACTATTGTCGTAATCAGAAAAAAGCTACAATTTAAAAAAACTACAAGTGACCCACACCAGCCTATGACTTGGAAGAGTGCTACTAATGGAGCCAAGTGAGTCCAGTGACAACAGTCATTCTCCAAGCCCTCCTTTGCCCTTCAAATGGCCTCCCTGTACCCAAAAGAATGAAGCTTTAAAAGTGTGCATCATCAAACACGGAGCCATTAGACCACTGAGTCTGCCTTTGTAGAGCGTAGAATAAGTGTTCTGAACAGGAAGGACTCAGCGGCTTTCTCTTCCCCGTAGTCCATTCCTCACCCTCACAGAGCAGGGCACTTATCCTTCTGACCACCTCCATCCTTGCCTGGAAAATCAGGGAGCAGTAAGCCACACACCAAAGGCGATAGCACGGGAATGAGGACTTGGAGAAGTTGCTGGGCCAGACACCAGTGGGTCTGATGCAGGACAAAGGTCAGGGACACACCGCGGAGGAGGCAGCTCTGCACCCACGGATGGGAGCACCGTGCATGGGGGCTCCGATCCCAGCTCTGCAACCACACAGCCTGCAATCTTTGGGTAAGTTATTTGGTCTCCCTTGGCCTCATGTTCCTCATCTGTATGGGAGTCTTCTCTTTTGTCTCCCAAGAAACCGTTGTTGAAGTTTCACAGAACATTGGCTTCCTCCCAGAACAGGATTAGGAAAAAAAATGGCAACTGTGAATCTGAACAGAAACAATGTCCTAGCTTGGAAAACATGGAATGGAAATAAAGTGTGTTTCCCTTTACTTTTGCTTAAAATGAAAGAAAACCAAAACACCCCACCCTCACACATACCCCAAATACAATTGTATAATCATACAATAATTGTTCAGTTACTTCGATGTTGCAAAGCAAAGCCAGAATGCCAGAATTTTCTAAGCATCCATTGTCCAATATGGTAGCCACTGACCACATGTGGCTGTTGGAGGGTGGCCAGTCCCAGCTGAGATGTGCTGTCAGCGTAAACTACACCCTGGATTTCAAAGATTTAGTGTGAAAAGAAGGTCACATATCTCATTCATTTTTTTCATTGATTATATGTTGGCCTGATAATATTTTGGATATAATGAATCAAAATATATTATTAAAAGTAATTTCACCTGTTAATTTTCACCTGTAGTGTGCCTTACTAAAAAATTTAAAATTACTTACGTGGTTGGCATTATATTTCTTGTAGGCAGTGCTGATCTAGGAGAAAGATTTTCTTTCTGGGAATAGGCTCTACCTGCCCTTTCTTCAGGTGCCTTGTGACATGATGACAGAACTATGTGAAGCATGTTGCACACAGGGAAGATGGAAGGGCTGAAGATATTTATTCCACCACCACCCCCAAGCCCTCATTGGGTTATCATGGCTTTGATGTGAGCCACTGGGTCTTTCTCCTTCTTCCCTTTCCCCCCCTTCCTCTTCTTTCTTTCTCTTCCCTCTTACTTATTGTAAAATCATCTATGCCAAAGTGCCTGCTATTCCTGAGCTCTAATAGGAGTGAGGTGTCGGTCAGATAATTAGCTCCTGTTATACTTCACTCATCATTAGCACCTGATTTACTGGGAAAGCTTTACTCCAGGTAAAATCAGTACCTGCCAGAATGATGTGTCTTGTAGAGACAGGCTTTGCCTGCCCAGAATACTTCCAGAGTTCTTTAAGTAATATTATTTTGGTTTTTCTTTGCAAAACTGATCAACATCTTTGGTTGTATCAATCACAGTGCCCTGTACTCTTCCCCTCCCCACTGGACATTCAGGATAATTCAACTCCCTTTCCCAGGACTTGAGTCTCAAGAAGAATGACCTACCATGGGAGTGGAGGTAGATCTAAGCCATTTGTATATCAGTCTCCACAGAGACTGACTGATCGCTCCTGCTACGGGGTTCTTAGACCTACCTTGATACTGTGCTGATTGATTTTCAATTCTTCTTTCAATCTGATGAGCTACCCAATAAGACTTGAAATAACTTCCTTTTGCATTTAAGCTGTGCAGAATCATTTTCCATTCCTTGCAGCCACAGCCCTCTATGTTGTTATTCTAATTCAGCAAAACAGTGAAATGCTGCAAAAAGTATTTAAGAACCTTTATCCCTGGCTGCAAATATTAATAGGATAGAATAAGGAGGTAAATTGGTTGAAACACAGCCATCCGCTTTGTCTTCGTACAAAACCACCATTGTGCTGTTCCTTGGCTGGCTCCGTTGATCATGAAGCTGATTCCCACCAGTTCTTGCAGACCTCACCTTCATGCTGGGGGCTGCTGAGCTCTGGGAAATGGGAGTTGAAAGGAATGAGAAGGCCTGGATCTCCCCGATCCTTTCACTTTTTAAACACTACTATCGTCAGTTCTCACTCAAGCTGTCCCCTGTGAAACCATTTTGAAGTTGGGCCGAAAGCTACACATCTCCAAGTGTTCTTTAAATACCTGCTAGATTTTAACCGCTTGGGAGCAACTATTTCCTCATGACCTGCATGTGCGACTTCAACTATGTTTGTCATTCAGGTAGAGTACTGGTGGCTTCGTCTACTTAACCAAGGTAAAGGAATGCTTCCTTTCTTCCCAAAGTGTACCCAATTGTCCTCTTATTTGGGGGTTTTAAAGACTTGGTCATGGTCTTTCCTTAATTCTAATAGTCACCCAGTGCAAATCTCTGGAGCATTTTATGATGGGAAGAGGAGAAACTTCATGTAAGTTTTGCAGCTGTGAGCCATGGATTTGCCATTACTAAAATACCTTGCATTTGCAAAATAAGTTATCAAGAAATTGTTTCTTCGTGAACCCTATACCTGTATTTTCCATTTTTGTTAGAAAGGTTGGTGCCAGCTAGGGAAGAAGGGTTTAGGGGTAAATATAGCTCCTTTGATGTGAATAACGAAGAGACTGACATAATGTTCTTTTACCAGAATTGTTTATCAGTTGCATACTAAGTTCCAAGCACTAAACTAGGGTTTTGCATTTATTATTTGACTTGTTTTTTGCAGCAACCCTAAAAGTTAGATACCATTATCCCAGTTTTAAAAAACAAGAATGCTGAAAACTAAGTAGGTGCTCTAACTACAGTCACCCAGCTAAGAAGTGGCAGATCAAGATTTCGAAGACCAGGGGCGCCTGGGTGGCGCAGTCGGTTAAGCGTCCGACTTCAGCCAGGTCACGATCTCGCGGTCCGTGAGTTCGAGCCCCGCGTCAGGCTCTGGGCTGATGCCTCAGAGCCTGGAGCCTGTTTCCGATTCTGTGTCTCCTTCTCTCTCTGCCCCTCCCCCATTCATGCTCTGTCTCTCTCTGTCCCAAAAATAAACGTTGAAAAAAAAAAAAAAAAAAAAGATTTCGAAGACCAACAATGTCTGACTTCAAACCATAGTTAATTCCATCAGATCTTCCTGTTTCTTTTTTTGCTTTTGTTTTATGTTTATTCTGAGAGGGACAGTGTGCGCATGTGAGGGGGGAGGGGCAGAGAAAGAGAGTCTCAAGCAGGCTTCGCGCTGTCAGTGCAGAGCCCGACATGGGCTCAAACTCACGAACTATGAGATCATGACCTGAGCCAAAACCAAGAGTCAGATGTTTAACCACCTGAGCCACCCAGGCTCCCCACATCTTCCCGTTTCTTTGCTATTGTTTTTGCCATTTAATAAAATGCAGTTTAGTTAAAAAATAAAGCTGTTTAACCAAACATAACTTTGTTTTTAGGTTAACCCTTAAATAACATGAAACAAGAGTTAAAGAGACAGACCCTTCCTCAAGGGGACATGCATTAAATCAACAAGTGGTATGTTAGGTACTACTTCTTAAAATTTAACTCAGTTCTCAACTCATCAGGATAAAGTGTCTGGTGTTAGGAAGCCATTGTCCTCTATGGCACAGACACCACAGACTTGGCATATTCTGCCTGGTCCTGCTCTGTGGAGTTTCTCCATCCAGGGACACTGTCCCCTTCAGGCATTCTGTCAGTCATCAGCTGCCTTCCTTCCAAGTACGATCTGGACATAACTTTGCTGCTAGGTCTGTCCTGCCGTGTTTCTCCCTGAGCTAAGCTAAAGTTGAAAGAACCTTCCTCCTTCTATAGGTTACCGCCATCCCCAAACCTTCAATCCAAGTTTCTAAACTTCTCATGACCAGATGCTATCCTTCTAAGTAAATTATTTTGGCAACTACGTAACCTTATTGTTCTCTGACTCTCCAACCAGGATAAACCCACTTCTCAGAGGAGTGGCACAAACTCATGCTTTTTTTTACCAAATACCTAAAGTAATTTGAAATACAAGATAAGGTTATATGGTTATTTCCTAAAAATGTCATGGATGGGTTTATCCAACTATCACATATGATTATTTCCTAGGAAAGTCACGGACGGCTTTATCACCTCGAAGGATGGACATTCCTGGTTCCACCTACTGTTCCAGCATCATGCTGAGGTTAGTTTGTGATACCATATGTGAGACTTTTCCACAGACATGGCAGTCACTGCCCAATTCCTGATGACAGGAGGGCGAGAAGGGACAAACGCATTTCCTTCTCACAACTTTCACACGGCCCCCTCCATCTTCAGGCCAAGTTTACCATCTGTTTCTTGAGTCTCCAGTGCTTACCGGGTAGGGAGTGTGGGGAGGTTGGAGGAAAGCTGAGTGGAAAACAGATTTCACAGAAAAAGCTTATAATCTTGGAGAAAAATAGGGGAAGGCCAGAAATACAAAGGTTTGAATCAAAGAGTGAGATAAATGATCTTCATCAGTGATAGTGTCTCTGCTTCTGAACTTTTATTGAAAAACAAACTTTTGGACAATAAAGAAAACTTTCCTGAAACAACAACAAAAAAAATTCTGTGCCCCATAGTACCTTTCCATATATTTTTTCCCATTCTATGAATCTGATAAAATTGAAAATTTAAATCTCTTTAAGTTTTTAAAGGAAGCATGGATCACTGCCCTGAAATATCAAGCATAGAACATCCATGGTCCTATATAACTGAACTTGCCATTTAAAATCATTAAGGACAAATTTCCAAAATCTAAGTGAATCTAGCCCCAAAGATCTTTCAGTATAATTGGAAAATAACCCCTTGACTGGCTGTTGAAAAGGAAGAACATGGAATCCCTTTGGTTCCATGGAAAGAAAACGAAGAGTATCCCATAGTGGAGGCCAAAGGTGAATAGCATATGCTCTGAAAAGTTTCTAAGCCAGATAACCCCTACCCTTTTCATTTCATGGGTAGTAAATGTAGATGACTATCTTGATCCAGTCCTGGCTCCTATCCAGGTTTCTAGCTTTGTGACCTGGGGGGAGGATGTTTGACTTCTCTATCACTTCTATTAACTATAAAAGTGGGCATAATTATATTTGCCTCATAGGGCTGTTGTAAGGATTGAGCAAAATAAGCATATAAATGAGCTAGTTTAGTCCTTGACATGATAGGTGTTTGATGAATAGTAGATTTGTTTTCTCTCAATTTGCAATATCTAACACTTCTGTATGAAAAGGAGTCCTGATTTAACTAGAAATGTCATTGCGGCCAACTTGTGGGCTGAGATGAGCGCTCGGATGAGAACTCCAAGCAGACTTCTCAACACATGCCTGTCAAGTTTGCAACCAGTCAGATATGGAATTGTGTTTTCCCAGACAGAAGTGGAAAGTTACTCCTACCTCATAGAATTGTGTGAGTAGAACATAAACTTTATAAAACACCTGGCACTAAATAGCATTGCTACAGTACATGTGAGTGTGTCCGGTGGAAGAAATTGTTGCCGGCCACGGGGTCGTGGGGATGTTGTAAATCATAGATGGGAAACATCTTTGTTTTCTCTCTCGTATTTAGATCTGTAATCTACCTGAAACTGACTTTTGCCTGTGGCATGAGAAAGAATTCATAATAACTATTGGTTTTAAGGTCAAGACCCTTAGTAGACTTTTCTTGACCCATGGGTCACTCTCATGACCTTGACCCTCCAAGATAACTGGGTTCCACTGCACTCTGTCTTCTTTCCTTCCTGCTCCCTGTTGACACAGGCCGTCTTCCTGTATGTGCAGACATACCGAGCTGGGGAAAAAGAATGCTTATCTGTCTTCCCAAGGCCTGTGTCCTTCATAAAGGATGGTCTTGGAGAATCTCTAAAAGGCTAGAACATAGGTGGAAAATCATGGTGGGAAGAGCCACAGTACAGCCCACCCTCCTCTTCCAAATCTTTTGTTTGTATAAGCTTGGCAGGAAAGGGTGAGGGATGAGACTGAGGCAGCAGAGACAGCTTGGAGACTTCTCTTGGGATCTGGGATCTGCCCCTAGTTGTTTGAGCTCTGATGCCTCTTCCTTCAGCTTTGGATCCCATTTAGCAATTCTTAGGCAACCAGACAAGTTCCACATACCCACATCTCATCACCCCAGGGTGGTCTTGCCGGGGAAAGGGGGCAACACAGGAGAGAACTGGGGTGCAAACATAGTGACGCCTGTTGACACTTGCCAGTCTTACCTAAGGCTTTCCCTGTGTGTGCACACTTAGAGACAGGATGAGTGCTGGCGCCCTCTGCAGTGCCGAGTTCCTGGTACCCGGGAGAATATCAGTGATGCAGACGGTGACATTCGGTGTGTGCATCTTACAAGGAGTTCTCTGTCACCTCCCAAAGTTAAAAGCAACAACAACAACAACACTGAAACAAAAGTTGCCACGGCTGAACGGCTGGTGATAACGTTCGTTAAAAACAACTACCGCAGTCTGTATGTTGTGGAGGAGCCACGTGGCACCTGGAAAAATTGCATTCTGATATTTTAGGGGAAAAAACAAAAGTTAAAAGGAGAAAGAAAAGAACTCTCCTATCTCAAAAGACACAGATTTTCCCAATTCTGAGAATCTGAATCACAGCCAACTTACAAAGTCCTTTGAAATTAACAGGTTATATTAGCAGAGCTGATACAGCCTTATCTGAAAGTGAGCAAGAACAGCCCCCATCATGATGGAAAAGCAAAGCAAAAAGCTTCTAAAGCCTGTTACGGCCTGAGCCAGAAGAATTAAGGACTTTGCACAATATTGTCCCAGAATGTCTCAGAATCATATATTTTTGTGAGAAACTTGGAAGTCAGATTTTCTTGTGTGGCAGAACACATACCATGGGGATTTCAGAGCCGTGGATGGCCAGGATTTTTACTAAGCAGCAGGAAAAGTTCAGGGCTAAGAACCAAGAATAATGAAGATGTACAGAGAAGTATAGGTGGGGACAGGAGGTGAAGGGAGAAGATCTCAGGATCTTTCCAGTTTCTAATCTCACCCTGAAGTCTAGCCGCTTTCCATTCTATGTACTATGAGGTATATTTAAATTTATTTCACGGCCACCTTTTTAATGAGCTGTCTGGAGCTGGGTTCTCTTACTTTGTACCAAGAATCCTAACAACCGCAGTGAGTGTCAGGACATGGCCAAGTGAGCCGAGAGGTGGTTTTCTTTTTTTTTTTTTTTTTTTTTTTTTAATTTTTTTTTCAACGTTTATTTATTTTTGGGACAGAGAGAGACAGAGCATGAACGGGGGAGGGGCAGAGAGAGAGGGAGACACAGAATCCGAAGCAGGCTCCAGGCTCCGAGCCATCAGCCCAGAGCCCGACGCGGGGCTCGAACTCCCGGACCGCGAGATCGTGACCCGGCTGAAGTCGGACGCTTAACGGACTGCGCCACCCAGGCGCCCCGAGAGGTGGTTTTCTAGGCACAGGACGCCACACCCCCAGCAAAGCTTACTCTGCCCCACGGGTGCTGACGTGTTCCACAAAATTCCTGAACATCGAGTCACACACCAGAGAAGTACATCAGGCTGGATGTGCTTTGCCTGTGGAGGAAACGGAGGACAGCTTGAGCTGGCTGCTCCAAGAAGCCAAGATGTGTGACTTGACTACTCCGCTGTGCAGAAGGCCATGCGACCTGGAGCCAGCAGACTGGTCCTAGTCTAAAACACTCTGCTAACGGCAGCCTAGGTATATTACAATGCTCCCTTAAGAACTTCTGCTCATCCTTACTCAGAGGAACACAGCTAAAACTGTTTTCCAGATCCACTTTTTCCAGTGTTCCAGTAATGAGATGTTCTTCGCACGTGAGTCCCGGGCCCAAAGGGACAATTACTTTTCATCTGGATTCATAAGGCCCCTAACGATGCTGACATCAAGTGCCATATTGTTAGTTCTGTGCAGTCTATATACGTTTTTTAAGTCACATTTTCCTGATTATATGACCTTGAGCAAATTAATTAAACTCTGGACCTCTGTATACTTTTCTGTAAAACAGATTTAATATGCATTACTTCACGATTGTTGTGAATATTAAATAAACTTACCAATATAAAGTGCTTTGCACAGTTCCTGGCACATGGTAGGTGTTGAACAAAGATGAGCCTTTTATTATTGTTGCTAGAAGTATCTGGCTGCCTCTGTTGACTTTACTCCAGAGGCTGATGACCTCCCTCCCCTTTGTCTAAAAATATTTCAGATGCCACTTTAGCAGTTAGAGATTCATCTCTCCGGGTTGTCAAATAATCTCTTCTGTAATGTAGAAAATTCTAGTTCAGAAATATGAAATACCACCTAATGGTCATTTAAACCTTTTCGAAAATAGTTTTCCAACTAGATCATTTCCTTCTAATATATTTTATTGCAAAGAAGGATGCAATTAACCAATGGACTCTTGAGAGAGATGCAGACTTGCAGAACTGACATGGTGGTAGGCTGATGCCTTATTCTCCAGACTCACCAGGCAGATGAGCTTGTCTCCTCAGAGATACTCAGAGCTCCAAAATCTGAGGAACAGGTGCCTCCCTATCAGGTACATGGATTTTTTCTGCCATCTAGCGGTCAACTTTTGAGGACAACTGCCTTTAAGTAAGCTAAGAAGGCATTGTCCCACCCTGGACAGTTCACAAGAACCTGACTGGCTTCTAGGAGTTTGTTTTACGTACCTTATATAAGCGGAATCATGATTTCACAGGTGTACATATATGCCCAAACTCATTTAATCTTACACATTAAATATGTGCAGGTTTTGTATATCAGTTATATACTTTAATAAAGCTACGTAAGTAACAACTCCTGGGCATCGTCTTCGGCTTGCACTTTCCAGGGACTGAGATCCCGTATGAGATGGAAAGAAACACAAAGGCCTAGATCTTCAGGGAGGTTAGAGCTCCACACTGGCTGTCTCCAGAGCAATACCTTAGCCACCTGTTCTTTGGGTGGCCTCAGGCTTGCCACTTCCCTCTCCCAACCCACCTTCTCATCTATCAGATGGGTCACACTATGGATTCCTGCTAGCTCTGATATTTTGGTGTTCCAGTGTCTCTCAGATTGCAAATATTTGTTTAAAGAAGCTTATCTATACTTCATTAATAAAACTAAACTGAGGAGAAAGTATAACATTTAGACAGTTAACTAATTTAGCATTCCTTAGGACAACTCAGTAATAAGGTGGGTAGGTATAAAGTTTCTGGCATCATCTTCCTCTTGGAGAAGCTCCTCCTTCTTAATTTCTGTGTAAAGCCTCTTAACTATTGATTCATTTACTCTAAAGTCTGTAGAATGCAAAGAGCACTGAGTAGGTGGCTTGTTTTTAATATTCAGATATTTTTTGATGAATGCTAGAAAGGCTGATCACACCAATAATACATGTTTATTCATTTGTTGGATTTATTTAACCTAGACTTTTCCATTTGCCAAGACATAGCACTGGCTTAATCCCTTCCAAAAATGACTACCATACGTTTTGTAACATTCTACCAACTTCCAAAGTCTCTCCTTTTCCCTTCATCGTTATTCTATTCAATAATTAAGGGTCCTTGGGTGGCTCAGTCAGTTTAGCATCAGACTTCAGCTCAGGTTGTGATCTCACAGTTTGTTAAGTTCGAGAGACTTAGGGCTCGCTGCTGTCAGCATGGAGCCTGCTTGGGATTCTCTGTCTCTGTCTCTCTGCCCCTTTCTCTCTCTCTCTCTCTCTCTCTCTCTCCCTCCCTCCCTCCCTCCCTCTCTCCCTCTCTCTTTCTCAAATATAAACATTAAGAAAAAAACAAGAAAGAGGAATTTGAAAATAACCAACTACATGAAGGTCCCACTGGCTTCCCATTGCTGCCATTATCGCATCCAAACCTGCATTTTGCCATCAAAGCATTCTTTGGGCCCTAGAAAGGACGTTTGTGTATCACTTCCTCAGTACTCCCATCTCCTGCCAGCTGCAGCACCCTGAATTTTCTTTGGAAAAGTACTCCCTGCTATGACGTGAGTAGTCTTGACTTCACTTCCAAGGCCAGAGTGGATCTTTATTGGCTTAGGCCACTCTCGATGTTCCTTCTCCTGGCCATAGTGGTTGGTTCAGAGGTGGACATAGGAACCAACCCAAGTCAATGAGATTTCTGGAGGAACTTCTGAGAAATGGACTCTCTCTGATCCGTTCTGGACATAAGCAGGACATATATACCCAAAGAAACTGCTGAAGCCGTCTTGGAATCAGAGGAAAGAGACTGCTAGAAACTTGTGAGCCCCAACAAAGAAGAGCAAGAAATGGAGAAGGAACTGGAATCCTGACCAGATCATTGGAGCCCTGGACCAAGTCTGACCCGAAGCTAGTCTCTCCTTTCTCTTCAGTTAGCCAACAAAGCTCATTTATTATTTAAGCCAGGTTGAATTGGGTTTTTTCCCTTTTGAAGTAATAATGACACCAACAATAATAATTTATAACTCCTATCAACCCCATGCAAAGTGTCCATACATTTTGCATTAGTCCTCATAGACTCTTTCCTTCCAACTTCACCAGACTAAAGGAAAATATTCAGGCAGAAGGGACAGCGAAGGACCCCAAGTGCCCATGAGGTTCCGGGGGGTGCTTACTTGGCTGTTAAAAATTGGACCTGAGCATGGGGGAGAAGGCAGAGGCAAGTGTGACCTCAAGGGGACGACCTAAGTCACTTTGGGCCTGACTGCTATTGCCGTAACTAGGAGAAGAAATGAGTTTGGAGGAAGGGGGCGAAGTTCAGTTGAGAACAATTTGAATGTGAGGATAACTATCCAACTGAGCCTCAAAGGTGTTGACTTGTCTACCATCACCAGGAAACTGGCAGGTCCTTGAGGGCATGGACTGTGCCATCTGACCCCTAGAAGGCCCCAAGGAATATGTGCTCAATTAATGAAGAAATAAATTAAAGCTAAATTATCCAAAAATAATTACAGAACAATCATGTCCCAATGTCTTCTGTGAGCCTGATGATCATTACGTTTATTAGGAATTCCAAAAAGTTCTGTGATGCTTGCCAGTGGGAATGATGGTGCGTCCGTGGAAGAGGTAATGCTAAAGCTGTACTTGGAAGATGTAGTGGAAGAAAGGGAGTAGGACATTCTAGGCTGGGAGAGGAGCTGGAAGAAGGTGCTCATGCCTCCCTGCCTAATTTGACAATACCACTGTGTTGTGCAGAATTCTATCACTGTTTCAAGTAATGAGAGCACTGGAGTGAAGCAAGTAATAAGGGACCCCACCTCACCTGAAAACTGGAGACCCATCACAGTGACCAGAGAAGTAGAGGGTACCAGAAAGGCATTTTTCTTGGAGAAAAAGGTCACAGGAAGTTAAACAAAAAAAAAGGGGGGGGGTGTCCCTGGGTCACGTGGGTGGCTCAGTCAGTTAAACGTCCGACTTGTGATTCCAGCTCAGGTCATGAGCTCACAGTTTGAGTTCAAGCCCCACATGGGTCTCCGTGCTGACAGCACAGACCTGCTTGAGATTGTCTCTTTCCTTTTCTCTCTGCCCCTCCCCAGTCATGTTCTATCTCTCCCTTCCTCCTTCTCTCTCCCTCTTTCCCTCCCCCTCAAAAATAAAAAAAATAAAGGGTCCCTAACTGCATCTTTCTATCTCCTTCAGCTAAGTCAGGAGACCATTTGGTCTGTCTCTATTGAAATCCAAGGAATAGGAAATAAGGCAGCTGGTGGTGATGTTTTGTGCCTCGTTTTCTGATTACATACAAGACGGAGGGGAAAAAAGGGGGGAATTTTGAGCCATTCTGATAAACAAATCCAGAAGCCAACTGCATGGTTTTGTTGCCTTTACCTCCAAGGGAGTTTTTCAGAGAAAAAGTTACAATGAAAATTTCTATTTAAAACAGAGGAAGAGTCTAACTCCCATAATTGTTTCCAATTTAAGAAAAAAATATCTTCAAAAGGAAAGTGTTACTTCTAAGCTAGTTGTTCCGTATGCATTTTAAAAAGAAAATATGGCACAACCTAAAGCAGCTTTCTGTCAGCTTTTGGGGATTTGCAGGAGAATGATCAAAGGGGCCCTTTCTCTCTGTCTGAGATATATAAACTCTTATCAGTCTCCTCTTAAAAGGCTCTCTGGGTGTAGGCAGTTACTCCTCTATCATAACTGTTTACTCTTACAGGGAGTAGAACTCTCACGGCTGGTTTTCTGAATGTCTTAGTCATCTGCAAGGAAGTACTTTGAAACATTAGAAAATCCATTCAGATCTTATTTAAGTGGCAGCAGGTGACTTGGAAATGATTTTGTGCTCCTTCTTGTTTTCTAATTCTTTGAAGAATGATGATGCTCACCGGCTTCATTACTTCCACATGGAATCAGATCTGGGATCCAGGGACCTGTGCAAACAGAGGCACCCACCCATCACCATTATGCAGTGGACACCTTCTGAGTCTTGGTGACCAGATTGTGGCCTTGTATTCTGGGCAGGCAGTTCTGAAGGTTGCTCCTGCTCTCGCATTTTAATATGGGCACTAGAATAGAGCAGAGGTGGCGTGGAATAGTGGATGAGGCTTCATGAAGTCTGGAGGTGCACATTCCAGTTCGACTTGACTAAATGCTTCAGCCTTTCTAAGCTTCTTTGTAACTTATCTCTAAAATAGCATAGTGATAGCCATTCCAAAGGAGTGCTGAGGATTAAATGAGATAGTATATATCAGATGTCTCCTATACATGATACACAGTATTGGTTCAGTGAATTATGATTGTTGCCAGTGCCGGGGGGCGGGGAGGGTACTCCTGGCAGTGGTATTGTTATAGGATTTTCAGTATTCAACCAATGGAAGAAAAAATTTAAGTGGAATACTCCTTTCCAAATTACCCATGTTGATTTCAAAGCGTTACAGTAGGAATGATTAATACAAATAATACGAAATTGCCATTTTTCAGTATGGGATATTTTTGTTGTTTTAATTTATGTTTTATTAAAGCTAATAGATGCTCATTTTCAGATATTTAAAGATACAGTTGTACCAAGTGGGAAATGAAAGCACCTTATCATCTCATACCTTTCTGCTCTGAGATATGGTAATTATCATTTCAAATCTGTTTGTGTATACATATACAAAGAGTGCTAGGACAAAATCATGAACTTTTCACTCAGCAATAAGATTTTATTTTGATGTGATGGTGGGCCATTTATTTATTAAAAAAAATTTTTTTAATGTTTATTTATTTTTGAGAGAGAGAGAGACAGTGCGAGTAGGGGAGGTGCAAAGAGAGAGGGAGACACAGAATCCAAAGCAGGCCCTAGTCTCTGAGCTGTCAGCCCAGAGTCCCACATAGGGCTCAAACTCACAAACTGCGAGATCATGACCTGAGCTGAAGTCGGACGCTTAACTGATTGAGCCACACAGGCACCCCAATGGTGGGCCATTTAATTTCTAGGTCCTCATCTTTGGGGTGGAGCCCACTGGGAACTTTAGATTTTTGATCCAGTTTTTAAGCCAAAAGCAAAGTAGGCTTTCAGATTGCTCTAACAGAGGGGTTGTGAGTTGTCTATTATTAAATCACGTCTAATAATCTCAGCATTTCCTGTTGGACTTTACTTATAGAGTAATGCCTTTTGTTGAGGGATAATTTCAAAAAGTTAAAAACACAACTTACATAAACATATGATAAGGATATGCCAACAGTTTAATTAAGTTTGTTAAGAAATGAAGCAATCAATCAGATGATATACCTGTTTCAAAGCAGAATTCAAGGAACAGAAATGTAAAGAGTCATTCAGATGAATGGTGAAATGAATTTGTTAATAGATATAAAACTGGCTAATGCTCTTTAGGACCATAAACTGAAACCTTTGGAGTGTAGATTTCTGGTGAGATAGAAATCTAAAAGTGAACATATTAAATGATATTATCAATGCTCCCATCAAGTAGTAAAGAACAAAATCAAACACAGATGGGTCCTCTTAAATAATTGAATAATCCTTGGATGAGACCTTTTAATGATGACCTATGACTTTAAAAAGGACACATTGTCATCTTTTCATTTAAGTTTTGGACATTATTATTTTTTTTTTTTTTTTTGAGAGTGAGAGAGCATGGAGACAGTATGAGCAGGGGAGAGGGGCAGAGGGAGCAAGGGGGAGAGAGAGAGAGAGAGAGAGAGAGAGAGAATGAATCTCGGGCAGATTCCACACTCAGCCCAGAGCCTCATGTGGGGCTCAATCCCATGACTTTGAGATCATGACCTGAGCAGAAATCAAGAGTCAGTTGCTCAGCTGAATGAACCACCCAGGTGCCCTTGGACGTTAATTATTCTTCAGAATTATTCAAACTTGTTCTTGGTTGTTATGGTCACTGTGTCCCTGTTATCTTGACCCACAAAATCTTCACTTTCTATGTCTTTGATGTCCTTTTCATGTCTTTCATAATTTAAGAAAAAGGTTTTATTAAAAAAACAAGACCTTAAATTTTTTTCATTTACTCTTTTTATCTTCTCAATACATAAAACAGCAATGGGGAGACTAGTCCCTTGTCACCAGCAAGGTAATTTTATCTTCCGTTGTAGAGCTGATTTCACGTATTTGTAGTGATTAACTATTAAAACTCCTGTTCTCTTACTATTTTTGCATGTTTCCCTATTTCAAGCTTATAATAAATTCCTCCCTTGCTCTATCCTACCCCCAAGACCATATAAGGTGTCTCTTATGTGTCCTAATGCACTTGTCACCCTATTATGATACGTTTCCCAGCCACCTACCTCCACCAACACACCTTTTTATTAACTTGGAAAATCAGACTGTTCTTGTCTCCTGTTTCCTTAGGGATTGACTTATATTAGGTGCTCCATAAGTAATACCTGAATCAAAGAATGATGTATGGACACTATTCTTATAGTCAATGAAGCAAATGTAAAACTAAAAACAAAAAAAATTAATTCAAAACATCCTTCTTCATCTCTCCCTCATAGTTTTCTTTTAATCATTCTACCGAACTTTCTTTGTCACTCATTTTAAACATCATAAAACCCTCCACCTTTTAATGTATTAATTAGTATTTTTGCCTTGACTCAAGACCAGTTGTTCTTCTTTAGGTGAAATAATGAAAAATGGTTAAATTCTGAGTGTCCCAACTCAAAGTTGAACTTAGCTGTTCAAAACCAGTTTTACTGACTATAATTTAATTTCGCTCTATAATAGCTATAAAACAGACTTCTCCCCTGTAAGAGCCAAAAAACATTTAGCACATCATTCTTAATTTTTTAGAAAAGAACTGAATCAAAAGAGTTCCTTATCATATAGCAATTTCATGGTGAGACTAAGACTGTTTTTTTTTTTTTTTTTTTTTCTCAAACTAGTGGGTGAAACATTAGACTCCACAGTGACAAGTTGGTGTGTATTGCCTAGCCAACGTCCCTGTTCGTTTTTGATCCCAGATACATGGTAAATGGAAACAAGCAATGATATTCTCTGGTTGGGCAATACTTGCTCTGCTTGTGAGGTAATCAAAGACCAAGGCTTATTAGGTGAGTCAACAGTAATACTTGCAATACTGGACAATCTCACATTGCCATAATGAGAACTGAATGATGCAACAAAGTTGAAGAAGCAGAAAGATAGCCTTCCCTTATTAATATTAATCATTGGCAGGTAACATAGTGAGTGCTCAGTAAATGCCTGTTAATGCTACTGCTCTCTCTGTTACTATGAAAGCCCTTCTCCCCATCCCCATCTGCCAGGTCTTATACATAACTGACCAGGCAAGAAGGAGTACTGCTTCTAGGATATGGAAAATCAGAAATAGGGTCTCTTCTTACCTTCTTTCAGAAAACGAATGGGAATCAATAGGAAAATAGAGAATAGTGATTAAACCAAAAAAGGTTGTCTTTTGAAAAGGGCAATCAAATTGACAACTCAAGGGGTGTATTAATCAAGGAAAAATGGGAAAATGTGCAGATTACCATTGTCTGGAATGATAAAAGAACATCACTACGGATATATCACACATAAAAATAAAATTAGGGAATATTATAAAGAACTTTATGCTAATAAGTTTGAAAGTATAGGTGAATTGGACAAATTCCATGAAAGATAAAGATTTCCAAAATACACACAAGAATAATTAGAAATTTAATTACCGCTGCATCAGTCAAGGAAATTGACTTTGTTCACTGAAATTTTCTTACCATCCAAATAAACTTTGCTTCACCACTTAATCTAACAAACTTTTAAGGCAGAAATAATACATTCATTCACAAACTCTAAGAAAAAAGAAGAGAAATGTCTTTTCTTAGGTTATTTTATCAGTGAAAAATTATTATGACACTGAACACAAGAAAATACATACATACACACACACACATACACACACACACACCCTCTAATATCAATATTCTTCAGGAACATACACATAAATTCCACAAGAAAATATTAGCAAATTAAATCCAGCAATATGGCTGAAAGTTGATTTATCTTTCCAAAAACCAAATGATGCAGTTTACTACATTAACCAAATAAATGGTTAAAGAGGATCAATTTAGTTATGTATGTAGATGCAGAAAAAAAAATCTAGCAAAATTCAATTTTTTGAGAGAGAGACAGAGTGGAAGCAGAGGAGGGGCAGATAGGGAGGGAGACAGAGAATCCCAAGCAGGCCCCAAGCCACCAGCACAGTGCCTGATGCAGGGCTCGAACTCATGAACCATGAGATCATGACCTGAGCCGAAAACCAAGAGTCACATGCTTAACCAACTGAGCCACCCAGGCACCCCCAACAGTTATTTTTGATAATATCTCTCAGAAACATAGCAATAGGAGAGAATATTTGTTAACATATTAAAGAAAGTATAATAACACTTTACAACCAACATCATACTTAAAAGTGAAAGACTGAATGATTTCTCCTTAAGATAGGCAGCACGGTAAAGATTTCTGCTCTTATGCCCGCCATTATTCAACCCTACTATTCTTTATTGTAACAAAAGTTCTAGTCAGTATATAAGGCAATTCAAAGGAATAAAAGTCATAGTGATTGGAAAATAATAAGAAAAACAGTTGTTATTCATGGATGGCAAAATCTTGTATGTAAAATTTATTAAGAAATCTAAAGAAAAGCTACTATAACCAATACGTGAACTTGACTAAGTCACAGGGACAAGAACAATGTAGAAAATTCACTCGTACTCATTTGTATACGACAGGAACAATTACAAATTGAAATTAAATATTGGGGCGCCTGGGTGGCTCAGTCGGTTGAGCTTGAGCGTCTGACTTCAGCTCCAGTCATGATCTCGCAGTTGACGAGATGGAGCCCCGCGTCGGGCTCTGTGCTGACAGCTCGGAGCCTGGAGCCTACTTCAGATTCTGTGTGTGTGTGTGTCTCTCTCTCTGCCCCTCCCCCACTCACACTCTGTCTCTCCTTCAAAAATAAACATTAAAAAAATTTTTTAATAAAAATCAATACCTACTCAACAGCATAAAAATAAGAAATGGTTAAGAACAAATTTAACAAAACATGTGCCAGACTCATAACACTAAATACAAAACTGCAGAGAGAAATTTTAAATGGTATAATAAATAGAGATAAAATGCTCATGGTTTGAAAGGCTCACTATTGGTATCAGTTTCCTTAAAATAATCTCTAGATTCAAATCAATTCTAGTCAAAAGCCTAGCAGGCATTTTTGACAAGCAGTATCTAAATTGTATATGCTGCAGGCTCTGTATGCAATGGAAATAGCCAAGATGGGTTTAAAAAAAAAAAAAAAAGAATACATCTAAAAGAATAACACTACAAAATTTCAAGTATATCATAAAGCTACAGTAACAAAATGTGGTATTAGCATGAGAATACTTATATAGGTAGTAGAGGAAAATATACAGAAACAAACTCACACATGTAGGGTGCATTGATTTTCAACAAAGAGGCTAGGGTAATATAATGGAGAAAATTGGTCTTCTCAAGAAATTATGCCAGAACAATTGATGTTATATGGAAAATAATTAACTTTTATTCTGTCCCCAGACCACACACAAACATTGACTTGAAATGGATCTTAAACGTAAGGGCAAAAGTTTATGCCTACAACTTCTAGAGGAAAACAAAACATTTTTACAACCTTGGCATAGGCAAATAATTCCTATATTACAACAACAACAACAAAAACATGAAAGGTTTAGAAAACAACTTTTGCTTAATTAAAGGAAAATATGTGTATTATTCAGAAGACACTGTAAGGAAAAAAAGCCAGACTAAAAGAAAACAGCGAATATTTTATGGAATAAAATAAAACCATTTATTTAAAATTTATTGAAAAATAAAACAGTTAACTTGAAATGCATCAATGTAGCTCTGTTTGCCTTGAGATAATTCCAATGAAGAGCCTCACAAAATGTAAAAAGGATGGTGTGTCTGGTGGAGCTCTCATAATGTGTCTGGTGGAGCTCCATATCCCTGGATAGGAAAAATGTGTGTGTGTGTGTGTGTGTGTGTGTGTGTGTGTGTATAAGACAGAGAGAGACAGAGAGATACTGAGAGACCCCTATGGTAGTCAAAATAATGCCCCTCCAAAGATAACCAGATACTGATCCTTGGAACCTATAAATGTCATATTAAATAACATTATGTATATTAATGTTACAAATGGAATCAAGTTTGTAATGAGGTCACTTAAAAATAGATTATCATGGGGGCACCTGGGTGGCTCTCTTGGTTAAAGCGGCTGACTTTGGCTCAGGCCATGATCTCACTGTTTGTGGGTTCGAGCCCCGCGTTGGAGTCTGTGCTGACAGCTCGGAGCCTGGAGCCTGCTTCAGATTCTTTGTCTCCCTCTCTGCCCCTCCCCTGCTCATTTTCTCTCTCTCTTTCTCTCTTTCTCATTCTCTCTTTATCTTAAAGAATAAATAAACATTAGATTATCATGGCTTATCAGAGTGGAGCCAATGCAATCACAAAGATCCTTTAAATGTGAGAAAAGACGGCAGAAGAGTCAATGTCATACACTGTGATGTGAGAAACACTTGACCAGCCATCGCTGGCTTGGAAGATGGAAAGGTGCCATGAGACCAAAACTGGGGGCAACCAGCAGTTGGAAAAAGCCAAAAATGAAAAAGAGAAATTCCCCTCTAGAAAAATATTAAAATATCTAGGACATATTCAATTATGTTTTAAAATCTAATGTGATACTGATGAAGGAATGCACAAATAAATTAAATAGAAAATCATTTTATAGTCTCAAATACATCTGCAAATTTAGTATATGCTAAAGGTGATATCTCAGTTAAGTATGGAAAAAGAGAGCTTTGTAATAGAGGTATTGGGTTAATTGGATATCCATATGGCAAAAATAAAATTGTGCTCATGAATCATACTGATACTAAAAGAAATCCCAAATTGGTTAGAGATCTAAATATAAAAAGTGAAATTATGGAAAGAATCATGGTAAAATCCTCTAATACTTGTTAGTAGTGGAAGCATTTGCTAACTATGATTCAAATTCCAGGTGCAGTTAATCAAAATATTGTTAAACTGATTATATATTTTTAACTCAAGATGAGTAAAATGTTATATGAGAAAAATAAATACAATTATACCATGGAGAGTTAATGTTTTTAATATATAGTTTCTAAAAATAGAGAAACAGTCAATAACCCTGTAGAAAAAATAGGACAAGATATGGACAAGTCACAGAAAAACAATGCCAATGGCTCTTACTCCAACCCTATTTCTAGAAGTCACTTGTAAAGACATATATCTATGTCTGTACTACCCAAAGCAATCTACACATTTAATGCAATCCCTATCAAATAACCAACAGCATTTTTCACAAAACTGGAACAAACAATCCTAAAATTTGTATGGAATGGCAAAAGACCCCGAATAGACAAAGCTGTCTTGAAAAGGAAGAGTAAAGCTGGAGGCATCACAATTCCAGACTTCAGGTTATACTACAGAGCTGTAGTAATCAAAACAGATGATACTGGCACAAAAATAGAACATAAGTCAACAGAATAGAAAAATCCAGAAATAAACCCACAATTATATGGTCAATTAATCTTTGACAAAGCAAGAAAGAATATCAAATGGGGACAAGATAGTCTCTTCAACAAATAGTGTTGGGAAAACTGGACAGCAAAACACAAAAGAATGAAACTAGACTACTTTATTACACCATACACAAAAATCAATTCAAAATGGATGAAAAACCTAAATGTGAGACCAGATACCATAAAAATCTTAGAGAGAGCACAGCAGTTAATTTCTCTGGCATTGGCCACAGGACCTTCTTTCTAGATATGCCTTTTGAAGCAAGGGAAACAAAAGAAAAAATAAACTATTGGGACTACATCAAATCAGCAAAGCTAAAAGGCAACGTATGGAATGGAATAAGATATTTGTAAATGGCGTATCTGATAAAGGGTTAGTATCCAAACTATATAAAGAACTTCTAAAACTCAACACCCAAAAATCAAATAACCCAATTAAATATAGGCAGAAGACATGAACAAACATTTCTCCAAAGAAGACCTACATATGGCCAACAGACACATGAAAAAGTGCTCATCATCACTTATCATCAGGGAAACGTAAATCAAAACTCCAATGAGGTATCACCTCACACCTGTCAGGATGCTAAAATCAACAACACAGGAAACAGGTGTTGTTGAGGATGTGGAGAAGGGAGAACCTTCTTGCACTGTTGGTGGGAGTGCAAACTGGTGCAACCACCGTGGAAGATAATATGAAAGTTCATCAAAAATTTAAAAATAGAACTACCCTACAAATGAGCCGTCACACTACTGGGTACCCAAAGAATACAAAAGCACTGATTCAAAGGGATACCTGCACCCCTACGTTTATAGCAGCATTATTCATAATAGCCAAGATATGGAAGCAGCCCAAGTGTTCACTGATAGATTAATGGATAAAGAAGATGTAGCATGTATATTATTCAGCCATAAAAAAAGAATGAAATCTTGTCATTTGCAACAACATGGATGGAGGTAGAGACTATAATACTAAGTGAAATAAGTCAGAGAAAGTCAAATACCATATGATTTCACTCATATGTGGAATTTAAGAAACTAAACAAATGAGCAAAGGGAAAAAAAGAGACAGAAACAACCAAGAACCAGACTCTGAACGGTAGGGAACAAACTGATGGTTACCAGAGGGGGGGGGGGGGGGAGGGATTCCAGGTGAAATAGGAGATGGGGAATAAGTAGAGCCCTTGTCATGGTGAGCACTGAGTGGTTAAAATAAAAAAATATAAAAATATGCTTAAAAAATAAAGATACCTTGTTAAATACAAGAAAAGATGCATGTATTTTTTTTAATTTTTTTTCCGATCTTTATTTTAGAGAGAGAGTGCAACTCAGGGAGAGAGGCAGAGGGGGAGAATCCCAAGCAGGCTCCACACTCAGCATGGAGCCCAACGCGGGGCTCGATCCCACGACCCTGGGTTCATGACCCAAGCTGAAATCATGAGTCAAACACTCAACCCACTGAGCCACCCAGGTGCTCCAACAAGATGTATTCCCACAGAAAACTGTTGAAAGAACCAATTATTAGGAAATGGTTGGATAATCCAGGGCCTATCAACACGGAGTACTATACAACTGTATAAAGAATGAGGAGTGTCATGAGGTATGCCCTAAAATAAAAATGGCAAGATGACCAAAGCTATATTTAGTGCACCACAATGGATGTGCTTATGTCTGTGCTTTTTCTTTTAAATTTTTATTTTAAGTAGGCTCCACACCCAATGTGGGGCTTGAACTCACAATCCAGAGACCAAGCCTCATGTGCTCTGAGCCCTCACTGACTGAGCCCACCAGGCACCCCTTGTGTCTGTGCCTATAGGTATTTCCATTAAAGGAGCAACAGGAAGATAAACCACAACATAGTAAATTGAATCATGGTGGGGGGTGTAGGGCAAGTAGCAGAGAAGAGAGCTGCGGGAAAGGAGTTGAAATTGAATGAGTGAATAAGTTTTGTTTGGTAGATTTGGTATTGCAGGTGACTTTGTTTTCTTCAAATCCTAATGCAAATTTAAATTGTATAAAGGTCCTAAATACATTTCTTTTTTTTTTACACGTTTATTCATTTTTGAGAGAGAGAGAGAGAGAGAGAGAGACAGAGTGTGAGCAGGGGAGGGGCAGAGAGAGAGGGAGACACAGAATCCGAAGCAGGCTCCAGGCTCTGAGCTGTCAGCACAGAGCCCAACGCAGGGCTTGAACCCCCAAACCATGAGATCATGACCTGAGCCAAAGTCGAATGCTTAACCAACCGAGCCACCCAAGCACCCCATGGTCCTAAATATATTTAAAAATAAAACAAAGGTGTCTGTTGGTTTTCTAGGGCTTCCATACGAAAGCACCATAGACTGAGTGGCTTAAACAACAGAAACTTATTTCCTCACAGTTCTGGAGCCTAGAAGTCCAAGATCAAGGTTTCAGCAAGGTTGTCTTATTCTGAGAGTATGTCCTTAATTTATAGATTGCCACCTTCTTTTTTTATGTTCACATGGCATTCCTTCTACGTGTGTCTGTGTCCTAACGTCCTCTCATAAAAGTACCAGTCATATCAGATTAGGGTCCACCCTAATGACCTCATTTTACCTTAACTCCCTCTTTAAAGACCCTATCTGTAAATACAGTCACATTCTGAGGGACTGGGGGTTATGACTTCAACATGGGAATTTCAGAGGGACACAGCTCAGCCCAAAATACTGACCAGGAATGGATCAATTTGGTGGCTCTTTGAATAACCATACAGAGAGATTCCAAGTGACAGTGCATGCAGTAATCACACAGTACCTGCCTGGTTGATATGCCTGAAGGATGAAAGGAAATGCAGATGAGAGAAAAATGATTCCAGCTAATACACCCACTTATCAAATTGTACCTTCCCAGTGGATATGCTCTAGGGCGAAAAGGAAATGCAGAGGGCTATTTATCCTTCCTGGTGCTAGGTGTTCTGCAGAAGCCGCGGGACACCTTGGCTCAGACTGACAGAGGTAAGGCATTTTAGACGTAGAACATAGACTTCATGCATCCAGGAGCTAGATCCAATCTTTCTCAGGCCCTTAAACATTAAGGGAGATAAACAGTCACCCGAAGTTATCCCAGTTTCTGTCTAGAGGTGGATGGAGGAGCTGGGCTAGAAGTTCATGCTGTAATTTATGCCCTGTGTTCCCTAGGGCCCAATCATGGATCCTTCATTCCTGGTAATCTTTCCTTTGCTCCTGGCCCTGTCAACACCTTGCAATGCTTGTGATTGTAAAATTCAGCACCCTCAGACATATTACTGCACATCAGATGTCGGTGAGTCTAAGGGGACACCTTAGAGAAGTCTCCACCAAGGAGCTCTCACCATAGGGTGTAGAAATGCAGAGGTGGGGGAGCTCAGAGGTGGGTGATCTGATCAATGCCTTCATGAGACTTTGGATGTGGGAATCCTAGAGCAATGAAGCTATGGGCCCCTGACCCATTTCTTCCTCCTCCCAGTCATATTAGCTGATCTACAAGGACCAGGAAACAACACCGTGACAAAACAAGGTTTCAGAGTCAATGTCCTTAAGGTAAACTCAGTACCTCCTTTCTTCTTACCTCCTTTCCTCAAAATCAGCAAGACTATCTGCTCTTGCTGAGAGATTTGGATGGTTTCTGGAGCCTAGCAACTTCTATGTAAACCTAAGGTCCTAGTCACTCTTTCCCTCCCATTGCAGGTACTCAAGGCTCCCAGAGGCATGCCAACAATCCACGAGATCTACTCACCCATCAGTTGGAAAGACTGTAGTTATAGGCTGAGGACCACTCAACAATCACTATTACTTATCGCAGGTGAACATCCCTGTCCACATACAGCCCCTCAACCTTGCTACCTCCTCCTAAAAGGACCACCTGACTTCTGCAACTAACCCCACCAAGGACCAAGGGCCCCATTATCATGATCTGACAGACTCTTCCTGGGGCAATGCTGGACCCTCATTCATGGCTGACTCTGTACCAGCCTCAGGGGTTCTAGACCCTCTGGTCTGACTTCCCAGGGGATATGCATACATGGTATACTAACTCAGGCCATGCTCCCCCATCACTGCAGGCTATCTGAGGGGGGGCACATTGCGCTTCACAAGATGCCATCTGGTCTATTTCTGGTACCAGCTCACCAGAGAGCAGAGGCTAGGTTTTGAGGCAGCATACAGAACAGGATGCAAATGTCAAGTGAGTATGGTGATTTTTCTCTGCAGCCCAGGCACTACTCTTGTCCCACGTCCTTGTTCCCAGATCTTCCTCCCTGCTGTCTCCCTCTGGATGACCCTTGCTCTTTCACCTTCCTTCCATTCCCTGACCTCTTCCCACTGTTCCCTTTCTGTCCTTTCCTTCCTCACTGCTCCCCTTAGCCTCTCCTTGTTGACAGACCCTTGTTGCCCTTGTCGGTCCAGGATGGAGTGTATGAACAGGAAGTGGGCAGTTCTGTTATCTCCCTCCACACCTAGGTTCAGCCCTGCCTCCACTGCTGGCATCCCTGCCCTCAACCTGACTTTGGAGAGTGTGTGTGGAAACAAAAAGACTGTCACTACAAGGTATGGGAGGGAAACCATTCCTTGTTCTCCACGTGTGTGCCCTCCATGAATGGGTACTGTGAATGGACCCGCATCCAGATGAACTATCCGTACCAAACCTCGGCCCCAGCGACCTCTGTTCACTAGGCCCGGAATCATATAATAGAGTTTAACATTCTGTCTCCTGGTCTGGCTGCTGTTAACAGAACTGAGTTAGTTTTGTACACCTCCACTGAAGTGTACGCTTAAGTTTTGTTTACTTTCTGTAAGTAGTGTACGCATCAATAAAACTTACAAAAACAAATCCCAAGTTGATAAACCACCCTGATGACAAATTCCCTTTATCTTCTCGGTTCATCAATTATCTTTTATTTCTTCTTCATCCAGCAACCTCATGCCAGACTCTAATCCTTCTTATTCCACAATTCCTGACATTTCCTCATCCTCTCAAAGCAAGAGCCCTGGGTCCAAACAAAGGGACAGATCCAGATCCAATCTGACCAAGGTCACACTCCACCTGACACACCCTTAACCTTCCCCAGATGATTTGCAGAACCATAAATCACAGGAGAAAGGATATTCCTTGTTCCCACAGAATGAAGACTCACTTGCAAATATAAACATTGTTCCTTGTCATATTAAAATTCTGAAAATAAAAGACTTTTAAACTTTTATAAGAACACAAAAGGCAATATTTTTAGGACTTCAAATCACAAAAGTTCCAAAATATATGAAGGAAAATGTTGATAAATTCCACTACTCTAAAATAAAATATCTTTCCCCAAATAAACCAAAGTACCATAAACACTATAAAAATATAAGACACAGACATAGATTGGAATTGGAAAGGATTTACAGCTTTATGATAAAAATTAGGTCTGAAGAGTGTTTTGGGGAATTGGTTGAAGTTTCCCTTTGAACATAATTTATGAACTTAAAAATTTCCCAGAGTCCTTCCAAAAAGAGTGTCTTCTCCGTGTTATTATTTAATTTAATTATGTATTTTATTAATCTAATTTTATTTTGTTAATTATTTTAAATTTTGGGATCATTTTGGATTTACAGAGGAAGGTACCAAGATAGTACAAAGAATTCATACATATTCTTTACCTAGTTTGCTCTAATGGTAACATCTTATGCAACACTGGTATATTTGTTAAAGCTAAGACATTAACATGAGTACAATACTATTAACTAAATGACACTTTATTCAGATTTCTACCACTTTTCCCTCTTTTTTGTGCCAGAATCTAATCCAGGATACTGCAGAAATTAGTCTGGTCTGTGACAACTTTTTTTTTTTAATTTCTTGAAGTTTATTTATTTGTTTTTGAGAGAGAGAGAGAGAGAGAGAGAGAGAGAGAGAGAATCCCAAGCAGGCTCTGGGCTGACAGATGGGGGCTCAAACTCATGAACCATGAGATCATGTCCCGAGCCGAAATAAGAGTCGGACGCTTAAATGACTGAGCCACCCAGGCACCCCTGGTCTGTGACAACTTCTTAATGGAACTTCATTTTCAGTGACCTGGAAGTTTTACAGTGTACTGGTGTTCTGGAGACTCCCTCAATTTGGATGTGTCTGTTGTATTTTCATGATCAGACTGGGGCTGTCGATTTTCAAGAATAGCACAAAGAGGAAATACTTACTCTCATTGCACTGTATCACAAGTACCTAGCCTTGATATTACATCACTGATAGTGTTAACAATGATCACTTGGTTAGGCTGGGGTCCGCCAAGTTTCTCCACTGGAAAGGCACCGTTTTTCCTTTTTATACTCTTCGCCATGTCCCATTGGTTTTTAGTTGAATAATGGAATTTAGAAAATCGTATCTGGACACGGGTTCGTCATTGCTACTGGGGTGTCACTGCTTCCAGGCCTTCTCAGTAGACAGAACTAGGAAACATATGTATGCATATGAATTTAAGTATATCCACATGGTTATAACTATGACCCTTTCTCTCAATATATATTAAAATAAACCTGAGTTTCATACTAATGCCAACTACAGAATAATATAGTGCTCATTATAGCTCTCACCTATTGATTATTTGTACCTTTTTTTTCTGACAATAGGAAACTTGACTTTTATTTTATTATTTGTTCGAACCTAGTATATATGTAAAGTAGTTTCAGCATGTACCCCTGTAAAGTAAATTTACCAATATAGTACCAGGTTTATGTAGTTTTTAACATAAATCCACTCATTCAAACTCACATGCACACAGTTTCTACCCTAAGGCCCCAAAGGGTCCCAAACACACCTGGGTCCATTCTGGGAAAGGAGGCCCTAGGGGACATGGTGCAGACTCAGAAATCTGGGTGAACTTACATGCATTACCAGGAATAAAGACACCGCCTGATATTTCTACATCTACAATCCCAACCTAATTGATCCCGACCCCCAATTTCAACCTTCCAGTGAGCAGGTCTTCCCATTTAAAACTCTCAGAGAAACATAGATCTCCTGGCAGAAGGTCAAGAATGTAAGTAGACATGGTTATGGTTAATAGGCACAGAAGAGGCTGCCAAATCCACGCACCAATTGTCTGCGATCTCTCTCTCCCTGGAGTTCAACCAGTGACCTTGGAATCAGAAGAGAATTCTAGAAAAGAAGACTGTGGAAAAAATGGCACAGACTTAGGGAACCAAATGGGAACAGGAAGGTTTTCTGTGCCTATCAGGCCACACACACATGTGCACACACACACACACAGTCACAAAAATGTTTATAAATATTTGTGTATATGTAGGTGACATATATTTCCTAGGAAGCTTTATCTGCTGAGAGACTAAATGAAATGAAATTTATCAGTTGCATAGGGAATAGTTTCTTACATAGGGCACAAAAACCAGAAAGTATAAAAGACAAACTTATAAATTGTGCCTCATTAAAATTTAAAACTTTCATTCTTCAAAAGCTGCAATTCCAAAAATAAGAGAATGAGCCCCAGAGAGGGGAGTTAAATGCAAAACACATATATCTGACAAACATGCTATATCCAGAATATATTAAAAGAAAAAAAACCTCTTGCTACTCAAAAGGAAAAATAACAATAAAAATGAGCAAAATGTCTGAATAGACACTTCATAAAACATGATACATGGGATGCTCAGTGAGTTAAGTGGCCAACTCTTGATTTTGGCTCAGGTCATGATCTCACAGTTGGTGGGTTTGAGCCCTGCATCACGCTCTGTGCTCACTGCACAGAGCCTGCTTTGAATTCTCTGTCTCCCTCTTTTTGACATTCTCCTGCCCGTAAGTATGCTCTCTCTCTCTTTCTTTCTCAAAAACTAATAAACATTAAAAAAAATATTAAAAACAACATGATACAGGAATGGCCAATGGTCCCTAAAAATATTATTGGAAAAACACAAATAAAGCCTCTATAAGATACAACTTTGTATTCACTACAATGGCTAAAATTTAAAAGAATGACAATACCAAGTGTTGACAAGGATTTGAAGTAACTGGAATTCTTCCAGTTTGTTCTTGGGATTATAAAATATTGCAACCAACTTGGAAAACATTCAACATTTTCTTATGAAGTTAATGATACAATTATCATAGGATCAACAGATTACAAACATATTATTTATACAAATAATGAAAACAGAGAACTTCTTTAAAAATAAGGAGACTTGTAATGAATGTATATAATAGCTTTATTCATAATGGCAAAAATCCTGGGAAATAAACATTTGTTATCAGTAATTGAATGAATAAACAAATTTTGGTTTATTCATACAATGTAATAGTAACCACCAAGAAAAGGAACGAACTACCAGTATAAATGACAACGTGGATGCATTTTATAAGCATTGTCCTGAGAGGAAGAAACCATTTATAAAAGAGATTGCTAACTATTTATGTTAAATTCTAGAACATCCAAAATTACATTTTTAGAAAATAGGTCAATGTTTGTCTGGCCTAAGGGAATGATTAGCTCCAAACATGTATGAGAGACTTGGAGTATTTATGCTGTTTTTCTGTCTCTTGATTAAGATATTGTTACCTAGTGTATTTATTCACAAAAATTCTTTAGACTGTGTGATTGAAATGTGCAAGTTGCATTGTGTGTCCATTTCATTATAAATTTGATTACATCGGTAGCCATCATTTTATTACTTCTTGTGATTCCATGGGTTGGCTAGGTGGAGCCTCCCCTCCATGTGACACCATCTGCAATTAGCTGCTGATGGAAATGGACTGGAACATTCATTTACCACTGCCCATGTGTCCATTTATTATTATATGCTGAATTGTGCTCCCAAAATTTATATGTTGATGTCCTAACCCCCAGTACCTCAGAACGTTACTGTAGTTAGAGAGAGGGTCATTAAAGGCATAATTAAATAAAAGGAGGTCACTAGGGGTCATTGGGTCACTAATCCAATATGACTGGCATCCTTATAAAAAGAGATTAGGACACAGACACACACAGAGGAAGGGCCATGTGAAGACACAGGAAAAGACAACCATGTACAAGCCAGGGAGACAAGCCCCAAAAGAAACCAACACTACTCACAGCTTGGTCTTGAACTTCTAGTCTCCATAGTTGTGAGAAAATAAATTTATGTTGTTTAAACCAACCAGTCTGTGTTACTTCACTATGGTAGTCCTAGAAAACTAATGCAGGTATTTTTTAACTTCAGGTCATTTCTCTTTCCACAGAACCAATATAACCAGGAGCACTTCCTTGTCCTCTCTGAATTGGAAGAATTTTTCCCTCATCTCTTTGTCTGAAAGTCACCCTTGTGTTAGCATATCATATGGTAGCCATCCATTTTCACCTTGTTTCAACACACCAAGCCAGCCCATCTATTAACAACTCTGGGTCTGTCTTTGTCCATCAGGGGGTCAAATTTTGTGAGTAAAGAAAAAGGCTTGGTGCAGGTAGTGATGATAGGGAAAAGAGAAGACAAAGAGGTACACCAAATATAAAGAATGGGCAAAAACAGAAAGAAAACAAGGAATAAGTAAAGGCAATGAAGATAGAAGGAGAACAAAAAAAAAAAAAAAAAAGAAGAAGAAGAGGGAGACGGAGCAAGGTACAGCAGGAGAGAGAAAGCAATAGCTCCTGGGCTGAAAGAACATTTGGTGGATCACTCATGGTAGAATTAGCTTCTGCCTTGTAGACACCAAGATGCTTTCTTTCTGCTCCTAGTTGTACATTCCCATATTGCATGCTACATCTATTCAATTTTAATTTATTGTTACTCAAAGCCGCTCATGAAGAAAGAAGTCAAACTTGGAGTGTCAGCACACTGTGTTCCCTCTGTAGTTTGAATGAATCCAGCCCTGGGGCTTCAGGATACCCTGGGCAAGGAAGCAGATCAGCCCTGGATGGGCAGTCCTGGGAGCACAATGTCCTAAATTATTAAGGAGAGACAATGACTGTGTTTCTGGTCTGTTGGCCAAAATTGAGGGTTCATGTTGGCGGTCAGAGAAAACAAAGTGCTGGGGTATATGAGCTCATTCTAAATGGAGTATTTTTTTGCTAGAAAATACTCACTCATGAATGTATTTTTTCACCATGGTACTTTTTTTCATCAGATGTGTAGGTATATTGAAATTTCTCCTCAGGAGACTTGATCATCTGTGGAGGAAAGAGGAAAAATGATGCAGACGCAGGAATATGTGTGGGATGGGAGGCTGCAGTGTTGGTATTTGACCAGGACCTGTCTGACCCCCACATACTGCACATTCTCTCCCAGCAGGATGGAGAATCCTCTGTTCTCATAGGGAGATGTGTATGGAGAGGAGATGGTAGGGTGAACCTGGTAATGTGATTTCATAGAGTTGCATTTTCCTGTTGAAATGGTGAGTCCCTAGAATAAAGCCATCTTGATTGAGAGGTTGGAAAAGAGTATACATGGACCCTCTCATGTTTATGTATTCATGTGTCTCCAGCCAAGTCTCAGAAAGACAAAATATGTAGCCCCATGGCACCCACATGCCCTATCCCCCACTCAACCACCACAGCAGGGAGAATTCTTACCCCTTACAACCAAATGGTGAAATACCATAGGCAGGGACTCTGCATTCTTTACAGACTCACCACTTACTTACTTCTAAGTAAACAATCCAGTGGTATAATAGCGTACAAGAGTAGACTTGCCCAGGCATGGCCATGATAGCCAGGAGGATACAGAGACCACCAGGAAGTTGGGAGCCAGGTAGGAGCCTGGATACCAATGAAGGATTTAGGAAAAGACTTTCATACAGTTCTTCTGTCTTTACTGATATAACATGATAATATTACAGAGTGTGGATAAATAATATTAGCGGTTTGTGGTAAGTATTCCTTTAATCATCATGAGAGACAAATTTTAACTTAACAGTACCTAAACTCAAGGTACTTGGGTTAAAATCCAAATTGCATTAATTTCTGGCTGTAGGACCTCAGGACAGCTCGTTCAACAGCTCACTCCTTAGAACCCTCAACTGTTAAATGTAAATAATTACAGAACTTTTCATACAGGACCACTGCCAAGATTAAATGTTAAAAACATGAAATGTACTTGAAGTATTACCTGATACCAAGTAAGCACTCAATCAATTGGACTTGTATTGTATATTTCATGGTTAGTAGTTATTATTACTCACACTGGCAATAATGAACACTACTTTAATAAATAATTATCTAACCCTTTTTTTAATGTTTATTTATTTTCAAGAGAGAGTGTGATTGGGGAAGAGCAGAGAGAGAGAGGGAGACAGAGAATCTGAAGCAGGCTCCACACTGTCAGCGCAAAGCCCAGTGTGGGGCTCAAACCCACTAACCATGAGATCATGACCTCAGCCAAAATTGCACACTCAACTAACTGAGCCACCCAGGCACCCCAAGGATCTACCTCTTTCAAGCCTCACCATACTCATAAAAATATGAATTTATTCTCCTAGTTTTGAAGTATCTCTTCATTCCTAATTGCAGTATTAATTTCAGTCATATTGTTAATGTAAAAGCAAAAAATGATATCAATGGCACATCACAACTATCCTAGTTTCATATAGATTAAAAAGGAACAAGATTCACCAGTGTAGTATTAATCATGGTTTTAATGTTATGATAATGCAAATTAACAATGTACTGAAATCATCCTCATTTCCTAAAAGGAAACCAATATTTTCTTGTGACTACTTCTTTGGCCCTGGAAAGGTCCTGCAATATGAAAGAACTCTGTAAGATGTCACAAAATTGCTCAGAGATTAGTCCCTATAGTCACTTTCCCCCAATGTCCTTCAAAGTCGGCCATGAATTTTCTTGTACATAGCCATGTCCCTACATCCTCACCTTACAATGACCACTCTCTCTCCATTCTCTGCAAATTCCCAAGTTCAGGCAGACACTTGGCTGGACCTTACTTGCCAATCAGGGGCCTATTGCCATGCCTCTAATATATAACATTTAATCTTCTTTAGGCCATGAGCCCTGATATTTATTTATTTTTTTTTTAATTTTTTTTTAACGTTTGTTTCTTTTTGAGACAGAGAGAGACAGAGCATGAACAGGGGAGGAGCAGAGACAGAGGGAGACACAGAATCTGAAACAGGCTCCAGGCTCTGAGCTGTCAGCACAGAGCCCGACACGGGGCTCGAACTCATGGACCATGAGATCATGACCTAAGCCGAAGTCGGACGCTTAACCAACCAAGCCACCCAGGTGCCATTTATTTATTTTAATGTTTACTTTTGAGAGAGAGAGACAGAGCGTGAGTGGGGGAGGGGCAGAGAGAGAGGAGGAGACACAAAATCTGAAACAGGCTCCAGGCTCTAAGCTGTCCACACAGAGCCCAACACAGGGCTTGAACTTGGGAACAGTGAGATCATGACCTAGGTTGAAGTCGGACACTTAACCCACTGAGCCACTTGGGCACCCCACCCTGATTTTAGCCACATGCCCAGGCTTTTGCATCAGGAGAAGGTGCCAAATGGGTCAAGGATCAATTGCTTGTTCCTAGGCCCTATCAGGGCCTCTCAGTACCACCCATGAACTCATCCAATACCCCTGCATAAGCAAGGGGGAGAAAGACCACATTGTATCTGTGGTCAGAGATATATGAGTGCAGTATGAATTCATGTTTATTTTAATATATATTCAGATGCCCAGATGCACAAATAGATATGCTTATATACAAAGATTAGCATATGTATGTATATATAAATAAATATGCATATATAAATATGTTTGTATTATTTATTAAATTAGTTTGTTTGTTTGTTTACTGGCTCTGTCTCCTAAGCAGACCTAGAGGCATTGACACCCTGATAACAATGAGCACACCTAGTGCCCAGATCTTGGTTTCTAAACACCATTATCTAATAAAAGAAATCAGAACTCTTTTGGAAAAGGGCTGTATACAGGGCAAGGGCAGTTAAAACACAAGATGATCCCATGTATATTAAAAAGACACATGAATCAATATGAAAAAACTCCCAATAGCCATGGCTGGAACAATTTTCCAAGCAAAATGTGTAACAACTGAAACAATTAAAATACGGGACAATTTTCCTAACAAATACATAATATTAAATTATAACTCAAAGAATAAAATAAATATCCATCATTCTGTGCCAATAAAAACAAAATATTAAATAAATGAGGAGAAGGGACAAATCTTCCTTACAGAAGAATTGCAAGGGAGCCTGGTGGCTCAGTCAGTTAAGCGTCCAACTTCAGCTCAGGTCATGATCTCACAGTTCATGGGTTCGAGCCCCATGTCGGTCTCTGTGCTGACAGCTCAGAGCCTGGAGCCTGCTTCAGATTCTGTGTCTCCCTCTCTCTCTGCCCCTCCCCTGCTCATGCTCTGTCTCTCTGTGTCTCCCAAAAATAAATAAAAGTTAAAAAAAATTCAAATAGCATGTGTAGATATGTGCCTTCTAGGAGGTGGGAAATTCATTTCCTTTCTCTTAAGTATGGAGAGGACTTACCATGTCCCAGAGAATAGAATACGGAAAGGAGAAAATAGTGATTTTCTAGTAGAAAAACACTGAAGAAACCATCTTAACCAAGTGATCAAGGCTACTATCAGCAGATATCATTTATACCAATATCATATACAATGAAAAACATACTCCACCTCTGAGTACATTTTAAAAAACACCTTTTCTCTTTTCAAAGTGCAATTTACTTAAATATGTCACATAATGCATTGTATTTAAATTACAATTCCTTTGTAAACCTCTGTTATACTAAATTTGTATGACTGAATCTATAACCACTAACTTTATTTTTTTATTTATTTTTTAATATAATTTGTTGTCAAGTTGGCTAGCATACTGTATATACAGTGTGCTCTTGGTTTTGTATAACCACTAACTTTAAAATAATGCAACAAAATGAAATGCTGACCATTCAGTTTTGTCCTCTGTTTCTGTTGGACTTTCTCATCTATCTAGGACCCACTAACACAATGCAGACAATCTCAAAATGTGACTACTGGCATATAAGCTCTTACCTTCCAGTCTTTCGAGATGTTTCCTGAAAATGTGACTCAAATTGAATACTTCCCTTGGAGATAACCAATTCATATTGTTAATGACAGAAGATGGAGGTATCCTGGCCTTCATGATGCTTAGCACATATATGTTGAAAAATAGCATACTTAGTAATTTCCAGATCTTGTCATAAGCATGTTTACAACATCTCTCTTTCACATACTCTGAATTCAGTTTTTGGTTTTGCAAGCTGAGGGGAGTTTAGGAGTCTCTACAGTATTTGGTTGAGACCATCATTGCTTGTCAGGGAAGTGAGCTGGCAAACAGATGATGAGGATAGACCATTTGTGCTAATTTAAGTGATCTGTGTGTGATTTAACTCGTGCTCTTGATGCCAAATTTTTGTGCAAACGTAAGTATCCCCTGGTTCCATATTTAGGTTTTAGGAATGCCTAATATTAAAGTTGAAAAGTTTTAGTGGATTTTCTCCTCAAGTTCAGCAATTTGCCTTTACAAAAATTACTTAATGATTTTGACCTTAAATTTTTCACCAAGAGAAAACAGACAATAACAAGATAATATCCCTAAACCTATGAATTCATTTATAATGTGACACCAGATGATGCCAAAGCCAGCACCAGATATTGAGGCTACTTTGAAGGATGATGAATGGTGACATTCTAGGGCTCTGTTGCTGATTAGTGAGATGCTCTCCTTTAAAAATCTTTATAGGTGGCTCAGTTGCTTAAGCCTCCAACTCTTGGGTTTGGCTCAGGTCACAATCTCACAGTTCACTGACAGCACGGAGCCTGCTTAGGATTCTCTCTCTCTCTCTCTCTCTCTCTCTCTCTTTCCCTCCCCTACTTGCACTCTCTCTCTCAAATAAACAAATAAACTTAAAAAAATAAAGATCTTACAAATAAAATAATCATCCATTAAGGAAATGATTAAATAGGGCCTGAAGGAACCCACAGAGCCCGTTGTGGATTGAGGCATACAAACCAGTACGTTAGGTTATAAGTGACAGAAAACTAGCTCAAAGTCACTTCAGCATAAGAGGGAGATCTATGAGCTCTCCTAATTAGGAAATAAAGAACTGCCCCTGGCTTCAGGCCTAGCTTGATGCTAGGACTCAATACCCGTAGGACTTTTAGTCCGTCTCTCCCCCTCATGAATCTGCGAGACTCTTCTGGCCTCCTTCCTCAGACAGGTTCTCATCTGCCAACTCAGAAACCCCACAGAAAATAACCAGCTTTTTCTCTTCTCGGGCATAAAAATCCAAGGAGAACTCTCATTGGGCCGTGTACCCTTCATTCCCCAATAAGTGTGGTCTGAGCTGGGGTACTCTGATTGGACTGGGTTGACCCAAGCCTTCTACTCTGTGTCCAGGGAAAGATGGTCATGACCAAAAGAGCCATGTGGGTGAGGGAGAAGTTCCTGATAGAGAAAGATGAGCAATCCTTTCTTAACTCCCTTTATTTTTTTTTTAATTTTTTTAACGTTTATTTATTTTTGAGACAGAGAGAGACAGAGCATGAACGGGGGAGGGGCAGAGAGAGAGGGAGACACAGAATCTGAAACAGGCTCCAGGCTCTGAGCTGTCAGCACAGAGCCCGACGCGGGGCTCGAACTCACGGAGCACGAGATCATGACCTGAGCTGAAGTCGGATGCTTAACCGACTGAGCCACCCAGGCGCACCCCCCTTAACTCCCTTTTAAATGAATGCCTTAGAGTTGGTTTCTCTTACTTTCAACCCAGAATCCCAACTACTGCAGCGCGTTGTAGGAGATGGGACAATGAGTAGGGAAACTGCTTTCTAGGCACAGGACTGTGACACTGCACACCACATGTCTCACAACAGCCCTGGGGTGCTGATACAGAGCTGCTGCTCAAAGCTCTTGAGCGTCAAGCTATACCACCAGAGAAACACAGCAAGTTGAAGAATGGAGTGATGTTTTGCCTGAAGGAAAAGAAGACAGACTTGAACTGATCCCTGCCAACAGCTGGGATGTGTAATTTAAACGTTCCACTGCCCTAAAGGGAGTCGTGTAACCTGGAGCCAGTGGGACAGTCCTGGTTTAAAATATTCTGCTCACATCAGCCTAGATATTGTCACAATGCCCCCTGAAGAGCTAATTAATGGTCATACTCACCCAGGGTAACACAACTAAAACTGGTTCCCAGATCCTGTAATGAGAAGATTCCAACACATGTGTTGCAGGGCCAAGAGAACAAGAACTTCTTTTGGGTCCATAAAGCCCCAACAATGCTACCACCATATTATTCATTGCATATGGTGTGAATAGATGCAAAGATGCGGTCCTGAGCATTTTTCTAACTGTAGGGCCTTGAAACACATTACTTGAATTCTCTGGGCATCTGTATACTTTGTAAAAAATGTTTAATAGTCATCGCTTTGTGGGGTTAATGTGAAGATTCAATCTGCCTACTATGTAAAGTGGTTGGTACGGTGCCTAGCACATAGTAAGTGCTGAACAAACATCGGCTCTTATTATTATTACAAGAAGTATAGGGCAGCCTCCACCAACCTAATTTAAGAGGCAGATGAACTCTTAGTTTCATCCAAATATGTTATATACACCACTCTGGCCATTACAGATTCATCACTTTGGATTAACAAATAATCTCTATGGCAATGCCAAAAACTCTAGTAGGAAACATGAAATACTACATTCAAGACTTTCATAAATAGTTCTCAATGTTGTTATTGCCTCCTAATGGGTTTTAATGAAGAGAAGGGTGACATGAACCACAAGAATCTTCAGATAGGTACAGATTGGGATCGGTGACACTGGAGTGTTATCAGTGACACTGGTGGGCTGCAATGGGCTGAGAAGAAAATGTTTTGATGGAGAATTTTCTGATATCACAATGATCTTTAATTCTCATTATTCACCAGGCAGATTAGCTGGTCTCAAACACAAACACAAAAACAAAAACAAACAAAAACAGAAAACAAACACACAAAAAACCCCTATCTCAAAGCTCCGCAATGTTTGGAACAGGAGTCTACGTATCCAAAACATGGATTTTTCTGCCATCTGCTGGTCATTTTTGAGAAGGACAACAATCTTTATGTGAGCAAAGATGGGGTCTTTGGTGCCTCTCTTCTTTCTTGCCCCACCTGGGGACTTGCCCACAAATCTCACTGGAACAGTGGGTTGTAGAATTTAGTTTGTGAAATGGGTGATGGGACTTTGGAGATTAATTATGGTGGTATATGGAGACACTGATGGACTTGTATGGGGTCAATGATTAGTGTCAGTGGGTTCAGTAGCAAATGTCCGTGGGGTAAGTGAATGTGGCTGAGACCTGAGTGATTGAAATGGTACCAGAAACGGATTTTTTTTTCTGGACTTAGCAATGGAGTCTCTAGAAATAATGTCTAGAATAGGATATTGAAATATCTGAGATGTGGAATCTATTTTGTCTATGGTACACAGTCTGTAGGATAAATGATGTTTAGACAGAGGTGTCTATGATGTGGGTTCTAGAAGCCCAAGAATGTGGAACCTTATGTTAGTTGAATGATTGAAAAATGTTTCAAAATTTAATATATATTAGGTAAGTTTATCTAGCCCATGTGAGTTTCTTGGCTGTGTAAAATATCCTAGTTCTTAGGAGATGCATGTATTCAGGGGTGAAACATACTGATTTCTGTGATTTACCTTCAGTGTGGTTTAGCAATAAAATGTGCATGTAATTTTCAAAACGGTTAAAAACTATCAACAAATTAGAAGTTCTAAAGTATGTATGAACTGTAAACATTCTCAAAAGACACAAAATTAACTTGAATGAAAGGAAAGATCCATTGTGTCTGGGGTTCTCTAACATCAGACACCTCACTCCATCCAAAGTAAAACAAAGCGTACAAAAAAGAAATAGATCCAGAGAAGCCTGGGGTCAAAGTCCAGATGACATATCCTGAAACTTCCCTACGTAATTTGCTCAACCAAGAATCGTTAGGTGAGGAAAGGGAGAATATTCTAGTTCCCGTAACACAAAAGTTTTAAACTTTTATGATAACACAAAGGAGACTATCTTTAGGACTCCAAGATACAGAAGGCACAAAATGTGAAGGCCATTATTAATCAATCTGACTACTTTAAAATAAAACATGTTTCCCAAAATAAAACCAAATACCATAAATACTGTAAGATGAAAACACTGCAAGATGCAGACCCAGGGTAGAATTGTAGAGAATTTACAGAATAAGTGAGGTCTGAAAAATTAGTGTTTTGGAGAATTGAATTTCTCCTTTTAGCATAATTTGTCATCCCCAAACTTGTTCAGAGTCCTTCCACAAAAGTGTATCCTCTATTTTTTGTTCTATTCGATTTATCATAGAATAAATTTAGATTTGCATAAAAGGTTCTAAAATGGTACGTAGAATTTTTTTTCATACCCTTCACCTAGTTCTTGCCCTAATGAGAACATCTTACATCAATCACCAGGGGACACCGGTCAGAACTAAAAAATCAACATGGACACAATGCTATTAACTCAATGGCAGACTCTATTCAGATTCCATCAGTTTCTCCACAAACGTGGTTTTTCCATACAAGAATCTAATCCAGAATATCACAGCCCTCAGTCACTGTATCTCCTCAGTCTCTGATCTGTGACAGTTTCTTGATCCTTCTTTGTTTTCCGTTAACTTAGAAAACTTAGAGTGTTGCTCACCTATTTTGTACAATGTCCCCCAATTTTTGTTGGTCTCCTGTATTCTTATTATTAGACTGAAATTATGGTTTTTGTGGAGAAAATTACCACAAAGAAGAATTGCCCTTCTCATCTGATCGTATCAGGGGTACATTATATACACATGATACTGGCGATGTTAACATTTATCACTTGGTTGAAGTGGCGACTTACCAGGTCTCTCCACTGTAAAGCCACTTTTTATGTTCCCCTTCCATACCTTTTCATTTGGAAGTGAGTCACTAAGTCCAGCCCACATTCCAGGGCAGGGAGAGTAATTGGAATTAATTCAAATTGCTCTGTAAGGGAGATCTGCTCCCCTTTCCCACCCCCATCTATTTATTTGGTTAGTTATTTGACATTATTATGGACTCATGGAGATTTATTTTGTTTTGGGGGTTATAATCCAGTCCTCATATTATTTATGTATTTGCTCAAATTGTTCTAGCTTTGCCTATGGGGAGCAATTTCAGGTTGACTTCTGTACCCGTTTGCAAAGCTCATATTTTTAAAATCAGAGTATGGTATTTAAAAACCAATATCCAGAGGAGTAATGTCATCAGAATGGCCGCGTAGGCAGCTGCAAGCTCTCATCTCCCCCCGAGACACATCAAAAAACAAGCAGAAAATGTCAGAACCAACTTTATCAGAACTCTGCGAAACAATCAACAACTGACAGCAGCCAAGCAAATGCTGAATCAAGAAAACAATATGACTTCAACACAGTAGAAAAGTTCTGTGGTGATTTTATTTGCCTTTATTCCCCCCATTCCCAGCTATAAGGTGGTTTTAAAGCAATAGCAACCTGCATTTCCAGAGAGGCACCCTGCTCCCTGAATCAGGAAGGAACAGAATAGACCTTAGTGGCAAATTAGTGTGTGTGTGTGTGTGTGTGTGTGTGTGCGCGCGCTCAAACCTGTCTGGTGGTTTATCTGAAGGACTGACGGAGGTTGTTCATCTCGGTTTCATCTAACTTGGAAGTCAGCACAAGGGAGTAGGTCCGAAAAGTAGTTAAGAGTGGCTCAAAACACTACCAGGCCTGCTAACTCCCCTCAGATGCCAGAAAACTACCTGGTCTTACACAGTTTACCCCCTCGAATGTGCCTACTTCTGCCGTAGCAATTCTGGCTGTTCTCCACCAAGGGCTTTCATCATTCCCCACTTCTAGAAACCATCCTAGAAACATGTTCCCACCATCTAATTCAGTTCCTGCCATTTGGGCAAATTGCCCCAGCTTTAGCCATTGTGATGTCCTTCAGACTGACTCCCGTGTCCTTTTGGTATATCTGTAACTTTTATTTACTTATTTAAAAACTGTACATCCTTCCAGGGCATGGTTACTGGTGGGGGTGAGGGGTGGAAAAGAAAGGAGGTTGGCTGAAGGGTACAAACTTTAAATGAGATGAATAAGTTCACAGGATCCAGTGTACAACATGGTGATGTTAAGTCCTGTCTCCAAATTTAATCTTCAATACCGTTTGGCCACCAATCACAGATTCTTGTCCCATGTCCACCTCCAGGGTCTTGTGAGTACATGACAGCTAGATTCCACTATTCTATTGAAATATTGCCCCTGTTTTGCTAGCAGGCTCAATATGTCCCTGGCTAGGATGTATTATGACTTTCTCTTAGTTATTGACTTCATGGGAAACACTCACAAGGCTTTGTGTTAGGAAAGAATTTGGTAGGATGTGATAAGAGTGCAGGACCTTAGAGAAACAGTTGATTCCAGAGCTGAAGAAATGAAAATGCACAGTGGCCCTGGGGCATCATCTCATGCCAAAAATCAAAGATTTTTTTTTCTAGCTTCATTAAGGTACAATTGATTTTAACACTATGTATATTTAAGGTATATAATGTAATAATTTGATATGTGGTATACATTGTGAAATGATGACCAGAGTCAAGCTAAATTAACAAATCTGTCACTTAGTGACTTTGTGTGCGTGCGTGTGTGTGTGTGTGTGTGTGTGTGTGGTGAGAACACCTAATATCTACTCTCTCAGCAAATTTCAAGTATACAATACAGTATTATTAACCAAAGTTCATCATGTTGTACACTGGATCTGAAGGACATCACAATGGCTAAAGCTGGGGCAATTTCCCAAAATATATGTTGGTCGTATAGACTGACACCCCAAAAGAATAAAGTGAGTATCTTTTACCAGATGGTTGTAAATAAAATATTGAATAAAGAAATCAGCGAAGAGAAGGGGCAAATTGTGGAAACCCCTGCAAAACTTCACTTCCCTCCTCTTTGGGTGCAGGCTGGATTCAGTGCCTCACTCACTTCCAAATAACATATGAAAAGGTAAAAGTAGTGACTTTAGAGTGGAGAAACCTGGAAGACACCTTCTTAACCAGGGGATTGAGGTGAATATAACCAGGGATAACTCGTAGTGGTATCATTTGATATGATGCAATGAGAGGGCAATCCATTTCTGTGATATATTCATCTAAAAAACCTATAATCCAAATCTAACCAAGAGAAAACATCATACAAACCAACAGTGAGAAACATTTTACAAAATACCTGACTTGTATTCTTCAAAATTATCAAGATCATGAAAAACTAGGAAAGAGTGAAAACCGTCACATATTGTAAAAAGCTAAAGAAGGCAAATAGAGACTCCTGGATCTGATCAGGGAAGTGAAAAAGGCTATGGGTGGCAAGACTGTGTACATGGGAATAAAGTTAGGTTAGCTCATAGTATTGTACCAATGTTAATTTCATTGTTTTGACAGGTGCACCAAGGTTATGTAAGATGTTAACCCTGAAGAAACTGAATGAAAGGTACACAGGAACCCTCCATACTTAACTTCCAGCTTTTCTGTAAGTCTAAAATTATTCCAAGTTAAAAGTTCATTTATTTATTTTTTCAAAAGATTTTAAGTAATCTCCACACCCAACGCAGAGCTCAAACTTACAACCCCAAGACCAAGAGGCATATTCTCCACCAACTGAACCATCCAGGTACCCCTAAAAGTTTATTTAAAAAGTCATACTTTAAAAAACAAAATTGTAGGGGCGGCTGGGTGGCTCACTCGGTTGAGCATCTGACTCTTGATTTCCGCTCAGGTCATGATCCCAGGGTCTTGGGATCCAGCCCCACATCGGGCTCCATGCTAAGCGTGAAGCCTGCTTCAGATTCTCTCCCTCTCCTCTCTATCTCTGTAAAATTAAAAAAAAATTAATAAACAAATAGAATCAAAAGTCTCTAAAAGAATGAACAAAATAAAACAAAGGAGCCCACGGGCAGGTGGAGTTAGCGACCAATGTAAAGGAAACTAAGAAGAATTATTCCAGTTGCCCCGTGAACCCATCATTGGCCTGTATTTTACTCATGGTTATGCCCCAAAAGATGAAAATGATCTACAGTTGACTGTACATCCTCCCAGGAGCTTGAAGGCCCTACCGAAACTTTGTGGTGCGTCTCAGCTGAGACGGCCAAAGGGGAGACGCTGTAGAACAGTGACCTAGACTAGGTGCATCTAGTCCACAGATTCCAGGGGCAGATATGTTTGTGTCTAAGCTGTTATGGATTCGTTGACCTTCTTAAGTGCACACATGAATACATTTCCTCAAATTTGAGGAGCTTTCAGCCATTAAATTTTTCTGCCTATTTCTTTGTTCTCTTTCTAGAACTAAGGTTATGTGTTTAAGGCAATATATTTAATGGCTCCCCAAGGGTATCTTAAGATTTGTTCATTGTACTTCATTCTTTTATTTTTCTGTCCATCAACTGGATACTCTTAATTGATCTGTCTTCAGTTTTATAGATTCCTCCTACTTCTAGCTGAAACCTGTCATGGAAACTCTCTTATCCGTATGAGTTATTATACTTTTAAAACTCCTGATATTCTCATTGGTTTGTATTCATAACTTCAACTCGTGTATTCATATCATCTATTTTACGAGTCATGTAATTATCTTTACCTATGCTTTCTTTTCATTTTAATCACATATTTATAATACCTGTTTTGAAGTCCTTTTCTGCTCAGTCCAACATCTCAGCCCCCTCAGTATGCCTGCTGACAGATTTTTTTCCTGTGTAAAAGGCATACTTTCCTATTTCATTGCGTGTATTACTGAAAAATTGGCAATTTAGATAGTACATTGTACCAACTTTGGATTCTGTTCCCACCTTGTGAGTGGTTGTGGTGGCTGCATTTTTATTTGTTTGCTTAGTGACTTGCCTGGACAAAAAGTCTGTTTCCCCCTCAGTGTGTGTGACTGTTGTCATCTTGTTTCCTAGAGCTTGGCGTTCCATCCCTACACCCTTGTTACTTCCCCTCAATAACAAGATGGCACTTTACCCTATTCCAGCTAGAGCGTATAAGCATTGTTTATGGAAACGATGGAGCCAGAGAAAGGGATTCACTAAATTTGTATATGATGTCCTGGCAAACTCCTAAGAGATGCATGTATGAAAATGACCAGAGCCAACACAGCAAAATGTTTGAGAAATCGACTACTGTATAGAATACCAAACAGGTTTCACAATTGGCCTCTGGGTAGCACACAAGTGAAAGAAGTCAGAATCACATTGCAAAGGCTTTGAAAGCTAAGTTCATAGCTGAACTACAGCCCATGGCAGTAGGCCAGAGTGTGTGTTCCCAAACCAAATGGGTGGGCCACTTACTAAAAGGGAAGATTTTAAAAGGAACCATGTTAAATAATAGTCAAAACGTTCCCAATATAGTCTAAAATAGCATAGTTGCGGGGCATCCGGTGGCTCAGTCGGTTAAGCATCCGACTCCTGATTTCAGCTCAGGTCATGATCTCACGGTTTGTGAGTTCGAGCCCTCTGTGCTGATAGCATGGAGCTTGCTTGGGATTCTGTCTCCTTCTCTCTCTGCCCCTCCCCCGCTTGCTCTCCATCTCTCTCTCTCGAAATAAGTAAAAATAAACTTTAATAAATAAATAAATAAATAACATAGCTGCCTCCTCTTTTGTAGATCTATGGTTTGCCTTGTTACCGCTTCCAACTAAAAATCTTCTCCCTAGTAATTCCTGTGGCTTGCCTTCAGTTTTAATTTCTTATGATTCAGAAGCACTCATGGGAAAAGAAGTCAGAGCCTGAGGGTGACCTAAGTGCATGCAGGTAGCCACAGAAAAGAACACACTGTGGTCCACAAATAGTCTATTCCAGAGGCTCAGGGGACCCTGGGGCAGGTATAGAATGGGGCATGGTTGACCAGTCCTGGGAGTGCAGTGTCCTGGGTGCCTCATGAAGAATAATGTGCAGAGAGGGTGACCTCTTAGCCTGGGAAGATGAATGGTCCGCTTTGGAGGAACACATGCCAAGGGTTAGGGGTAGGAGTCTGGAGAGTGATCAACTCACCCTAGATGAAGAATTTCTTCCGAGGTGTCCACTTCTGAATGTAAACACTGTTGTCCTTAGAAGTCAGATAAATGAACTCAAATACCCCTTCAGTAGCCTTGATCACCTGTAAAAAGATAGGAGTGTGGCATGGGATTGAAGACTATGGGAGTGTTTGGGTCAATTCAAGCTGCTATAATAAAATATCATAGACTGGGGCACTTAAACAACAGACCCAGTTTATTTCTCACAGTTCTGCAGGCTGGGAAGTCCAAAATCAAAGTGGCCACAGCCTTGGTATCTGGTGAGAATCCACTTCCTGGTGTGCAGACCACTCCCTTCTTGCCATATCCTCAGGTGGTAGAAAGAAAAAGAAAGTAACTTCTCAGGTCTCTTCTCATAAGGCCATTAATCCCATCATGAGGACCCCCTCTCACAACCTTCTAATGGCCCAATGGCCCTATATCCAAATAGCATCACATTAGGGGTTAGGGCTTCAACATATGAATTATGGAGGGCATGATTCAATTCATAGAAGGTAGGCAGAATAATGGCTCCCCCAAAGATGTACTTGTGAAGAACTTGTGAATGTGGTACCTTACATAGCAAAAGGAATTTTGCTGATTTGGTTAAATGTAAGGACACTGAGTTGGGGAGAGTGCTCTGGATTATCTGGGTGTGCCCAACTTAGTTGTATGAATCTTAAAAAGTAAAGAACCTTTCCTGGTTCTCAGAAAAGTAAATACAACCCTAGAAGAATCATTATAGGGACGCAGCATAACTCCCAGGTCCTAGACTGAGCCAATCGTATGCAACATTAATGGCCTCACCCCCATCCTAAGAATGTTCAAGACCTGTCAGGCCCTCACTGGAAGGTCACACACAAGTCAGTGGTCAATGCTTATGGCTCTCATCCCAAACTACAAGATTGGCCATGCCCAAGACATTACCAAAGCCAGTCCATGCTTCCTCAGGGAATGAACAGAGAATCTGGCTTCCTCTTACCCATGGCTTCAAGACCTCAACCAGTTCATCTGGTCTGTACTACAGTTTGTGGACCCTCCAAAAAGTCTTATGTGTCCTTGAGCATTGGAGATCCTGTATGCAAGAGTCACAGGAGAGCACACGTCAAGCAAGGAAATGTCCCTATCGAGTCAAAGACTTAATGAGTGGGCAATTACAGGTCAGAAAGCAATCAGCATACCTTCATAAATGCTGGATACACATTAATCTGTAGCCAAATCTTCAGCTTTTCCTCAGTCCTGGGAAGACCCAGAGATGAACAGGCATTTGGCCAGAGGACATAGGAAGGCCAGGCACCAATGCCCCTGTTGCCCTCCAGGGTCCTTCACTTGGATTGTGACCCCAGGCTATAACCATTCCCCATGACCTCCTCTGCACACAGTAGGAGATTATGCATATCAGAAACAAATCTATTTGATTAGGTGCACCCTTTGTCCTCTCAAAGTCCCCAGGGGATTTTAGAGGAGGTAAGTTTGATTGTCTGGGCCTGGACCAGTTCATCTAGTCTGCCATAACTCCTGAGCACCCACAATAGGTGCTTCCTGCCTCAAGCAGTGTAGTTCCCCAAAAGCCCCCTGAAAACAGGAGACCAGGAAGAGGGATACTGGGCCATTAATCTTCAGGGGAAAATAAAATTCTAGACAGGGGGATGTCACGGACAACATAGGAAGCTTTCCCTGTGCATCATGCCCTTTCCACAAGCCTGTCCACTACCCCGTGAACTATTGCCCTGTTCCTGCCTTGGACCGGGAGCCAGGCTTACAAGCTCATCAGAGAAAAAGGGTCAAGCTGCCAGTGGCATCCATGAAGCATGGACCTACTCCTTAAACTAAACTCACATCTCCAGTCCATCTCCTGTGTTTGACCAAGACCTTGTGGGGATCAGGGGCCAGACCTATCACTCAACCCTCCAGACAGGCTGTGTTCTCCCTGTCTCTCTACCCCAGATGACTCATGCCTTCCACAGACTTTAAGGGAGATTCACGAGATATAAGAACTTTTCTTAACCTAGAGCACTCTGGACCTGACACTTGTCTACCTCCAGGTTTTATACTTTCGGTGGTGTAAAGACACAGGCTGTACTCGACATGGAGAAAAACCAGGGTCAAGAGTGTGACTTGCAGATGAAAGAGAACACAAAGTGGTGAAATCAAATGGAATGAAGAAACACAGAGGAGGTTTGTCAACTTTTTACTTATTATATTATGTTAATGCATAAACTTAACGACAAAATGCATGAACACTGTGTGCATACAGCTTTGTGAGTTGTAACAAAATGTACACACCTGTTTCACTAAGACGCAAGTCAAGAAGCAGAAAAAAACAAGTGCCCAAGCACTGATCCAAAATCATGCACTTGGTGAGTTTTGAGGGTTTGGAGGGAACTGACGGGAAGAAAGAATGGAGTGTTTGGCATGACTGGTGTGCCTGGGAATCTTACAGCGTTGGGGAGCCTGGATGGCCTGGGCGGTTTGTTGAGCCTACGGAGTAAGACGGCTCATCAGTTGGGTGAGGTGAGTGAAATGCAGGAGGCTCTCGTTTATGTGATTCTAGTCACAGTGACCAAGTAGGAAGGGCAGGCCGGAGCTGGTCAAGGTCAAGTGAATGAACTCAATGTTTTCGGGCAAATATGCCCCATGGGACAGGACAGGAATTCAGGAAAGCAGCAACTCACATTAGTTTTACAATCTGTCTACAGAGTTCAATGTCCAGCAGTGTCAGGTCCCCTCTGCTCTCCGTTACTGGAGTCCACTCCGATTAGACAAGAGAAGTGAATGGGGGCATGTGAGAAAAAGAAATGGGGCTGTGGTGAAGCCACGGAGGAGAGAGATGGGGTAGTGAGGTAGAATGGAACAAGGAGAGAAGGAGTGGAGGACAGAGGTACAGAGAATAGTGATAGGATCAGAAAGGAGTGAGAGGCCAGGAAACAAGGTGAAGGAGCTCGCAACAGTGACATTCGCTGCAGGTGCAGCCCTGGGGACTGCTCATGAGATAGTTTAATCCTACCTTTAGGAAGCTTTGGTTTTGCTCAGAAAAGGACCTCCCCCCCCAGAACCCCATATGACAAATATTAAAGTTCAGTTCTCTGCTATGCAGGCAACTTTGAGGGAAAGCATGATACAACATGAGAGCCTACAGAGTGTATCCAGATACCTCCATGAAAGGACATTCCATGGTTCACAGGGATCCATCCCAGAGGCTCAGAACACCCAAGGGTAATGAATCCACAAGCCCAGTGTTCTGGGGGCAGCTCAGAAGGCAGGACAACTGATGTGAGGGATTCCGTGTTACCAGACACACGGATGGGAAGCAACCATAGGGATTCGTGAAGGACAAAGCAATTGGCATGAGTCAACTATCCCACACGAGGATGGCTCTGCTGGGGAATCCCGCCTCATTGGTGCCCCCACACAGACTCACTGACCTGTGTGTGTTCGTGGAAGTGCGTATCGTCAGCTGACCTTGCCAACACCACCACCGCCATGACATCAGTACAGTAAGGATGAAACTCAGACACTAGAGGCTTGTAACAAGTTTCTATGAGGAACATTGTCAAAGAGAAAGGAGCCAGACCTCAGACTACCCTAGGATCGAATCCAGGAAATGTTCGTCCTGATTGTGAATCCACAGGGCAGAACATTTATCACTTCCGTCCCTCGCAGCTTTCTATTTAAAACAGGAATAATTTTGACTTCCAAGATGGTTATGAGCAATTACATAATTATTAAATTATTAAAACATATAGAGGGCATGGAGCAGTGCCCAGCACATAATGCATGTGGCTCTAGTGTTATTTTTGTTCATGTACTTATGCTAATTACTATGATTCTTATATGTGAGGAACAAAATGGCAGCAGTTGTTGACATTACATTATAAAAAAGGTTACATTTCATTCACATCTCTCAAAAACATGTAGAGTGTGGCTTATCTAAACCTGTTTATAGGAGCATCTTCATGTTTGCAGGAGAACTAATAGTAATAAAAAAAGAACTAATAGCAATTATATAGGTAAGGTAATTACAATGTCAATGAAAGCATCACATTTATGCTTATTTCAACTGGTGATGGTAGAGCACAAGATTATCGTGGTACCAACTATTGCTGTAAAGATAGCATGACGCAAATAAACAGTGAAGGATGGCATCACCACTTTGGTGAGGAAACAAGGTGCTGCCCTAACAATGACATCTCTGTCACACAGGTGTCACACAGGCCCATGCCCTGGCAGGTGATCTGTGGAGGTCACACGCAGGGCAAAGCCAATGTCCCAACCCAGCCCTCCTGTCAGGGCTGGGCAGATGCTCAGTGGATGGTCTGCCCCAGCCTGTCCCCTACCCAGTGCACATCCAGGAATAGTCATGAGATCGCACTGGGGTCAGTGATTGTGTCTCTTCACCCCACCTCTCCCCAACCCCAGGATGGCACATGGTAGCCTCACCCTTGATCAGACCATGCCCTCTTGTGGGTGAGGAATCTAGATTTAGCCTTAAAATGTTCTATTCGAGGGGGACTCTGCCTTCTTCTGAGCCACCTACCCTGCACCAGCAGCCTCCATGTCTCATCACTACACAGGAGATCAGTCTCCTCACTTCTCTCCTGCGAAAGGAAGTCACAGGCATGTCAGGGAAAAACTACCATATACCTGACACACATTTGGCCTGGCCCCACCCCTCAGTCTGTGTCCACTTAGGCACACTTAGTGTCTGTTAAGTGACAGACTCTTATTATCAGCTCAGGTCATGATCTCACGATTTCGTGAATTTGAACCCCATGTTGACCTCTGCACTGGCAGCATGAAGCCTGCTTGGGATTCTCTCTCTCTCTCTCTCTCTCTCTCTCTCTCTCTCTCTCTTTCTGCCCTTCTCCCACTCACAATGCCTCTGTCTCTCCCAAAATAAATAAATAAACTTAAAAAAAAGAGCACAGATCATGTTTTTCCTAAAATTTTTCCTGTTTACTTTTATTTATATTCTTAGCCTGATTTATAGGAAAATTAGATGCAAAATGAAGATAACTGAATCCTCTATGAGCATTTGATGTGCATGACGGCCATTTTCAGTTCTTGTGTCCTCATCTGCTTTACGTGTCCCTGCTGACATCACCACTACCCAAGTATCAATATAATATTGACAGAACATGGAAGTATATTCAAGATCCCTCAAAAATTTTCCTTTAATCACTCTGTGGAAACAATGTTGAAATGAATAAAACTAGCCTCAAACTACCTTAATCAAATCCAAGACATGTTTCTTCCAGGTTATGACGTCTTGGAACAGGACACTTATCTCTGATCCTGAAAATATAGAGTTAAAATTAAAACATGGAAAGCACATGGAGAAGAAGTATGTGGCACACATTAATGACTCAATATATGTTGCTGGTTTTGTTTTTGTAAATCTTCAAAATAATTATGTATTAGCTCCTCTTACCGCTGTGACAAGGCACCACAGCCTTTGCAGTTTAGCACAACACAAATGGGGGCGCCTGGGTGGCTTAGTAGGTTGAGTGTCCAACTCTTGATTTTGGCTCAGGTCATGACCCCAGGGTTGTGGGATTGAGCCCCGCGTCAAGCTCTGCGCTGAGCGCGGAACCTACTTACGATTCTCTCTCTCCCTCTGCCCCTCTCCCCTGCTCTCTTTACTTAAAATAAAAAATAAAATAAAACAACACGAACGTATTATCTTATAGTTTTGTAGGTCAGAAGTCCAAAACAGGTCTAAGCAGGCTAACACCAAGGTATTAACAGGGTTGCTTTCCCTCTGGAGATCCTAGGGAAGAATCTGATTCCTTGTTTTTTGAGGATTCTATAGGACACTGTCATTTCTTGGCTTTTGGACCTCTTCATCTTCAAAGCAAGGAACATAGCATCTCTCTGATGTCCTTCTTTCATTGTTAAATCTCATTTTGAGTACAGCCAGGATAGGTTCTATTTTTAGGACTCATATTTTAAGATTGGACCAATCTGTGTAGTCCAGAAAACCTCTTCCTTCTATAGATCCTCAAACTTAATCACATGTGCAAAGTCCCTTCTGCCACATAAGATACACTGACTGGATTCAGGAGAAAAAGTAGAAGTTGTTAGGGGTTATTGTTCTTCTTACTTTCATCATGCTGTATTAGGAATAAAATTGCAGCAGTAATTAACATTGCTTTACAAATGAAATTCTGACTCATTAAAAAAGAAAACCCTCCAAAGTATGAATTGTCCAACCCTGCTTTGCTAGAAAATCTTGATTTTAAAGCACTATGAATTTAAATTGTATAAATAAAAAAGAATGAGGTGGGAAGAGCAATTGAATGAAGGTATAGATAGAATCTGTCAACAGGATGAGATTTTGACATTCCTTGTAATTTATTGATATTTGAACTTCCTTGAGTTTATTGATGCATCATCCACAGAAAGAATTATGTACACATCTCCTTATTGCAACAAACCACCTCTCATTCACTGCAGCACCCAGACCAAGAGAAAGTCATGAAGGTTCTTGAAATGCTTCAGTGACTCATGGGCTGCAGGAAGGACTAAGCACTCCTTGGGAATGTCATGGTCTTAGACCTTCGGATGTGCATGAGATGGCATGATGTGGGAGAAATGGAAGATGCGTTCAGCCTTGACACCAGGAGGTGCAAGTGCTGGTCTCTTCCAGGTGTAGGGGGCACAGCAAGCCATCAGGAAGGATGGGGTGCACAGCGCCATTACATTACGATGTGAACCGAAGTCATACAAGAGCCATAACAATATGGGGAGTGAAGGAACCTCAGCAAAGTTAGCCCCCAACCCTCTTTCCCTGAGTCCGACTCCTTTCAGAATAGAGAAATGGGGTGAGTCAAGCGCACAGTGGCTGGGCCAACAGCCAACAGAGAAGGAGCATTGTTCAGGTTAAGGGAGTAAGAAACATGGAGAGGAAACAGACAATAAGGAAGTAAAAACCAGCACTGGGGCCTGGCGACAGAAACTGTGGAGAGGTTACTCAAACTAGGGTTACATCCTTCGCCACCTTCTTGCACAACCTTCTGTCTGGTCTTTGTTGACCTCTCTGCGAGAAATCATATCATACCAGGTCGGGTGTAATTTATTACCACCCAAATCACCATGCAGGAACAGATGCTACAGCATACAGCAAAAGGGGTCAGTGCAGTGTGTCCAGATGTCCACTGACAGGCACACACTGCTTGGAGGTCGTAGGTGGTCAGTCCCAGAGGCTCAGACGTCCTGATGCAGGTACCAAAGGAGCCCAGGGCTGCCAGAGCTGTGAATACAGCTACCAGGGGGTGATTCAGTGGGTGAAATGCCTGCAGCGACGGGCACTGTGGTGACTTGATGCCTGCATGGGACCCAGGATGCAGGAGTCTGTTCTGTGAGATAATATGACAAGAAACCTGGCAGGGGTCAGCACACCCCCAGAGAGGAAATCTCTGTAGGAAAGCCAAACTCATTGATCTTATAATACAGAATCACTGACTTAGCTAATTTGAAGAGATCGTTTGTCCCTCGGCCCTTTTGATCATCTATGAGGAAAAAGCGTGTGGGGGAACAGAAAAGAAACTAAAGAACTTTAGTGGAGCAGGCAACAGAGCCCTGATACTTCACCAGGACTGGTTGGGTCCCGGAGCCCCTCCTGTGTCCCTCAGCCACAGCGGTCGAGGGGGTGTGGGGGACTTAAGGATGGGAAAGTGTCCTTGGGGTTCTATTCCTCTTGTCAAACACCTGCAGCTGCGTTTTTCACCCATTCTCTGACATCACTATTTATCTGTATACTGATACCAGCAGAGTATCACTGTAACATGGCCAAACATGGAATCGAGAGACTTGCAACAACTTTCTGTTTAATCACCCAGGGTAGAACAATGTAGACATGAATGGAGCCAGGCGTGAAACTACCCTACGACCAAACCTAGGCTATGTTCCTTCCTAGGTGTCTTTCCTCAGGACAGGACATTCATCCCCTCTGTCCCTCAGATTCTTTAATGCGATAGGAGAATAACTTTGTCATCCAACATCACCGGGAATACAGTGTTAAGTAACTTAAAGCACACAGAACACACAGGGCTGTGCTGGGTACATGTTAATCCTGTTGCTATTATGATTGTTGTTACGAGTTGCTTCATATTCTTATGTGCTAGTTTACTCTTGCTACGTATACAACATAATACCACAACCTTAGCCACACAAATAACACGGATTTAATATCGTACATTTCTGTATGTCAGAGCCTCAACCAGGCTCAAATCAACATATGAGCAATACTGCCTTCTCTTCTGGAGGCTCTTCTGGAGTATCTGTGCTTTGTGACATTTCAGAGGCTGACAGCATTCCTTGGCTCTTGGCCTCCTGTGTTCATTTTCAAAGCCAACCGTGTAGAATCTCTTTGACTCATTCCATTTCCATAACTATTTAGGATTCAATTTGGGAAATGTTCTCCACTTTTAAGGACTCATATCATTACACTGAGCCACTGGATAACCCAGGGTAAATCTCAATTCAAATACCTTCACCTAATCATGACTGCAAAGCCCCATTTACCATGTTAGGCCATATATTCACAGGTTCAAGGGATTGAGATGTGGGCACTTTTAAAGAGCCATTATTTTGAATGCTCAATGTTACTAATACTAATATTTATTAGGAATAAAATTGCAGTGATAAATAATAAGCCTTTACAAATGAGGTTCTACCCCCATTTAAGCTGAAAGAAGGAAAGAAAGAAAGAAAGAAAGAAGAAGAAGAAAGAAAGAAAGAAAGAAAAAGGAAAGAAGGAAGGAAAAAGAAGAAAGGAGGAAAGGAAGGAAGGAAGAAGGAAAGGGAAGAAGGAAGGAGGGAAGAAGAAAGGCAGGAAGAACTGGGGGGCTTTCTGGAGGAGGAGAGCCTATGAACCCAACCAGGCCTTCCCCTCAAGGCTGGGCAGACACTCAGTGGATGGTCTTTCCCAGGCTCTCAGCGCACCTCCACAAATAGTCATGAGATCGCACACAAGTCAGTAATTGTGTCTGTTCACCCCACCTCACCCCAGCCCCGGGATGGCCACACAGCAGGCTCACCCTGGGTCAGGCCATGCTCAATTGTGGAAAAGGAGTCTGGATTTAGTCTTTAAAGGGAGACCTCTTCTGCTTCCTTCTGAGCCATCTGCCCTACACTAGTAGTCTTGTATTCTTTGTTTCAAAACAGGAGATCAACCTCCCCAACCCACGACTAGGGCCAGACAGATAGGGGAATGTCACAGGCATGTTGGGAAAAAAATCACCACAATTCTGGTACCAACACTTGGCCTGCCCATGCCCTTCGGGCATGTGTATCCTCTGTGGAGACAGATTCCTCGACCTTGGACTGGGCCCACCACAAGTCCAGAGTCCTCTTCTTGGAGCCACAGGGATTTTGACATTTGTAAGCAAAACTACTATAACATTGTATGCTAACTATACTTCAGTCAAGAAAAAAAAGAGAGAGAGAGAGAGAAAAAACATTAAGCAGTGTTCATGCCTTTCCTGTTGTGGTCTTAGCTCGGAGTTGTCTGTATCTCACACTCTCTTTAGGTCCACAGTCTTATTGCCCCTAGTGGGGAGAGATGGTGTGATTTCAAGCAAAAAGGAACAGACACAGGGATATGGTTCTTAGATGAAGGAGAGACTGAAGGAGGTTACAAAAAGGAATTGAGTGAAGTTACAGAGGGTGTTTCTGGACAGGTGAGGGCTTTTTTTTTTTTTTAAATCCAGGACCTTGGTAAAGTTTAATGATATACAAACTATATTAAGAAATGTGTTTGTGCGACAGGGGTATATCTGTGTGAGTTTTTTTGTTAAGTTTATATTCACTCCTATAGGCCATGGTACCATCAACAGGTAGCATCTTGCTACCAGAGCAAGAGAAAGTCCATGGAGAACACGTCAAAAACAACAGTACTTGATGGTGCTAGGAAGGTGGCATTGTTTGGAAAGGATGTTGACATCCGTAGTCTGGTAGAATTGTGGGAACTAGCATGTTTGCTGGGGAGGGTTGCTTGTTTGGAGAGATTGGTGGCTCTGAGTAATTTGTCAGTTCATATTTTGGGAAAGTTTGGATACGTTGATTTAAGGAAGGCAGGAAACTGAAAGTGACTGTGGGTTTGAGGATTTTGATGGACTTGGAGATTTGGCATTGGGGACATGTGGAATTAGGGGGACGGGACAAGTATCTGGAGACTTTTGAATAAATTCGCCATTTGGGGCTTGCAAAATTTGGTGGATTGGTTCAGGGCTTGATAAACTTGAAGTTATGAGATTGGTGGTTTGGGGGAGGTAAGTGGACATGGGGATTTGAGCTTCATGGAAAATTTGGGACTTGAGGAGCTTGAAAAATTTGGAAATATTGAGGCCTTGAGGGAGGACAAAGGTTTGGAGAGTTTGATGGGTTTGAGCACGTGGGTATATTCCGGCAGTATGGTGTGTTTAGGAAGTTTGCAGGGTTGGGGAGGCTGAGTGGCATAAGGATATTGGTGGGTTTGGGGCAGTTGATGGGCATGGGGCACTGTTGAGCTTGAGGAGGTTGATGAGCATGAAACATCGGTGAATTTGGGGAATCTGAGGTTTTGGTGTGTTTGGTTTCAGAGGCTAGAGTTTTTGGAAGATTGCTGATTTGTGGAAGGTGGCAGCTTCAGGGGTGTGGGTAGATTCATGGATGCTGGGTTGTGTGGCATGATTAGGTGCTTTGGACATTTTCTTGGCTTGGAAGAGTGAGAGTTCTGGGAACACTGGTGGGTGTGGTGAAGATGGGGTTTGGGAGAGGTTAACAGATTTGGGGAGGAATAGTGTTTGGGGAGGTTTTTGAAATTGGCAACATTGAATGTTTTATGGAGGTTGATGACTTAAGGTGTGCTTAAGGGCTTGGTTAAATGAGATTTGAGTATTTCAGAAATGTGAAGAAATTGGTTGCCTTGTGCAGGATGGTAGGCTTGGGAATGGGGTTAGACCTCTGTTGTGTGAAAGAGAGTGGAGTGCAGAAGGCTATGAATTTGTGATTCCATTTACATTGATTAGTTCCAAAGGGTAGGCTAATCTCATTCAAGTTTTGCACTTGATGGCTGCAGGACAGGGGGTGTTCAATTCAAAACTATGTATCTAGGAAAGCATCCAACCCTTTCCCCATGGAAGAGTGTGGTAAATGTAGCTAAGATCATCATACCTCTGTTCCTTATTTCTATTCCCAACCCAGTTTGGAGAAGATAATAAGATCAGGGGAATCAAAGACAAGAAGAGTGGCAAGATAGAGAAAGAAGAGGCAAAGAACTGGGGGCAGGGAGAAAGGGCTGAAGAGACAGAGCAGAGAACAGCAAGACATGGCAGGGAACAAAAAGTAGGAGCAGGGAGCAGTGGTACAAATCAGAGAAGAGAGCATGGAACAAGGTGAGGGCGCATAGACAAGAGAGAAGAAGCTGGGAACAGAAGAGGGATAGGAAATAGGGAAATGAAAACCACAAATGTTCCTGCACTGCAGGTACAGCTGAGGGAGCCAATCACAGCACAGATACACTACAAGTTGCCTTGTTTTTGCACATAGTTATGTTCTTCTTCCACTCCAATTTCCACTGTATATATTCAAATTCAATTTCCCAGCACTCAGGAAGTCTAGAATCGTGGGAGAGTTATCACAATGTATCCAGAGAGGTACAGGTAGGTTCCTGGTGTGGTTTATGCATTGTCGGTTCCAGAGGCTCAAGACAACCTGGGACAAGTTTAGAAGTAGGAATGGTTGTACAGCCCTGGGAACAATGTGCTAGTGACCTCATGGAAAAAAAAAATCCTTAGAAAGGCACTCTTTCCAGGACTTGTGGGTAGAGCCCAGTACGGAAATGTTTGTGCAGAAGATGAGAGGGCACCTTGAGATTGAGTTTAAGATTGATCAACTCACCCGAAATGCAGAATTTCTCACTGGGGATGCACACTTTGGATGTAAGCACAATTATTCATTCTCCTTAGCAGCCATATAAATAAACTCAAATACCCTTCGGTTGCCTTAATCCTCTGCAATGAATTGAAAAGTTTTTGTGTGAGCCCAGGATACTTACTATGGTCTCCAAGATTCACTGGACTCCAGAACTTACCCCATCTACTCTTGCCGGAGCTGTTTTTTAATGCCTTGTATTTTGGAGAGAATCTGGGTGTGGGAAGAGTTGATTTGTTTACCTGGGGATGTTGATTCAGCCAACATGACAAGGATCTTGGAACTAAGCACACCACGCAGAGAGAAAGGAAGTCGCAATTCAGGGAACCCCTGTCGGGAAGGCAGGGAAGAGTTTACTCTTCAATCTCCTGAAGACAAAGTGATCAGAGATCAAGTCTATTTCTCCTATGATTCCCCAGTGTAGATGGAGATCAGGAACTCACTCCGCGGTTCCTCAAGGGTTTTGCCCCACCGCTCCAGCCCAGGTTAAGAACAAATCCAGTCCAGGCAATCTTTCTAAACCAGGTGCACACCCTCTAGGGGGCGGGTCCCCAGAGGCGAAGGCGTTTCGCCTCCCCTAGCCCAGCCAGTGGTGGCACGCAGAGGCCGGAGGGGCATTTTCCTCAACCAACCAGTGCTCCGCGGCCTTTCAAAGCCACGCCCCCATGCCCCTGCCTTAGGCGGATACTCCTAAACCTGCAGCTCAGCCCACCGCTGTTTCGGAAATGAGGTCTGCCTGACCTTTTGTGAGTCTGGGCAAGCTCTGGGCAGCCTGCACGTGGCCTTCGTAAGCTCACTCCCCCCTCGTCATGAGCACGTCCACGGTTCGCGTTTCCCTATTTCCAGAGTCCGCCGAGCCCTTTGCCCGGCTGACTGCAGACGGACCCACGAATACTTCCTACTTCTGAGAAGCCCGCCTCTCGCCTTAGCAGCCAAGTCCCATAGGTTGGCCAGGCTGCGCACAGCGCTCCGATTGGAAGGGGGGGGGGGCTGTCCGTCAATCATTTCCTCAATGCACAGACTACTCCACTCCACCTTCATCCCCTCGCTTTCTCGGGTGGATAAGGGAGCGTGAAGTTGCCTCTGTTCTGGCGGAGCACCACTAATGGTCGGGCACCAGTATCCATCATGACTGAGGCTGCCAAAGTCCTCGAATGAAGAGGGACATCGGCTTGAGTCTACGATTGGGCCCGGGGATATGTCAGTCAAGATGGGCGGGTGCAATCTCAAGCCAGTGCACAGTACTGGTAGAGATAGGCGGCCAGAATACCGGCGGAAGCGCTGAAGGAGAGCCGGTTTCTCTTGATTGGGCCATGAGGGAGGCAGTGCCGCCCTCCGACTCCGGATTGGCTGAACGTGAGCCGCGCCCCCCTCACGCCGGCAGCCTTCTGTAGGAGAAGCGGGCCTGGCTCGCCTGTGTCAGCCGGGCCAGCCAGTGCGGTTATAGGCGGCTCACCGGGTCCCTAACCGGAGCGACGTAAATCTGGGAGGGGCGCGCGTCATCTCAACGGTGCGGGGACACCAGTAGGCGGCGGGAGAGAGGGCTGCGGCGCAGCGGAGAGCGAATAAGGCGCCTCAACCGGAATCGTCTTGGGAGCGACGTCGCACCCGGAAGTGTGGCAAGACGGACGCCGCACCCGGAAGTGTGATGCTACGGCGGCTTGAGAAGTGATGGTACCCGGCCAATTGAGATACGGGGTTAAAACAGGTGTGTATGTATCTTTATTTTTCTAAGGCCCAGTGGGACCTCCCTTTTCGGAAAATGTTGGAGGGTGCGCGTATTTGGCATGTTTTTGACTGTTTCATCCTGTTGAAACCCGACGGGAAATGAGCACTAGGAATGTGTCCGAGGGGGCCAGGCTCAGTAGAGGCTTTTAAGAACTTTCTTTTGCCGCCTGTCACCTTCAATTCTTCTACCCCACAGGGATGTGCAGATGGAGGCTGGAGGTGACACTACTGCCCCACCCCCTGGGGACGTGGAGGACTTGGAGGACACTCGGTTTCCCAGTGAGGTGGCAGGAGACGGTGGAGGGCTTCGCGAAGACCCACCGGATCCTGGAGACGGGGACCAGGAGGAAACAGGTATGCCTTCCCCTCATTCGGGTCTTGGAAGGAATCCCTACGGAGTGTCTTTGTTGAGGGAGGTCAATGGAGGACCAGCGAAGAGTCTTTTGGGACTCAGGAAAGTAGCTTAAACCATAGCAGGATCAGTAGGAGGTCATTGTGGACACACGGTGTAATTTAAATCATGGAGGAATGACAAGGAAATCCGTGGGTATCAGGGGATGTTCCCTGGGGCCTTGGTGTGAGTTCAGGTCTTTGATGAATCAAGAAGAGATTGGGGTCACAGAGGAGCATGGGGATTTAGGATGTTTAGGTCAATGAATGACCAAAAGAAAGTTAATACAGTCGAAGGGGAACTATTTAGAAGTCAGTGTCTTTGGTGGCTAAGGTGTTATGTAAGTCCTTGCGGTGGGAAAGGGGATCAGTGGTGACCAGTGGGCACTCAGTGTTTTCATCATTGAGGAATCAATGGTGAGTTGTTGGGGGCAGTCTTTAAGGAACCAGAAATTAGTGGATGTTAATGGTGATCATCGGTAGGAGGCCGTGGACATCAATGAGTTTATTTGGAGACTGAGATGACCTATAGGAGAGTCTTTGAAGACCCAGCTGGATGTGTAAAGGTATTTGGTGGAGACACAATGGGAGTCTTTGGGGAATCGATGTTCACTGACCACTTTGGAATGAGTGGATGTTAGTGGCATCATCAGGAAGGATGAGTGGACATCACTGAGAATAAATGGTGGTGGTAAGGGGTAGTGTCTTTGAGAACTTGGGAATTACTGTCAATTAATGGCAGGTACTGGGAGGAGGTAATTGGTAACTGGGTACATGGGGGATCAGTGAATGTCAACCAGAGAATGAGGGAATATGTTGTCACTGGGATTTTATGGGAAAATTGTTGAGACATACTTACCAATGGATAATAATGGTTGTCCTTGAGGGATGAATGGATATTGACTGGAATAAAAGAGAGGAGTGTCAAGGGAGTCAGTAGGGGGCAGTGAAGTCCTGGGTTTTATTGGTGATTATTAATGATGGTCATGAAGAAAGTCATTATTATTGTCCTGTGTGTTAGTGTATATTATAGTGGGTATTGTGAGGAAGGGAGTAGCTATCCGTGAAAATAAAGGGGGGTCAGGGAAATCAGAGGAGGTCACTGAAGTCCCGGCTGTTAGTGGAGATTAATAGTAGTCACTGGAGTGAAGGGAGAATAGAATAACAGGGTCAGAAGAGTCAGTGGAGGTCATATGAAGTCTCAGATGTTAGTAGAGGTCGATGGTGGTCATGGTGGGGATGAAGTGCCCATGGAGTAAAATATTTTCGATTGTGTGACAGGGCAGTCATTGGAGGAATTAGTGATATTGTGGGGTCACTGGGATGTTAGTGAACAGCAGTGGGAGTAAATAGTGGATTAAGGAAGGCTTAAAGATCTGGGTGTTAGTGGATATTCATGGCCATCATTGGGAGAGTTAGTGGTTATCATCAAAAATATACATGGGTGACCAGAAGAGTCAGTGAGGTCATAAGGGATCAGTGAACATTGATGAGAATAAATAAGAGGTTAGGGAGGAGTGGGGCAGGGGGAAGGATTTAAATGAGAGAATATAGAGATATTAGTAGATGTCCTGGTGGCCAATGAGGGGTGAGTAGGTACTAGGAGAATAAATGAGGGGTCAGAGGTTTTAGTGGGGAATCACTGAAGATGGAAATATTAATAATGGTCATTCAGAGGCACTGGGGTGCTTTGAAGACTTGGAAATGGCAGTTATTGAAAGAATAAACAGTCTCTAGGGAGATAGTTCAATAATGACAATGAGAGATTGGATTGTTGGGGTTTTAGAGGGATCTCTTGGGTGTCATTGAGAGGCAGAGGAGACACCTGGAGGTCTGTGTCAGCAGCAAGGGTCACTGGGGAGCCGGTGGAGATTTGGTAAATCCTTGGGTACCTGGAGTTAGTGGGAGTCCACAGCCAGATGACCCACCAGGAGTTCTCTTTCAGAATCCGAGACAAAGGACCAGCCACCCAGCCTGCTGTCACCACTGCCCCAGTCAGGGGCCCCATCATGCACCTGTGGGCTCTGGGATCCCGCAATCTCTGAGAATAGTCCCACAGGTGGCCCTGAGAGTGGCTCTGGGGGCCAGGGCGGGGACCCCAGTGACGAGGACTGGCGCAGCAAGCGGAAGCACGTGTTTGTGCTGAGCGAGGCAGGCAAGCCCATCTACTCGAGGTACGGCAGTGTGGAGGCACTGTCCACGACCATGGGCGTGATGACAGCCCTCGTGTCCTTCGTGCAGAGTGCAGGAGATGCCATCCGTGCCATCTACGCCGGTGAGCAAAGGAGGAGGTAGACCGGGGGATGGTGACTGGGAATCTGGCTGGCTGGCCCACCGGCTGCCTGGGGGACTAGCCCACCAGCCAGGGGTGAGTCCGTGTGTGTGGATGGCTGGCCAGGCGTCTCTCTGTTGTCCGTCTGTTTGGCCAATTGGGTTCTGAGTGATTAACTCGCCCGGGTCTAAGTCACTGGCTGGATAAACTTCCTTATTTATCTGAAAGCGTGACCTCGGGGGCTCTGTGGCTGAGATGGGT